>NC_090440.1:855018714-855643714 GCF_031143425.1 Pleurodeles waltl
TCCTAATGGATGTTTTCTGCCCCAAAAATGCCTACAAATGCACACTCTTTTTGCTCCAAGGTACCCCTCAAAATACAACAAAATATAGCGCCATCCACACCGTTTTGGACAAAACTATCTTCCTGATGAAAATATGTATTTTGATATGTAAAACACAAGCACATTAACAAGAAAACTCACCAATGCTCTCTCAATATAACCATGTTATTAATGCTTAAATGAAAGCAACGCATTAGCATCTGGGACCCTTCATCTTGCAGCACAACATATGGATCCGGCTGTAATGATGGCTTGCTGCACATAGATGGTTCTCCTCACTACAATCGTCATAAGTGGTGTACTTAAATCACTTATTACTAAATATAGCGTATTTAAAAGTTCTTACTTGGAACTGTGAATTATGGGTACAATTTTAAATATGCCAGCGTAATTGAATATTTGTGATTTCACGTACCATGGTTACAGAGACTACGCAATTACACCTCGTCATGTAATAAAACTTTTTTTTATTTAAAGGAAGAAAATGCCACAGAGACTGGGAGGGTGCTCTACATAGAGTATGAACTTCCTCTTTCTGTCCTTAAGACTCCTACCCCTGCTTTCCTCAGCCCCTGGTCATTTTGGATTTGGAAATGGGAAGGAAAGTGTCACTCATTTTGTCTGTAGTCTGTGCTGCATCCACACCCTTGGAATGTTTGCTGTGTGGAAAATAAAATAAGTATGTTCAATGTATTACTTTGCAAATAGTCTTTTGTTTGAAGTAGGGAAAGTGTCACTATGTTTGTAATTTTTGTCGTTTTTTGTTTGTTTGTTGTTAGATGGCCTGGAATTAAGAGTTTGGGCCTTTGTTGGATTACATTGTTTTAAGGGATGGTTGAGCCCTGGGTAATAAATGTTCTACATTCCAGTTTATTTTTTGAGGGTTTTGTACAGATGTGTTACTCAGTTTACTGTGTGATTGTTTTACTGCTTAGGACGTAGTCTGCCCTACAGTAGGCTTTGGGTGTACTTTGTAATGTATTGTTCACATTCTCACTTCTTCTGTGCTCTATGATTTTTTAAGAATTTAAGGGTTTGTGGGTAGCCTTGTATTAAATGCAAAATGTAGGATATTTCTATCCACATGTGCCTGTTAGTGGCTAGTGTTTTGGTAACTCCTGGAGTCCAGTCCCATGTAGTCAGTTCTCAGGTACCCTCTTCTCTTTGTGCTTTCTGTCATTTTGTGCAAGTTTGTTTATGTGTGACATGGTTGATTTTGTGTTTTCTTTTTTTCTGCAAATTTAAAAAGTATTTTGAAGGGGTAATTGATGTTGCCTTAGGCTGTTACTGGTTGTGGAATTAGTAACGTTTATTTCCTTTTATTTTCTTTTCTTACAATGCTGATGTACTGGTGATGGGTAAAGAGCAGTTGTAAGTCCCAAGTGTCAGCCCAGACACATTTTTGGTAATTAATGTAATAACTCCTCTTCATGGAATGCTACAAGATGTTTTTAAGGGGTAGGAGTGGAGGTGCTCAAGGGTAGGTAGAGCAACTATATTTGTTGTTCTCCATGCCTTCTTCTTTGTTAGCCATGTGGTGATAGCCAGTCTGTGTGACGGCCTATCAGCATGTGTAGGTGAGGCAGTGGTGCTTTTCATCTTCGTTCTCTGTGACCTTTTCTTTCTTGGTCATATGGCAACCACTATATTTGTGTAGTAGCCTGTGAATGTGTGTGCATGGCAGACATTTTTACTTTGTGTTCCATGCTTCTTCCTTCACTGGCAATGTTGCAGATAAACATGATACCACAGTTTTGTGCATTTAGTGTGAGTTTCAATCTTTTTATTCCACTTTTAAAAGCCATTTTATAGGACCTGTGAAAGAAGAATCATTTTTGTTAAATTGTTCTCCTGCTATATCTATGTGTTTTTGTGGCTGTAGCACAGTGTTATTGTTTTTGATTCATTGTTTTGATTTTTACCTGCTGCTCACCTTTCATAGGGTTTCCATAGATCCTGAGGCCACCAGCAATTGTTTAATTAATTATTTGATTTTTGTCTGTCCCCTGTCACCAATAGGGACTCCATGGTCACTAGAGGGACAGCAGCAAATATATAATTTGTTTATTTAACCCCTTTGCTGCCAGGCCTTTTCTCCCTCAGGTGCCAAGCCTTTTTGTTGGCTCTTTGAGGCAGTTCGCACTTAGGCCCGCATAACTTTTGTCCACATAAGCTACCCATCCCAAATTTGCATCCTTTTTTTCCAACATAATAGGGATTCTAGAGGTACCCAGAGTTTGTAGGTTCCACTGAAGGAGACCAAGAAAGTAGCCAAAATACAGCAAAATTTTCGTTTTTTTTAAATAAAATGGGAAAAAAGGGCTGCAGACGAAGGCTTGTGTTTTTTTCCCTGAAAATGTCATCAACAAAGGGTTTGCGGTGCTAAAATTACCAGCTTCCCAGATTTCAGGAACAGGCAGACTTGAATCAGAAAACCACATTTTTCAACACAATTTTGGCATTTTGCTGGGACATACCTCATTTTTTACTATTTTTGTGCTTCTTGCCTCCTTCCAGTTAGTGACAGAAATGGGTGTGAAACCAATTATGGATCCCAGAAAGCTAAACAGTTCAGAAAAGTAAACAAAATTCTGAATTTAGCAAATGGTCATTTGTGTAGATCCTACAAGGTTTTCCTACAGAAAATAACAGCTAAAAAAAAAAAATATGAAATTGAGGTGAACAAAACAGCCATTTCTCTCCACGTTTTATTCTGTACATTTTCCTGCAATGTCAGGTTTTTGAAAGCAATATACTGTTACATCTGCTGGACTCTTATGGTTGAGGGGATATATAGGTCTTGTAGGTTAATCAAGAACCCTAAGTACCCAGAGCCAATAAATGAGCTTCACCTTGCAATGGGTTTTCATTCTATACTGGGTATACAGCTATTCATTTGGTGAAATATAAAGAGTGAAAAATAGGTATCAAGAAAACCTTTGTATTTCCAAAATGGGCACCAGATAAGGTGTTGAGAAGCAGTGGTTATTTGTACATCTCTGAATCCTGGGGTCCCCATACTAGCATGTAAATTACAGGGCATTTCTCAAATAGACGTCTTTTTTACACACATTGTCTTACATTTGGAATGAAAAAATGAAGAGAAAGACAAGAAGCAATAACACTTGTTCTGCTATTCTGTGTTCCCCCAAGTCTCCTGATAAAAATGGTACCTCACTTGCGTGGTTAGGGCTAATGCTCGCGACAGGAAACGCAACATGGACACATCATATTTTTACATTGAAAACATAGCTGTTTTTTGCAAAGTGCCTAGCTGTGGATTTTGGCCTCTAACTCAGCCTGCGTCTAGGGATACCTACCAAACCTGTGCATTTTTTTAAAACTAGACACCTAGGGGAACCAAGGATGGGGTGACCTGTGGGGCACTCACCAGGTTCTGTTAGCCAGAATCCTTTGCAAACCTCAAAATGTGGCCAATAAAAAAACTTTTCCCTCACATTTCAGTGACAGAAAGTTCTGTAACCTGAGAGGAGCAACACATATCCTTCCACCCAGCATTCCCCCAAGTCTCCCGATAAAAATGGTACCTCACTTGTGTAGGTAGGCCTAGCGCCCGCAAAAGGAAATGGCCCAAAACACAACGTGAACACATCACATTTTACCAAAGAAAACAGAGCTGTTTTTTGCAAAGTGCCTAGCTATGGATTTTGGCCTCTAGCTGAGCCGGCACCTAGGGAAACCTACCAAACCCGTGCATTTTTTAAAACTAGACTCCTAGGGGAATCCAGGATGGGGAGACCTGTAGGGCTCTCACCAGGTTCTGTTACCCAGAATCCTTTGCAAACCTCAACATTTGTCCAAAAAAACACTTTTCCTCACATTTCAGTGACAGAAAGTTCTGGAATCTGAGAGGAGCCACACATTTTCTTCCACCCAGTGTTCCCTAAATTATCCTGATAAAAATGGTACCTCACTTGTGTGAGTAGGCCTAGTGCCCGTGATAGGAAATGCCCCAAAACACAACATGGACACATCACATTTTTCCCAAAGAAAACAGAGCTGTTTTTTGCAAAGTGCCTAGCTGTGGATTTTGGCCTCTAGCTCAGCCATGGCCCAAATGTAAAACCTACCAAACCTGTGCATTTTTGAAAACTAGACACCTAGGGGAATCCAAGATAGGGTGACTTGTAGGGCTCTAACCAGGTTCTGTTACCCAGGATCCTTTGCAAACCTCAAAATCTGGCCCCAAAAAAACACCTTTTCCTCACATTTCGGTGACAGAAAGTTCTGGAATCTGAAAGGAGCCACACATTTCCTTCCACCTAGCGTTCCCCCAAGTCTCCTGATAAAAATTGTACCTCACTTGTGTGGGTAGACCAAGCGCCCGCAAAAGGAAATGCCCCAAAACACAACGTGGACACATCACATTTTCCCAAAGAAAACAGACTTGTTTTTTGCAAAGTTCCTAGCTATGGATTTTGGCCTCTAGCTCAGCCGGCACCCAGGGAAACTTACCAAACCTGTGAATTTTTAAAAAATAGACTCCTAGGGGATTCCAGGATGGGGTGACTTGTGGGGCTCTCACCAGGTTCTGTTACCCAGAATCCTTTGCAAACCTCAAAATGTGGCCCAAACAAACACTTTTTCCTCACATTTTAGTGACAGAAAGTTCTGGAATCTGAGAGGAGCTACAAATTTCCTTCTACCCAGTGTTCCCCCAAGTCTCCCGATAAAAATGGTACCTCACTTGTGTGGGTAGGCCTAGTGCCCACAACAATTATGCCCCAAAACACTATCTGGACACATCACAATTATGAAATACAAAGGTCCAGTTTTTGCAGAGGGAGGGCCCCTGCGTTTTTGGTCCTGGGCTCAGCAGCCATATAGGGAAACCTACCGCACCCAGACATTTCTAAAAACTAGACACCCGATGGAGTCCAGGAAGCTGTGACTTGCATAGATCTCTCAGTGTTTTCTTACCCAGAATCCTCAGCAACCCTCAAATTTACCTAAAAATCAAATTTTTCTCACATTTGTGTGTTGGATCAAGGCACCAGGAGAAATTTCCTACCACCCCACGGTCCCCTCAGTCTCCAGGGAAAAAGGTTACCTCATTTGTGTAGGTGGGCCAAGGGCCTGTAGCAAGGAAAAGCCAAAACCATGTTGAAAATGAGGAGGAACCAAAGCGGGTCCAAGCTCTCATGGCCCAAATGTAAAACCAAAACCCAAAATAATCAAATGTCCTCTTGCTTGCCATGGGATAAGATGTTTTAGTGTGTGGGGGAGAGCAGAAAGACTGTTACCCCTTCAGTTGGGGTGGGGGCATAACCATGCCCATACTGGCTGGTAGCCACCACCCCACTATTATTTTTTTTAATTAATTCCCTGGCATCTAGTAGGCTTTCTGCCCCCCAGGGTGTGGATCATGGGTAATAGCCCCATCTGCCCTCTGGTGGGCAGAACAACGTTGGCCCCATTTATTTGGGGTGGGGGTATGGCCATACCCCAACCCTCTTACTTTGAAAAAGAATCTTCCCTGGACTCTGGTGGGCTTTCTGCCCCCTTTGGGGGCAGAGGGACCTTCCAAAAAGAGGCTGATCTGCCCCCAGGGCAGATATTGCCAACAGTAATGTGACCCCATGGGGAGCGACCCTTGCCCACGGGGCTGCCCCACCAAACAAAACACACACACCAATCCCTGGTGTCTAGTGGTTTCGGCCAATATGCCCACAAGGTGGGCAGAAATGGCCTAAAATAAAATTGTCCCCAGGGGAATTACCCTTGCCTAAGGGGTTGCTCCCCTTTCGTCAAATTGATGCAAAACAATAAAAATCCCTGGTGTCTAGTGGTTTCTGCCCCACTTGGGGGCAGATTGGCGTAATAAAAATAGGCCGATCTGCCCCCAAGGGGGGCAGAAATGGCCTAAAGACAATTTTCCCCCCATGGGAGCGACCTTTGCCTTAGGGGTCGCTTCCCTTGCGTGAAATTGGTGCAAAAAAAATCAACGGGCCTAGTGGTTTCAGCCCAATAAAAATAGGCTGATCTGCGCCCAAGGGGGGCAGAAATGGCCTAAAATAAATTTTCCCCCCAGGGGAATGACCCTTGCCTAAGGGGTCGCTCCCCTTGCTTGAAATTGACGCAACAAAATAAAAATCCCTGATGTCTAGTGGTTTCTGCCCCCCTGGGGGCAGATCGGCCTAATTACAATAGGCCGATCTGCACCCAATGGGGGCAGAAATGCCCTAAAACAAATTTGGCCCCCAGGGGAGCGACTCTTTCCTAAGGGGTCGTTCCCCTCACGTGAAACTGCCATAAAAAAATATCCCTGGTGTCTAGTTGTTTCTGCCTGCCCTTGGGGGCAGATTGGCCTAATAAAAATAGGCTGATCTGCCCCAAGGGGGGCAGAAATGGTCTAAAAACAATTTATCCCCCCAAAGGAGGGACCCTTGCCTAATGGGTTGCTCCCGACATCTAAAACATAAAAAAATCTAAAAAATACCTGTTGTCTAGGGTTTTCTGCCCCCCTGGGGGTAGATCAGCCTAATTATATTAGGCTGATTTGCCCCGGGGGTAGAAAAGGCCTAAGAATAATTTGCCCCACTGGGGAGCGGCCCTTGCCCAAAGGGCCCCTCCCCTTATACATAAACAAAACAAAAAAATCCCTGGTGTCTAGTGGGCACTTCTGTATCACGATCGGGCAGCAGAAATGCTGAGAGAGACATGAAAGGAGAGGACAGGCCTCTCCTCTCCTTTCATGCCTCTCTCACCCCCTCCACGTGATCAGAGGAGAAATGCTTTTGCATTGCTCCTCCGATCCGTGTTGGAAGAGAGGTAGGCCTCTGATGAGGTCAGCATGTGATCGCGCGCTGATGTCATCAAACGCTACGGGGGTCAGAGGGGTGTGGGTGGAAGGGGAAGCGATTTCCCTTCCATCCCTGCCCAGGGGAGGGTGGTGCAAGGCCCCTGGGGGGAGTGCTAACGCTTCCCCGGAGGGCCCCTACCTGGACATAACGTTACGTCCTGTAATGTTTACGTCCTGGGCACCCGAGCGGTGCTGCCCAGGATGTAACCGTTACGTCCACGGCACCCAAGGGGTTAATGTTTGCCAGCTCCCTAACCTCCTATACTATCCCCATAGAAACACCAGCAAATGAAGATGGCTCCAAAGAAGGAAGTTCCTGCCAAGAAATAGACAGTATGGAGAAAAAGAAGTCTCTTGCAATGCCACCACTGTCCTCAAGCCCTCCTTATTCTTACGAGGTATGACATTCCTGCTGCATCCTCCTCTGGACAGGAAGGACCTGGTTTAATAGCACCACCACCAAAAATAAAGTCCATGTTTCTCAGTACTGCCTGCAGTGGCTGCAATCATAGACAGCAGTGAGTCTCAAACCAAATTATTCTAGCAGCAAAGATAGTCAACAACAGGCAGGCAGCACAGTCTGCCATACCCAATCTTCTGAAAGTTGAGCTTGCTGCAGAGGAGGATACTGTGGCTGATCTTCTGTTGGACACATAAGCTTCACATCTTTTCAGGACCCCCTTTGATGATCTGGATATAGATGGGAACCCAATCAAGACTATCCCCAACAAACAAGCGAAATGGGACAGTCTTGAAAGCCTTGGAAGGTGATGATGATCCAGTGGTTGTTAGTGTAAAGAGTGGCACAGAGGAAGTACAGCTCACCTCTTTTCAAACTGCTCTGAGACATGTAATTCCAACAGCACTGTCTTTTCACTTTTCCAGGCCCCAGAAACCTCCGGCAACAATCACCCTACTGCAGTCACAGCCCACCTAGACAAAAACCAGTACAACCGCCTAGCTACACCTCAACAAAGTTTTCAGGCCTTGGCGTAATAGGAGAGCTCTCCTCCCCAGTTTGAGACTCTTCACACTCAGGCCATATGAGAAGCACATATGAGAGGCAATATTCAATTTGCAAAAGAATGTTTGTTGTGGTAAGCCAGATGGACATTATGGCACAGGTGCCCAACTGAAAAATCCACATGTACTTGTGTGGGCAGAGTTCCTTAAAACCAGAGCTGCTGGTTTTGAGGAACCACCTGCTGTTTTTTCTGCTGTTTTTCCTCACCATCACTGATACAAGAAGATGGTGGTGAGAAAGAAGAACAGGATGTCAGTGTCATGTGAAGCAGCTCTGTGACTGTCACTCATAGTGTTCAGTTTTCACCCACTGGAACCTCAAATTAGCACAAGGAACATAAAGATACAATCATCCCACACTGCCCAAGCAGCATACCTGCTCCATTTAGGTCACTAGTATAGGTATCACAAACAAATAGTCACACTAACCAACTATCAAGGCTATGTTCATCGAGAAGTCGCCATACTACCAAACCCATGAGAAAGTCCATTTATGGAATGGGAACCTGGCCAAAACATTAGAGCTTCCCCTCCTTGCTTTTTTTTTCAACAAAGTAGAGGCGCTTCTTGAATTTGTGGAGACCCTCTGCCCAAAATAAAAGTTTCCAAGATGGAGCTATTTTTACACTGCTGCTGTTCCAGTGCTGCAACGACAAGTGCTGCAGTTGGGTGGCAACACTGTTTTGTCCATCCACCTCACAAAAAACTAATTGGGCCAGTTTTCAAGCAACAGATTACATGTGCATCACTGTACACTGAAGCTCCTTCATTGAGTGAAGCAATGGCCAACTGCGGGTCTCACCACTGATGATGCTTTTCGGGACATTTGGCAGCAGCAACAGCTGATGGAGAAACCACATACAACTGCCAACATCTTGTTTGAATTTCATAGACTATAAATGGCTTCAACCCAGAGGTTTCAGCTTTTTATTTGTTGTCACTCACAATCACAGTAATATTGTCAATACCATGGCTGACAAAGGGTATTTCAGAGTCCTGTGTTTAGCCACTGAATAAATCTCATTGTGCAGAGTTTACGAAAAAAAATTATATATATCAATAACATACTGATCACCTGTTGAACAGCCTGCACTCATTTTAGTCATACGTACAAAGCCTGGAAACAGTTGAGGATAATTAAACATGCTAATAAATGACCCATAAAAGCTCTCACACAGGAGATGCCATTACATTGTAATTCAACATATTACATGCTTCCAAGTCTGTTTGAGCTGTACAGACCAATTAATGATTATATGCTTCAAAGAAGAGGGGGTGCAAGTTCCAGAGCCATGATGATGGAAGTTGAATAATGGAGGATAGTGGAGGCTCTGCTCCTAATGGTACTCCCTTTTAAGATTATGACACTGGAAGTCAGCAAGCAGGAGAGTACCATGAGGCAAGCAATCCTGTTGCACTTGCTGCAGGAACATTTGCAAAAGGTGAAACACACATTTAGCAATGGCAATCAAGTAGCTGCTGTCTTAGTCAACAGCATAATGATTTGTTTGACCACCAGCAAAAAGAGATTGTATCCTCCAAAAAGTACATCTGTGCCACAGTACTGGATCCATAGTACAAAAAGACACTGGCCACTTTCATTCCTTTCTCAGAACTGGATGTCTTAATTTGCAAGACATATATCATAAGGCAAACGGGTGATCACAAAGTAGAATTACTGCAAATTTAAGGGCAGGGCAGAACTTGAAATGCAGCCTTAAATATCTGGGGATGGGGTTTTTGGCTCACATTCTCTGCAGCAGCAATCAAGACCATCTCTAAACTCACAGCAACAACAACTTCAAGTTCTCTGCCAACCTCTGCAATAAATTGGTTTCATAGGGCAGGACTTACATCAACTGCATAGGCACAGGCAGTGCTGGCACAGCTTGTGGCAGTGGATGATAATTAAGAAGGTGGACTTAAACTATCTGGATGACCCAACTAAGGTGTACCTGGATCAAGATACATTGACGTTTTGCCATGGAAAGAAGGAACAGTGGCCAGAGCAGGCAGTCATTAAAGTGTATAGGCAGACCTGGTAGTAGTGTGTTCAATGCAGCTGGGACAGCTATAACAGCCAGAAGGACCAGTCATTCCCATCAAAATATGGAGTGATTGATAAAATTCTTGGCAAAAAATTATATTACTCTTGAAGACCCAAACCTGTATGTGGGCAGTTGGTCTGACAACAGATGGTGAGTGATCATCCTCCAGTTGACCCCTACAGTTTAAGAATGTAACATTGCTTTCATGGCTTTTTAAAAAACAGAAACGTATATTTAGTGCAGCTTGCATCTGCTACTGTAATTTAAACTTAAATAGACTAATGTAGGTGTCTCCCACCCCTATCTTTTTTCATTCCTATGCTGGGCCGGTCAAGATTTAAGAGACTGCACTCTATTACGTTTCACTTCTATAGGAAAGTGAGACACAAAGGGCCGATTACGAGTTTGGCGGTCGGACCACCAGACTGCTGTGTTGGCGGTCCCAAGAAGACCACTGCATCAGCGGTCTCCTGACTGCCATATCACAGGCTGAACCGCCGACCGCCACGACAAATGGTGCCCCGCTAGGTACAAGGCAGTCAGCAACTTTGTCGCTGTGCACTCCATCACCGTCATGGCCATGTGGAACTGCCGAGCCCATTACAAAAACACAGTCACTGCGGCGGTCAGCTGACGGTGGTCCGCCGCCGTGCCCTTCATTCAGCAAAGCAACAGACACAGCTGACATACATTGGCCCAGTGGACACCTGCAAATCACATTATAAAACACACCCCTTTCTAGACCATGATCCTTTGCCTCTCCACTGCAGCACAGCAAGACAGACACCAGAGACCACTACTGCATTACACAGATAAATTAGCCATCCCTTTTTCACAGTCCCATTTCACACCTTGCACACACTTTTCTCTACTTACAGCCTATTTCACTTTCCCCGTTAAGTAAGTCCCTGTCACCCACTTTAATTTACATCCATGCCACGTCCCACAAATCCCTGTTTTTCAGAAAATGAGTTGAGAGTCATGATGAATTAAATCATAACAGTAGAGCCACATTTTTTGGAGCCCAAATCAAGCATACTTCTCTCAGTCGGATAATGGAACTGTGGCAAGGGTCGTCAACAGAGTGCATGCTGTAGGCACCACCCTGCACACAAAGGTGGACATAAGGAAGAGGTGGAATGCCCTGAGGGGTAAGGTGCATTCCCTTGCCTCCAGGCACCACCTGGAGTCCCTGAAGACTGGTGGTGGTCATCCCAGTGCCCCATTGCAACTCTTTCCCTCCTGGGAGGAAAAAGGCTTGTCCATCCTGCATCCTGAGGGTTTGACAGGAATAGCTGGGGGAGTGGAGTCCGGTAAGTTACACCAAAGGAGTGTTCTGTGGTACAGGTACATACCACAGAACCCACCCTCTGAAGTGGCATGAGTCTACATTTGGTAGGCTACAGGTCCACACAAGCACAGGGAAGGCACTTTCTGTACCCACCATGCCAGCCCCTTCATTGTCACCCTAGTGTAATGGTGAAGTCTGTACTATGGAAGTTGCCTGTAGGGACTCTATGCAGTGAGGTAATCTCACAGAGTGTGAATGTGTTGGTCCATTCAGGCTGAAGGAGCTTACCATAAAGGAAGCCACATATGTGTAAAGGGGTTCATTGTGGCTCACATCACAGTACATGTTGCTGGGGCATGGGCTGGCTGATGTCAGTAGGCTTGCTTAGTGCTTTGTAGTACCTGAGCAGGGTAGTGGTTTAGTCTGCAGTAGGCTACAAACATTTGTAGTCATGTCCCTGTACTTATTGACTGGTGTGCTTTACACTTGTGGTGTGTCAACACATTGAAAATATCTAGCTTGGTGTTTCTGATGGTGTGATTCAATCATTTGTGCCAAAACTTGTGACTGTAATCTTTTGATTTGTCTCTTACATCCATGCAGGTACACACCTAACAGAAGGAGGAGATAGGGAGAGTCATCGCCTGGAAGGTGCGGACCCCGGGGTCCACAGCCAGCAGAGCGCCCACTGTCGCAAGAGGTGGGAGGACCTGAGACGCTGGTCCCAGAAGATTGCAGAAGTCCAGCTGGGGCTGCCTTCCCAATGTGGGTGGGGTCTACGTTGGACTATGACCCCTCCTAATGTCTCGCATCCTGGCAGTGGCGTACCCAGACCTTGATGGGCATTTGAGAGGAACACAGCAGCCACCCGGGAGTGAGTACAGGGCATATTCCTGCCTGTCACATTGCTGAGATAATGTGTTAAGTTCTGAAATCCCCCCCTAACGTTTAGGGATGAGCCATGTGTGACACAGTAGTTGAAAGACTGCTGGTGTAGATATGTGATGTGGTGCATATTGAAGTTCCTTGCCTATTGGCCCAGGGGCCTAGGATACAACTGTGTACAATCCACAAACAAATTGCTCTCCAGGAACAACACATTGCTGTGTGCATTGATCAATCAAGTAATGTTTGCTGTTGTCGGTGTAAATTCTACGCTACCAACCACTATTCCTCAGTGTTACATGCCAAAGGAAAGGAAGTGATCGATCACTGCCCTCAGCCAAGTGTTTGGTCAAATGTGTATATGGCATTTGCCACCCAGATGCTATTTGTCTTCAGCGTGTGACGGGTGCTGGTGCCTCAATACTGTCTGTAATGTGAAGATAGTCAACATACATGTGACACAGCATACATTGTTATTTGGGTCAGCTATGGATCAATACTTTCCTTTGAAAAGTGGGGAATATCCATTGACATGACTTGTGTGCCATCACTGTTGCCAGCATTCCTTGTGCCTACATGTTAGTATGTGTCCCTTTGTCTTTTGACCAAATGTGTACCCTGCTGTTTCATGCATGGTCTACCTGTATTAATGGGATGATTTATGTATTCCTTCACATATATGTGCATGCCAACCTGTGCTTGGAATAGGACATTTGCAATGGGGCTACATTTCATGTGGTGCCATAGACAGGAGTGTGTCACTATTGATTGTTGGCTGACACATACCCTCAACCGTCATTGCATGTAATTTAGCATGTACAACTGCAGTAGCAATGAGGGATGTGCTGGGTAGGTCTAGATTTTTTAGCCACCACATGCATTTCCATGCCATTGATGTGGCACCATGTGCGAAAGTGCACTGTACATGTGTAATGGGGAAGTTTTGTAACCTGACTGTTGGCATGCATCATGGAGTGACTTGAAGTCATGTTGGAATCATATGTGCTTGGGTACACCCATTGAACCACAGACATCTGGGTTTATAGGACCAAAATGGAGACAGCGATGTAGCTTCCCATTGAGCAGCAAGTTGAGGGCCTTCTACAAGTCCTTGCTAATCTGTACCTCTCTAACATACAAAGAACTAATGGTGTCTACTGATGCAATCATAGTATGTCATTTTAAGGGGTGCCAGACACTGGTGGGTGTTTTCCTGGGGGCTGCTGATTCACTGTGTTGTGGATTTTAGAGATCTATCTCTCTATCAATTCAATTCGCACATTTTCTCCACAGTGTACATTTCCATGCCAAATGTGTGACATATCTAAGCAACATTAGTACAACCTCCATGACTCCATTGGGACAATTTTCACTTGGTGAAGTGTGCATTGTTGATATGTTTCCAGTATGACATGAGTATTTCCAATTCCATGTCACCTTCTTCAGGCTTCTGTACTGTTGTCTGCAACATGGCATGTTCTGGGAGCATCATTTCACATCGTTGTGTTATTGTGTATGTGACAAATAGATGTCTGCATGGCCTTGTGTGGGATCTGTGGGAATGAAGCTGGCACTGGGCTACTATTTTATTACAACAGGTAACTGAGGTATACTCCATAAGGCAAAGATTTGGACGTGATGTGGTCTCCTACTTGTTCAATGGTTACTGTGATTGCACAACTTCAGCCATGTAATTGTAGTTGTCTGAGATCCAGATTTTCCTGTGAGCAACTGTTGACAGTTCAGATGGCATGCATGCATATGATATGGCACATATAGGAGCCACTTTGATGTATTGTGCTGCTAAGGCCTTCTTGAGCTCATGGTACCCCTGCTACCATGAGTAAGGAGGCTATTGACCTCCTGAGGAGCATCTCTGTGGGGCAGACTGCCATTGTGAATGCCATCCAGAGGCTGACCAGCCACCTTCGGCAGACCAATGCTTTCCTGGAAGGCATTCATAGTGTCATGTGTGACCTACAGAGATCTTTTCGGCTCTGGCCTCCTCACTGACCGTAGCCAGTCATCCCCCACGTTCCACCCCATCCACCTCCCTCTTCCCAATCCAAATTCCCCATCCCCCTACCTATCCCAAGCACATAGACATGCACCCACTTCAACACATACAAGTAGCACCCATAAACACAAACAGCACAAGACACACCAGCATGCAGGCACTCAACATACACCCACAACCACATCAGCCACCACTTCCCCAGATACCCCCACACCCACACCGACTCACACACCACAACAAGCATACCCATAGGCACCACCACAACAGCCAGTGATACACCCACCACACCCACTATACCAGCAGACACCACCCCAACGGACACACAAACATCCAGAAATCCACTATACCCACAGATACCACCGGAACAGGCACAGACATCCACCACATCCACCATACCAGAAGACACCACCCCAACAGACACACAAACATCCACAACATCCAGCATACCCACAGACACCACCCCAAAAGACACACACACACACACATCCACAACTCCCACATCACCAAGTATCTTCACCTCCTAGACCTTAAAACATGCACTCACACATGTAATAGACACCACCTGAACAAACACATACCTCACACGCACACACCCAAGACATCTACACTCACACACCAGACGTCCACTCCCTTAACCTCCAAATTGTCAACCCCTTCTGATGACCGTCCCTGTATTCTAAAGGAGAGTTTCATTTTTGCACTTGCCCTTTTCCCTGTTACCTCCAAATCCCCTCCGAAACTCAAGGCCCCTACCCACATCCCAACCAATCCCTTCCACATCCAAGTCCTCCAGTCACACCTGCCCCCGCAACCACCCATACCCCTCCCCCAAGCAGAAGCCTACCCCTCCTAAGAAACAGGCCACCCTTCCCCAACCTACCCATCCCAAATCCAACCCCCCAATGATGATCCCTGAGGTACCTGCCTGCCCACTTGATGCCCCTTCATGTGGAGGTTCCCTGGTAGTAATAGGATTCAATTGTGGGCACAGTACTGTGCAGAGACTACAAAATGGACTGGCCAATGGCCTTTGCTATTATGAATTTTCACTTTAATGAACCCAAATTGTTGTTTTTTGGGTACACCTTTGTCCTGCAATTCCTGTTCTACCTTTATGTTGTTACTGAGTGCCTTGTGATGTGAGCCCCATATTATGTGGATGACAGCATGACGATCAGTTGGTAAGGTAGATGGCACAGGTAGGTGTGTGTACTTACCACTGGTTACATCTATGGTGGCGTGGATTTTGTTCACCTTCGATGAGCAGCAGCAGTGGCAGGACGTGTGTGATGGTCTCCATGGCAGTACAGGATGTGTAACGCTGCCTGCAGGTGAGTTGCTCCGTTTATACTCTCCATTTCCATCCGCTGGCATGTGGTAGTTCACCACAGTCGCATTGGTGATATGCAACATCACAATATGTTCGGCAGGAACACTGGCTCCACCGGCCTGTTTGTCCTGCCTCGTCACCGTGGCAGTCTGCTCTGCTTGGCGGTGCCGGTGTGACTGTGGCAGTCTTTGCTCTATAGGCCCACCGGGGTCATAATACAGTGGTCTGACTGCCAAGCTGATGGTGGTTGGACCGCCACCACCGCCATGGTGGTGCACAGACCACCAAACTCATAAGGATGCCCTATGTCTAAATGATTATGATGTTAAACATATTGTGGACAGAAGATAACAGGTAAGATTAAAACTTTCATATTTGTAGTCTGATCTTTTTCTATGGGATTCGAAAACCTCCCTCTTCATTTAACCCCTTCGCTGCCAGGCCTTTATCCCCTCCTGTGCCAGGCCTTTTTTTGCCTATTTGGGGCAGTTCGCGCTTAGGCCCTCATAACTTTTTGTCCACATAAGCTAACCAAGCCAAATTTGTGTCCTTTTTTTCCAACATCCTAGGGATTCTAGAGGTACCCAGACTTTGTGGGTTCCCCTGAAGGAGGCCAAGAAATTAGCCAAAATACAGTGAGAATTTTGTTTTTTTCAAAAAAAGTTGAAAAAGTGGCTGCAGAAGAAGGCTTGTGGTTTTTCCCCTGAAAATGGCATCAACAAAGGGTTTGCGGTGCTAAACTCAGCAGCTTCCCAGCTTTCAGGAACAGGCAGACTTGAATCAGAAAACCCAATTTTTCAACACAATTTTGGCATTTTACTGGGACATACCCCATTTTTGCAATTTTTAGTGCTTTCAGCCTCCTTCCAGTCAGTGACAGAAATGGGCATGAAACCAACGCTGGATCCCAGAAACCTAAACATTTCTGAAAAGTAGACAACATTCTGAATTCAGCAAGGGGTCATTTGTGTAGATCCTACAAGGGTTTCCTACAGAAAATAACAACTGAAAAAGAAAAATATTGAAATTGAGGTGAAAAAAACATCAATTTTTCTCTACGTTTTACTCTGTAACTTTTCCCTGCAATGTCAGATTATCATCAAAAGCAATATACCGCTACGTCTGCTGGACTCCTCTGGTTGCAGGGATATATAGGGCTTGTAGGTTCAGCAAGAACCCGAGGAACCTAGAGCCAATAAATGAGCTGCACCCTGCAGTGCGTTTTCATTCTATACCGGGTATACAGCAATTCATTTGCTGAAATATAAAGAGTAAAAAATTGCTATCAAGAAAACCTTTGTATTTCCAAAAAGGGCACAAGATAAGGTGTTGAGGAGCAGTGGTTATTTGCACATATCTGAATTCCGGGGTGACCATACTAGCATGTGAATTACAGGGCATTTCTCAAATAGATGTCTTTTTTACACACTCTCCTATATTTGAAAGGAAAAAATATAGAGAAAGACAAGGGGCAATAACACTTGTTTTGCTAATCTATGTTCCCCCAAGTCTCCCGATAAAAATGATACCTCACTTGTGTGGGTAGGCCTAGTGCCCACGATAGGAAAGGCCCCAAAACGCAACGTGGACACATCCCATTTTTTAAAAAGAAAACAGAGGTGTTTTTTGCAAAGTGCCTACCTGTAGATTATGGCCTCTAGCTCAGCCGGCACCTAGGGAAACCTACCAAACCTGTGCATTTCTGAAAACTAGAGACCTAGGGGAATCCAAGATGGGATGACTTGTGGGGCTCGGACCAGGTTCTGTTACCCAGAATCCTTTGCAAACCTCAAAATTTGGCTAAAAAAACACATGTTCCTCACATTTCTGTGGCAGAAAGTTCTGGAATCTGAGAGGAGCCAAAAATTTCCTTCCACCCAGCGTTCCCCCAAGTCTCCAGGTAAAAATGATACCTCACTTGTGTGGGTAGGCCTAGTGCCGGCGACAGGAAATGCCCCAAAGCGCAACGTGGACACATCCAATTTTTTAAAAGAAAACAGAGGTGATTTTTGCAAAGTGCCTACCTGTAGATTTTGGCCTCTAGCTCAGCCGGCACCTAGGAAAACCTACCAAACCTGTGCATTTCTGAAAACTAGAGACCTAGGGGAATCCAAGAAGGGGTGACTTGCGGGGCTCGGACCAGGTTCTGTTACCCAGAATCCCAGGGGGGGCAGAAATGGCCTAAAATAAATTTGCCCCTTCAACCCCCAACCCCCCCAGGAGCGACCCTTGCCTACGGGGTCGCTCCCCCTGCGTGACATTGGCGCCAAAAAACTAATCCCCAGTGCCTAGTGGTTTCTGCCCCCTTGGGGGCAGATTGACCTAAAATCGGCCAATCTGCCCCCAAGGGGGGCAGAAATGGTTTAAATACAATTAGCCCCCCAGGGGAGCGACCCTTGCCTGATGGGTCGCTCCCCATCTCTAAAAAAACAAAAACAAAAAAAACAAAAATACCTGGTGCCTAGAGGTTTCTGCCCCCCCCGGGGGCAGATCGGCCGAAAAATAGGCCGATCTGCCCCCAGGGGGGGCAGAAATGGCCTAAAATAAATTTGCCCCCACCCCCCCTGGAGCGACCCTTGCCTACGGGGTCGCTCCCCCTGCGTGACATTGGCGCCAAAAAACAAATCCCAGGTGCCTAGTGGTTTCTACCCCCTTGGGGGCAGATTGACCTAAAATCACCCAATCTGCCCCCAAGGGGGGCAGAAATGGTCTAAATACAATTTTCCCCCCAGGGCAGCGACCCTTGCCAGATGGGTCGCTACCCATCTAAAAAAAAACAAACAAACCAAAAAAAAAAACACAAAAAAAAAAATTGCCCTCGCGCCTAGAGGTTTTTGCCCCCCCCCCGGGGCAGATCGGCCTAATAATAGGCCGATCTGCCCCCAGGGGGGGCAGAAATGGCCTAAAATAAATTTGCCCCCCCAACCCCCACCCCCCCCCGGGAGCGACCCTTGCCTACGGGGTCGCTCCCCCTGCGTGACATTGGCGCCAAAAAACAAATCCCAGGTGCCTAGTGGTTTCTGCCCCCTTGGTGGCAGATTGACCTAAAATCGCCCAATCTGCCCCCAAGGGGGGCAGAAATGGTCTAAATACAATTTGCCCCCCAGGGCAGCGACCCTTGCCTGATGGGTCGCTACCCATCTCTAAAAAAAAAAAAAAAAAAAAAAAAAAAAAAAAAGTGCCCTGGCGTCTAGAGGTCTCTGCCCCCCTGGGGGCAGAAATGGCCTGAAATAAATTTGCCCCCCTAACATCCACCACCCCCGGGAGCGACCCTTGCCTACGGGGTCTCTCCCCCTGCGTGACATTGGCGCCAAAAAACAAATCCCCGGTGCCTAGTGGTTTCTGCCCCCTTGGGGGCAGATTGACCTAAACTCTGCCAATCTGCCCCCAGGGGGGCAGAAATGGTCTAAATACAATTTGCCCCCCAGGGCAGCGACCCTTGCCTGATGGGTCGCTCCACATCTCTAAAAAAACAAACAAACACAAAAAAAAACACAAAAAAAATATTTGCCCTGGCGCCTAGAGGTTTCTGTCGCCCCTGGGGGCAGAAATGGCCTAAAATAAATTTGCCCCCCCCTTGCCTAAGGGGTCGCTCCCCTTGCGTGAAATTCACGCAAAGAAAAAACTCCCTGGTGTCTAGTGGTTTCTGCCCCACAGATCTGTGAACAAGGCTACGGCTGAAACGCGTTGGGAGGAATAATCTGTGAAGAGTAAAAGCTTTAACCACACTGGAAGTGTCCTGACCTTTCTTGTTAATACAAGAATTTGTTGTGTACATACATATATATATATAATTCAACAAAATTATGGAATTATGTCTAACCAACAATATCTTTTTGTTTAACAAGAACATCTATAGACAAGTACGCGGCACGGCCATGGGAATCTCCCTCTCTCCAAGTTATGCAAATTTGACTTTGGGGTGGTGGGAGAGAGAAATAGCATGGCAGGATGGATATTCCGAACATTTGGATAAGGTAGTATTATGGATAAGATATATAGACGATTTATTTCTGATTTGGAATGGCACCAAGGAAGAGTTTGCAATATATTTCAAAATTTTGAATGAAAATGAATATGGTTTAAGCTTCACTTATGACATTAATGAAAAACAAATCGATTTCTTAGACATAAGAGTATATATAGACAATGGTTCAGATCAATACAACTGTATTCAGAAAAGCAACCTCCACTAACAGTGTTTTACATGGGAATAATTTTCATCCAAAATCCCTAATAAAGAGCATTCCATTTGGTGAATTCCTCAGGATGAGACGAAACTGTTCGAATGATAAGGAAATGGCGAATCAATTCAATATGGTTCAGAAACGGTTTTTGCGCCGAGGATACTTAAGAACTAATATTGATTTGAGTGAGAAGAGGGCAAGAAAGATGTCTCGCCAGCAAACACTGATAGACAAAGGTATAAAAAGAGGACATGATAAGGAGGAAACTTGTCCTCGCCTAATTCTCACTTACAGTAAAGAAAGTAAAGAAATTGAATCAATATTTAGAAAACATTGGAAGATATTAAGGAGTGATCGAGACTTGGCAAAAAGAATAGGTGGAATCCCACAAATATCATATAGGAAATCACGTTCAATAAAGGACATATTGGTAAAAAGCCATTATGAAGCACCAACCACAAGGAATTGACTGAATAATGAAACAACTGGCTTTTACAAATGTAATAAATGCAAAGTGTGTCAAATTGCGGTAAATACTAAGACTTACATGGATTTCAATGGAAAGGCTATAAGCATTTTACAAAGAATTACATGTGACAGCCAATATGTGGTCTATATGCTTGAATGCGAATGTGGATTGAGATATATTGGAAGTACAATCTGCCCACTGAAGAAAAGGATTTTAGAACATACTAGAGCCATTACCAATAAAGATATGAGTTACACAATGGCAAAACACTTTGCGAACTCACATACCAATGATTGGAGATCATTACGATTTATAGGTATAGCACAAATGAAAAGAAATGAGAGAGGAGGAGACAGAATTCGAAAGCTAAGACAAATGGAGAGTAAATTTATTATTCAGCTACGCACAAAGATGCCTTATGGATTGAACATGGACGAAGAATTATATGTACATCTGTGATTTTGAAAATGCAGGATAAATAATGATATTCATGTGGAGAGGCTATCACTAAAGTATTGTGTATAAAATATCTAATACTTTTAGCCGTACAGTGATAGGCAGCATTCTGGACAGAATTGATATATGTCTGCATAAAATAGAAACAGTAGAACTTATTAAGTAATTTACTGAATTTTTAGAGTTATTAACGACATACAGGAATGCAGTAATTAGAGATACTAAAACATTAGAATGATACCTCTCTTCAAACGTATTTGGAACAATGGAATAGATGTCATGTGCCAATGTGCATCATTTGTACTTAGTTCCTCAGTCCAATAGAACAACACAAATTGATCAGGGGCTAATATAAATAATATTTAGGTATAAAGTGGTAACTGAATATTATAGCACAATTGAGGAGAACACACGTAACAAATATAACATTATGTTGGTTTAGGTTTTTAAAAAAAGCACTTTTTTAAGTTAGCATTATTTGGTTCTTGTGTTATTTTTTAGTATTTGTATTTAGGAATTGAAAATTTATACAAATGCTTTTTAATTTTAAAACTACACTATCCAGAATGCATTGTAAATAATGAGGCACTATGGGGTATAAATAGCAAAAGGGGAAAAGGGACTCATTCACTGTGAACAAGACTCCTTGGGGAGTTGAAACGCGTTGGTGGTTATTAATTTGGCATCAATAAATAGGCACTAATTGAACTTCATGGAGTGCAGTGAATATTTTTGGTGAATTATATTTTACGAGATTGGTCCTCTCCGTCACGAGCACCGGCAGTGGAGTGCACCACCCAGCAACCTTTAGACCATCTTTGTTTGAACATATATATATATATATATATATATATATATATATATATATATATAGTGTGTGTGTGTTTTTTATATATATATATATGTGTGTGTATTTATCTATATATAGTATATATATATATATATATATATATAGAGAGAGAGAGAGAGATGTATAGATATAGATATCAAAGGTTAAAAGGACATTATAGTTAGGTTCACATTTTAAATATACCAAACCATAGATATTCAGCAGGTATAATTAGAGTGATTCCAAGTAAGTATAACTTTTTTGTGCCTTAAGGTAACTCGTGCCATACCAAAAGCATTTCCTTTAGAAATTATAAATGAGAGGGTCTTATTCTCATAGACGTTATAGTTAGTGCTTTAAAAAACTAAAATGAGGACATATTTTCTCAGTTCTCAAATAGCAACAAGGCACTTTTAAATTATTTGGTATCTTTATGTTTTTTATCCAGTTGACCACTTGATTATATGTTGCACTTAAGGGAGAGAATATAATGTTACGTCCAGAACTCCAGACTTTGGAACTGGGGAACCATGTTCGCATTTCAGCGTCGGGGCAAATCACTTACTCTCCCCATGTCTGAATCCCAAAAGGAATGTGTTTTTGTGTAATGTACATGATGCCCATGTAAAGCACCCCAATATCTTTGTGTCAAATCTGCACTATTTAAAGCTGCAGAAAAACAAAAAAGTGTTTTGCACACCTTTTAAATGGGCTATATGTGGGCTACATTTGGGTGATATTTGTGCTGTATTTCGGCTCTTTTTTCTCTGGTGGCGATCTTGGCAAAGTTCCCTAATCTCTTCATTTACTGCAGTATCCTCAGTGGAAAATGCTTTCAGTTTTCCACTTCGATTCCATTAATATGGCGGTCAGACAGGCCACACTTTTGGAATAAATTCAGAATGTGCGTGTTTCAGTCTATGTGTCAGAATGTTTTAATGAAGTAGAAGAGGAAGATATTTGAAAACTCACTTAAGACGTGCCCTTATTTTGCTTTCTACAGCACTAACCATAATTTCTATGACAAAATGAACCCCCTCAGTTTGTTCCTTTCAAAATTAAATGTTTTTAGTTTTACCAGTTTGATTCAATCAAGATGGCTTTAGGTTCACCACACTTTTGCCATAAGTAACACTGTTAGCGCTCTAATTGTTTGTTAGAACACTCTGGGGGACTGTAGTAGAATACATGGGATCAGCTGAAAGGCTGCTCCTGTTGAAAGTACATGTTTTATTGAGAATATCAGGCTTCATTCTCCTATGGCTGAGCACCTTCCAAAACCTCTATGAGAAAATCATGAGAAAAGTTTTCTATCAAACATGATTTACAAAATCCCAGCAGAATGCTTTTTTACAGGGTAAAATGACCTTAGCAACAAATGATTTATATCAGTAGTTCCCAACCTGTGGCCTGGGGACGCCTGGGAGTCTGCTTAGAAAATTTATTAATTTTAACAGATTAGGTCCCAAGCTTTCAGTAATGACTCAGTAGGGGGTCCCTGGATTTCAATAATGATTCAGTGGGGGTCCATTGGTTCCAGTATTGATAAAGTGGGGACCCATAGAAGTCAAAAGGTTGGGAATCACTGATGTATATTGTGACTAAAATCATATGTTCTCCTTTTTATGACTCTCAAAACCTGCCAATCACTACAATGCATTTCAATGGGTGCTATCATGTATATTGGTCCCAAGATGGCTGTCATCACTTTCTGGTTGAAGTGCTGACAGCCAATCAGATCTCACTATGAGATCTATGCTTAGGCTCCATCCAGATATACACATTTGGATTTCCTTTAATATTTGAGAAATACTGAACTGATTTACATCAAATAAGAAAAAAGATGATATGTGGACCATAAGCTACCTTTCTGCCAAAATTGGAGTAATTCTGTACAGCGGTTTCGGCTGCAGGCATACCTACAGAGTATATGAGAATAAACATGGAAAAAGCACATTTTTTTATCCCCCCTTTTTCCTCAGCCCTGGTTTGACGAATTGTCCCGAAACTTTCCATGCACAACAAGGCCCTCGGTCACACTTTTTTGGGAAATTTTTGTGAAGATTTGTCAAAGGGCGCCAAAGATATGGGCATGTCAAAAAATGCTTTTTCGATGGAAACTAGGTCCTAACTATAACTATCTACTGGTGACCGCCAGTAGGCTATAAATATATATATATATTCCAAACTAAAAGTAGCAGTGCTGGGCAGCTCCTAAACATCAGCAGAACCTAAAAAGATGCTCACCATATGTGTCATAAATTCCTCTAACTTCTCCACTTCAAAGAAGAAATGGAACTCCGTTGGCATGCTACCTTAATTTATTTCAAATCAGCACCATCAGGGAAACAGAACTCGTTTTGGCAGCAAACTGCCTTTTTCAACCTCTAGTTCCAATGCCGAAACGCATTCTGTTTTTCTGATGGTGCTGGTTTGAAATAAATTAAGGTAGCATGCCGTGCTTAGGGAGTGACGCTTCTTCTTTGAAGTGAAGAAGTCAGATATAGCTATATATATATATATTTATTTATTTATTATTTTTTTTTTTCTAAATGTTAAATTCTTTTGGGTTATATTGTTATGATTTTAGTTATATAATTTAATGGAATCAATGGTTAATATTTGGTCATGTAATATATTTAGATTTAACCATATGTATAAAATGTCTTAGGTATATTTCAAATAATTGCTTGACAGAAAATGTGATTATTATTTATTTATGATAATTTAACAATTTTGTCTATATTATTGTAGTTGATTAATATGTAAATTTATATTTTTGACATATTATATGTTTAGTTAAAGGTAACAATTATTTTGTTCCTGATATGTGTGTTTGATATAAGTACAATTTGATATTTTTAACAAGTGTTGCGTTCTCTATATTTGTGGTTTTACTAGTTAAGTATAGAAAGTGGGTAGTTTTGTATCAATATTTAATTTCCTATCATTTTGTGTTTTAATAGTACGTGCATCTATATTACGTCACTGATCCAATTGGACACCTCGGTGCCACCCTATGCTCCACCCTCTACTAGTGACTCCTTGTGAACCAAGCTCATCTTGATCTTCCGATATTGTCATTTTCATTTTACGTTCCACAGGCCTTTTCTCATTAAAGGAACTTCAGATGTTCAGCCGGACCTGCATCCAAGATGGAAAATGCTACTAAAATGTAACTACACTATCCGTTTGTATACAGTATCATTTTTCCTTTACTATAAATATTTTTTAACAATGTGAGGCCTCCCTATTTTGCTTTTTTACAGCCCAGTTAATGAAGATCTAACTTGGTAGTCTGGGGGCTGCTAAAGAACTGAACTATCATCTTCCTTTCACAACAGATGTGACATCACATGCTGCTTATGGATTTGATGAATTGTGTGTTTGACTATCTCTCTCAATTGTCTAACTAACATTGCCCATCCATTTATGAAACCCCTAACACACATCCCACAGTCTGTGGTGCTGTTTATTTCCATCATCAACAGAACTCACCGATGGTGGGGTGGATGTGGTTCAAGCTACGTCTATTGTTCATGGAGGAGGAGGTTACCAAAAATTGCAAATTTATCCATGCCATCCTTACTACGTCCTACCTAACCAAGAATGGATCATAGTGGAAAGAATAAATAACAGCAATGATTGTGAATGGATAGGTAATGTGCACTCAGCTTTTTTAACATAATCTGTGCTCTACAGGTTTAACTGAAGTAACCTTAAACTCAGCTGTGGGATGTGAGGGTTTGATTATACTTGCATTAGTAAATAAATCTGCATTATATTGCTAGTTGTTGCTTTTCATGTTGGTCTCTTTCCTGTGTTTTTTATTGTGGTTGCCTGTGATGCAGAGTGAGAATCTTTTGCTGGTTCACCAGCATCATTCAGAATAAGAAATAGTGTGTTATTCCCATGATGTCATCCCTGCTAATGGTAAGCCACCCACCACCAGAATTGGCCCTTTAGAAAATCTTGCTTTAAGGTATTGGACTGATTGAGGGAGGAATGAGACATTGCATTCTCTACTCAGGTAAGAAAATACGTTCTAACATGGGAATGGAGGGATTGTTGCTTTTTTGCTCTTTGTTGGTAGACACCATTAGAGGCCAATAGTTACAGAAGGTAGGGCATGCACATTAGGTGTAGAACCGTCATTAGCGGGAGGATGACTGCTGCTCTGCCTGATCAAGATATTAAGGGTGGGCATGCTGGCAGTAGGATTTCCAACACTGATTGCCGGGGGTGAACTGGAGGAGGTAAAGAAAGTGAACTACTTAATATGGCAAGGGAGCTAAAGTAGGGAGAGACCAAAGCGAGGATGAAGTAGATGGGCACAGTTGGGCAATTGCTTTGTGATGGGCCAGAAGCAGGGCTTGCCCTTTGTCATCATGTCACTACATTGGTGGTGTTTCCTGTTAAGTAAATATAGATGCTACCTTAACCAGTAATGCATAGCAGTAAATTAAAAACTGAAAAGACATATTGAAGAAAAAATCACCCTTTTATTGACAAAAAATTCTTAAGTCCTTCCCTTATTTCCCGACACAGGCGCACCCCATTTCCCAAAAACCTAGAAACAGCATCACCAATTGATTTTCCCACCCTGACCTGCCACAATAGACTCACCCTATCACTAAAAATGTCCTCTAGCCTCCTTAAAATGTCCTGCTGGTTTTCTTCCAGTCAATTCTGGCCCTCTTTGACTTCCTCCAGGCCTTTGGTTAGTTGCTGATGGAGGGCATCTGTGGTTTGGGGCGTGGCAGCTTGAGACTTCTGTTGCCTGAAGTGGTCACAGTGGCATGAGCAGGATCTGTCCAGCTGTTGTATTTCAGATGTCACACTGATAATATCAATGATGACATGTAACATGTTATGAGTGATGTAATACGTATGGTAGTATGCAGTGCATGGCTAGGGCGTGATATATAATTACTTAGGTTAACTATAATGGTACATTTCTGTGGTTTCTTGAGTTTAAAATATAATTGTTTTAAGTAACATTTTCACCTAACTATAATGTCCTTTTAACCTTCTTTTTTTAAGTGAATTTCTAGGGTTTTTTAATGTAAAGAAATATTGTATTACCATACCAAACTTGGCTTACCCCCATGATGTACATGGCCAAAGGCAGCCAGACCCTGCACCAAACTACTGGGGCCAACCATTGAGGGCCGCTAAGCCCCTGCCGTGCACAGCCGAAAGCTGTTGGCAGCATGGTGTTGCTAGCGCACCTGGTCCTTAGTAAATACATTTACAAGGGACGCGTATAGGTAGATGAACCTTTTGATTCGCATGGAGTATCCTAGCTAGGCTAATGGCAGCCACACTAATGATTAATATGCAATTCAATAAACATTAGTCATCATCAGCAATGAGTCAGAAACATAACACCCCATGATCCTCCAATCATGAATAACCACAACTCACTATACGTTTTAGTAGTTTTATTCCCTACTAGTTACAATACTAATTCATTAAAACTTAGTTCAAACTTTATTCAAATCAACAAATCTGTATTAATTCATTACAAGACACCAAAAACATAGCCTTATCAAAACTGGCATCAGTGTACATTCTAAAGCGGTAGCATAAGTCAACAATCCAATCAGGAATGAATAAGTCAACATAAGTAGCAGAGTTCATCAAATCAGTTTGTCAATCATTTGTCTCTGTGTTTGTCAATGTCATAAGATAGGAACCTCACCTAACCCAGATTAGCATCAGCATGTGGGACTTCATGCAAAAACAGTTTAAAACATGAATTTGGAAAAACATCTAGCTAAGAGAAAACTATTTAAAACAGCGCAGTTGGTACCTAGAAAGAAAAGGCACAAAAGTTAATTCAGTCACATTGTCACATCTTCCTATCCTCGTCATGGATCAGCAACAAGTCAGTCTTCATCCTCAGGTCATCAATCGTTCAGGATCACATCAGGCTCTCAAGAGCATGAGCCCAATGAAAGAATCTCGAATCGCCTTGACATCTCTCCCCATTCGTCTCATCTCATCTCATCTCTCTCTCATCATCATCTTCTGAAGTTTTCCCTCTTTGTCACAGCATTATATCAAAGTCACCTAGACTATCTCCCAATTCCTAATTGGCCAGTTAATCACCCGATTTTACTCTAACCAGTAGTTTTTATAATTCAAATCTCTGAACTCTAATATTACACAGTTCTTAGATTGTTGATTGGTTCACTTTACGATGTCCTCATCATCCAGCTCATCAGGTTTCGAAAATGTTGTATCTTCTTCTCCAGTCAGTGTCTCTATTGTTTATGTCCTGGGAAAGTATGCTCTGAGCGCTGTACACACTACTGGTTACATTTGTTCCATTGTCTCCTGTCCATCAGTTCATGCAAAGGGTTCTGCTAAGCAAATTTTATTAGACAATGAGCAGTTCACGGTTAGTCTGATTTGTCAGCATTTTTTCATTGAACACTAATATTCAGTTTCTGCACGAGGCCTGGCAAAACTAGGCCACAACTTTGGCTAAGTTAAACTCTACAATATAATGTAAACATAAGTTATATCTCTCAATATGACATACTACTATGTTATTCTAATACATTTTCAATATTCCACATATGTTAGTTGCTCTTTTAATATAATTCGTGAATCTTGGTGGCCACTCTCCGAGATCACAATTCCAATTGTGCACATTATTTTTCTACATTAGTCATTTTCCACATTTTTCATTATTCAGAATATATAAATGTTCATTAATAATTTCTAATTCAGACCCTCGTGACTAAATATGTCATCACACTACTTTTACCACCAATGGTTTCACAGCTCGGTTTCATCAGTATTTTGCCTTCTCTTCAAATCTTCCCTATAGATTCTTTCTCTATTTCGTTCTTCCCTCCTCTGATTATTTTTTGATCTTCTCAATTTACTCTTTTGAAACAATTTACATAATCCCCACATTCCTAATATGCAAGCAATTACAATCAACATTCCCTGTATAATTTTTAGTAATACCCCATTCCAAATGTTAATAAGCCAATTCCCCACTGAAGCAAATCCTTTCCCTACTTTTTCCCATACACCTGGTTCCTTCAATTCCTTCAAATCACTACTTGAGTTAGTCATGTTAGTAATTAAGTCTCTTATCTCCTTACTATTGTTAGGAATGTATGAACAGCAATACCTGGAGTTAATCATTTTACAGATTCCGCCGTGCTTCACTAGAAGGATGTCTAAAGCAAGACGATTTTGAAGAGTCGTAGCTCTATCCGCAGCCAATTCAGTATCTTTCAGGAGTATTGCCCCTGTAAAATTTGTTAGCATGTTATCCACAATAGTAGGCAACTTTCGAATCTTGATCGAATTCAGGATGACTCCTAATGAAGGAATCACTGCGCCAAATATATCTCCCACTATTGCAGAAGAGGATTCCCTCCTCTGTCTCTTATGATGTAATTTAGTCAATTTCAGAATCTTTTTCAAGTCATCCATCTGGTAAATCTTCGGGAACACCATTCCCAAAGAACATGTCCCATACCATCCTCTTGGAAGACAATAATAAGCATTAAGTCCACAAATATAGTAAATACCTGGAATCGCAGGGTACAGTCCATTCAACATAAATGTCCATTTACTCTGAAACAAAAACACATGCCTACATTTACTCGTACCCACAAATAAAGTGTCAGTGCGTGATTTTGGCCTATATATACACAAAGCTTCCATACTTGTAATGCATCTAAAGCTAGTTTCCCTTGTGTCTTAATTGTGGAGTAAGCATAATCATTCTTGTAAGTCCTTTTCGCTAAGCCTTTTTCTAATTTCTCTTTTAGCGCCTTTCTCCTATCATCAGTATGACCTATGAAGCTCTTCTCTAAAGGTGTAAGCAAGCATGTGAGGTTGTTCCTGTGTGCATATGCAATTCCAAATGTTAGTGTAGGCTCAATGAATCCTCTAACTAATACTATATCATGATCCTTAGCTACTCTACTCAGATACCTAATAATAGGAACAAAAGAAAACACTGCATTGTAATTAGAGTAAAAATACTGTATATACTCTTGATCATAGAACCTTGTTAGTAGCAGACTACAGCTTGCCCCATAAGTTAGTGGAAGGCTGTGGTACATAGAGGCACTCTCTACCTTGCATCCATCATCTCAACATACTCACTCAACAACCGATAGAAGACATTAGAAGAAAGTTCTCCTTGAGCATTAGTATAATCATGCAAATATTTCTCATCTGACTTAAACTTCTCCAAAGCTGTTAGTGTAGTAGTTTCAAAAGCAGTAGTATGGATGGCTCCTTTCGCATCAAGAATAGACATACCCACAATCACTGCAATAAACAAAATCCCACACATAATTGCCAATCCAATGCTCAGGTACTTACAGCGCTTAGCATTCCTAACTTGATTATTGAACGAAGCCATGATCTGTAAAGAATCAGAAAGTAGAAATGACTTAGAAAAGTGGAGCAAAAATTAAAGATAACAAATATTCTTCCTTCAACAGTTCAGTCTCACATCCAGGAACCCTTATCCTTGTCAATATTGATTAGCAGCTTGTCATATACTGTATGGTTTTCAATGTCAAATCAGGTTTTCAATGTCTTTTCCAGTTATATTTCAACAGTCTCTTTTTCTCCAAAGGTTTTCAGACTGGTTCAACAGTTCAGCTTCTTGATCACCTTCAGGTTACTTTAAAATACCGACTCAGAACCTCTCTATCAAAACAAAAGGACATAAACTTGCGCTGCCATTCCTTTGTAGCTGCATATGCCCATTCAGGACCCGCGTATCTTCGACTTGCTATTCTCTTTCTTTTCAACTTTCGGTCACCACTTAACTCTCTTTCACTTAATTCTTATTTTCTTGTGGTATCTACTTCTTCCTCTATTGTTTCATTTATGACCACTTCCTTTTATTTCTCTACTCGTGACTCAGCCAATTATCTCCTTTCCTCAAACCTTCTGTCCATATTTTTCTCAGGATTGGACCTTTCTCCTTCTCTATGGTGTTTTCTCTTGATGGACCTGCAACAGGTTCAGGAGGAGTTAAATCACTTTGACTTTGGTCCAACTCCACTCCCTCCCCTTCTTGGTCTGGCACTCGCTCCATTTGTCTCTCAGAACCGTCTGCTTCTGGGAGAACCCCTGCTGAGCTAGGTTCTCCTGCTGTATCTGTTGAGATTGATTCCTCTGAACCCTCCTGTAATCCTTCACTCTTGTCTCTTACAGGGGTAATAGGACCATCCTCCACAATCTCTTCATCAATTTCAGGCTCTCTTTGTTTCTTTTCTAGTTCAGGTGCTGCGACTTGTTTCACGATTGTTGGTGTTCTCAACAATGCTTCTTCATGGTCCGGTGGACATGCCACTTTCTTGGTGTGACTCACGTAAATCCAGTTCGGACATCCTGCACACTTTACAGCTGTTGTGGTTGTCAGGATCACCTGGCAGGGTCCCTGCCAACAAGGCTCCAAACACGTCTTGCGCACGTGCTTTCTGACGACAACCTAATCGCCAGCTCTCATGTTGTGGCCGGGATGGTGAATTGGTGGCAGTGTGGTGGCCTCCACCTGCTGAGAGAAAGAGTCTACCACACCAGCCAGACCCCTGCAGTAGTCCAACACCATATCATCCGTAATATTGACAAGTGCATTAGCTGGAACTGCTGGTAATCTCATTGCCCTGCCCATGAGAATCTCATGGGGCGACAGTCCTGTCTTTCTGTCGGGTGTATTTCTCATTGACATCAACACCAAAGGCAATGCATCTGGCCATTTCAGGTTTGTAGCTGCACACATTTTGGCAATTCTTGATTTCAGAGTAGCATTCATCTGCTCCACTAGTCCTGATGCTTCAGGGCGATAGTTTTAACTGTAAATTCGACTTGGTACGTGTACCCACTTGCCAGGCCTAAACCTTCCCTTTTCTTACATGTCAGACACCCCTAAGGAAGGCCCTAGGTAGCCGCAAGGGCAGGGTGCAGTGTATGGTTAAGGTAGGACATGTAATAATGTGTTTTATATGTCCTGACAGTGAAATATTGCTAAATTTGTTTTTCACTTTTGAAAGGCCTGTCCCTCTCATAGGTTAACATGGGGGCTACCTTTAAATCTGATTAAAGTATAGATTCCCTTTGAGAGCGGATGGACATGTGGAATTTGGAGGGGTCTCTGAGCTCACAATTTAAAAATACATATTTTAGTAAAGTTGATTTTAAGATTGTGTGTTAGAAAATGCCACTTTTAGAAAGTGGGCATTTTCTTGCTTATACCATTTCTGTGACTCTGCCTGTTTGTGGATTCCCTGTCTGGGTCAGTTTGACAGTTGGGCTGGTTGCACCTCACACTAGACAGTGACACAATGGGAGCTGGGGTGTAGTCTGCATTTCCTGATGAGCCATCCGTGCTAGGAGGGAGGGGAGGAGTGGTCACTTACACCTGAAAGGGCTGTGCCTGTCCTCACACAATGCAGTCTCCGACTCCCTGGTGAGTGTCTGGGGCCTGGCCTGGGCAAGGCAGGAGTTTACATTCAAAAGAGACTTTACTTTGAAGTAGGTCTACTTCAAAGGAGAAATTGGGTATAAGAAGGGCACCCAAAACCACAGACTTTAGAAACACTTCTGGATACAAGAGGAACCTCTGCCTGGAGAAGAGCTGAAGAGCTGAGGAAGAAGAGCTGCCCTGCCTGTGACTGTGCTTTGTGGAGCTATCCTGCAGTTGCTGCTTCTGCCAGAGTAAGAGGGCAAAGACTGGACTTTGTGTGCCTTCCTTCTTGTGAAGAACTCTCCAAGGGCTTGATTTAGAGCGTGCCTCCAGTTGTTTGAAGTCTCAGGGACAGCAAAGACTTCTCTCTGCCAGCACCTGGAGTCTCTGGAGAGATTCCTGCTCTGACAAGTGGTGCCCTATCCAGTCCCTGAGCCCTTGAAGGGAAAGTTGGTGAAAATCCAAGGAAATCGACTTCGGACGGCTTCGGACCGACCCCGTTGCTGAATCTGGTAACGCCACCTGCACCCGACTCCGTGATCTTCACTGGAACGTGACGACCTTCGCAGGCCCGACACCTCTGCAGCCCGCTGAAGTCCGCGACTCCGTGGAAGTCGCCGCACCACTTTGTGACCGATGCCGCTCAAAGTGCCGCGATCCCCCACTTCGCGCATCGGCTCATTTTCATTTCTTTACCAAGGTACTGTACCTGGGAGTCTACGCGACTCTGTGTCCGGTGCCGCTGGTGTCATATTGTTGGGAACGACTCCGTTACAACGCCGTGTTAACACCTCATCAAAACATTTTTTGTTTCTATGCCCTATTTTTTTATTTAATCTTTAAAAATTCATAGCTTGACTGGTGTATGTCGGATTTTTGTTGTTTTGGTCTTGTTTTGTTTAGATAAATATGTCCTATTTTTCTAAACTGGTGTTGTGTCATTTTGTAGTGTTTTCATTCAGTTACTGTGTGTGTTGGTACAAATACTTTACACCTAGCACTCTGAAGTTAAGCCGACTGCTCTGCCAAGCTACCAAGGGGGTAAGCAGGGGTTAGCTGAGGGTGATTCTCTTTTACCCTGACTAGAGTGAAGGACCTTGCTTGAACAGGGGGTAACCTGACTGTCAACCAAAGACCCCATTTCTAACAGTGACTTTTAATCTCACAGATACATGGCACGCTCTAATAAGAGCAACCAGTTCAGCTACTTGTGCAGAATATACGCCTTGAAGCCAGGAAGCTTCTAAAGTGTCAGGGAGACCAGATCCTCGGGGCCTGCGCATGTTCCTAACATGCCCACCACCAGACAACAGACAGTCGTGGGTGATCTAGTTTTCCAGCTCGACTTGTACATTGGCTGCAATTTTCTAGACAGGACCTCGTTTGCTCTTTGGTTTGATTGGACAATCTTTGGCGAAGTGACCCTTGCGCCCGCGATAAAGACATTGTCCGTTCTTTCTACATAGGTCCTTTTCATCTTTGGTCAAAGGTCTCCCGATAGTTCCAATTTCCATGGGTTCCGGGGTTTCTCCCTTTTTGACTTCTTGATTCTCTATGATCGTGAACACGCCAGGAATATTTCTCAGTCTTTTTGCGTGTTCCCCGTCGTTCTGCAAGATGATGATCTAATCTCAAAACAAGGTTTATTAGATCTTGACAATCTGTAGGCTGAGGATCTATCTGGGCAAGAATGTCCTTTAACTCATCCTTGAGTCCTTTGTAGAACAAGGCCGCTTGCTTTTCTTCAGGCCAGGATGTCTCTGCTACCAGCCGATTAAAACTAGCTAAGTAGGAAACTAGATCTTGGTTATCTTGTCGCAAGTCTAACAGTTCATGATCTGCCGACAATGTCACTATTCTTCGATCAAACACTCGTTCAAACTCACAGACAAAAGTTCTCCAATTGTAAAGCAGGGGACTGTCTTTACGCACAAGAGGGATTGCCCAGGTGGTTGCGTCCTCAGTCTGGTAAGATAACAAGAAGGCCACCCTGGATTGGGCATCAGGGAAAGTGTTTGCTCAACAGGTAAAATGTAATTCCACTTGAACCAAGAAAGATTGTGCTTTCAGGGGATCGCCTGAAAACCGTCCTGGAGGAGCCAGGGGTATAGCTGAGGGAACGTTGAGGGAAATGTTCATAGGAGGATTACCTCCTGAAGCTTGAGGAGGAGGACCAGGCCAAGCCACACCCAAAGGACTTTGTTCCTTCTTTTCTACCCTTTCTTGCAACTGACTCACTCTCGCAGCTAAGCTGGCTGCTATATCCTTAGATGACACTACCTCTGCTTGGAGCTGCATGATAACTTTGACTAGCTCGTCCAATGTGGCCATGCTGAGAACAAACGCAAACCAGGAAGATATTAAATTAGTGGGCTCACTATTCTGTCAGGGAGACCAGATCCTCGGGCCTGCGCACGTTCCCAACATGTCCACCACCAGACAGCTCCAAATCTCCAATAGACATACCACAGAGCCTGAGAGAGTCCAAGTGGGGGAAAAGGGGATTAGGTAGGGAACAGCTGGGAAGGAGACCTGTAGGAAGCAAGAGGTTAAACAACACAATGTCAAGATGTAATCACATTGACATTCAATAGACTATGGTTCTAAGAGTTCTTATACTGAAATCATGGATAACCTAAGAAATGACTATAACTAGACAGCAAGAAATCTGGGTACCTGGAAAAATCAAGAATGGGTTAATACAATGCTTCATATGAGCTTTTCAGGAAATATCACATACTGTCTAGAATACAAGAACCTTCTTGAATAATGTTTCAGAATAAACATTGCATTTTTACATGAGGACAAAGGCTATCTGAACATTCCCTGGAAACAACAGGAACTGTACTAGGAACTTAATATGCACAAAGAATGTCGCACTTTGAATTAAGCGTTTCAAAGAAATCCAAAAGCTCAGGACAAATGTGTGCACCTCAACAAACACGGCACACCAAAGTTTTCAATGTCATGAAATGATCGCGCGCACTGCTGATCTAAAAGCCAAGCGTTTTATGCCAGGGTAGAATCGCGCACACTGTTGCCGATTCGAAATACACAATGCAAATGTCAGGAAATGATCGCGCACACTGCCGATCAAAAAAACAAGAGTTTTATGCCAGGGATTGAATCGCGCACATTGATGGCGATTCGAAATACACGATGCAAATGTCAGGAAATGATCGCGCACACTGCAGATCCAAAAGCCAAGAGTTTTATGCCAGGGATTGAATCGCACACATTGATGCCGATTCGAAATACACGATGCAAATGTCAGGAAATGATCGCGCACACTACCGATCCAAAAGCCAAGAGTTTTATGTCAGGGTTGAATCGCACACACTGTTGCTGATTCAAACAAGAATATGCAAAGGCCATGAAATGATTGTGCACAAGGTTGCGGATCTGAATGCCAAGGGTTACATGCCCTAAATGAATCGCGCACTCTGCCGATTCAGACAAGAACATGCAAATGCCATGAAATGATCGCGCACACTGTTGCTGATCTGAATGCCAAGGGTTACATGTCAGAAATGAATTGCGCACTCTGCCGATTCGGACAGGAACATGCAAATGCCATGAAATGATCACGTACACTATTGCCGATCTGAATGCTAAGGGTTACATGTCAGAAATGAATCGCGCACTCTGCCGATTTGGACAAGAACATGCAAATGCCATGAAATGATCACGCACACTGTTGCCGATCTGAATGCCAAGGGTTACGTCAGAAATGAATCGCGCACTCTGACGATTCGGACAAGAATATGCAAATGCATTGAAATCACACTCACACACACAGAGAGTTTCGCAACTAGGCCCAAAACTCGAATGTCTTTGAGAACGGGGGTCGGGGACCAGCCCGACCTCCGCCTTACCGCCCTGCTCGAGGATCACCAATATAATGAGGGCAGGCCTGGAATATCAAAGTAGGCCTCTGAAACAGAAGCTCAGGAAGTTGCTGCTGCTCTGCACCGGGACCTCTGAATAGTGAGCATGTGGAGCTCAGCTGGCTCCCTTATATAGAGTCAAGCCCAGCCCACAAACCACACCCAGTCATGCTGTAGGGAAAGCATCTAGAAGGTCCTAGAAAGGGACCACACCCTAACACACTCAGTAAGCCTGCAGCAATACTTTGCAAATGAACAGTTATTGCAAACATCATTAATAGTGTTTTTCAAGGTTAAACTCTGCAATGCAAACGGTTAACATACTGCATATAAACACAATGAATGAATTATGCTCTTGCATAAAGACTGTGTTTTTGCATTTTTGTCGCCCGTAGAGCGCACACTGTCCTGATGTTGACATAAAGTACCTGTAATTGTGCACACAGTGTAGCCTGCTCTCAATGTCCCTGTACCATCTCTGAAACAAGAACCATCAACAAAAACAATTTGATAATTTTCTTACAATCGAGTATCTCCGATGTCAGGTCTTGGTTTTGTGCACAACTCAGTTACCCCAAGACAATCATGCTCAATGTCTTCTTCCTTTTCAGTTTCAACACCATTGCTTCGAAGTAAGGTTGCCGGATTCAGCACTGTACACCTTTTCAATGTTGCATTTGGAGCACCTAAGATGCTCGTCTCATGCCTTGTCAGTCTGGCACCAGTCAAATACTGTGTTTTCGTGCTTGTCAGTAAAATCTCAACCGAGGTGAGGGACCATTACCATCAGGCGATATCCCATCACTACTCCCTAACATTGTGAAAGGCTTTATCCAACTGCGGCAACTGCATGCAAACAACCGGGTAAGGCTGCTGCAACTGGGTCCAAGGTAGCTGAAAAATAGGCAACCGGGCGATAAGCACCTCCATGGACCTGGGTCAAGACAGACAAAGAACAAGCCTCACGCCCATGACAAAACAACATGAATGGCTTTGTGTATTCAGGCATTCCCAACGCTGGAGCTCTGCACAAACTCTCTCTCAACTCAGTGAATGCTTCATCTAGTCATGGTCTAATGTTATGGGATCAGTGACATCCTTATGCGTCAGTTGTAATGGCTTTGAAATCCCGGCAAAATTTGGAATCCATTGACGGCAATAGCCTGCCATTTCCAGAAACATTCTGACATCTCTCTGTGAAGTCGGGGGACTTCTCTGCAATATCATTGTGATTTTTTCTCCGGAAATTCTCCTTGACCCTTTTACAATTTGGTGACCCAGATATTTCACTGACTTCTGACAGTACTGTAATTTTAATGGTGACACTTTATGACCGAATATTCCCAGATGATTCAATAGGGCAATCGAGTCATACTTACACTAGTCCCTTGTTTCGGAGGCAATAAGTAAGTCATCAATGTATTGTACCAGAGTCGATTGATATGGCAATTCTAATGACTCCAGATTCTTCTTCAGGATTTGGTTAAACAAAGATGGTGACTCTGTGTACCCTCGAGGAAGCCTGCACCAACTGTAAACTCTGTCTAGGAATTTGAAACTAAAGAGAAACTGACTATCCTCATGAAGAGGCACAGAGAAGAAAGCTTGTGGCAAGTCAACCACAGTAAACCATTCTGCATCACATGGAATCTGGAACATTATTACTGCTGGATTTGGCACCACAGGGCAACACTTGACCACTATGGCCCTCATTACAACCCTGGCGGTCAGTGTTAAAGTGACGGTAATACCGCCAACAGGCCGGCAGTAAAAAAAAAAGGTATTTGGGTGGTAACGGCCGCAGGGCTGGAGACTTCGGTCTCCAGCCTGGCGAACGTCACAATCCTACCCTCGGGATTACAACCCAGCCTACCGCCATGGTTTTCGTGCCAAACTTACTGCCACGAAAGCCATGGCGGTAGGCACTATCAGTGCCAGGGAATCCCTTCCCTGGCACTGATAGAGGTCTCCCCTCCCCCTCCCAAGAGTCTTCCCCCCTGCTCCCCCTCCCTCTCCTGCCCACCACACATATACACACCCGCAGCCATATACACACATGCACACACGCATACCCACCACCACCCACGCATGAACACATGCATACCCACACACACCAACATAGCTTGTCACACACATGCATCCACAAACACATATCACTCACAATCACTCATTCACACATGCATCCAACGCGACTCACACCCGCATGCACGCATCCCAAAACATACACACACACACCCCTACATACACACAACACCCCCACCCCCTCTCCGGTCGGAGAACCTGACTTACCTGCTTGCATGTGGTCCTCCGGCTGGATACGGTCCACGGCGCTGCTGTCAGCAGCAGCGTCCACCAGCAAAACACCGTCAGGCTGTATCATTTCTCATGATACGGTCGGCGGTGTTTTGCTGGCGTGGCAGTGCTGCTGTCAGCAGCGCCGCCTTACCGCCGTCCGTGGCCATGACCATCGGCGGTGTTCCACCAGATTTCTGGCGGAATACCGTTGGCGGTCATTATACGCGTTGACGGCTGGTAGCCACGGCGGCAGTATGTTGGCGGCCATCGCCATGGCGGTAGGCGGTCAATACTGCCAATGTCGTAATGAGGGCCTATGTCATTTATTTTTCTCAGATCCTGTACAATTCGGACCTTTCCACACAGCTTTTTCAAACCCATTATCGGTGAATTACATGGGCTGCTTAGCACTTCTTCAAAACTCCCTGCTTCACAAAATCTCCAATTATCTGTGTTACTTTCATCAAAACGTCTTGTGGCATGTTATATTGTGGAAGCTGCGGAAACACTACATTCGGCTTCAAAGTAACCTTAATCGGCTCCACTCTCTTGATCAAACCCACTTCTTTGCCTGTTAGATCCCACACATTTTCCTGTACTGTTCCCTGCAAATCTGAATGAAGCTAACTTACTGCACACATTGGGAAAATCTCAATCAATGGGTACTCTTCAGTGGTATTGTCATTGTCTGAATCTCTATCCCAGCAGTTGAGCAAGAGAAAGAACATTTAGTTTTGCAGAATAAGTCCCTTACCAGTAGGGATACTGGACTGGAATCGCAGACTACAAACTTATGCAGTCCCTGGAAGTTGCCAATTTCTACTTGTACTGCGTCTGTGATCGGATTTGTCAAATGCTTATTCACTACCCCCACAACCTGAACTGTTCTTCCTGAAAGAGGTAAATTCAGAACTTCTACACTCCGTACTGTGGAACTTGTAGCTCCTGTGTCTCCCAGAAATGATACCTTATGACCCATCACTTTTCCCTTCATGAAAGGCCTTCTCTGATCTACCTCTAGGGGCGCTGCAAGCATGCATGGCTCCTCATCTGAACTATCATTCAACCAGTCACCATTTATTTCATTCTCACTATGTAATGGAAATTGGTGCACAGTTTTACTACATATGTCTTGTCTCTGACCTGTGACCTGTTGAGTAAGCACCATCTGTTCCTGCTCAATCGCATCTTGAGGTATTTGCATTTGCTGTCTAGGTACCATGGGAACCTGCTGCTGCACTGGTTGTAACTGTGTCAACTGTGCACATGGCATTTGCACCTGCTGCATGGGTTGAAAATTCTGCATCTGATTCGCATTATTCTGAAAATTTGGATTAAGTCCTATCATTCTTGGGACTTTCATATTTTGAAACGTATTGACATCACCACTTTGCTGAACAACACCATCCTGCCCCATCATCGGACACTCCCGCTTCCAGTGTCCCACGTTTCCATAAAGGTGACACAATAACATCTTCTTCGTCGCCTGCACATCATTTTGAACCACTACAGTACTCAAATCTGGACCACAATTCATATTGACTCCAAGACCCCTGCCTCTCATCTGAGGCTGGTACATGACAGTTCCCTGCTGCTGTGGAATCTGCTGAACAATAGGCCCTTGCACTCCTGTTTGTGCTGCCTTAATCTGCATCACCATTGCTTTCTCCTTTAGCTTTTTCTGCTTCAATTCAATCTCATCACTACAGTATTTTCCAGACTGCCACACCTCATCAATCGGCTTTGCTTGCCAGCAAATCAAGTGACTCTTAATCTTCTGACCTATTTCAGGTTTCAATCCCTCCACGAACCTGAACACAAAATGCAACATGTCTTTTGGCTCGATCGCTTCCCTTCCACTGTACTTTTTGAACGCTTTCAACAATCTTTCATAGTACGCATGTATTGACTCCTTTACCTCCTGCACTGTCCTGCCAATTCTCTGCCAATCAATATTTTTAGGCAAAATTCTCATCTTCAGGAATTCAATCACCTTATAATGCTACATCATTTCGGGAGATGGTGTACCTGTAGTCCTATCCCTCCCTGGTTCACTCATTGGCCAATCTACAGCTCTTTTGCATTCCACCCATAAATCAGCTGGAACCACTATTTCTAGTAAAGTATTCAGGTCTTCCCACAGACTATTTGAAAGCTTCACAAATCTGTCTGTCTGCTGGTACCATTCAACCAGTTTCTCCCTCACCTTTGGATAATAATTTGTGAATGACAGAATATCACTCCTGTGCCAAAGAATGTGAACAAACTGCCCTCTTGGAATGTACCTCATTGGTAAACTTTTCACCGGATCTTTTTCTTTTTGAACACTTTCAGACCCTTCTTGTGAATCTCGTTTCCATTTATCCTTCTTCTTTGCCCATCTGCCTTCCCACGTTTCCAATGCTCCCCATATCTGAGCACTCTGCAATAATACTGCAATAATGTGTTGAAAATCCTTTGCCTCAAAGCCTAACCTGTAACTTCGTTTCAAATGTTTCGTCTTTCCAATTTCATCATCATGCTTTTCTTCTAAATCTGCCAATCTCTGATGTATCCTATCCACCTCTCTTGTACTTCTTGGGCATAAGTATCTCAGCTCTTCGTCTGTATAGGATTCCAACCTATTCACTCCCATTGCCCCTTCGACTAGTTCAGTTATTTCTGTACTCAACCTTTTTTTTTTTAAACATCTTTTTTATTATTATTGTTGGTGTTGCACAGATATTTCCAATCGTAATCACAATCATGACAATGTATATGGTTTTCTGTGTTAATATCTTACATTTACAATAACAACTAGGGTCTACTATTTCACACAATATTGTCTTTATGCATAGCTGAATCGAACTTTGTATTTACGTAAATCAAGATATGGGTAATGTTGTGTTATGAACGGCAGGTGGGCAATTGTGTCTGCTATTTGTCCCAATTTGTGTGTAACAGGGTGTAAACTGCGCTGTTTCTGTGTAGTGCAAGTGTTTCCCTTTTTACTTGCTGCAACGTTACAAATTACTTATGTTCCTCCCCCTATCTAGTCTGGATTATGAAGATGCTTTGGGTGTGTATGTGCATATAGCATGTGTGAGTCTCGGCGGCTCCTCCCTTTGCTCCCCTAGATAAATTTTCCTTATGTCTTGATTAGTTCCTATTTAGTATGTGTTAGCTGTGGGTATTGTGCATGACCGTCTCCCTCACAGGGGTGGGCTGTGTATGTGTCTTCCCTCCCTCCGGTTCTGAGATGCTGTTCTTTTTAACGGCGGTCGCTCGTCGTTTTTAGCTTCCAATTTATTGTTAAATGATTCCCATGCGTCGCATCCAGTGTGTGTTTGGCCCTGGTCTGATCATTTGCGTAGCACCAGATACTCTGTCCGTGACCATCTTAATGTCAGAGCTCTCCAAGTTTTCACGTCTGGTGCCTTCGGGGCTTTCTAGTTCATTGCTATCAGTCTCTTGTACATTATGAATGCTAGGTCTGCAAACTTATGTACATGTCTATGTTTTTCCCCCTTATTCTTACTCCCAATAGACAAGAACCAGGGTCCAAGGTAAACAGATGATCTGTGATCTCTGAGACATCAGCTACTATTCTCCTCCACTCTTCAGCGAGAGGGCCACATTCCCAAACCATGTGATAGAAGTGGGCGAATACAGCACCACAGCGGGGGCAAACTGGGTCAGAGTCTAGAAATATTGGTTTTAACCTAGCGGGTGATAAGTATGTCTGGTGGAAATAATTAAATTGGGTATATCTAAATCTGGGGTTTCTGGAAACCCTTCGTGTATGTTGCAGGGCTTGTGACCACTCTTCTTGTGTTAACTGGTTCGGTAGTTCTATGTTCCATCTATTTCTTGTCCTCTCAAGTCTTATGTCGGGAGGGTTGTTTAAAGTTTTATATCAATTTGTTATAATTTTATCTTGGGTGTCATATGACAACATATGGTGGAATGCGGGGGATATAGTTGGTTCCCGGTCGAGTGACGCCCATGCCTTCTTAATTAAGCGGCGTATATTGTGATATGCCATAAAGTGACCAGAGCCCACTGCTTTGAGATCATTCATGGCTGCAAATGACATCAATACTCCTTCCTCGAAACAATCTCACACTGTTACTATCCCTGCTTCCGCCCAGATAGTTGTTGAGTACATACCATGTGTCCCTCCCGATCCCGGGATCTTTCCCAGTGGGACGAGGGAAGAATACGGAGGTCCCGTGCAAGGTTTTTGGATATATCGTGTCCAGCAGGTATGCGCGGCCAGCATTAGCGGGTTTCCCGAAGATCCCTTCGTCATGGCACCTGATAACCATGTCATCAGTGGTAATCCCTTTAGCTGTGTTCTGATCCACCTGGATTCTACTGCCTCTGATCTATGTATCCAGTTTAATATCCATTGTAATTGGGCAGAGGCAAAATATAATTCAAAATTCGGGGCGCCAAGCCCACCTTCTCTCAGTGGGCGATGCAAGGTGGCTAATACCATTCAGGTTCTACCCACTCCCAATATGAGCCCCAGTAAAACCGTGTTTAGTTCGCGAAAAAAGCTCTTGGGTACCACAACCGGTAATGCTGCAAAGAAATAGAGAAGGCGGGGCAGCAACAACATGTTCGCCACCACCACTCTGCCCAACGGAGATAGCGGTAGCGAGCACCAAAAGTGTAAGGATCCCTTCAAAGATTTCAGTGCCTGTCCCAGGTTGCCATCCCGGAGGTCCTCTGTCTTGTGGTAAATGTGAACCCCTAAGTATTTAAATGTGTCAAAGCACCACTTCAGCTGACCCGTCGGTGCATTCTCCCTGATTTCCGTGGGCCAATTTGTTAATGGGAATACACAGGATTTATCCCAGTTCACCACCAAGCCCGATATTCTCCCATAGTCTTCTAGCAGGGATATCACCAAGGGCATCACCGCGCTACCTTTTCGCACGTATATCAGTGCATCATCTGCATACAATGACACAATGTGGCGAGTTCCTGCACCAAGTACCCCCCACCTCTCCTCCATCGCCCGTAGTTTAGTGGCTAATGGTTCCATAGCTATAGCAAATAGTAAAGGGGATAGCGGGCATCCCTGCCTGGTGCCCCTGCCTACTGGGAAACTATTAGATGTGATGGTGCCTGTTTTCACTCTAGCCCGGGGTTCCGCATATAGTGTCTGCACCCAGCGTACATAGCTGAGTCCAAATCCCATTTCTTGCATAGTAATAAACAGATAATCCCACCCCAGTGTATCGAATGCTTTCTCTATGTCTAATGACATTGCTACACTGTCATATTCCTCTGTTGCGGTATCCCCCATTATGCTCAGCAATCTGCCGATATTTAGAAATGTGTTGCGTTTATGGATAAAGCCGTTCTGGTCTTCATGTATTAGGGTATGTATAATGGGGGCCAGCCTATTTGCTAATATCTTACCTAGGATTTTACAGTCCAGATTCAAAAGCGAGAGTGGTCTATATGATTTAACGTCTATAAGGTCCCGTCCTTGCCTGGGTAGGACCACTATCAATGCTTCTCTTTGTGTGGGTGGGAGTATCTTGTTCGACCATGCTTCCTCAAACACCGCCAGTAGATGCTGTTTTAGGTGCTTAGAGTAAGTGGTATAGTACTCTATTGGTAGGCCATCTATTCCTGGTGCTTTATTTCCGGATATCTGTCCCATGGCTGCCTCCACCTCGTCCATTTGTATAGGGGCTTCTAAGATCTCCTTATCTAATTGTGTTAATTTGGCTAGTGGCGTCCTTCCCATAAAGGTGCCCAGTTGCCGGTCCGTTAATTCTGTCTGCCCCTATATAAACCGGTGTAGTAGTTCTTCAATGCTTTGTTGATTGCTTCCTGGCTGGTGGCTATGGTTCCATCAGCCAGGCGTATGGGTGACCGCTGGCGGTCCTCGCGAAGGAGCCATGCGAGCAATCTCCCCGATCTGTCTCCTTCAGTTTGTAATTGCATCAAGTGGTAATTGTGGTCGTGTCTATGAAGTCTTAAATCTGCTTCATCATATTTAACGCACACATCTTTTAATTCTGTGTATGCTGTTCTGTGCCACTGCCACTGCCACTTCTAGTTTTCTTACTTCCTTCTCTAGGTGAATGACCTCAACATGGAGGGAACACCGCACTCCCCAGCTGGCCGACATACAGTACCCCCGGACAACGACCTTGTGGGCATCCCATTCCATCGCTCTTGTGCCCGCTGAATCCTTGTTGCGTTATTTAGTTCTTCCCTGAATGCTTGATCCTGGAGAGCTTCCACCTGTAAGCACCAGGTGGGGATCACAGAGCGCCTCCTCCCCCACCGTATTATGAGTTTCAGCGGGGAGTGGTCAGATAGTGTTTTAGCCAGGTACTCAGTGTCTTTTATTAGGGAGCATATGCCAGGAGTCCCACCATATGATATCTATCCTTGTGTGCATCTTATGTGGCACAGAATAGAATGAGTATTCTCTTTTTGTTGGATGCCCCATGCGCCAGACATCATGTATCCTCATGACTCCCGCCCATGTCAATAACTGGCTAGTAGTATTCCCATGTGGAAACCCCCTTGGTGATCTGTCCAATTCCATATCCGGTATATTGTTGAAATCCCCTCCCCAGATAGCTGGTGCTTCCGGGTTAATCAGAAGAGCTGGCATTAAAGTTCGCAGGAATTCTGATAATGCACTATTTGGGGCATATATCCCGATTATTGTAAACTGGCTACTATCTAGTTTCCCCTCCGTCACCACGTACCGGCCACCTTGATCTATTTTGTGTGCATGTTGGACATATGGCACCCCTTGCGCAATTCACACCAGTACCCTTCTAGCATAGGCCGAGTATGATGTGCCTATAATATGTCAGCCCCACTGCCCCCTAAGTGTTTTCAGGTCGGACCCCAGTAGGTGTGTTTCTTGTAGGATGGCAATGTGTATTCCCAGTCGTTTGAGGCAAGCGTGAACACGCTATTTCTTACCCTGTGCCACCATCCCCCATACATTCCACATGATTATATTGTATTCATGCATACGGAGAGTTATAGATTGCGCCATGATTTGTTATGAGGGGGTCAGGTATGCACTGCAACCCATAATATTGTTTCGCCCCATTGAGGCGCTTTCCTTCCCCACCGCTCATTAGTGTGCGACAGCTGTAGCAAAATATTGTATATTGTACGAAGACCCTTTAAACTAACATGAAAACATTCCCACCTCTCCCCTTCCCCAACTAACTCCTGATAACTATGCTGTACTTGCATTGTTTTAAACATCAACCATGACAACCAAGTTGTCAACACACTCTCAGCAATAAGAACCTGTATCCATATGGATGCCTTCTGGAGGTACATGGCGGTCCTTGGTGGCGGCTCTTACCATGGGCCCCCACCCTTAATTTAAACATATTACTTATTTCGGTGCCCTCATGTTGCTGGCTCCTCCATCTTATTGGTGCAGATATCGTATATTCCAAGGATATAGTCTAATATAATCATCTTATTTTAGAATGATTAGAGCAATAGACAGTTCCTTCAATTTGGCAGTCGGCTATCATAGTGTATCTGCGGACCTAGGGGTGAACTTCGGGCCCCTAAAGGCTTCCAACAATGTGGAGTCAGAACCGGCGGAATCTGTGTCCGAGCGATCATCTGCAGCAGTCTGTAGTGCACCAAAGGAGTTCTGTGTGTGAAGTAATGCTTCCTTCAGCACCTTAGCTCTCTCCACTGCCGCTTGTGTTACTGTAGGTTGGGCCTTCGACCGCTTCCCGGGTCTCCTCTTTGACGACATGGTGAGCCATGTTTCTTCCTCTCTTGGACCCTCAAGTGGCTGTGCTAATCCTTTGGCATGTAGCCACGTCCATGCGTCCTCCAGGGACGCAAAGACGTGTGTTCGATATTCCGAGATAACTCTCAGCTTGGCGGGAAACATCAGGGCATATTTAATGTCATTTTCTCGGAGCCGTTGTTTGACTTTCATGTATGTGTTACGCTGTCTTTGTACCTCCTGAGTGAAGTCCGGGTATGCCGTGGCGGAGGAGCCCTCATATTGTATGGGGCCTTTACTGCGAAAGTACTGCAGAATTGCATCCCTATCCCTAAAGTTTAGAAATCTTGCTAATAGCGGTCTGGGCTGCTGTCCCGGGGCCGGCTGCTTTCCAGGGACTCTGTGCGCCCTCTCCACCGAAAAGAACTTTGTGGGGGTGCCGGGTAGTACCTCTTTAATCAACCATTGCTCCAAGAATAGTTTGGAGTTTTGCCCCTCTTATCTTTCGGGGAACCCCAAAAAGCGAACGTTGTTGCATCGGGATCTGCCCTCTGCTTCCTCCGCACGGTGCCATAATACCTTCACCTCAGCATCTAGACGTTGGATTTGTTTTTGGTTTTCTGTTACCGTAGGGCCTAGCTCATTTACCGTGTTTTCTGTAGTCCCGACACGTTCCACTAAATTACGATGATCCACCCTCAATAGATTGAGGTCCTGGGATACTGTGTCAATTCTATTTTCTAGTGAGGATTTGGTGTCTATAATCGCCTGTAGAATTTTCTCAAATTATATTGAGTGGGCTTGTAGGGTTTGTCCTAGGGATTGTAAGCTAGGCATTATTTGCTGTTCTCCTGATGCTTCCGCTGGTGCTGGTCGCTCTTGCGCCTTTGCTGATTTAGATTTGCCAGCCATGTCTGCTGTGCCCTCAATCCCTCCTGTTGGTTTGCCGGTGTACCAGTGTATGCGGCTGGCAGTAATTTCTCCCTCTGAAGGTTGCTCCTGCAGACCAGTGTGAGGTCTCTTCGACTGGGCTCCCTTGTTCCGTCGTTATTGGGGTCGCTGTGTGCTCAAAGGGAAGGGGAGGGTATCCCTTAAGCGGACACTAAAGTTCACCGGGTTCTGATTCACCATTAACTCCTGTTGTGGCTATTTTAATAGTTTGGTGTGTGTAAAGTTTCCCCCCCTCCCTCCGTCCTCCCCCTGCGCCTCGGTCACGTTTTTATTGTCCCATGAATCTTGATGTGGGTCCCTGATGCCCTGCCGTCTTATTCCGGCCGTGGCACCGGGGGCGCAAGAGGGGGGGGGAGCCACCCATCCAACGGGGCCCCATCTGCCAGTCCCAATCTATCGCTCTTTCTCCTCCGGTGCTGGTCAGCGTTGTCACGTCCACCTGTTTCTCTGGCCCCACAGCTCCAACTCTCAGTCTCTTTTCGTTCCCCGGTCCCTCTGTCCCATTCAGATGCCGGGCCCCACGCGGCGCAGGGGGCCGCCCCGGTACGTTCGATCCACCGTGGTTGCCCTTGATGTCTGCCCCAGCATTCAGAAGGCGGCGTTGTCCCCCTGTCTCTGAGTTTCACTATTGTTACACTGATCCCTGGGAGTTCAATGGGGGTCCTCTGGGCCCTCTATTGATATCCCCTGCCGCTCCGTTGTACAGTCCAGTAGCGGTGAGGAGGGGGAGGGAAGGACGCGAGGCGAGGAAAAGGCTATATAGCCTGTAGCGGTTCCACCGGTTGCCCCGTCAATCACTTACTTCGTCACAGCGCGCACCGTCGCCCCGGTTCCGGAGAGGCCCATGCCCTCTCGTGATGGTCCCCGGTGCTCCCCAGCACCCGAGGCCCTGGTAGCGGTCCGCCGCCGGACTTTTCTGTAGTTTGCTGGCCGCCAGATCACATCGGCTCGCTCACGACCCCTTGCCGCATGCACTCCACAGTCCGGAGGGCCGTGGCTTCTCGCAGGCCCCCGGCACCACCCGGCGCCCGGAGTCCCAGTCACTGCCGACCGCCCCGCTCTTTTCAGTCTCTAGGGCTGCGGGGACGCGTCCGTCTCGTCGCGGTCTCACCATTTGTTTTCTGTGGCACCTTGGTGTTTCTGTACTCAACCTAACGCGATCAATCTGCTCCTCACTCTTGGACATATTCTGTGGAGTGTTCAAACTATCTAACCACTCATTCAGCTGCTGTGCAGTCAATCCTTGTAACATAATGTTACTTGCATTTGGTGATGGCACCTGTTGCACCACTGCACTTGGAGGTTGCGGTGTCAAGAGCTTCAAGCTCTGACTTGCACTCGGACCATTTACTGTATTTGGAAGCACGACTAATGGACTGAGATCCATTAGTGGCCTGGATCCAAGTCTGACCCATGGAAGAATCTACCTGCACATGTTCTCTCACCCCCCTCCACACGAGGCTTTGTGACATTTCACCCTGTTCTGCAGTGGTTGATATCTGCTGCGCAAACAATGGTACCACTGGACCAACAGTAATTGGCAGCGATATTGCATCTGGAGCAGCTCTAGTACCCATATTCTGTGGAAGGGCTACTCCCATACTCTGATTAATCACTGGAGTCACATCTGACTGTGTCCCTGTCATTGGTGTAAACCTCGGCATAGTCTGTGGCTGTGCCTGAGGCATCAACATCAGAGTTGGCTCAGTCTGTACCAGTGATGGTCTTGGAACCACTTGTTCTGTAGGTACTACTATATTGGAAGTTGTCTCAAGAATCAGTACTTCAGGATAAATTCTCTGTATCGGTGGCGGATGCATCTGCGCTTGGATCACCGAAGCTGATAATGCATTAGGTGTACTCTGGACTACGACTTGTACCTGTCCGTTATCTGTCTGCACTGGTCCCGCTGTCTCCGACACTTGTACTGGGGCAGTTGGAGCAGAACTTGTACTCGGACCTCCCTCATGCACCGCATATGGTGGAGGTCAATCTCTTAGCACCTGAGTAATAAGATCCTCAACATCTGAATCTTCCTCTTCTATGTAGGTCTTTTTCTTCTTTTTACTCCCTGACAAACTCTTATCACCTCTGCTAGTCTCCTCTTTCCCTTCTGCCTCATCTTCCTTTGTGATAGCAGGAAACAACTTAACGCCCAGCAATGTCACTGTTCTCCACTTCTTCTGATCCCAATCCCATCTCGCTTCTGCTAAAGACTTTTCCACCTTTCTTATTCTTCTCTGAAACTTTATTTCCTGCTGTTGTCTCACTATGAGCTCCCAAACCGCTAATGCCTCAAACTGTGCTGGTCCCAGAAGGGGTCTTGTCTCATATAGCGTCATCGGCAACTGATCCAAAATTCTCAAATTAAACGTTCCATGCTGTGGAAACACTAAAGCTCCTTGTTTCTCTGTCAATTAGCACTACTGCTTTAACCAAAGACATGGTGAGACACCTCGCTTCTCCATCACAATATAAGCTGGAGAGTTTTCTGGTGGGGTAGGCTCCCCTACAGTCGCCTTAATGTATGTATCTCCCTTCTGGGCACTCCTAAACGCTTTGAAAACTTCAACTTCTCTAATTTTTGGATATTCAAATCAAATCAGGAAATTACTTTTACTCCCAGGATTCCCTTCACCCGCGTTCTCAACCAATTGCCTCTCACGGATGGCTGCCAATCCGTGCGTGACCATTCTCGCTAACCGACCTATCCCAGTGCGGGTCCAATTACGTCACATTCACACACACACTGCGGCTGACAAAGTCTTGTGGCTCGTCCTCCTAAACTTCAATTCACACAAAACTAATGCAAATTATTGCAAGCACTAACCAAAAACCAATAACCAAAACAAATCTGCTGGTTTACTACAGGAAGTAACACAACCGCTTCAGAGATCTTACGGATTTTCACTGATGGCCCTTTCGCTCATACATCCTCATCCACTACCTCCATCACCAGCACGCCCATTACTACACACCCCTCACTGGCAGTCACCACCCCCACATCCATGCACACATCCCCTGTGTCCTCTCCCACTGTGTATGTGACCCCTCCTCCCAAAGTACACAAACACAAGTACCCACCCACCCAACAGCTATCCACCTCACAACAGCATCCAGCTCATGCACCTGCACCTAAACACAGCAGACTGACACCTCCTACAAGCACTCCCTCTTCCTCCACTCCCAAACCTTCACCCTCTTCCTGCCCCAATGTCCCTAAGAAGCTTTCCCTAGCAAACATTGACCTCTTCCCTACCCCTCCCCCCTGTCCTTCACCTCGGGCCAGGGTGGCCAAAACCCAGCCCAGCACCACAGCCACCAAGTCCACGTCCGCTGTGGTTTCTGCAGCTGTCAGAGGCTCAAAGGGGGCACCCACCAGCCCAGCCAGTGTGCCACCAACCCCTGCCAACATTCCACCACCTGGCAAGGTGAAGAATGGGACAGCATCCAGCAAGGGGAAGGAGCCACAACCACCCAGCAAGGCCACCTCAAAGACTCCTTCTGCCAGACCCAAGGTGACACCACCATCTGCCAAGGGCAGGGAGGGGCCCAAAACACCAGCCAAGGCACTTCAGCCATCCAAGCCTGCAGGTGAAGGCCTGGTTGCTACCAGCACAACCCCCAGCACTGCCACTTGCACTGCGTCCAGCACCGCCACCTGCACCGCCGCAAGCACCACCACCTGCACTGCCGCAAGAACCACTACTGTCTGCAGCAGCAGCCCCAGTGGGCAGCCGTCTGAGGCTGCAGGAGAAGGGCTGGAGCCTCCCCCCACTACTGGCAGCACCAGCACCTGCACCGCGGCCAGCACCTCCACCTGCACCGCCGCAAGCACTGCCACCTGCACCGCTGACAGTAGCACCACTGCCAGCAGCAGCAGCCACAGTGGGCAGCCGTCCGAGGCTGCAGGAGAAGGGCTGGAGCCTCCCCCCACCACTGGCAGCACTCCCAACAGCACCGGCACTACCACCACTGGGCAGCCGTAGCCGCCGGCGGATGGACTGTAGCCCTGCCTCCATGGACTATCATGCATCTTGGTCACTGCAAATCTCGTGGCTCTGACACCCAGGTGAGGGACTGTGACCTGGCACCCCTCAAGTGCTGCATCACTGGGCACAAAGCCCCCTCCAGAACCAGTGGAGAAAGGCATCCACTCACTCTATCCTTGGCAGGATGAAGCACACTGGGCACAAAGCCCCATCCAGAACCAGTGGAGAAAGACATCCACTCACCCTATCCTTGGCAGGATAAAGCACACAGGGCACAAAGCCCCCTCCAGAACCAGAAGAAGACTGTGACTTTGCACTCCCCAGGACCAAGCAGTGGGCAAACCACCCACTTGAGAGACTGTGGCGTTGCACTTCCCAGGACCAAGCAGTGGGAAAACCACCCACTAGAGAGACTGTGGCTTTGCACTCCCCAGGGCCAAGCAGTGGGCAAACCATCCACTTGAGAGACTGTGGCTTTGCAATCCCCAGGACCTAGCAGTGGGAACACCACCCACTAGAGTGACTGTGACCTTGCACTCCCCAGGACATCGCACAGGGCATGTAGCCCTCTCCAGGAGCAGTGGTGTTGTACCATCTTCCGGCTGAGGTGCCCCCCCATTCCCTGTCCCCCTGAGGTGCCTGTGTGTTTTCGACCTGATGCCCCTTCAGTGTTCTCTCTGTATTGAGGTAGGAGTCAAGTGTGGCCTTGGCCTATGTGTTATGGCACTGTGGGCCACTGACTTTTTGGAGTGGGCGTTGTCCCTCCATTTGTAAATTTTGTACATACTGTTTTGTGCTTTAAGGATGTATTTATCTACATTTTTAATATTACACTCACTTTAATCAATTCCTTTTGTCCTTGCTTTATTCCTGAGGGTTACGGGGTGTATATGTAATGTTGTTGCATCTGTTTGTGTGTATGGTGTTGGGGGTGTGGGCGGGGGTGTTGCGTGTTGCGTGTGTTTGTCACTCTCTTCCCCCCCCCCCCTGTGTGCTAGGTGTGGTACTCACCATGGTCGTCTTCGTGTTCCTGGTGCAGGAGGAGGTAGACCAGCATTGGAAATATGTGCAGTTTGGGCTCCATGGCGTCATGGTTCTTCCTTGAGTGTCGAGAGGTGAGTCGTTTCCCTTCTATGTACTGTTTCCGCCGTGCTTTTGATGGCATTGGTACCGCCCCGGAAAAGGTGGCGGATTGGCCTGTCATAATACTGTGGGCAGTGCATTGTCTTCCGCCTGGCTGTTGGCAGTTACTGCCGTAGTGCTTGTTGCTACCGCCATGGCGGTTGGAGTGTTAAAATGGCTGTCTGTGTTGGCGGTTTCCGCTGTGGTCAAAATTCCATTTTTCTTACTGCCGGCCTATTGGTGGTATTACCGCCGCTTTATCACCAACTGCCAGGGTTGTAATGAGGGCCATATTCTTCAAATATTCATGTGTTATTTAGGGGTGTGCGAAATTCATATATTTTGCTTCAATATAATTAAGTGACATTTTGAAACAATTATGCAAATTGTTAGCTCAAAATGTGTTCTTGCATTTATGAAGCAAATACATACTTAAACAATATCACACACTTTGCAAGCAGTAATGTAGCATAAAAATAAAATTGAAAGTAATCCTAATTCCATGCCAGGAATTCACAAATGATCTCAACTGAGAGCGTATTCAGTGACGATGACGGAGTGAAAAAGAAAATAACAGAAAGGAAACTGACCACTTGTCAAAAAAAAGAACTGTTCTTGTCAAACTCAATAAGAAACCCAGAACATACAGAATTATAGTGAACAGGTGTCACACAAGTTTTTTTTAATTATTTCTGTAGCAGCAAACTTGTTTTTATTACAAATACTAAAAAGAGAGGAGGAGAGCTATGAAGTAATGATAGAACGACCTGTAGAAGCTCTTCAGGTTTCAAGGGGAGAAAATGAGGAAAGGAGTTGATAGTAGGGGAGGGGGATAAATACCAAGGGCCAAGTGATAATTAAAATAGAAAATGAAAAAAAGACCCCACTGGGGCTGGAGGAGTGGGTGGGAGTGTGTGCTGTGAACTGTTGGAAATTGAGCATGTTTAACATCAGTGTGTGGAAGGAGACAAGGAAAGGGACTGGGGCAAAAACAACAACAGTAAGACAGCACTGTTTCGAGAAAATGGTCATTTGACATTGTGGAGGTCATTATAAGTTTGGAGGCACCATTATGAGTTTCTCTCTGGGTCAACAGCCCACAAAATTGCCGCCGGCACATAATTGAGCCGGCTGCAATGCTATGGTGTATAGAGTGCACCAACACCCGTCGTGCTTTTGACAGTGAAAAGCATGACAGGGCTGGCCATTGGGGTCCCTGGACTGCCCATGCCAATTGCATGGGCAGTGCAAAGGCCCCCCTGGGGCACCCTGCATCCCGTCTCCACCAGCATTTACATGGTGGGGCTACCACCATGTAATTGCCGGCAGAGAGGGGACTCGTAATCCCTAGGGAAGCGCTGCTTGCAGCGCTGCCCTGGCGGATTAGGACCACCAGCACCACCAGCACTGCTGGTACCTCCAGCCCCTCCAGTGAAGGAGAAGTTGCGGTTCTGGCGGTCCGACTGTGGCGTGCCAAGGTTGCGCCAAGGTCGTAATGTGGCTGTTGGACCACCACGTTGACAGCGGTCCAGCCGCCACCGCGGCCTTGGTGATCTTAAAACCTCCTGGGTCATAATGAGGCCCTGTGTGTTTGATGCTGAGTACAGCTGTCAGAGGCAGACTAGCCAGCTTGGTTTTGTCAACAACAAAATGCAATGGGTCCTTCTTTGGCTCAATCACCTAAATCAATTGGCTTAAAAAAAGATTCCTTGCTTTGCCCACGTATATTGTTATCCAAAAGATTCCCTGCATTGCCCTGAATATTGTTAACTGATGTCAGACAGCGATATTTGTGTTAGGGGTCTCGTCTGAGAAGCCATTAAAATTCTAATGTCAGCAGGATGGTCAAGGAAGACTTTAAGACTTAACAGAAAAGTTGACGAAAACCTTATCTTCCATCACTCTTTGTCTCTCTGAATGAGGACAGGGAGCAAGAGTAGCTGGTTGGAGCCATTGCTTTCTTTTGATGCAGCACTGCGCTTTCCTGATTTTGTTGGAAAAGTAGATTGATGTTTACTTATTGACAGTTAATCAAGAACCTCGTGTATTTGTTTGATGCCTCGAATGGCGTGCTATCAGTGAGAGTTTCATTTGAAGATGATGACTGTTTTGAACTCCCTTGTGTTTTTGTACCATTAAAGGGTCCCATATTTTTTAGCAGTCGAAGGAACTATTACATACCCATTGGGCAGAAGCTTTGCCAAACAGGATGAAACCTCAGGAGAGAATATGCGACCAACCCACTCACCTGCATAAGCAGGGTTCAGAATGGCACAAGCAAGGAACCGTGGCGCAGTTAGGGATAACTTCCTTAAGGAGTAGAGAGCCAGAGGGAGCAGGACATAAGAAGTACTGCAAACAAGAAAAAACAACGGTGAAAAGATAGTAAAAGCAAATGCAAAACAACAAGTAGAGCATACAAAGGTTTGCACATTGGAAGAGGAACTGAACCTTCTTAGCCGAGTCTCGAAGCCAAATGTGTACCCTTCTCATAAAGTCTTTGCTTTCAAACTTTTTTTACACCTATTGTGCATATTTAGGTACAGACTAGAGGAAGCAGATATGTGAATTACAGAACAAGAAAACCTCGGGAATGAAATACAATGTTCACACAATCTAAGCTACATCTGATAGTTACATCAGCTAAAACAGCTCAGTCACTTAAGAACAAACTATGATTACCTGTTGTGCACACATGGTCTGTCATGGATGAAAACAGGTTTGACTTTCTTTTAGATTGCAGGTGTGCAACATTTCTAAGACAGATTACTCACAATTTCGCAATTTTTACTTGAACTTTGCCATCTTTACAACAAGCACCATTTGATATGTTTTAAGATGATGCAGAGCTAGCAGGCCTTTTGCTACAACAGAAAATTCTAACAGCCACAGCAAAGAGCCTCAGAGAGTATTGGTAGTACTGGTGTGACTGGGAAGCAGTACCCTTCCCCTGTTGCAGAACGCCACCACTGAAGAGTCACCGTTCACACGCCTTACAACCCACACTGTTACCTGCCTGCCATGGTACAACATCACACCTTCCCCAACTGCAGAGTTGCATGCCTTCTGGGGAGCCACCATCTTCCAAGCACTCATGCCCCACAAAGTGCTGTGTTCCATCCAGTGTGACCTGTATTGTTCTCTATCGGCTGCAGAGCACTGTGCCACCCCAAACACAATGTTGCATGTGTCTTGCTACACTTTTGTTTTTTCTTTGAAATCTTTTTTTAAATTTATTTCCAATAGTGCAAAACCACAATAGAGCAACAATCATACAACATATCTCAATTGCTTAACAAAGGTTCTCCTTTAAGCACATCAGTATTTAAGAGAGAGAATCATATGGACAAATTACAGTGGTATCCTCTTCGCCCAGTGTCATACATTCAGGGAATAAAAAGCAAAGCAATCATAACAAACTCCGAATGTAACAGAACATCTTCAGATGTAAAAAAAAAACTTATGTGGTGATGTGAATGATAGCAACGGAACCTCATCTCTCGGTCGGTTAACACTCATCATATCTTGACCTCAATGTAGGGTGAGAGGATAATGATCGGTGTAAACCATTGAAAACAATACAACAACAATAAACAATGATAATAACCTACTTGGTTCATAAGAGGTGAGCCACTAGGGATCATCTGTCATATCCATTGCTGAAGATCTTGGCCTGCACTGTGACTATAGATATTATAACCAAGGGGGGGAGGAGAGAGCAGGTAACATCCATGTCGAGTCTGAGTGGGAGGGAGGAACAACAATACCAGAGAGAAATCAGGCACTCAATGTAACTCAGGCCATGGGGGTGGACTATAGAGTAGCCAGGTATGCCAGGCCCTGGGTCGTACCGGACTGGGAAGCCTCAGGCTATATTTCTCCTACTTCGTGTGTGGATAATTTATTTTCTAATTTCATAAAATAGGTGTCCCATAGCGCAATCCCACCCGCCCCACCGCGAGTCCGTCTGTCCTGTTCCATCGCATTGGCCTCTGCCGTGGCCCAACGCAATACCACTCGAAGCCAAGCCAATGTATCGGGGGTCGTGGTGCCTTCCACGACATAGCGATCATTCGTTTGAATTATACAAAGGCGAGATCCACGAATTTCAAGTAACTCTTTTTCTGTTTAGAACGTTTAGTTATGCCTAGTAGGCAAAGGAGTGGATCCAACATGAGAGGTACATCAACGATATCAGATAGGTGTTGTGTGATGTGTGCCCAGGCACTACGGATTCCGCTACATTCCCAAGTCATATGTAAGAATGTGGCGTCATCATGTCCACATCGCGGACACGTCGACAAGGTACCCGGGAATATGCGGCAGAGTCTATGAGGGGACAGATACGTTTGATGGGTATAATTAAAATGTGTGAATTGCAATCTGGCATTACGTGAGACAGTTCGTACCTGTTCCAATGCCATTTTCCACTGTTGGTTCGTTAAGGCCACACCTAATTCCTTATCCCATCTGGCCTTGCTGCGAGTGTGTGGCGTAGCTTGTGCCTCCTTTAACAGTGTATATAAGTTAGTCACCGCTTTCCTCTCACCAGCCCGCGTCAATAAGTAATGGAGCCCCATGTGCGTCATCGGCTCTAGAGGGCCTGTTTGCCAGATTTGTTGGATGACAGCGTGTAGAGCTGCGTGAGCAAGGAACTGACCGGGGGCTAGATGAATGGCTGTGCTGAGATCCTGAAAGGATCGCAATCGCCCATCTTCAAAGAGCTCACCCATGTGAGACAGCCCACCCTCTCGCCACGTCTGGAAATCATACAGCCAGGCAAGATCATGGACTTATCGGAAGCTCCGGAGAGTAAGGAAATGGTTGTCGCTATCGCTGAATGCTCCCCACCCATGTTACTGCAGCTGTACGCAACAGCAACCCCGCACTTGCCTTGTTTTTGTCTCATCAGAGGAGCTATTACAGTACCCCCGCACCTCCTACCATATGCTGGACCATAGCTTCTTCTATCGTTGGGCTTTCAGTGAGCCAAGTCATAATCCACTGCAGCTGTGCCGCAGCATAGTAGCGTTCCATATCCGGGATCGCCATACCCCTCTCCCTCAACGGGTATTGTAGCACGTCCAAGGAGACCCTCTTACGTCCTGTACCCCATATAAGTGTCGTCAACAGGCTGCATGTGGTATTAAAGAATATTTCCCCGGGAGGGATTGGTATTGCTAGGAACAAATAAAGCAATCGAGGGAGTATTAACATTTTCGCGATGGCCGCTCTACCCATAGGGGACAGGGGCAGGCGCGTCCAGAAAGGCAGAGAGCGCCGAATAGAAGATAATGCTTTGTTATAATTGCCCTCTACTAAGTCTGTGGCTATTGGGTATATATCAATCCCTAAATAGCGGAAACTGCCGGTCACCCACACAAGCCTCCCTGGAGTAGGCGAGTGGTTCTCTCCTTCACTGATCTTCCGTAGGGGGAACACACAGGACTTACTCCAATTCACCTGAAGACCAGATACTTCACTAAATTGATCTAAGATTGTAAATAAGCCAGTCAAGGTACTGTCCGTTTCTCGGAGATAAATTAATACACTGTCGGCATATAAAGAAGTGATATGCCATTTTCCATTTGCTCATAGTCCCCACCTACTATCCTCTCGCCGAAGACGCACTGCAAGGGGCTCCATAGCCAGAGCAAAGAGCACCGAGGACAGTGAGCACCCCTGTCGCGTCCCTCTCTGTATGGGAAAGGAGTTCGACACGCAATGTCCAGTACGGACTCTAGCTCAGGGCGCTGCATACAGAAGTTGTATCCAGCGTAAAATCTGGGGACTTAGTCCAAAGCGCTTTAACGTCCACATCAAGTAAGTCCATCCTATCGTGTCAAACGCCTTTTCAAAATCTAAAGATACAGCTACTGGGCATCCGTTTTCCCCAGAGACTGCATCAATGAGGTGGCATAACCGTTTGACATTACAATAAGTGGTCCTGTTGGGCACAAAGCCGTTTTGGTCGGGGTGAATAAAAGAGGGAAGTAAAGGGTGTAGCCTGTTTGCTAGCAATTTACTTAGAATTTTATAATCAATATTGAGCATAGATAGGGGTCGGTATGAGCCTACTTCCAGTGGATCCTTACCAGGTTTGGGGAGGACTACAATAAGGGCTTCATTTAGGGAAGAGGGTGACTCCCCTCGCTGATATGATGCTTCATATAAGGTCAGTAATCTAGGTGCGAGAGTAGCTCCATACGTGGCATAAAATTCTATGGGTAGTCCATCCAGTTCTGGGGTCTTCCCCCTAGCCATTTGTTGTATCACTAATTTCACTTCATCCAACTGTATGGATTGTTCTAGGTCGAGCCTCTGCTACTGTGTGATGATAGGTAAAGAAACATCATGCAACATCGGGTGACAATCATATACGACAGGGGCCACGCGTGCCGTATATAGCGTTTTATAGTAATGAACAAAGGCCTCATTAATCGCTTCCTGGGTATTAACCACTACACCCCTTTCAGTTCGGATCGCACCCATCACTGTTTGAGGAGTTTCGGAGCGCAGTAACCATGCCAATATACATCCTGGTTTATCTCCCTCCCTATGTTGTTGAGTTAAGTATGTTTTGTAATCTAGTTCACCAAGTCTGGCTGACTCCTCCTGGTAGTGGTTCCGTTGGGTGGATAATAGTTGGCACGCTAGGGGATCTGTTATAGCTGCTTTTTCAAGATGACATATCTCTTGTTCAAGGATTCCTATAGAACGTGTAAAGGCAGACTTCACTCCCCATGAGGCGGTCAGGCAATGGCCTCTCAGCACCACCTTCATCGCATCCCACTCCATTCCAGGGTCACCCACTGAGCCTTCATTATTTTGAAAATATTCCGTAAGAGTGGTGCCTAATTGGCTTTTATAGGGCTGGTCCTGCAGCGCTGCCACATTTAGTCTCCACATTGGAATTCTCGGCCTGGGCCGCCCCCATGTGAATATTACCTTAAGAGGATTATGATCAGACCAAGTCCTACCTAAATATTCGGAGCTTCGCATAAAGGGCCACAGTAGCGAATCATAGAAAATATAATTGAGTCTAGTATGTATATGATAGCCTGGTACATAGTAAGAATACTCCCTATCCTCTGGGTGGTGTAAGTGCCATATATCATGTAGATGAGTCGTGTGGGATCAGTGTTGAAAATGTTTGGTAGCCTGCACACCAGGAGTTTTCAGCAAGGGAGGGATCGATCGGTCTAGAATGGTATTATGGATACAGTTAAAGTCACCTCCCCATAAACCAGGAGTATTAGGGTCTCGTAGCAAGGTGGTGGATAAATCATAAAAAAATAGTCCTTGCATGGTGTTGGGCGCATACACTGAAGTCAGAAGAATGGGCTGGCCATCTAAATGACCTTCCAACTGAACATACCTCCCATTTCGATCAATATGTGCCTGAACCTCAGTGAATGGGACCTCCGGCGCTATCCAGATTAGAGTGCCCCTAGCATTCGCTGAGTAACTGGTACCGAATATCTGACCTCTCCATCTACGATGAAGCTTAAGTAGTTCCTTGTGAGTTAAATGTGTTTCTTGTAAACATGCAATATGTGTTCGGCGTCTCCGAAGATAGGAATAGACTCTGTACCGCTTAACAGGGCTACCCATACCTTGGATGTTCCAAGTTAACATAGCATATTCTGCAGCCATTAAGATTTAAACGAAAAGTCATCTGCCTCCCGCTCCACCCACACCCTGGCCTCCAATAATTGTGACTCAACCAACGTTATTATAAGCACCAAGAATATACAACCAACCATAACAGTCGTAACAACTCCCCGAGCCCAGGCCTGAACCTCAACAGATATCATGTCACATCCCCACAAATATACTTCTAACAAATGTAATGCTATGAAATAAACATATCCATACGGTGAAAGCGCTATGCTCAGTGCGTCCAGCTTTCGGGAGGGGGTTCCAGGAGCCATAAGTCATGTGTTAGAGCCTGTTGCGGGCCCCGGAGCAACATAGTACATCTGCGGCCAGGGCCCCGAGGGGCCGCGTAGCGCCCAGGGCACACAGTTTCGCGGCATGAGAGTTCTCAATATGCAGCTATCCCGTGAGCTCGTAGGGGCACAACAGCTAAAGATCATCTGCCAACCAGGGAGTCAACAGAGGGCATTCATCTTCCAGTGAGCTCTTCAAGGGCGGCAGAGTTCTGGAGTCCGAATCAGAAGGAATCTGAGAGTTTTCTGTTAGAGAGAAAAAGGAATTATTGGATAATTGCGCTGTCTCCTTTATTACTTTTTCCTGCTCCTTAACTGCTTGCGCCCAAGATGGCCTTGCTTTGCTTGATTTCTGCATAATTCTATTATTCGGGGTCAACCAAGTGGTGTCCTCCTGATGGTCTGAAGGTGAATGCATCAATCCCTTTGCATGTAGCCAGGTCCACACATCTTCCGGAGAGTGGAATAACCGTGTGGCTTCACCGTCGATCACTCTCAGTTTAGACGGAAATAATAACGCATACTTATAATTCAGTTCACGTAGGCGGTGTTTCACTTTTGTGAAGGAGTTACGTTGGGTTTGCACTTCAGCGGTGAAGTCAGGGTAAGCTGAAATTTCGGCGTTCTCATAGCGCCATGGGCCATGCGAGCGAGAGTGCTGCAATATCAAATCTCTGTCTCAAAAGTTCAAAAGTCGAGCAATTAAAGGGCAGGGGGGCGCCCCCGGGCGGGTAGGTCTACTGGGGACTCTGTGGGCTCTCTCCACAGAACAAAATTTGGAAGGCTTACCGTCTAGTACATTATTAATCAACCATTGTCCACAAAGAGCTCCGTACTTGGTGATTCAATATATTCAGGAAACCCTACTAGTCTAATATTGATTCGGCAAGACCTACTCTCGGCGTCCTCTGCTCGCTTATGTAGGGCAGTAATTTCCAGTTGTATTTAAGCTATTTGGGACTGTAGGTCTTGCACCGTGAGGCGAAGAGTTGACACCGTCAAGTTACGGTGATCCACTCGGAGAAGATTGACCTCTGCTGCTATCATATCAATCCGAGTTTCCAGCGATGTTTTTGTGTCTAGGATAGCTTGAAGTACTTTATCGAATTGAGCGGAGTGTGATTTAAGTGTAACATCTAAGTGCGCCAGCGTTTCCAGTGCTCCGCCCTCTTTCAATGGATGATCATGGTCAAGCCACGCATTTTTTGAGTTTTTAGTTTTGCCCATCATGTCCGTTTCCTGGGGGGCCTTGAAAGTGAATAGGAGAGTATGCAAGGACCGTTCTAAAGTCCCCAGAACAGTAGTTCAGTATGTTAAATAGAGTAGGGCCTGAACCTGGTTACAAGTCCCAGCGATCACTTAATCATGCGGTGCAGCTCAGTGGTAACGACAGTAGTATTCTATTTAATGTGATTTTATCACCAGCTTATCTGTCTATCCGTCTGGGAAGCCGCTAACTATGTGTTCCTGGAGATATTTACTCGGATTACAGGGCTTGGGACCGCTGATTGTCTGCGATCATCACCGAGCTCTAGGCGTGGCCCATCAAGTCGGCCGACCTCAGGAATAAGCAGCACATCACAAATAGGGTAGCACCCACCTGATCTGTCCACAGCGCTTAGGGTCCTCCTGTACTTCCGTGGGCAGCACAAGTCCCGTAAGTAGTGACAAGCTGTCCAGCCCCGCCAACCAGCCGCGACGTACGGCCTACTGAGTGGATTCAACGTAGGTAGCAGTGGTGCATGTAAAAAGTGGAACTGAGTGTCTCAGCCACTGGCTACCAGGTGCTTACATATATCAGAGGTCGCCACCTTATACCTTATACCATCCTCCTCCTGCCGTGTACCGACCCCTGTTGTCAGTATTTGTGGTCAATCAGCACCCGTTTGTCTTTCTTTCGGTTCTCTTCCGTACTTCCTTTCCTCCATATTCGTTACACCCGGGAGCGTCCTTCCTCGGGAGCTGTTATCAAGGCTCTCCCCGGCCCCGCACAGCCCGCATGCTGCCAAATACACTCTGCTTCAGAAATGCCACAAACCGCGGGAGAGACCTCACCTCCGTCGGGTACAACAACGGGAAGCCCGATGTCAGGCCTACTCTTCCTTTCCGCTGTCCTTTCCTGAACGGTCGACACTTTCGCGAGCTCGGCCACCGTCCAGCGGCACTGCTAGAGCCCACCGCCGGTTTCCTGGATCCGCCTGCCTTGGGGTAGGTATGAGCGCTGCTGTTCGCTGCTGGTGGCCCTGAACCCACGCAACAATTCACCTCCCAACTAGGGCATACGGAGTAGGCCGGGCCCTCACCTCTCCTTCTTGGGCTCAGCCGGCATCCAGTGGCGCCACCTCAATGCGCCGCGGGAGGACTCTGTGGACTCTCGCCGCTCTCTCGGTCTGATGCCATCAAGGGGCGGGGCTATGTGTCGCCGCTCATCCGTAGATCGCCACTTCACCGCATCCCGTCACCGCAGAGCTTCGCCGACCGGCGGGCCTACGCACTCTGTGAGCAAGGGGACGTCCCACAGGTTGTCGCTCCGCCCGCACACTCCCATGACTACCCCGTTATGCTCGGGATGACATGCACCACAGGATATAGCACAAGCGGCGAGACAGCGCCTACTCGTTTGCTGTGTTCCCCCACGAGAGCGCCGGTCCGACCGCCCCACCCGACAGGGAGGAGAGCCCTGAGCTGGGGCCAGGTCCAGTGTGGCCCACCGCCGCAGCGCCACTCCCGCAGCACCGCAGGTTCAAATTCACCCCTCCACAGCTCAGCGGTGGCTTACGGAGCTGCCGGTAAACCTACAGCAGCGATCCCTGAGCCCTGGATCACAGACCTCGGTTCAACAGGATATTTCTCCGGGGCCGTTGCGGAGCTCCAAATCAAGCGTCCATATCGGTCGCCACCTTGGCTCCGCCCCCTGTGTCTTGCTAAACTTCACCTCGTACTAATATAGAAATGGACGGAAAAGGTTCTTTCAGGGTACGTTGGTACTAGATATCCTGCCTACTTCCTATCATGTACTAGGTAATCAAGAATTCCAGTGAGCCTTGTGGATTCAACCTTGTCTGAAGTGAGTTGGGAAGTTTCACTTGCCTTTGCCAAGGAAACGTTTTTCAAGGTCACAGATTCAGGCAAATGTTTTCTCCAGCTCTAGCTTTGATATTTGTGTTACTTATGCGTTATGTGTTTGAATCCTGACAGTGGCCATGCACTGAATCATTTGATTAAAAAAAAATGAAGACAACTAAGGCCCTGTCAAAATTTCAAGTTATCAAGTGTCTGAAAGTTTCTGAAAATAGCTGAAATCTCCATGTGAATTCTGGCAAGGGGTAGTAAGAAATTAACAGCAAAATCAGATGAAGTATCCCTCATTCTCCCTTTAGCTCCTCTTTACTTTTAATGCCTAATAATTCCACAACAGTTATCAAAACAACCGTTATCAGTAACTCCTAGAGGTTTGAATTTCCAGGGATGAATCCAGTGCATTCAACATAATGGAGGCCTTGGTTAGGTAGCAGCAGTTTCTTACAATTCTAGAAAAAATATGTAGAAGGTGCGGTAGAGAGAGCAAACAATTGTTATTATTATTAGTAGTAGTGCAAGTACTAGTATTATCATTATTCTTATTATCACCATCATTACCAGCAGTATCGTGGAATGGTGAATTTTCAAGCGATCTACCGAGGTAACATACAGAAACTGGAGTGAATCTAAAAACTAAGCAAATTCATTGCGAGTGGAGGATATTATTGCAGGTACAGGTGCAACAGCCAACAGTCAGATGAAGCAGTAGATCTGAAATAAAAAAATGATAAAATATTAACAAAGGAGAAACTAGGAATTGGAAAGGTAAACCCTTGGAAAGGCAGGAAGACCTTGGACATGAGAGCGGAGCAAACAAATAGCAAAACTACACTAAACAGTTGACACAGAAATGCAGATTAACACTGAAAAAATAGGTGAGATTCTCAAATAGATGAACAGCACAGAAGTCTTAGAAACGCTCTCCTGAAACTGCTCGCAAGTCTGCAGGGACTAGTAGTGTGAAGAGCTACCCGGCGGGCAGGGCTAGCAGTCATGCCTGTACTCATAAATGTTGAACATATGCTAGCACAGGTATTTTAATAAAAAAAATTAATGAGTGTTTGTACATGTGAATAATAAGTTTATGTAGAAAATGTAATAACGTCGAAAAATAATGCACGCATTTGAAGATGTGATCAGGAAGAATGGCCATCAATGTTAACGCAATGTGCTAATAAATGATTAAATATTATGAAATGCCGGATATATATTAGAGTAATGCAGTAATATGTCATATTAAGGGATATGCAGTAAACATTAGCTTTATTAATTGTAGGCCTTAACTTAGCAAGTGTCTTGGCCTAGTTGCCAGGCCTCATGTAAAAGATGTATTTCTTAGCGTTTAATAAAAATGCTGACTAAGTGAGTTAAACTGTGAAATGTCTATTGCATTGTTTAAATGTGCTCATAACGGGAAGCTTTTCGTGTGAACCGACTGCTAGGAGATGATGTTCTTTCTGATGCAACATTTTATGTGTAATGTGTGTGAGACTAACTTTCCAAGGACAAGAACAATGAGGATACTGACTAGAGTAGAAGCTGCAACAATATTGTTACCTGACAAGCCGGATGATGAGGACATCGCAAGATGAATCAATCAACAATATGAGAATGGAGAAATATTCAAATTAATAGATTTGGGATATTAATTTTATTGGACAGTGTGCGAACATACGATTAACTGACCAATAGGGAATTAGGGGATAGTTTAGGTAACTTTAAAATAACAACAATGCACAGTGAGAAGACAGACATTCTCAAACATTCTGGGACACTCTGCCCTTGCCTTCATGCAGTCATTCTGCCCATTTTTCCTGACCAAATGGTTATTACTTTCTTAGGCGTCTTTACTAGAGACGTGCTTAACTTTAATGCTTAATGACTTTGCCCTTTTAAATTCTGATGCTGAAGCCTGATGCGTTGCTGATCGACTGATGTCCTGCTGACGAAGACTGATTCTGCTTTGCGGATCCAACCTAAGGATAGATATTCCGAACTGTGATTACTATGCATATCTGCTTTTTCTTTCTAGGTACCAACTGCACTGTTTTGATAGAGCCATAGTTAAGTGTTTTTCTAAATTTGTGTTATTAAATTGTTTGCATGAAGCCCAACATGCTGATACCAATTTAATGTTAGTTAAGGATTTTCACTAATGACTTACGATAAAAGGGACTAATGTTTGGTGGATTTCTCTGCTGAACTTCATGTACTTCATTTAGCTGACGCAGTTGACATTGCTATTGATTTGCACTATAACTTTAGAATGTGTTGTAGTTCAAGCTTTGACAACCAGTGTTGTTTCTGTATGTGTTTCATTTGATTTTGAGATTAATCTACATGGCCTTAGCATTGTTAATTTAGGGAAATAAATATTCAAAACTTTACTAAAGGTGTGGTTATTCATGACTAAAAGGTCATGGTGCGTGACAATGACTGACTCCTTTGATTATTGATTATATTGATTACTAATGATTATTGATTATTGTGTATTGATTATTGGTTATGTACAGGATCTATGGTAAGAACATTTTAATTGCGAGGTTTATCGACCTATTCGCGTCCCCTTGTCAGTTTACTTATTAAGGTCAGACGTGCTAACAGTGATGGTAGTAGACTGATGGTTTGTCTCCTTAGGAGCTTACGATACAGAGTACAAGTGTTAACAGAGATAATAGCAGAATTGAAGGTCCCAGAGATGGTAGCAGTTTGATGAACTGGTCCTTTGAGAGTTCATTATTATTGAGATTTGGGTTTCGTTTTTCCAATGAGGATATTTGGAGGGAAACTGATTTTCCCTTAAGCCCAGAAATGACTTTCCTCAGATCCTGGATCCTGCTAATGGGTGTTGAGGATGTTCCCGTCTTTCTAGTGATAGTATGAGTGAAATAGGTTGCGCTTGCACAGCTATATGGAAATTGCAGGTGAATTGTGAGGATTTTAGGGAGTTTGGGTACTCCAAATGAAATTATACTAGGAGTGTGCGTACTCCACAGTGTGAGAGTAGGGAAGTCGTGGAACTTCATATGTATGTGACGCTTTGTCCACGTGGTTGTTGATGTAAGGACCCTGCATGGTCTAAGACTCCGGAGTATATTGGAAAGTGTATGAGACACTTGGTTATATGTTGTAATTTGTCTGGTTTAGTAGGTTGATCGGGCGTGGTCAACAAGTCAGTTTGTGAGTAAAGTGAGTGAAAGAAAATTTCAACTGAGATTTGGCGAGTTCTATGTGCACCAGGACAGACCCATTGATCAGTTGAGAGTAAAATTTGGGGGTCAAATTTTGCTTGCGAATCTGGGAGACTGAGAAAGAAAGAGTAGTTGTAAGTGCGGGAAGAGCCATCATTGAAAAATCCGTAAGGATTCTGAAGTGATTGGGTTACCTTTCCTTTAGTAAACCAGCAGATTTGTTTTTTTTGTTTTTTGGGTTAGTGCTCACAATATTTTGCATTAGATTTGTGTAATTTAGAGTGAAGGAGGACAAACCGCAAGACTTTGTCCGCCACAGTATGTGTGAGTTTGACATCAATGGAGCTGCGCTGGGATAGGTCGCTTAGTGAGAAGGGTCACGCACGGATTGGCAGCCGTCCGTAAGAGGCAATTGGTTGAGAACATAGGTGAAAGGAATCTTGGGATTAAAAGTCACTTCCTGATTTGATTTTGAATAAACAAAAAGTAGAAAAGTTGACGTTTTTCAAAGCATTAAAAATTGCACTAAGGGGAGATACGTACATTACAGCGAGTGTAGGTGAGGCTACACCTCCAGAAAATACACCAACTTATACTGTAATGGAAAAGAGGGGTGTTGCGCCATGTCTTTGGCTAAAGCAATGGTGTAAATTGACAGAAAAGGATGGGAGCTTGGTGTTTCCTTCAAACGGGATGCTCAGTTTGAGGGTTTTGGAGCATTTATGGATGGTGCTTTATGAATCAAAGCCCCTTCCAAGACCAGCACGGTTTGAGGCATTAGCAATTTGGGACCTAGTAGCCAGACAGCAACAGCAATTGAAATTTGAGAGGAGGATGAGAAAGGCAGAAAAGACTCTAGCAGAGGCTAGATGGTACTGTGTTCAGAAAGCATGGAGAATGGAGTCTTTGCAGGGGATTAAGTTGTTTCCGGCAATAATGCAGGAGCATGAGAAGGAAGGAAAGAGAGCTACTAGGAAAACTAGTAAAAGTCAGTCTGAGAGTAAGGAGGCTAGAAAGTGTTTTACAGTAGAGGAAGAATCAGACGATGATGAGTTTATTACGCAGTTATTGAGAAATTGACCACCACCATATACAGTACATGAGAGTGGTCCAAGTACCAGTATTGATCCGACAGCCCCTACACAGGTTAATGGGACAGTGAGTCAAGTACTGGTTAATGCTAACCTGACACAGAATGCGGTGCAAAGTGGTCCTAATGTGTCTACTACTTCTGTAGTGCAAACACGGATGCAGCCGCCACAAGTGCAGAAAATGTATCCGATGTGCCCATTATGGAAACAACTTTGAACTTAGTGGTGCCCATGGAGCAGATCTTCCAGAGACTAATATTGGTTCAGACTGAGCCGACTACGATTTTGTTGCCCCAAGTACAGCCGCAGGTAATGCCAAGATTTATTCCAGTGACAGGGACACAGTCAAATATGATTCCGATGATGAATCAGAATATGGGAGTTACTCTCCCACAGAGTGTAGGTGCCAGAGCAGCCCCAGATGCTACATCGCTACCTATTACTGTTGGTCCAGAGGTACCATTATGTGCACAAAAGAAGCTGACTGTTGGTGAACAGGTAGCAATGCCCCAGAACTTAATGAGGGGAGGACATAATGAACATGTCCAGGGAGTCTCTCCCGTGGGACAGACTTTTGATGGATCAAGATCATTGTTAGACCTTATTCCATTTGTAGCACTTCCAGATATGGTGACAGGGCCAAATGTTAGCCAGAACTTGAAATTATTGGCACCGCAGACTCCAAATGCAGCTGCACAGCAGGTGCCACCGGTCCCAGCAAGTAACATTTCTGTACAAAGTTTGACAGCTCAGCAATTAACTGAATGGTTAGACAAGCTGATTAGCCCTCAGAGTGCCCCTAAAGGAGAGGAGTATTTGAATTGTGCTAGGCTAAGCATGGAAGCAGGTGAACTCTTTGAAGGGACGATGTGGGTGAATAGGTTAGAATTCTACACAGAGGATGAATTGAGATATTTGTGCCCAAAGATTACAAGAGAAGTGAGCAATGTACATGAGAAACTAGCAGACTTAGCAGAGAAGTACGTCATAGAAATAGAGAAAACAACGTTTGAAAAGAAGTTACAGATTAGTTTTGAGGCTAAAGATTTTGAACGCATGAGATCTGACGGAATGAAGGCACACCTTAAAGAACTTCTTCAAAGTGCTCAGAACTGGGGAGCATTAGACAAATGGGAAGGCAGATGGGTAAAGAAAAGAGACAAGAGAAAAAGCGATTCTGTGGAGCTGACTGAAAATGTGCAGCAAGATAAGGATCCAGTAAAGATTTTACCAACGAGAGAGATTCCAGGGAGGGATTATGTTCATGTCCCTTGGAGCAGGAGTAAGATTCTGTCATTTACAGATGACTATCCAAAATTGAGAGAAAAACCAGTAGAGTGGCATCAGCAGACAGATAGGTTTGTGGAACTTGCAATGTGTTTGTGGGAGGATTTGAACACATAATTAGAGATAGTGCTTGCAACTGATCTATGGATGAAGTGTAAAAGGAGTGTAGACTGGCAAACAAGTGAACCGGAGAGAGACAAGAATAGAGGCACACCATCTCCTGAGGTAATGAAATATTACTATAAGGTGATTGAGTTTCTGAAATCAAGAATTTCACCCAAGAATATTGATTGGCAGAGAATTGACAGGACAGCTCAGGAAGCAAAGGAGTCAATACATGCATATTATGCAAGATTGTTGCAAACATTCAAGCATTACAGTGGTACAGAGACAAACTGAGGCGAAAGACATGCTTCATTTTGTGTTCAGATTTGTGGAAGGGTTGAAACCTGAAATTAGCCAGATGATTAAGAGTCATTTGATTTGCTGGCAAACAAAGCTGATTGATGAGGTGTTGCAGAACGCGAAATACTGTAGTGATGAGATTGAGTTGAAGCAGAAAAAGTTGAAAGAGAAGGCAATAGTGATGCAGATTAAAGCCACTCAAACAGGAGTGCAAGGATATTTTTCACAGCAGTTACCGCAGCAGCAGGGAAACATCAGCTTTCAGCCTCAGATGAGAGGTAGAGGTTGCAGAAGCAATATGAATCGTGGTCCAGACTTGAATGATGTAGTGGTTCAGAATGATATGCAGGGAATGAAGAAGCTATTATCATGTCACATTTACGGAGCCATAGGACACTGGAAACGGGAGAGTCCAATGATGGTGCAGGAAGGTGCTGTTCAGCAGAGTAATGACATCAATTCATTCCAGAATATGAAAGGACCAAGAGTGAGAGGTCCTAATCCAAATTTTCAGAATAATGTGAATCAAATGCAGAATTTTCAGCGCATGCAGCAGGTGCATGATGCCCCGTGCACAAGTATTACAGTTGCAGCCGATGCAACAGCAGGTTTCTATGGTACCTACACAGCAAATTCAAATACCTCAAGCACCGATGGAGCAGCAACCGATGATGCTTTCTCAACAGGTCACAGGTCAGAGGCATAACAGAAATAGTAACACAGTGCTCCAATTCCCGTTACACAGTGAGAATGGGATAAATGATGAATGGACGAGTGACGGTTCAGATGAGGAGCCATGTGTGCTTGTGACTTCACTAGAAGTAGATCAAAGAGGTCCTTATGTGAAAGGAAAGGTTATGGGTCATAAGGTTTCATATTTGGTTGACACGGGAGCTACACGCTCCGCAGTGAGAAGTGCAGAAGCTCCAAATTTGCCTCTTTCTGGTAGGAAAGTTCCAGTTGTGGGAGTAGCAAACCAATATTTGACAAACCCGATTACAGGCCCAGTTCAAGTTGAGATTGTCAACTTTCAGGGATTGCAGAAATTTGTAGTCTGCGATTCAAATCCGGTATCCCTACTGGGAAGAGACTTGTGTAAAACAAAGTGTTTGATAACTTGCGCAAATGATGGGATTGAGATCCAGACGAATAGTGCTGATGAAGAAGAACAAGCCCCAGAAACAGAGTGTACAAATGATGAGTACCCTTTGATATAATTTGTCCCGATGTTCACAGTGAAAGAGCTCCATCCTGATTTGCAGGGAACAGTAAAAGAGAAAGTGGGGGATTTGACAGGAAAAGAAGCATTTTTGATAAAGGGAGTTGAGCCAGTCAAGGTTGCTGTGGAACCGAATGCAGTTTTTCCTCGACTTCTGCAGTACCATATGCCGCAAGATGTCCTGATGAAAGTGGCTCAGATAATTGCAGATTTTGTGAAGCAAGGGGTATGAAAGAAGTATTGAGAAGTCCATGTAATTCACCAATAATGGGTTTGAAGAAGCCTTGTGGGAAGGTTCGGATTGTGCAGGATTTGTGAAAAATAAATGAGATTGTGGTCAAATGTTGTCCAGTGGTGTCAAACCCAGCTGTGATAATGGTCCAGATTCCATGTGACGCAGAGTGGTTCACTGTTATCGATTCATCACAAGCATTCTTTTCTGTGCCTCTTCATGAGTATAGTCAATTTCGCTTTTGTTTTAAATTCCTGGATCAAGTCTATTGCTGGTGCAGAATTCCTCAAGGGTATTCAGAGTCACCTTCCATATTCAATCAAATTTTGAAAAGGAATCTGGAGACCTTCGAATTGCTTTTCTAGTCGACTTTGGTGTAGGTCATTGATGACTTACTGACTGCATCCAAAACAAGGGACGATTGCAAGTATGATATAACTGCCCTGTTCAACCATTTGGGAAAGAATGGTCATAAGGTGTCTCCACTGAAATGACAGTATTGTCAGAAAGTAGTGAAATATTTGGGTAACCAAATTGAGAAGGGTTCAAGGAAGGTATCCAGAGAAAGGCTTACAACCATGTTGCCGATAAATCCCCCTACTACACAGAGAGTTGTCAGGATGTTTTGGGGAATGGTGGGTTATTGTCACCAATGGATTCCAAATTTTTCAGTCATTTGAAGACCATTGCAGAAGCTGCCTCATAAGGAGGTCACTGATCCCATAGTGTTAGACCAGGATGAAATGAAAGCATTCACTGAATTGAGAGAGAGTTTGTGCAGGGCTCCAGCGTTGGGTATGCCTGATTACACAAAACCTTTTACATTGTTTTGTCATGAGCGTGATCAGCTACTTTGGACCCAGTTGCAGCAGCCTTACTGGGTTGTTTGTGTGCAATTGCAGCAGCTGGTCAAAGACTTCAACAGTGTGAAGGCATTGTGATGGGATGTCTCCTGACCGTAATGGTCCCTCACTCTATTGAGATTCTACTGACAAGGACGAAAACCCAATAGTTGACTGGTGCCAGGCTGACTAGATATGAAACAAGTATTCTAGGGTCACCAAATGTATCATAAAAAATATGTACAGTGCTGAACCCGGCAACCTTACTTCCGTGTGAAAGTGCTGAAATTGAAAAAGAGGAAGATGCTGAACATGATTGTCTTGAAGTAACTGATTTGTGCACAAAGCTAAGACCTGACATTAGAGATACCCAATTGGAAGAATATGAGCAAATTATCTTTGTTGATGGTTCTTGTCTGAGAGACAATTCAGGGATACTGAGAGCAGGATATGCTGTGTGCACAATAACTGGTACCTTGGAAGCTTCTTGGCTTCAAGGAGTGTGCTATGCTCAGGTAGCAGAACTGGTAGCCCTTACTAGAGCGTGCCATATTTCTGCTCAGCTGAAAGTTACAATCAATACAGATATTCAATATGGATTCAGAATAGTCCACGATTTTGGTCAGTTGTGGTCACAGAGACGTTTCCTGACCTCTTTTGGTTCACCAGTGAGAAAGGGTGAGAGGATCAAGGAATTGTTACATGCTATTCAAATGCCTGAAAAGATTGCCGTGGTGAAGTGCGGTGCACATCTGAAGTCGCAGGATTATGTGTCACTGGGAAATGGATATGCAGATCAAGTCGCAAGGTTTTGCGCCTTGGACTGTATATGGTTCAAAGATAAGTGGGAACTTTTACCTGAATAAGATGAGACCTGTATAAGTTATGCATTGAAGATAATTGATACGTTGGAAGAATTAAAAGCATTGCGGAATAAGGGAGGAAAAGCGTTCATGGAGCAAAATGAAATGTGTGCAAAGACAAGATGAATTGTGGGTTTATGAGGAAGGTCAGTTGGTTTTGCCAAATAACCTTTTGTCTCAAATGGCGAGGCACTATCATGGTCAAGCACATATTGGGAGGGATGCAATGATTCGCTTATCCAACATGATTGGTTTAACCCAAAGTTTAAACAAGTTGCTGAAGCAGTTTGCCATCGATGTGTATTTTGACAACAACTAAACGCAGGGAAAAAGGCAGTGGGTAATTTAAGCCACATTGGAAGAGCGGGAGGTCCATTCAGCAGAATGCAAATGGATTTTATTGAGATGTCTGTGTGTGGAGGTTGGAGATATGTGTTGATGATTGTCTGCATCCTTAGTCATTGGATTGAAGCATACCCTACACAAAGAAATGATCTCACAGTAGCGAAACTACTGCTTAGGGAACTGATACCACGTTTCGGGGTTTCGATCTCTTTAGAATCAGATAGAGGAAGTCACTTCAACAATGAAGTAATTAAATTACTGTGTGCAGCATTGAACATTGAGCAAAGGTTGCATTGTAGTTACCGCCCTGAAGCATCAGGACTAATGGAACAGATGAATGGAACATTGAAATCAAGAGTTGAAAAGATGTGTGCGGCTACGAATTTAAAATGGCCTGACGCATTGCCTTTAGTCTTGATGTCAATGAGAAACACACCTGGCAGGAAGACAGGATTATCACCACATGAGATCCCCATAGGCAGAGCAATGAGGTTACCAGCGGTGCCTGCAAATGCACTTGTCAACATTACAGATGATATGATGTTGGATTACTGCAAAGGTCTGGCTGATGTTGTCCTCTCTTTTTCTCAGCAGATGGAAGACACCACACTGCCACCAATCCATGACCCAGGGTAGAACCTGAAAGCTGGGGACTGGGTTGTCATCCAAAAGCATGTGAGGAAGACGTGTTTGGTGCCTCATTGGAAGGGTCCCTACCAGGTAGTTTTGACAACTACCACAGCTGTGAAGTGTGATGGAATTCCGACTGGATTCACGCGAGTCACACAAAGAAAGTGGCATGCCCACTGGACCATGAAGAAGCGTGGTTGATAGTGCCAACAACAGGAAAACAGGTCTCAGGGCCGGAAGGAGAACAAAGGGGAACTAAGACCAGATCTGAGCCCGTTGAGGATGGTTCAGTCACGCCTGTGAGAGACGAAGCAGGAGACCTCCAGGAGAGTGACAGAGAGCCTATCTCAACTGAGGCAGCAGGAGAGCCTAGTCAGGGGAGGGCTTTCCCAGAAGCAGATGATCTTGAGAGGCAAACAGAGCAATTGTCATACCCTGAGGGGAAAGGAGTTGAGGTGAATCAAAGTCAAAGTGATCTGACTCCTCCTGAACGAGTTACAGGTCCATCAAGAGAAAACACCACAGAACAAGGAAAAGGTTCAAGTTTGATTTTGAAGAGAAAACTGACAAAGGGTCCACTGAAAGGAGATAAGTGGCTGGAATCACAAGTGGAGAAAGGGAAAGAGGAGGTGGTTGTTGAAGCAACATTCGAGAAAGAACTAGACACCACAAGGAAAGAAGATCTAAGTGAAGGAGAGTTGAATGGTAATCCTAAATTGAAGAGAAAGAGAATAGCAAGTTGAAGATACGCAGGTCCTGAATGGGCGCATGCAACTACAAACAAATGGCAGCAAGAGTTTATGTCTTTTTGTTTTGATAGAGAAGTTCCAGGTCAGTATTTTGGTACATGAAGGAGGATAATGAACTGAACTGTTGAAAATATCTGAGAGAACTTTTTTGAGAAAGAGACTGTTGAAGTAACCGGAAGAGACACTGATAACATGATTTGACTTTTTGAAACCTGATTTTGACAAAGCTGCTAACCGATTTTTGACAAGGGATCCTGGAAGATAAACTGAACTACAAGTTTTTTTTATATTTCCTTTGGCTTTCTGAGTCTTTACAGATCATGAATAACATTAGTCAACAAGGTAGGGGTGCTAGGTGCTGTAAATATATGAGCATTGGTTTGGTGATTATGTGTGGTATACTGTTTGTGGTGTTGATTGTGGGTTTGTCTGTTCTAGATAAAAGGGAAGCCAACCATACTTCTGCTTTCGAGACAACTACTGCACTAATGGCATTAGAGAAGTTTAAGTTAGATGAGAAATATTTGCATCAGGATACTAATGCGCAGGGAGAGCTTTTTTCTAATGTTTTCTATTGCTTATTGAGTGAGTATGTTGAGACAATGGATGCGAAGGATTGCTTTGTGTGCACGCAGATTCCTTCATTAGTAGAGGAAGGAGTCAACTATCATAGTCTGCCTTTAACTTACGGGATAAGTTGTAGTCTGTTACAAACACAATTTTATGACCAAGAGTACATTCAATATTTTTACTCAAACTATGATGTTGTGATTTAGTTTGTTCCTATAATTAGGTATTGGAGTAGAGTAGCTAAGGATAATGACATAGTAATAGCTAGAGGTTTCTTTGAACCAGCATTGACATTTGGCACAGCTTATGTGCATAGAAATAATTTCACATGCTTGCTTACACCTTTATAAAAACACAGATGACAGGAGAAAAGTATTAAAAAAGAAATTAGAAAAAGGCTTAGAGAAAAGGAGTTACGTTACAAAAATGAGTATGCTTATAGTGCAATTAAAACGCAAGGGAAATTAGCTTTAGATGCACAACACATAGAGAAGCTTTGTGTATATAGGCCTAAATCGCGCACTGATGCTTTATTTGTGGGAACGAGTGACTGTAGGCATGTGTTTTTGTCTCTGAGTAAATGGACGTTTATGTTGAATGGACAGGACCCTGCCATTACAGGGATTTACTACATCTGTGGACTTAATGCCTATTACCGTCTTCCAAGATGATGGTATGGGACATGGAATTTAGAGATAGCTTTCCCAAAGATTTATCAAATGAAGGATCTGAAAAAGTTCCTGAAAGTGACTGAATTACATCGTAAGAGACAGAGGTGGGAGTCCTCTTCTGCTATAGTGGGAAATACATTTTGAGCAATGATTCCTTCAGTGTGAGTCATTCTGAACTTAATAAAGATTTGAAAGTTGTCTACTATTGTGGACAACATGTTGACAAATTTTTCAGGAGCCATACTCCTGATGGATACTGAATTAGCTGCTGCTAGAGCTATGACTTCAAAATAGTCTTGCGTTAGACATTCTTTTAGCGAAGGATGGTGGAATCTGTAGAATTATTAATTCTAGGCATTGTTGTTCGTATATTCCAGATAATAGTAAAGAGATAAGAGACATACTTACTATCTGACTAATGCAAGTACTGATTTGAAAGAATTGAAAAAAACAGGTGTTTGGGAAAAGGTTGGCAAAGGGTTTTCAGTGGGAAACTGGCTCAGCAACATTTGGAATGGAATTCTATTGAAAATCATACAAGGGATGTTAATTCTTGTGGTTCATCTACTTGGAATATGGGGACTGTGCAAATTATGCAAAAGGTTTAAATTGAAAAGGTAAAAGGATAATCAGAGGAGGGAAGAAAAGAAAAGGGAAAAACGGTACAGGGAAAATTCAAACAAGAAACAAAATTATGAAGGGATTGAATTAAGAGAAATTTAGCTGATGAGAACATTTTGTGTTAGTGTGATGACATTTTTAGTCCTCAGAGAAGGGATTGCTAGCGCAGGTGTTTAATAAAAATTATTAAGTGTTTATGTTTTTTGAATAACAAGTTTATGTAGAAAATGTAATAACGTAGAAAAAGAATGCACACATTTGAAAATGTGATCACGAAGAATGGACACCAATGTTAACGAAATGTACTAATCAATGATTAAATAATATGAAATGTTGAATATATATATTAGACTAATGCATGTAATATGTCATGTTAAGGGTTATGCAGTAAACATTAACTTAATTAATTGAAGGCCTTAACTTAGCGAGTGTCTTGGCCGAGTTGCCAGGCGTTTAATAAAAATGCTGACCAAGTGAATTAAACTGTGAAATATCTATTGTAATGTTTAAATGTGCTCATAACGGAAGCTTTTCGTGTGAATCGACTGCTAGGAGATTATGTTCTTGCTAGTGCAACATTTTATGTGTAATGTGTGTGAGACTAAGTTTCCCAGGACAAGAACAATTAGGATACTGACTAGAGTATGCAACAATATTGTTAACTGACAAGCCGGATGATGAGGACATCGCAAGACAAACCAATCAACAATATGAGAATGGAGAAATATTAGAATTAATAGATTTGGGATATTAATTTTATTGGACAGGGTGCGAACATATGATTAACTGACCAATAGGGAATTAGGGATAGTTTAGGTAACTTTAATATAACAACACTGCACAGTGAGAAGACAGACATTCTCTGACATTCTGGGACACTCTGCCCTTGCCTTCATGCAGTCATTCTGCCCATTTTTCCTGACCAAAAGGTTATTACTTTCTTAGGCATCTTTACTAGAGACGTGCTTAACTTTAATGCTTAATGACTTTGCCCTTTTAAATTCTGATGCTGAAGCCTGATGCGTTGCTGATCGACTGATGTCCTGCTGACGAAGACTGATTCTGCTTTGCTGATCCACCCTGAGAATAGGTATATTCCGAACTGTGATTACTATGCACATTTTCTTTTTCTTTCTAGGTTCCAACTGCACTGTTTTGATAGAGCCATAGTTAGATGTTTTTCTAAATTTGTGTTATTAAATTGTTTTGCATGGAGCCCAACATGCTGATGCTAATTTGATGTTAGTTAAGGATTTTCACTAATGACTTACGATAACAGGGACTAATGTTTGGTAGATTTCTCTGCTGAACTTCATGTACTTCATTTCGCTGACACAGTTGACATTGCTATTTATTTGCACTATAACTTTAGAATGTGTTGTAGTTCAAGCTTTGATTAGGTTATGTTTCTTCCGCCGCTTTGGACAACCAATATTGTTTCTGTATGTGTTTCATTTAATTTTGAGATTAATCTACATGACCTTAGCATTGTTAATTTAGGGAAATAAATATTCTAAACTTTACTAAAGGTGTGGTTATTCTTGACTAAAAGGTCATGGTGCGTGACAATTACTGACTCCTTCCATTATTGATTATATTGATTACTAATGATTATTGATTATTGTGTATTGATTATTGGTTATGTACAGCATCTATGGTAAGAACATCTGATTTGCTAGTCAAAAGGTTCATTGACCTATTCGTGTCCCCTTGTAAATTTACTTATTAAGGTCAAACGCGCATAGCAAAGGAACTAGTCATTAGGCACAAGAATAGACACAATAATAGAGAACACAGTATACTCCAGAATAACAAGGGTTGCGTAAAGAGTTTCATTACTCAAGTGTAGGGTGATGAAAATGGGAAACGTTATGCTTCCCAAAACACATAAAATCCCTCGAATTTGCTCCATCACTATGATACTTTGCAAGAATTATAATTTCCCCTTTCTATGTAGAAGGATGTCTCCCTAGGGCGTATGTCAGAATATCATAAGAAAAAGAATATTGGAAGAAAAATATCATAGCCTAAAAATATTTTATGAAAACATCACTCTACTTGGTGTGGATTTTCTTGATTAACTCCAGTCGGCTGATATTGTTGTAAAGGACACTTAGGATAGACAATAATATGTTCACAATAATCTTGTGCCATGTCGTCCTGAAATAATGCCAGGATATCAGGTTGCAAGCATTGTTTCTCCACTGTCACCTGAGTGTCCTGTGACTACTGGGATCAGACATACGGGCTGTTGAATAAAAGGTAAGCTTGTGTCTCTCCCAGCCCTACGTGACAGTGGACAAGCGCTGTTGTTTTTTAAAAATGTAGTAATCTTTCCAGTTTGAACGTTTGTTTTAAAAACTGCATAAACTTCAAGAAGTAAGGCTTTGCAACTTTGCGCTGTCCTCTAACAACCCAGAGTCTTGCAAGATTGAATATTACAGTTTGCTGGTAGTTCATTGCTAAAACTGTGGAACAGATCTGTAAATTGTTTTTCAGACAAACAGCGACCGAACCATGAAAACAGCACATGCAGTGTTAGTGGCTCAATCAGATTAATTTCTGAGGTAAAAAGTACTTTAAGAACCGTGCTACATTTCTCTGTGCAGGGATCAATCAATCAATCAGGGTTTGTGAAGCGCGGCTACTCACCCATTAGGGTCTCAAGGCACTTGTGGGGGGTTGTGTAGCGTCCATCATTGAGGTGGTTCTTCAAAAAGCCAAGTCTTCAGCTCCTTCATGAAGTTGAGGAGGTAGATGATCTGTCTGAGGTTGAGTGGGAGGGCATTCCAGGCTGTGGCTGCGATGTGGAAGAAAGAGCATCCCTCTGTTCTTGTTTTCCTGAAGCGGTGTACTTTGGTGAGGGAGAGCTGAGCGGATCGTAGGGTCCTGTGGGGTACGTGGAAGTTGTCACCTGGTCAGGTAGGCTGGTGTCATGGAGGGCTCTGTGGGCGTGAATGAGGATCTTGAAGGTGATTCTTTTTTCTATTGGGAGCCAGTGAAGTGTGCGCAGGTGTTGAGAGATGTGGCAGTGTCGGGGCAGGTCGAGGACCAGTCTGGTGGCGGAGTTCTGGATGTTCTGTTTCTTGTTGATCCCGGCATAGAGCACGTTGCAGTAGTCCAGTCTGCTGGTGATGAGGGCGTGTGTGACGGTCTTTCTGAGTTCGAAGGGGATCTCTTTGAAGGTCTTGCATAGGAGGCAGAGGGTGTTGAAGCAGTGGATGTGACTGAGCTGATTTGGCGGTCCATATTAAGGCTGGAGTCCAGGATGATCCTGAGGTTTTGGTCTTGGTTCGTGGGAGTGGGTGGGCTTCCGAGGGATGCTGGCCACCGGGAGTCATTCCACGCATCGGGTTGGAGGCCCATGAGGAGTACTTCTATTTTGCTCACGTTGAGTTGAAGGCAGCTGTTTTTCATCCAGTTGGCGACTGCTCCCATGCCTTCACGGAAGTTGTGTCTGGATGTGTTGAGTGCTGAGGGAGGATCCCTGGGGAACTCTACAGGTGGTTGATGTGGGGTCCGAGAGGAAGGGGGTGAGCCTCACTCATTGGGTTCTGCCAGAGATGAAGGATTGGATGAAGGATTGGAGCCAGTCGAGGGCCTTGTCTCTGATGCCGGCTTCGTGGAGTCTGCATATCAGGGTGTGGTGGGAGACCTTGCCGAAGGCCACCAATAGCTCTAGCAGGCTGAGTGCCACCGTCTCAACCTTGTTCAGCAGGGAGCGGATGTCGTCGGTTGAAGCCAGGAGGGCTGTTTCGTGCTATGTTTTTTCTGAATCCAGATTGGGAGGCGTCGAGGGTGTTGTGGTTTTCGATAAAAGTGGTGAGTTGGCCGTTTATGGCTTTCTCAATGACTATAGCTGGAAATGGGAGCAGGGAGATGGGCCTTAAGTTGTTGAGGTCATTGAGGTCTGCAGAGGCTTTCTTGAGGAGGGGGTTGATCTTGGCATGTTTCCGGTCGTCAGGGAAGAAGGTGACAGCTAGGGAGCGGTTGATGGTGAGGCGGAGCTTGGGGGCGAAGGTGTCAGAATCCCTGTTGAAGATGTGATGGGGGCATGGCTCCGTGGGGGCCCCAAAGTGTATGGACTTCATAGTCTTCAGAGTGTCTTCAGTGGTGAGGGGGGTCCAGCTGGTGATTGTTGGTTTGTTGGTTTCAGGTTCCGGTGGGGGGTTCTGCACGTAGGTTGTCCTTGTTGGAGCTGTCATAGATGGTCTTGATTTTGTGGTGGAAGTAAGTGTTGAGTCTGTCACAGAGGATCTGTGAGGGTGGAATGTCCGTTGTTTCACTGTTGGGTTGGGCAAACTCCTTGATGATGCTGAAGAGTTCCTTGCTGTTGTGTGCATATGAGGAGATTCTATCTTGTATAGCTTTCTTTTTGGTGCTTCTGATGAGTTGGTGGTGTGCAGTGGTGGTGGCTTTGAAGTAGTTTTGGGCTTCTGTGGGTTTGGTGTTTCTCCAGATTTTCTCGAGGCGACAACAAGTGCGTATGGATTCTCTGACTTCTGCGGTGAACCAGCTGGCTTTCTTGGCGTGGGTGCTGTTGTTCTTCTTGAGGGGGGCTATGTTGTTGGCCCAGTCGGTGATCCATTTGTGAAAGGTGCATGCTGCGGTGTTCAGGTCGTCGTTGGAGCGATGGAGGGGGTGGAGCTGCGAGGGTAGCAGTGAGTTGGTCATCAGTGATTCTCGCCCAGCTTCTGCGAGATGGTTGGTGCTGAGGACGGTGGGTGTGTTGAAGGTGAAGTGGATGCATCGATGGTCCGTCCGTGGAAGTCCGGAGGTGTGGCTGAAGGTGACAGATGACAGACTAATTGTTCTAAAAGTCCTGAGAAGATAAGGGGATGCTTGGTTTTGTTTTTACTTACTGTTGCTGCTATGGGAGAGTGGAAATACAAGATTTATGCATATAATATGAGCCTCCGCTCTTGTCATAAAATCACCTGGTCAGATCTACCCAAATGGACATCAAACGATGAAAGATAAGGCTGGATGGAGTTCCTCTCTCATCCAACAAAGATTAATTTGGTTATTTATAGAGCACAACTTGGTGAATTGTGTAAAATGGATTTGAGGTGCTGAAAGCACAGGCTAAATATGACTAGTTCCATTGGACAGTAAAGCAAACTGCATGTACAGGCCCAATTTACCAAAGCTGTGTGCGGGAGCTCGAGAGGTACAAAGTGGTGGTAAATTGTGCAAAAGCAGAGTTGATCAACTTTCCACCACTACAGGTTGAAGCCTGGAAATATTGCTGCAATGCCAAGAACACTTAAAACCATGAAGGGCCATCCTCTGGTAATAAATGAAAAATAAGTGTTTCTAGGGAGGCTCATCACAAACACATAATGGTTTTGACATTAAGCCATTGCAACTAAGATAGCATGACCTGGCTTTGTGTCAAAACCTGAAGACAAGTTAAATAAAGTGCAAATGATTTGCACCAGAAATGTAACCCTTTGCATGTCATTCCAGCACAAAGCAAACACCCTGCTTGTTTGACGCTTCTGCAGTGTCTACATGTACGAGTTTGTAGGGTAAAACTCTAGAACCTAAGCCTACGCTTTACAGAATTGAGTCACCTTTGTGTTGGGGCAGCCATTTTCAGCATGCATACAACCAATGATATCAATGGCAGGCAACTTTTTACAAAATGTCGCTGGGCTTTCCTATGGTTAACTCAACACAGTTCAGCTATTTTCACTCTACAGCGATGGTGTGTAAAGGACAGTGTTCTTGTCACTCATTGGTCAGGAAGACACTAAGGGCCTGATTTAAGAGGCATTAGCGCCACCCTAGCTCTGCTATAGCGTCATTTCTTTTATGCTAAGGTGGGGTTAAAGTGTCTTTTTACACGAGCCATATTTACAAAGCGGTGCAATGCATTCATTGCACCACTTTGCAAACCCTTGCGCCACATTATGCCTGCGCCAGGCGTAATGTATGCAACGGGGGCATACCCTCATTAGGGGGGCCAAAAACATGGCACAAGGAAATCTAAGAGATTTCCTAGTGCCATTTTTTTCTGCACTTTTAATACTTGCTCAGAACAGGTGTTAAAAGGGTGCATGCCATTGAATACAATGGGCCCCTATGTACTCTGCAGCAGTAGCGCCCAAAATGTTGGTGCTACTCCTGCAGAGTACATCAATAGCATCAGTAATTCTGATGCTAATGCCCCCTGCCCGGCGCCATTGTGTGCCGCACACATGGTGGCGGTAGTGGGGTACTAAGGGGTGGAAGCAAAGTGACGCTGCACTGGGTGTAGCACCACTTTTCTTAAATCAGCCCAAAGTGCATGGATAGAGCTATTCAGGGAGATGTAGTTTATGGCTAATGTCTGAATCTCACATAACTCGGAACTTCATTCTGATGCATGCGCCTTGGCTCTGCATTACTGGTGTTTGTCGGTGCAGGAGTCCCAGAAGCATATAGAATGAAACATGTAATCGGGGACTTAGTGTTGCGTCGTTAGTGCTCCTGGATTCACTAGAGGAAACTGAAGGCTGTGTTGGTGTGATACAAACAGGCACGGTCGACCTCGACACTGCTGTGTAACCCACAGAAGGGCTTGCTTCCTGACAACAAGCAGCTGCTGAAAGAGAGATGAAGAAAACTGTCATTGGACTGGAGACTTATAGAAGGACATCAGCACAAACGTCTTGACAAGAAAAGGATTTCTTATTCGGAATGCTCCTAAGAGCCGTAGTCAATTTTCTGCTCCTGGCGGAGTAGCTGAGCCCACAGTGTTTTTTTATTGCATCTTCTCAAAGCAGTGCAGGCCCATAGATTTTTCCTTCATGCATATCAGAGCTATCAATAATATTGTATCTTCTTGTTTTTATTTGATATGGTGCATGTTTATAATAGGGCTGGAGGGTATGTTTGATAAATTTTCTTTATAAATCAATAAAAAAATCAATCGAAGCAAGTCAGGCAAGCAAATACTGTAAAAAACACGCTGATAAACATGCATTCAAAGAAATACACTTAGTCACATTGACACATACTCATCAAATATGAATTTATGCACACAGGCACACACGCAGACACAAGGTCTTATTTGTTTATATTAAAAGATTGGATTACGCACTAAAACGGCACTCGTGTAAAAGAATAGGAAATGATTATGGGCTTGATTTAGAACTTGGTGGAGGGGAATACTCCGTCACAAACATGTGGATATCCAGCCACATTACAATCCCATTTTATCCTTTGGGGATCGTAATACTGCTGACAGTATTCCGTCTGCCAAGCCCTATGTTTTACATAATGCAATTTACTGTAAGGGTGAGAGAGCGTTCTCAGGAGTTGAAGATGAAACAGAGAGGGCCTGATTCACAAAGGAAAACTTACATTTAATACACTTAATATACTTTCTCTTCAACAAATAAAAATGCCTGCACCTGACATTGTAGCCCCTTCCCTAGCCGGGGTACCCAATAATGACTAGGCCACACACAAAGCTGTAAACACATGTCTTTATTCCTCTGTGTGTACCTGTGAACTCCAACATTCTAAACCAAACTCTCATTACATTCTATTCTAGTGATTATATCACACCAATACAGAGTCCTCTGGAAGCCAGAAAGGTTCCATTTTAAATCATGCAAGACACCACGGGGTCATTCCGACCCCGGCGGTCAAGGACCGCCGGGGCCGGGGATGCGGGAGCACCGCCAACAGGCTGGCGGTGCCCCGCAGGGCATTCTGACCGCGGCGGTTTGGCCGCGGTCAGACCAGGAAAACCGGCGGTCTCCCGCCGGTTTTCCGCTGCCCTGGGAATCCCCCATGGTGGCGCAGCTTGCTGCGCCACCATGGGGGATTCCGACCCCCTCACCGCCATCCTGTTCCTGGCGGTTCGCCCGTCAGGAACAGGATGGCGGTGAGGGGTGTCGTGGGTCCCCTGGGGGCCCCACTTTGAATTCCAGTGTCTGCTTTGCAGACATTGGAATTCGCGACGGGTGCCACTGCACCCGTCGCACATCCTCCACTCCGCCGGCTCCATTTGGAGCCGGCTTCCTCGTGGGGAGGGGTTTCCCGCTGGGCTGGCGGGCGGCCTTCTGGCGGTCGCCCGCCAGCCCAGCAGGAAAGCCAGAATGGCCTCCACGGTCTTTCGACCGCGGAGCGGCCATATGGCGGCTCCCTCGAGGCGGGCGGCTCCCGCCGCCCGCCGGGGTCAGAATGACCCCCTACATCTCCCCCTCTGCTAAATGAAAACTTAAACATTTTTAGAAAATCATTGGACATACACACATATTGATATAGAAACACATGCAACTATATCCCATCAATCAATCTTCTTGGTGTTTTGATCATCCGGCCCGATCTGGTTACTGGAAGCTGTAGACTGTTATCTTCAGGGTCAGAGATTATTAAAGATGGTATGGAATCAACAACGGTCACTGAATTTTTCGAATCAGTCTTTCTTTCACAATCTCGAGTTGAAGAACAATGACACACTGGCCTGAAGTGAGAAGAGTCTCTGGTAATGGACTTCACAGGGTGCTGAGCAGTCACCATGTGTTCTTTGGTAGACACTACTTGGAAAGGTTCAGCATTTTAAGGGGCATCAGCTTTTCTTTTGTATATCTGCTGAGTGATCACCAAATCTCCTTTTCTGAATGAGAGGTCTTTTGCATGTTGCCTCTTGTCAGCATATACTTTCATTTTATGTTCGTTAACCAAGTCCCTTGTATGAATCAGGCTTTTGCTTATATCTCCGTCAGTGGTCTTTCGAGATAACCTGGTTGTCATTGTACTCCTGAACCTCAAAGTCACAGGACTTTCACCTTTGGCCGAGTAGAGTGCTGAATGATAAGCTAATAGAGTAGAATTCAATACTGTCTTCAAATTGAGCTTCTCAAGAGTTGCATGCTATACAGCTTTCTTTGGTGTACTCATAAAACGCTCAACATGTCCATTGGCCTGTGGCTACAAAAGGTGTGATCTGTTGATGTTTTATGTTCAGAAGCTCCAGAAATGATTTACAATATTTACTGTTAAAGGGAGTTCATTACAATGGCTGGTATGTCCCATGCCGCAAAGATGCCATCAAGTTTTTCTATTACCTGTTCACGAATCGTGGATGAGAGATCTTCAACCAAGCAAAACCTTGAGTATTCATCTACAATCACCATTAAATGATGTCCATTATCAAGTGGACCAAAGAAATTGATGGCTATTGTTTCCCAAGCATGTTTAGAGAGTGCTGACATGTTTAGTGTATGTTGAGTAACTTTGGATGACAGACAATTGCATAAATGACAGGCCTATTATTTCTTTTCAACTCTTTCGTCAAAGTATGGAAACCAAACTCAGGCTTGGAGGGCTCTCTTTGTGGCAACAATACCCCGATGTTATTCGTGAGCCACTACAATCAGTTTTTGTTGCAGACTCTCTGGAATCAGGATCCTTTATCCTCGATCTTTGCAACCTAACTCCTGCCTGAGTTATGGACAATTATTCTTTGTCATTTTTGTATTTTTGATATTCATCATCATTGCTGAGATGACAATTGTGTTTATTCCATGACTGATATGTAATTATGTCTTTTAACTTCATGAGGTCACTATCATGATGAGTGACAGTGACAATCTGGGATAATTGAACTCTGGGATAATTGAACAGCAGCTGGTGTATTTGACTTGACAATAAAATCAGTGTAGGCTTCAACCGTCTTGGATGGAGTACTGTGACCTTGTTTAGGGACTCTTGAAAAGTAGTCAGCAGGTGTTTGATCCTTTCCTGGTCGATGCACAATGGTATAATCATACTCTTGCAATCATAGAACCCATAGTTCAATTACAGGAGGCATCTTGGCTTTTGGATTGCCAAAGATGGTCAGCAAACTTGATGATCAGTGAAAGCATAAATGGCTTTTTGTACAGGAATATATGGAAATGTTCACAAGCCTACCTATACTACAGACACACATTCTTTTTCAGGCTGTGAGTAAGCACTTTCTGTTTGGGACAAAGTTCTACTAGCATAGGCCACAATATACCCACTGTGTTGTGCAAGTATAGCACCTAACCCAGCTGGGCTGGCATCAACCACAACCTCTGTATGAAGCTTTGGATTGAAGTATGCCATTTCAGTAGCATTTTCAATTATGTGTTTGATTCTCTTGAAACTTTTCTCACCTTCTTGTGACCATTGGAAAGAGACAATTTTCTTCATTGACTCTCATAATGGAGCACTAGCAGCGGCTAAGTCTTTTATGAATCTTGAACAATTACTGGCCATGCTAAGGAAAGAACGTACCATTGAAACATCTTGTGGGAGTTCAGCATTTGTCAACTCTTGTACTTTTGCAGGATCAAGCATCATGTCACCATCGGAAAAGTAATGGCCAAAGAATTTCAGTTTTGTCTCATTGAGTTCACACTTGTCTGCATTCAAAGTAAAACCTGCCTTACTGAGCAATTGACATACTTGTGTGAGAGCATTATCATGCGCATTCTGTGTAGCTCTGAAAACTAATGTGTCATTGCTATAATTGAATGCCTTCACAACAGGTTGTCTGATGCATTGTATGACGTCTTGGAAAAGTTCTGTAGCTGGTGACATACCAAATTAGGGATCTGGTTTAGAGCTTGGCGGAGGGAAATACTCCGTCACAAATGTGATGGATATCCCCTCTTCCTTATTACGATCTTATGATGTCATATGGAGATCGCAATAAGGCAGATGGGATATCCGTCACATTTGTGATGGAGTATTCTCTCCGCCAACATGTGCTGAAAAGGTTGTAATATACCTGCAGCTTTCTTCAAGTTCAAATCAAGTCAAGAGAAGACTTAGGCACCATTCAAGTGCATTATCATGTCAGCAATGTGCGGACCTGGATGCCATTCTCATTTGTTTGCCTGGCGCATCTCAACAGATATGTGCACAGCCCCTCCACAGTCCTTTTTGGGCACTAATACTATGGGAGAAACCCCTGGTGTTGGACTAGTGGAACATTCAATAGTATCATGCTTAAGTAACAATTCAAGTTCTCTTTCAACAGCTTCTTGTAAATGGAAAGCAACTCACCTATGTCTCTGAGCAACAGGATGGCCATCCTCATTAATATGCAGCATTACTTTCATAGTCTTTAACTTTTCTAAACCATGAAAGAATGAAGAGAATTTACTTCCTATTTCGTGATGAGCATTTATGTTGTAATTCACAGAAATCAGTCCCATGTCAGCAGCCATGCTGAAAATGAGCAAGCAAGCACTTGCCGCTGTACCTTGAAGCACATGGATCTGTGCTTGTACATTTGTTTTCTTATGTTTTGCTGTTGCTACACATGAACCTTTACTCTTCCTGAGTGTCGTTGCAGCCCAAGTATACAGCTCGGTCTCTGATGGCATAAGCAGCGGTAATGGACACAGTTCATTGTACTTCTCTTCAGGCATTATATTTCTCAATGCACTGCTGTTGATAATGAAAGGTATTGAACATCCATTTATTTTCAATGTAATCTTTGGACAGTGTTTGTATGATTTTGTTGCATTGACATGTCGACATTTCTTTGACTGATTTTTTTCTTTACAGGCGAATAGTCCAACACGTGCATATTTTTATGACGTAAACATAGACATGACACAGTCGCTTTCTTCACTTTCACTTCTTATTGAGATGGAAGATCTGTCTGAAGGTGATTTATATGATGATCATCTTTGTTTAGTATCTATTTGCCTCAGCTGATGTCATTGCTGGTCTTTGTGGGTGCACCCCCTGAACATTGCTTTTGGAACGTTCTGGTGGCTACTTTGTCTTGTAGTCATGATGCACCTACTTTTTCCTTTGCTTTACACGTTGTCCAAAAAAGGTTCTCTTTACCACAGCCTTTGCATATCTGAACAATGGTGGGACACTTTTCTTCATGTGGAAACGCAAATCCACTCTGAAATGCAACTTTTTTTTGTGGGTAGACATCACTTTGTGTCCCTCAGTCTTTCGAGTTTTCACATTCTTGATTGACTTGTTCTGAGCACCTCTGGTCTCCATGTCAGCAGCTCGTTTCTAAACACATTCCTCAGCTCTGGCAGCCATCAGCACTTGCTCCAGAGTAAGAGTTTCTCTCACCATTCATCTTCTGAATGAATCGGACATGCAACCATCGATAACTCTAAGACGCATGGCTTCTTTATCATTAAATTCATTCAGCTTTCAGTGTTTGATGAGTGTGTTGAGTCTTTCCATTAATTCATTGATTATTTCACCAACTGAAAACGTTTCATTCGTAATCAAAGTCTGGTACAGGATTGAATTTGAGATTCAACGCATTCTTAATCTGACGGTAAGTGACTTCTTTGTCAGTTGCCTGCATTTTCTTTGTGACTTCTTTCACACCATCACCAGCAAGATATTTGAGATTTTGATAATTGTCTTGTTATCAGTCTCTTTAAGCTCATCAGTAAAGTTTTCAAATTTCTTTGGCAGTATCAAAAGGTGGTGGTCGTTTCAGGAAGGTGGCAGCATTGCAACTGTTCATGGGGGTGGCTGACGTTGAGGGTGGAGCTCTGTCAGATGCTGTTTACTGTCCTTGGGAATCTGCATCATCATTGAGGCCTGAAGATGGTTCAGATTCTGGGTCATCCAGGAGAGTACTTTAAGTTTTGATCTTCTTCTTGGTCGCCATCGGAGCCCCATCACACAATGAGACCTCTGCAGTTGCTCTGAGCCTCCTCCCTGCAGCTTTAATGGTGTGCTGATTCATGTATTGGACAGTTCAGAAAGCACAAGCCCAATGCTTCTTCTTGGGTCTTGCTGCAAGGTGCTAAGGTTGTAATGCTCCACTTATCAAGACTCAGGCAAGACTAATAGCAGTATGTTTCCTTGTTGCAGTTTCTGTCAGTCAGAACTGTTATTCATAATGTTATATAGCAAATTATGATTGTCTTTAACTGTGCTTTATAAGCCTGGTTGTATCCACCTTCAGTGTTAACACCCTGTACACTGTATAACTTTATTTTACATGGCAGTGTAGTACCTTTTTGTAGGATGTTGGTCATAGTTTCTTAACCGGAAATACGTAGACTTCTTAGTGAAGCACTCTTTCCATTCACTTGCTTCATACCGGCTGGAGTTGCACTTTGACTCCACACACCCCAACCATTGACTCAGCACTTCAACGAAGGCACACGTGGAACGCATGAGCAGTTTGCTTGGACCATGGCAAACTCTCCAGAAGAACACTTTCGTCTTGAGTTTACTTATCCCCTATCTCTTCACCAGTTGTAGCTTCCTCCCCAACCTGGGTACCCACTAATGACCATATTACACATCTTTATTCCTCTGTGTGTACCTGTGAACACTAACATTCTAAACCAAACTCTTATTACATTCTATTCTAGTGATTACGTCACACTGAGACAGAATCTGCTGGGTGCCAGAAAGGTTCTGTTCTAAATCATGCAAGACACTACTGCATGAAAGTATAAATTTACTCTAGGAAGTGTGTTTGCTTGTTTGGTGTAAATTCAGTAGTAGGTTTTCAGGAAATTTAATTTGATTTTCCAATTAATATGGTGCTTTAATGCCCGGAAGCATCTTGGAGCTTGCACTGTTACAAAGGGGAGGGAGTGAAGTAGTAGAGTAAGCTGAGCCCATTGTGGGTGGTCCAACACTAACACCAATTCTATAAGAGGGTGGTACTCTTTAATGTATTCACACTGCACAGAAGTTAAAAAATGAAAATATGGCACATCTACAATGGGGAGCCCTGAAGAACTACTTGAGCAGGATGAAACTTCCGTATCTGCAGGCATCAACAGAATTACAACCACCCAGTATTGCCCCATCTGAACTGAAAAAAACTTTGCCTCATTTGTGTGGGTGCCCAAAGCAGAATCATCCAGAGTTTTTGGACCTGCTTTGGCTCCTCCTCCCCAAATTTCTACAAATTTTTTGCCCTTCCCTGTCGCAGGCACATGTCTCACCTACACCAGTGAGGTATCATTTTGATCGAAAACCGAGGGGAATGGTGGGTGGTAGGAAATGTGGGCAGCTGCAGTGATCCCATGGAGAAATGTGAGGAAAATATGATTTTTTTAGGTAAATTCGAGGTTTGCAGGGGGTTCTATATAAGAAAATGTTGGGGGATCCACACCTCCCTAGACTCCCCCAAGTGTCTAGTTTTCAGAAATTTCTGGGTTTGGTAAGTTTTCCTAGATGGTTGATGAGCCCTGGACCAAAAACTCTGGTGCCCACCTTACAAGAAACAGGTAGTTTTGTGCTAGATAATATTGATGTGTCCACAATAGGTTTTGGGCCCATCCCTGTCCTTGGCACTTGGCCCACCCATACAAGTGAGGTAGAATTTTTATCAGGAGATGTGGGGGAACACTGGGTAGTAGGAAGTGTGTGGCTTCCTTCAGACTCCGGAACTTTCCATCACAGAAATGTGAAGAAAATGTGTTTTTTAGACAGGTTTTGAGGTTTGCAAAGGAACCTAGTGTGAGCCACACAAGTCACTCCATCCTGGATTCCCCTGTGTGTCTAGGTTTAGAAAATGTACAGATTTGCTAGATTTCCCTAGGTGCTGGCTGAGATAGGGCCCAAAATCCACAGCTAGGAACCTTGCAAAAAAGGGTCCATTTTGGATGGAAAAATGTGATGTGTCCACATTGCGTTTTGGGCCATTTGCTGTCGCAGGTCACTAGGCCTACCTACACAAGTGAGGTACCATTCCTATTGAGAGCCTTGGGGCAATGCTGGGTGGTAGAAAGTTTGTGGATCCCCTCATATTCCAGAACGTTTCATCACAGAAATTAGGAAAATGTGTTTTTTAGGCAAATGTTGAGGTTTGCAAGGAATTCTTAGTAACAGAGCCTGGTGAGAGCCACACATGTCACCCCATCCTGGGTTACATCTTTGCTAAGTTTCCCTAGGTGCTGGCTGACCTAGAGTCCGAAATCCACAGCGAGGCACACAGCAAAAAAAAGGGTCTGTTTTGGATGGAAAAATGTGATGTGTCAATGTTGGGTTTTTGGCCATTTCCTGTTGCGGGCACTAGGCCTTCTCACACAAGTGAGGTACCATTTCTATCAGGAGACTTGGGGAAATGCTGGGTAGAAGGACGTTTGTGGCTCCCCTCAGATTTCTTAACTTTCCATCACAGAACTGTGTGGAAAATGTGTTTTTAGACAATGTTTGAGGTTTGCAAGGGATTTTGGGTAACAGAAACTGATGAAAGTCACACAAGTCACCCCATCCTGGATTCCTCTGTGTGTATAGTTTTAAAAAATGTACAGGTTTGCTAGGTTTCCCTAGATGCTGGCTGAGCTAAGGCCCAAAATCCACAGCTAGTCACATTGCAAAAAGGGTCTCTTTTAGGTGGAAAAATGTGATGTGTCCATGTTGCATTTTGGTCCGTTTCCTGTCGCAGGCACTAGGAATACCTACAGAAGCTAGAAACTTGGGGATATGCTGGGTGGTAGGAAGTTTGTGGCACCCCTCAGATTCCTGAACTTTCCATCACAGAAATGTGAGCAAAATGTGTTTTTAGGTACATTTTGAGGTTTGCAAAGGATTCTGGGAACAAAACCTGCTAAGAGCCACACAAATCACCCCATCCTGGATTCCCCTGTTTGTCTGGTTTCAAATCTTGTACAGATTTGCTAGGTTTCCATAAGTGCCGGCTGAGGTAGAGCCCAAAAAACACAACTAGGCACATTGCAAAAAAAGGGTCAGTTTACAGTGGAAAAATATGATGTGTCCACGTTGTGTTTTAGGCAATTTCCTGTTGTGGGCACTAGGCCTACCCACACAAGTGAGGTACCACTTTTATCGAGAGACTCAGGGAAACACAGAATAGTAGAACACGTTTTATCACCAATTGTCTTGATTTTGGGGTGAAGTATTTCTGCTCCAACAGGGTGTGACCTTCCGCAGCACATTGACAATGGGGCCCTACCTGCAGGCCAAGCAGTGATGTGAAATATCATTAAGAAAATCCCACAGCTTCATTGAAAACACAAAGAGTAGAAAAGATACATGTTTTGTTTTGCTGTTAGGAGTGTCACACATTTAAAATAAAAGCTCAAAAATAGGACGAATTAACAGCAGGTGACTGGGCACTTGCTGTCATCATTCTCAGAGAAAAAATGTAGGCATGCTGATTAGGGTGTCTTCACATTAGAGTGCAAAGAGCATCTTAGATGTAAGGGGCTTTATATTAGCCCATAGGTAGAGGCAAGTGCTGTGGATGAGGAGTGCCTTCAGATATGGCCCAGCTAGTCTTCTAGATCAGTTATTCATTCCTACTTCCTAAATAGTGTAAGGTGAGTCATATGGGAATATGGTAAGGGGCAGACTGACACATTGATCCTTTGCACAATTCATTGCCTTTCCACTGCTTCACATAAACAATTTGCACTAAATGGTATATACACCTAGCATCATGTTCCTCATTTGTTCAGTGCAGTATTTATCCCTGCATAAACACTCAGACATTGCTCTCATTTCTTTGTTCAGTGTTTTTTGTCTATGTCACCTAACCCCTTGAAGCCCCAGAACCTCTCAACCAAACACAGGATGGTAAAAATACTAAGGAATTCTTTTAGATTTTGGCACAGTGGGAGCACCACCACAAATCAGTGGTGTACACACCCTATCAAATGTCCAGTCCCCATGCCCAAATTTGAGGTGGCGAAACACAGGATTTTCAATGGTGAAACCTCAGCTTGCTCCACTGTCTAAAAACATTTGATATAACAACACATCTGTGCAGGACTGTCAGCTCATAATGGCAGTCAGCCCAACCATTTAAAATAACTCTCTGCATGCAGAGACTATTGCTTTTTGTTTAAAATAAAACTTACATTTTAAGAGCTTGTTTCTTGAAAATGGAAAAACCTTTGCTGAGCAGGTGCAACAAACATGGAAGCCTCTATTCAAGGTGCAGTGCTCTCAGAAGAGCTCCTGTACCACTGGCTCCACTGAGGACTGTGAAATATATGGCTGATCTGGGCGGGATCTCTAAATTTGACATGAGAGCCTCTACCAGGGGTGTGGTGGTCATGGCTTTGGCTGACCTGACACCAGAGGGCCACCCATCAGAGCTAAATGTACCTGTAATCTATAGGGGTTTACTCCAAGGCCTTCTTATAATATAAGATGTCAACTCCAGCACGTGGCAAGAAAGGTGAAAGAACTAGACAACTAGACCAATCTCCTATTATATCCTTAGCCACCCAAGTCTGTTTCCCACAACAGGGCAGTGCCATGACACAAAGTCATGCGGATTGCTTAAAATGTTTAAGGCAGCAAAGCCCAAGTGTAATTATGACCCTGCGTGAATGAATCAACTTTTCCTATTGAAAGCACAAAAACTGAATAAATTAACCATCACTCCCAGATATCTCCTGCATACAAATTAGACACCCTTTTAACAAAAAATCTCTTATTGGACAATTGCATTTAATACCAATCAGAGGAGGTATGCAATGTTCAAGCAAAAACACTGCTTCAAAATCTGCTGGTGTTCCAGACAATCCTTAAGACCTGCCTGGAAAATCTTTCATGATAGTTCTGTAATTAAAAGGGAGGAGTCTCTATTTTCTAATTAAAAGAAGACATTCAGCAGAGATTGGTTATGTTCAGGGCCACTCAGTGCTTAATTTGTAAATAAAAACGTGCTGGTGCCCAAAGCCCTCCTCTAAAACACGCGGCTACTGCAATTAAATGTAGAAGCACAGAATACTGAGGTGGCGTATCCTGAAGCCATCTCGGGCCTCTTTAAACTATACAAAGCCACTCCCTGCCCCTTCAGCTCACTCTTGCAGCTTTCTACTCTCTCCTTTTGTGACGCTTTTTCGTTTTCCCCTTCCTCCGTCTTTCCCATATGTGTCTTTTGCTGCAGCAAATGCTTGAGGAAGAAGAGTAAGCCCCAGCCCTCAAAAATAAGTGCCGGTGATCAGCACCGGAAACACCAAGCACAAATTAAGCACTGGGGCCACTGGAAGTATGTGATTGTGCGGCCGCAATGATTTTCTCGTAATTATAGATTTGCTGCAGTTGCTACATAATCTACCATCTGCAGCACAATCTGCAGATTTTACAAGAAACAAAAAAATTGATTCTAGCTCAAACAGTTCAAAAGTTACTAAAAATGAGGAGACAAGTCTTGCTGTGCCATGTAAGGCCTTGTGCATAGCTGGACTGCTCACCTTCCTGTTGCTTGTTTTTATTCTATGGGGTTAAACTGGTACTAATAAGGTGCAACCCATGCCTAGACAGTGTTACCAAGCTTAAAAATGATGAAATCATAAAGTAATACTATTACGAATTGTGCTGCATTATGCCACATAATTTGAGTTTTCTTGCTGCATAATTTACTTAATCCTGCCGCATAATTCTAGTGGCTCTGGTTATGTTTTCCACAAGCTCAACGAAATTGATGCTATAGATTTGCTCTAAATAAGTCAAAACATCCCCATATGTCCTATCAGTAGGGGCTCTAAGAAGATGAACAAGTTGACTTGTTAAGGCAAATGCCTTCTCCAAAACCTCCTGACTTTCATATTTTTTCCAAACAAGGTGCAAACCTTCATATTTTTCAAACGTAATGTAAACATAACATTGCTTCCGCTCTATCCCCTGAGGTCTTGGTACCTGTGTAAGGCTGGTTACAAGGAAACTTTGTTAGGTTTGCACCACAACCAATTAGATTTTTTTCTTTTGAGGGCAGCAGATTGGTTTGAACAAGGTGGCAATAACGACGGACAACCTTTATAGTGGAAAAGGACGCCTTAATGAGGCAGGTGCACATCCCAGTCAAAACCTTATGCCAGTGCCTTTATAAACCTACCTTTTCACTATACATGAGTAACCTATCTATTGTCTAAACCCCACCCCAAATGCCCCCTCACAACCCTCCCAAATCAAACTGTCTATCACTGCATCCCAAACTGTACAACCTGTCCAAAGTGTTCGAAGCCCTTTTGTCATCAGTGACAGCACACAAACATCAGCCATGTGCACCTGACCTAATAAAACTGCCTGGGGCTGCATAAAGAAAAACACCCTGCCTCATCGTCCCCTAGGAAAAAGGGAGTGGGAGAGCAGGAAAAAAACACTGTGCCCGGGCCCTGTCGCTACCAGTCAACGTGCCGTATTTGACAAAATGGTGGCTAGTAGCCACAATTTCTCCTGATATACCTATGCCCCACCCCTACCTTCCAAATCCATCCCAAGCTGCCGCCAGTCCATGTGGAGTGTACCAACCCACCTACATTGCCCAGGGGCAGACCCACACAGTCAAATGCCCCCAAGACCCTATTGGGCGAGATGGCACAGCAGTAACAACTGACAATCTTTAGTGTGGAAAAGGCTGCTTTAAAGAGGCAGGTGCACATCAAACAGCCATAACCATAGTTCAATGCCTTTACAAATCTCCTTCTTCACTATACATGAGTAACCTACGGATTGTCCTAACCCCACCCCTAATTATCCCTCCCCCTACAACTACCCCCGATTGAACTTCTCTGTCATCCCCGAAAAACTAAAGCACATCATATAGCAACTCCAGATGAACCAACCAACCTACTCCTTGCCTACAATTCTTCTGCACTTCTCTGTTAATCTTTCTCCTGTATCTATCTATTGCACCTGGCCTATCCACCACTTCCAAAACATGAGCTTGATTACCTCCAGCCATTTGCTCCTAACCAAATCATTCTCTTCCAAATGGATCAATAACACATCTAGACAGCCTTCCCTTCCCAGTATCTTGCTCAGGTTTGACAACAATTCTCTTCATAGCATGCCCCTCTTTCCATGTCATTGTACCCTCACATTCTGATTGCGAATCCCAAATGACATCCATATGTCCTGTCACCTGCTTGCCTCTCTGCCCATTTCACGAATGAATGTCATATGCACCTGGTCCTGGGCTGGAACAGACTCTACAGCAAAATAACAAAACATTTAACACATTACCCCTGGAGCATTGCCCTCATCTGCCACATGTATGTCCTATAACGGTCGTACGGATATCTTCCCATCTGTGCAACAGACCAACCCCTCTTATGGGCCTCATTGGCTGAACCAATAGAGAACAAGTGTGTTCTGTATTCCACCGCCGCCAACCCTACCTATGGTACTGCTTTCCTCAGCACAGACAGAACCTGAAAAGCATAACTTGGGACCCATGCTCACATCTGAAAACCTCTGCTTCCGCTTCTGAGGTGTTGCCTCTGCACTTAACACCCCAGTATACTGGCACAAATGTCTAACTGGGTAAGCCTTTACAAACACTCTGGACTCCTTTACTCTTTGAACCATTTTGGACCTCCTCAGATATATCTCAACCCCAGCGTCCCACACCTGCACATCAAACTCCACCAAGACGCATTTCCTTTACCACCCGGCAACTCAAAGATTTGAAAAACTCCAAACAACTTCCAAAACATGAGGAACAAAAACAACTCTACTTCACCAATATCATGGCAAATTGTGGGCAGCGCAGATATCACTTTGGTCAACTCTGACCACACTGGTGGTCCATCCTTTCTGCCCCCATTTTCTTTCTCCCTTGCCCAACCTTCTAGCATCCTTGTCCCCAACTCGCCCACTGATAGGGCATAATCCAATACCAATCTACCCAAAAAAAAGTAATGCCAGCCAACATACCCACAGTGATAACTTGTGACCAAAATTTCTCAATCATGTCCACGAAACAAACTAAATCATAATTCCTGCACCAAACCTCCTGCACTTCTGGCCTCCACACCCCTGATTCCAGAAACTTCAACCACACCTGCTCAAAAGCCCTCCTATTTGGTTGTGTCAGAGAGCCCACTGCCAACTGTAGCAACCTCTCATGCCTATCCACCAGCGGTTATTTGGAACCAGCATCTTCTTCTGATCTGCTGCCGAAGCAGGTCCATGGAATCTCTGCCACTGTGAAAAAGAAAATGAATTCACAATGTCATTGCACAAACCAAGTGTGTGTCTTGCCCTAAATGAAATGTTGTGTCTCAGGCAAGCCAGAACACTCTCAGCAACTTCAAAACCTTCATGTGATTGGTTGACTGCCTGTTTACTATTTGCACTACTGCCATGTTGTCCACGTTGAAGAGCACTTTTTATTAGCAACTTCTCCCCAAAGGACCAGTGCCACCATGAAGGGAAATAACTCTAAAAAGGCTTTGCTACTCCATCCACCTTCAGCCCCCTCCGCACTCCTATGCCCTTCCCAGTACAGGCCAAACCCAGAGCCACCTGCCACATCTAAATGTATCTGGATATGCCATTCTTCCACAGCGCCCAAGCCTTTTAGAGGAATATCACTGAACTGATCCAAGAAAAAAAGCCACACACTCAAATCTTTTTCACACCAGCTTTCAAATGAAGCCTGTGGTGAGGGAACAACCCACGAGACAATGTCAAGCTAAGTCTCCTGCAGAAAACCCTACCCACCCTCACTACTCTGCACACAAAGTTCAGATGTCTCAGCAATACCTGAACCTCTTGCACTCTAAATTTCTCTTTTGCCAACATCACATCAGTCAGGAGGGTCAATCCCCTCTTTTGTCCTCTGGAAGTTGAGCCTCCATGCGAGCCATGTCATTCTCAATGCCCAAGAATGTCATTGTGGTGTCAGTATCTTTTGCTCTGCCAGAGGCACACCAATATCCACCATGAGCTCCCTGAACTCTCCATCTTGTGTTGGCAGTCCACAGAGCAGGTTGGGCCAACAAAAAAGGAAATTATCCAAGTAATGAGTCAATAAGTTGTAACTTGTAGCAAACATGAACAACCATTGCAAGAATAAACTAAACATCTCAAACAGGGCACATGAAATGGAACACCCCATGGGCAGGAACTTGTCCATATACTATGAGCCAGTGAACTGTATTCCCAGCAACTCAAAATCTTTGGGGGTCACAGGCAAAGGACAGAAGGCTCATTTTATATCATTCTTCACCATGTATGCCCCATCCACTACTGCAATCACCAGGCCTATAGCCACGTCAACAGAAGAGTATAAGACAGTGGAGAAGTCCTCCAAAACATAGTAATTCACTGAGCAGCCTTCTGGTCATGACAAGTGTTGAATGAGTCTAAACTGCTATGCTTCTATATTTAGTATCACTCCAAAAGGTGAAATTATTAGTCTGTCTATAGGCAAATTGCCAAATGAGCCTGCCATCCTGCCCTCCCAGACCTATGTGTCAAACTTTCTCTGTACCACCCTTGGCTGTGCCTTCACTGACTTCAGATTCCCCACCCACGTCCTTGCCCGTGGCCCGCCATAGCCCAACTCAAAACCCTCATGAAAACCTGTCCCCAGTATCCTGCCATCTTTTTCATTCCCTTACTCTATAGCCAAAAGTTAAAACTCTCTAACTTAATGGGAGTATGAGCCTTTCCCACCAGATCCTTGTGCTACCCTACCCCACCCCCCCAATCTTGGGATTGCCAAGAACTTGGAACACTCATGCCTAAATTTACAGTATTCCCTCTCCCAAACACCCCTATTGAAGCCCAAGCAATCTCCCCACTGCCTTGCCTGACCTCTTCCTGACCCCTTGGGTAGGACATCCTTGAAAGGGCTGCTGCACTATGGGCAGTCCTATGGCCGTAAACACTATGGGTGCAGGACTCGCCAGTCCCATTGCATGGAGCCACAGATCATTGTCCAACTCACCCCACTCCCCCTCCACATTCTCCTCCATCTGAGCTCTAAATTCCTAATCATAACTTAACAATGCATAACCACTGAAGGTGAAATGCGCTTTTTGTATTACGTACAAGCATTTAAACAATGCTAAAGGAAGTTCAGGAACTTCTCACAATACACGCTAGCATATACAAAAAATGCTGGCATACAATTTTCTACGTTGACATGCACCCTGGGTCTCTTATTCAATTCATAGTCCTCTTCTTTTATACCTTCCTTAGCCCACACCTTCCGATGCAGAATCTTAAAAAATGTAATGCGTTCAGCTTTCCAAATCCCCTCCTTGGTTTCCCCATAAGCTGTGCCCCTAAAGGCGTCATTATCCCCATGTAGGGGAGGTTCTTCAATTTCAGTTACTTATTCTTGTTCTTGTTCTTGTCCTTCTCCTTCCCATCCTACTCACCTGTGGCATCTTGTCCGTACTCTTTTCCTACTGGGTCCTCTTGCCCCTTCACCCTGTTAGACTCCCTAGTTCCCCCTGCCGTCCGTGACTCTTCGACCTGACCTATGTCACCTGCCCTCCACTGTCATCCATCCCTGTGAGAGACTAGCACCCTGTTGCAGTAACCCCCCCCCACACACCACACTTTTTGCCTGGTTTCTGAATGTAACTTGGACTGGAGCGCACTGAGATCCTGCTAACCAGGTTCCCAGTGCCAGTGTTCTTTCCCTAAAACATTATAAAAGTGATTGGACACACCTCTAGCTACCACTATAAGTCCCTGATAAACGGTACTTAGGTACCCAGGGCATGGGGCACTAAGGGTAAGCCCCTGAGGGAAGCAGCACTGATTGTGCCACCCTCCAAGGCCATGCATCCAGATACACCCAGCACTACCATAGCAGGCTGAGTTTCCTGCTGCAAACCTAAAATACAAACTCAACACGCCACACTGCCGGTGTTCCCTGTCTACCAAACACTACATTTACTATGAGTAAGACACAACTTTCGCAGGCCTTACATCCCTAAGGCACAGTGCACCATATTATATGTGAGGGCATAACTGCATGAGCAATATGCCCCCACTGTGTCCCTGCCAAACCTGGGACATAGTGAGAGAACAGAGCAGCCATTTTAATGTATGTACTGGACACTGGTCAACACGAGTTTCCCAGCTACATAATGACTCCTCTGAACCCTGGGTTGTTTGGTATCAAACAACTTAGAATGATTAATCCAAACTGGTACCAGTACTGGATTTATTATAAAAATGTACCCAGGGGTCACCTTAGAAGTGCCCCCTGCAAAAACGAACTATCCTGGCATGGTTGCTGACTAGTTCCAGCAAGCCTGCAACATCAAGACAGCCAAAATACAAACCTGGGAGAGAGCCCTGTCTCTCTGGTTTGTAAAACAATGCCCTTCCTGGGTGGAGTAGCTACCACCTCCTCCCTCAGGAATGTGCACTGCCCTGGCAGTGAGCTTCAAAGGGCTACAGCCCTTGAAACTCGATCCCCAAGCCTGCTGCTAGCAGCAGATGGACTCCTCCTTTGCAAACCCCCACTTTTGGATGGAGCAAAGGTGGGAAACCACACAAAGGGGTAGAGTGGCCTCACTGAGCATGCACCACCCGTAGGGGCTTGCAGGTTAAGTGGACCCTCTAGTTCATTTTCCTACATGTTGGATAGCAGGAAAATAGCCAATAAGGTTTAGGGAAGTGACCCTTCCCACTGTAGTGGATGTAGCCACCCAAGGGTAAGTGTCCCATTGGACACTACCAGTTTTCCCTTAAAATGCACACTAAATGCAGTATTTATTGGGCTCTCCTAGACCAAGAAAACAGATTTGAAAGGACAAAGAAGACCAGCACCAAAGAAGATCCAAAGCAAGAGAACTGTGGACCTGCAGCACAAGAAAAGGTGCCAAACCCTGCCTGCTGCAATCAGGACCCAAAAATCGCCACTAGCAAGGAGCTGAACACTGGACCGACCCCAGGAAACCCAGGGGATCTCCAGGCTTCAAGAATCACCTCAGATCTCCCTTCTGAATAGAGGCACCACTCAAAAAACAAGCAAGCAAGCAACAAGCAAGAACCAACAAGCCTGTGAGGGTGACTTCACTGACTGGCCAATATCTCTGCAACCAGAAGTCACAGCCAGACCTGTTGACACACTTATGACTGCCCAGACGTGACCTATAAGTCTGCCAACTTTGGTGGCACTGCACCCTCCAGTGGCTGAGTTACACTAATACCCTGGGTACTGGTCAGATCCAGAGGTTGGAAAACCAGAAAACAAGCTCCCTCAGAGCTGAAAAAGGATCAGGAGGAAGCCCCGGTCAAGGGACTTCAGGAAGACCCTGGACCTCTGACCAGATTGCTTCTGTTGTCCTGCAAGCAGCCATCAAAGAGAGTCAATTTCAGCTCCCAGGGACTCCGTTGCCCACAGCTCCTGCATCTCCAACTTGCCCTGCATCCGGCCGTCCCCTTGCCTGCAACGAGGAACCAGCTGTGTTCCAAGGGGTCCCCAACTCCTTGCAACCTCAACAGCCCAAAGGGACCCCCAGGCACCATCTTTAAATCTGCAAACAAGCTCTTTTTCCGAGCGCCCTCTCCAGGTGACCCTGTGCCGAGAGACTCTCTGCCGAAACCAGGAGCTACCTGAGGCTCTCCAGCTGGCATAAAGTGCCCACCAACTGCTGCGACCATCCTGCAAAAGAAGAGACTAAATTTTTTATGCATTTTTAAAGGTGACTGTGCATTGATTCCAATGTTGCGTAATTATGCACAGAAAGACTAACTTTGAAAAATCATAACTCAAAAAGTACCTAACGTATCTTAAAGATCTTGGTCTTAAAATTTATATAGATGTCTGAAATATTTTTTATAAAATCTGGTCTTGAGTTATTTATTGAGTATGTGGTGCATTAGATTTGTGAGTACAGCAAATACTTAGCATATCTCCTGGATTAGCCTAACTGTTTGACCAGCTACCTTAAAAATTGAAGCATTAGGTGGTCTTATTTTTACCTCTGGAAACCAATGTGCGGTTGCCTGGACCTCCTGCATGGTGTGCCTAGTTTTGTACACTGCATAGAGGGCCAGCCTCTGACAGTCCCCACCTCCCTGTCTGTCATATAGATCTCTTTACGCAAATTACAATCCTTTTCCAGTCACCACTCCCACCCCTTTTGAAACCATAAGGGGCCATTGTGTTTTCACTGCCCCCACGCCCCACCCTAAAAGTGACCATAGCAGGTCAAGCCATTGCATGTCTTACCTGGTCTCAAGGTCAACGCCTGCAGCAAAGCCTGCCACCTTGCCAATGTCCTTGTCCAAAATGCAAATCACTAGTTTTTCACATGTTAGTCCCTGCCGTTCCCTCTCTCCATCATGGACCCACCACCAGTCCTCTCACACACCATCTCATGCATGGTCAAAAATCTCCCCTTGTTCCAATTCATCCTCCACATAGTCTAGTGACCCCTCCTCACTCACACCACTCTCCTGCTCTGTGCCACTCACACCATCCATACCAACACCAAAATAGATTTTGTCCCACCAAGCGTTGACTTGTTGCTCCTCTTCTGCCAGAGAGGCCACACCACACCTGCCCCATTCCTTCACCAAGGAGGATAGCCCATGCCTTCCCTAGACCGCAATACCACTGTCCAATGCTGACATTCGGTTGTCCATGCGAGGGCATTCCGTCTCTTCACCTGGGGGTCTCTGATCCACACCAAACTCACCCTGGTCAGGGTCTTATCTTGGACCTGCAACTTACTCATGTGAAAATACCCAATGTGCTGGGCAGACCCTCATCTAGATCCATCTGTTCCTCCTGACACCCACACCCAGCACCCTCCCCCTTCACCCTCCTGTCCCCCACCCCTTTCCTAGCACCTCCTGGTGCCTCTAAATCCAACCCTACCAACCTGGCAAAGGTAAAAACACCTTGAGCAGCCTCACTGTGGCCAGAGCAAGGTCCACCCTACGGCCTTTCTTCCACTGGTAAACCTTGAGTGGTATGCTCATGAAGGGCCCTTCTGCCAGCCAAACCCTCCCAAACACTCATCTGGGAGTCACCTGCGTTGGAGACCCCCACCTGCCTTCCTCCCTATCACTCTACTCTAAAGCAGTCTGCCTAACTGCTGAGAGACAGCCTCCTACAGGGCCCTTGGACCAGCCCTCCAATGCCTGCTAGCCCCCCACTGGGGCCCCAAGAAACTGCCTCACTGAGGGTGTGTACCAATGGCACTCCCCGACCTCCTGGCCGCTCAACCTTCCCGCCTACTCCTCTGTCCAGCACCTGAACTCCCCCACACATATTGCAGAGCAGTCAGAAATCCCCATTGATCCCAACCCTCCAGACAATTGCACTCCAGCAATGTTGTCCCCTTGCCGCGGTTCTGGCCTTGCACTTTCATGCTCCCAGATACTCTACTCCTTCCTGCTGCTGACCCTACTCCTTTTAAAGGGAGGCTGACTGTAGGCCCTGAGTGACAGCTGCACACTGCCTTCCCCACCTCACTTTCTCTGGGGCATTTGGTGTATGGCAGAAAGCATCCTGCTATCTTATCCGTCATGTCAGCGGACACTCTCCTGGCCAGCTGAGCCCAGCCCCCACCTGCTCCCGCTTGGCCCTCGCCTGCTGACAGCAAATCCTTGTGGCCGTCCTTGCACAGTTGGCAGAGAGCCTCCACGACCTGTCTGTCCTCTTTTCTGCCACGCCATGCTCTGACAGCAAAAAGGTTCACTAACCAAAATAAGCCCTAATGACACTGTGCTCTAGCCTTATCGCTACCAACCACAATGTAGTATTTGACAAAATGGTAGCTCATAGCCGAAAATATCCCTGATATACCTATGCCCTACCCCTACCTACCAAAACTAGCCCAAACTGCCGCCAGTCCACACGGACTGTACCAACACAGCCAAATTAACGGGAGGGCAGACCCACACAGTTGGTTGCCCCTCAAGCTCCTATTATGCAAAAATTTCTTATATTTTCTGTTGGAATCAAACTCCTACCTGTATCTCTCATGACTTATTTCCGTGAAGTATGCCTTTGCATGAAAATGTCGCATGAGATTTTGAGCCACTTGCGTAATTTTTAGAGACTTTCATGAAAGGAATTATGTGATTTAGAGCATGCCTAAATGAGAGGTTTCTAGTTTTACATGTTCTTTTAAAGATGCAAAGGATTTCTAGGAAATTGGTTTGATTATACCAGAAGAAAACACAACAATGAAGCAATTGTTTGGTGCATGATATGGTGAATTCTTTAAGAAAAATAGCATGCCTATTGAATGAACATTCAATGAAACATGATGTGACATATCTATTCAGGTGTTTGTATATAATTGTCCTAATAATAGGCATTTAAACAACACGGAATTCAAGATAAATGTATTTTGGCACATAATAATAAGTGTTAATTACTACCCAATTCAATGGTACTTGGTTTATTGATCTAAGCAGAATTACATTTTGACACAGCCCTGAAGGCTAAAATTTATGATTTGCTGGCTATATGTGTGTATTTGCAGCAGGATTATATCCATAATATATTGGTTAGCAGGAGCGTGTGACCCAAAGGATACACAAGATATCTGCAGAAAATGCTGAATTTCACTCTTATAAGGGGTTTAACATGCCATCTGCAAGGTATGCATTTATATGTTTATTCACACCAGTGACCAGCAGATCAAATGCAGATTTTGTTATTTTATTAATAACCTGAGGTATTTGTGCATGTATTGTACAGAGAGATACCGGATGAACAAATGTATCTGTGGTAAATTCTTAATCCCTTAGAGCATTCTACCCTTCGATACACTTGGCCAACATATATAGCTGGTAAGTTACCTCAGTAGTCAATCTTTCTACTTTAATAGACTGAGAGCAACCTGAAAAACATACATTTGAATTTTGTTGCACCAAATTTACCCTGTCTTTCTTATAGTATGAAAAATAAGGACCAATGAGAAGAGCAATGATCAACTCCTAGAAAATAGCATGGTCTATGTAAAAACACAAAAAAACTGTTCAGGATAAAAAAATTGGTCTCCAGCTCTGCATCGAACCTTTCCCACCACCAGCTGCCGACAGCTGTGGTTAACAAAGTAATCTATCTATCTTTCAACTGTGCCTTTTGAACAGATTACTTAAAAGTAGATGCCAGCCAGCAGACACTTATTCAGTTGATGACCTTGTTGTAAAGAAAAGACAGAGATATTGAACAAGCATTCCTTATTTCAGTTTCACTCTTAAGTGGGAGACAAGTGAGCCACACAAAGTAAACCAACAGTCAAGTTATTTAGAGTTGACCAAAGGTTTTCAACAACTCCATTGTGACAATACTCTCATTCTGACAACTCAAAGGAGGTAGTACCTAATTTACAAAAGAGAAGGCATCCCTTTGGGACACTTTTTCCTTTGTAAATTGTGTAGGCAGCCTCCGGGAAAGGAGGTTGAACAGGCAGTGGTCCGTGGGACTGCCTGTGCCTAAAATGCTTTCCAAACTGGGAACCATATTTTTTAAAGCAACACACTGAGAAATTGGGTTACTTGTTAAGGGGTGTGAAACCCTACTCAAGCAACAACCACAATCCTTGTCAGGATGAGTCCCAGCAAACCTCAAATTAACTTGTACTTAACCCCCTAATAGCTTGGCACAGAACAATTAGGCTTAATTTAGAGGAAATGTGTAAAGTATTTATGCAGCTCTCCAAACAATAATAAAGTAAAAACACAACCCAAGAAAAAACCCTCACTGATGTAGAAAAATAAAGCAAATTTCGTAAATAAATCAAGACCAAAATGACAAAACTAAAATCAGTAGAACTGGAGAGATGCATTTCGAAAAAATTAAGGGAAAGTAGTGTCAAAAGGTCCAAAGTGACACTTGAGAAAATGTAGTCGTGCAAGACTGGCAGAAAGTCACAAGTTTAGGCCAACCGCGATGGGGCATGGGACGGATAGAGGGACCAGGTTAGTCCAGCTGAAAAGTTCCCTTTCACAGTGGATGGAGTCATAAGGAGTAGGGGAGTGTTGTGGATAGTTGTCGATGTAGTAAAAAGAGCAGGCCTGGTGTCACAGACTGTTTCCACTGTAGCGCGAAGATCCTGTTATTATCATGAACAGTTAGGACGGAACTTTGCAGTGGCATTGCCCGCGGACAGTCAATGCTGTAGTGCAAAGGGTCAGGTTAACAGAACTTCACATTTACGGGCAGTGCAAATGACAAGATTTTGGCATCAACAGGCCCATTTGCAGTCGTGAGGAACCCAAAAGCTTCAACTCAGTTCTAGTGAGGCCACACCAATGATCTGGGGCACCACTTCGGCGTCAGGGGCTTACTCCAGCCAGATCTTGGTGCTGGTTCATGTGGTTGGGAGACTGTTATGTCCCTGTGACTCTGAACAGGGGGCTAGTAGGGTGGAGGTTGAAGTCACTCTGGGAGTCTTGGGCTCAGGTACAGGTACAATTCCTATGACTCAGGCAGGAGGGCAGCAGGGTAGCAGTCCAGCAAGGCATCAGTCCAGCAGAGTGGCAGTCCTTTCAGCAGCAGAGCCAGGAGACTGACAAAGTCTCCACACATATAGAAGTATACTGAAGAGTTGGTGTCTGAGGTCCAACATTTATACCAGGTGTCTCTTTGAAAGGGGAAGGAGCTTCTGGAGGTTTTCTTTTCAAGTACAAAGGCTTCCTGCTTCCCCTGCCCTGGCTCCCGACTAAATACGGGGGATATGCAGCTCTGTTCCTGGAGGTAGGTCACAGCCTATTCAAGTATAAGTAGGGCTGTGCTCAGCTCCTCCTTCCCATCCTGCCAGTGACAGCCCATCCAGACACACCTAAACTCTCTGCACAAAGCCCAACTGTCAGCTACACCCAGTCATGTGACCCAGAGACAGGCTCCAGGTACTAAATGGCTCAGACAGACACATTTCAACTCTATCCAAGTGGCATTTTCAACATTGTAAATTAAAATCTGACTTTACCATAAGAGAGGATTTTTCATTACAATTCCAAAGATAAAAACATGAACTGGTAACCTGTTCCCATTTGGAGGTCACAGCTTTTTAAATGTAATACAGTGAATCCAATGTTATCCAATGGGAGAAGTTGGCTTTGCAGCAGTGAAAAATGAATTTAAGAGTTTCTTACTACCAGGACATGTACAAATTGAAAGAACATGTCAACCCTTTGAAATACGCTGCACCCTGTCCTGTGAACTGCCCAGGGCCCAGAGGTGTCTTATGTATATTAAAAAGGAAGATTTGGCTTGACAAAATGTTTAATTTGAGAGGGAGAAATGACAGTTTATAACTGCAAACACAGGCTGCAATGGCAGACTTGAGCCATGGTTAAAGGGCTGCTTACGTGGATGGCACAATCAGTTTGCAGGCCCACTAGTAGCATTAAATATACAGGCTCTGGACACAGGTAGTACCACTTTACTAGGGACTTACAACTAAATTAAATATGCCAATTGGGTATAAGCCAATTCTACCAGGTTTTAAGGAGAGATCACAAGCCCATTAGCACTGGACACAGGTTATCAGTGGGAAAGTGCTCAGAGGCCTAAGGCTAGCAAAAACAAAGTCAGCAAAACAAGATTGTTTAATGTGAAATGTTAAGGTTAAAACCACACAAGATTCCAGGTCTAACAAGCACCAGCTCCTTTAAGGAGCTTGGCTGCTTTAAACAAATGAGGAGTCCCACTTGGTAATGGAAATAGGGGAATAGTGTTCGGCTGTTCTATGCACGGCCACCATTCCCTGTGTTTATGTTGAATAGCAGAAGGTCACAAAGAAAGATATGTTTAATTAACATTCGTTAGACTGGTCATTCTGTGACACCTTGTGACTGGAGATTATCAATGCAATCTATTAGTACATAGGTTACTAGCAAACTCAGGTCACAAAACCTTGGTGCACAATTTATGACCATTTCTTGTGACCTGGTACTTAGTACATCCACAGCTCCTGCAATAGAAAAATAAATCTGAGCTGAACGAGGATTCTCCAGTGATGAGACCATCTATCAGGATTGGGACTGTGAGCTTCTTTGGTGTCGAAAGACTCAGTCACCTGTTAGTGTCTATTCGTAGAATACTTTTTGTAAAGTCAGGGCTAGCAGCTTTACACTCGCATTTAATCACAGAAAGTTATACGTTGAAAATTAACATTTCCAACAATATGCTTCTTCCCTAAACTCCACTACAACTGCCGTCAAACTGTTGTTGTAATGCTCCTTTCGAAACAAATAGCAACACTACCTACAGTAAACTCAACAAGTGGTACGCCGCAGCCCACTATAGCCACCATCACCTCTCTAGTATGTAGGCAGCCAAACCAAAGTAGCCTAAAGGAGGCATCCTCATGATATACATATCACACGGAGATGAATAAACATGGCACCAATGTACATACATGGTAAGGTAGGGGTTGTTTAATTAATTTTATTAGACATAATTATAAAGAATGAATTTAGCCCAAAGGTCAGAGGAGCAGGGTACACAGGAAACATGCTACATAACTTATATGGGACAGATATGCTTGCATGTTTACAAAACAAAGTAATCCAACAATCAAAAAACAAATGAGAGATATCGTATCTCCAAAGGAAGAAATGGAATAAGGCATATTATTTCTGAAAATAGGAAGATCTTCAAGAAGTCAGTTTTGAGATCTTTTCTGCATTGCCTCAATGGGGGAAAAAGTATGAGGTGCAAAGGAAGGTTTCTTTGAAATGTGCATTCTCTGTAGGCATTTTGCATTTCCAATCTGTCAGGAGATGATCTCCTAATAATACCCAAGCCACTGAATTGGTTGCATTTGGAAGCCAATTAGTCAGGCTTTATTAGTTGAAGTGTTTTGGAGATTATGTCAAATGTTAGTCCAATTAGATTATTCAAGGTAGGAAAAATGTGCTCAAATTATTGTTGTTGGTGATTAAACTAGTTGCTACATGAAAACTGCTTTAATTGTTGTGAATGTGGATTCAGCAACATAAATTAGTAGAATGTTACATCCATCAATGTGTGATAGGATGAAAAACAAAACTGTAGATCAGAGGTTCATAACTGGCAGTAGGGGCTTAATTAAATGTAGAAATGTAAGCTGGAACCAAACTGTTAGCCATTTGTTCATGATATGATTTGTGAAGAAGTGAGAGGAATCCACAATAAAAGGCAAAAGGATCAACCATCTCAGTCCCTAATAGTAAGATATTCCTGGCTGAGAGCTTGTTGTTACCTTCTTGAGGACAAACCCAATTTTTATTGGGTTGACTGTAAGACATAATGAAGACATGCAGGTTTGAAAGATGTTGAGGCAGGATTGTGTCTTTAGGTTTAATAATACATAGCTGGAAACAATCAGCCTATTGGTGGGTAGCAATGTCTTTGTTAAAGAGTACTCCACGGGGCTCCATATGATGGATAAACTTCAATGGAGGAAAAAACGTGAGAAACTCTATAGGAAATAAGAAATAGTCAGGATCTTGAGGGTTCTATCTGTGCTAAATGTTTCTTCCAGATAGGTATGAGGTGAATCATTTTAAAATTATATCAGTATTTGCTCTATTTGAGTAAAGAGCTCCATGCCATGGTCAAATGTATCAAAGACGTTATAAAAGTCAAACTAAACCCAAGAAACACAGAGAATCATTATCTCCAATTAATGGAATGTCGTCTTCAAACTGGATACTGGCAGCCTTTATGCTATAACATGGACGAAAACGTGATTGGTAGAACTGACGGATGTTGTGGTGACTGGTAAATTCTGGAATCTAACTAGCTGCTGCACTTGCAAGATGTTTCTCAAGTAAGGGAAATGTGTGATAGGGAATTAGTTGCAGAGCTGAAAGGGGTCTAAAAAGAGCTCTTGGACCCAAGGAAAGATTTCATATTCCTCCAAAGACGATAAGAAGAAACAGGCAAGGAAAAGTGCTAATTACATTCAAGATCCCTGTAGGGGCTCAGGAAGCAGTGATTTAATGAGGAATAGTCGAATAAGATCAAAATGGAGGTCGTAGTGTAATAGACAAGGACTATGTTGTCGGGGTGTATCAATTAAAAAAACTGTCAATATCTGTATATTTCCGTACTGAAAGAGGAACATACTGTGGCGGAAATGGGTTGGTACAGTGTTTGGAAGCTTCAAATAATGCTTTCCTTTCATTGTCCGCATTAATTATGTTTTTTCTAGGATAAATTTACTTTGGCGGTTGCAGTGTTTTCGTGCATGTTCTGTCTGCTACTTTGAGAATGGTGAGACTAGTGGTGGATTTAGATTCATGCCAAATCTTTCCATGTTTGTGTATATTTCATTTCTTTTTTTTCAAACAAACTTTATTAGCATTTTCCATATAAAGGACAACCACATTAACAAGCAGTGAATCATGGTATTAATTCGAGAAGTTGCAGGAAATATTGAACATCACACAAAACCATGGCACCTACAAACAAGTAGATGCAGTAGCGATTGGGATAATAATGTACATAAAACTTCGGGCCAGGCATTTTCTATTCACTTAAGACCGCCAATACACTGGGAATGGCCTATTAGCACCAGGACCATGATGGGAAGGCAGGTGGGGATGGGAGGAATGCAATGGGGGGAAAGAGGCAGGCTCTGCAGGCCCTTAGCATGTTCAGCCATGTTAGGTATGTGGTGTGCATATTGCACAAGATCTTGTCAGGGTGTGTACTGGTGTAGTCCTCATCTGATGAGTCCTCACCTGGGACGAAAAGCAGGGGTCCATCAGTGCTTACCAGTGGATAGTCATGCATGATCTGATCCCATGCTTGTGTGTGTTCGAGATTTCGCCACCCTTTCGGCATCTCAATAGTCATGATGGCCCCACACATCCTGTACATTTAGACAGCTCTCGTTTCCACCCTAGAAGTGAGGGATCTGTAAGAGCTTTCTAATACATAGCAATATGACGGTGGGCCAAACTTAAAGCGAGTTCCACAAATGTTTGAGGTGAAGGCCTTAGCATGGGGTTTGGGAAACAGCCCTAGCATGCAGACTAAGGGGGTCTTGTTGAGGTTGCAGCCAGTGGCTGCACTTATGAGATAACCCTGTGTCCCAGTATGGAGTGAGAAACAAGCAATTCCACATCATGTGGTAGAAATCCGCCCCATCCAGATGACATCTTGGTCAGATGGCATGAGCCCCCAGATACATTTTTTTTATATGCTTAGGAGTAATGTATACTCTGTGAGGATAGTACTATTGTATCAACTTAAAGCAAGCGTTATGAAAGGGGTGAAGGGCATGACCAAGAATAGTAGACCATTGAACCATATTGAAATGTGTTTGCTTCTTTCTAGTGGTACGCAGTGCATACAGTTTTAAGACAGTTATGTTCAGCGTGTTCCACACCATTTTTGCACCACATCCACTATATAATGACTATCACTGCACGTCAGAGAAGCAAATGGTGTGGAGGGATATCAAACTCGGTCATTAGATCTGGGAAGTCAAGACACTTGGACATCGGAAAACGAGTCCCCAATAGTCACCATACCCCTTTGCTCCCAATCCCGTATCTCAGTCCAGCCCATTCTATGAGGAAGGGATAGAAGCATCACCAGAGGGAGATCTTTAGCATAGAGAAGCTTCATTTTGGTGTTGCAGTGCCCTGGACCACAAAAACCAGAGGGGATAGCAAAAGTCCCTCTAGTCCTGCGCGGGGTTTAGGATGTGGTGCGAAGAGCAAAGTCACCAGGAAGGCTCATGTGTCGGGGAAGAGTTGTCTGCTTGCATCGCCACCCCAACATAGGTAGTGCCACTGAGCCCCCCATTTCAATTATGTGGCTAATTAATAAGCTCCATATCTGGAACTGCTAGTCCCCCTTTATCAGCTGGAAGGCATAATTTACCCAGCGCTAATCAATGGCACCCAGTACACCAAGTATGTTGAATTAGTAGGCTGTGCATTTCATTAAAAAGAGATCTAGGGAGTCTGACTGGTAGTAAAGTGAAGTGATAAAAAAGCCAAGGAAGAAATGTCATCTTCAATAATGGGATTCTTCCCATCACAGAGAGAGGGAGGGAGAGCCAAAATCATATAGAGCGATGAAGGGAGGAGAAGGTCACTCTAATATTGCCCTCAGCTCTGATTCAGTGCAATAAACCTTCACTCCTAGATATCAAAACATAACCAGTTCCCAAAGCAAAGTAGTGCCCACCCCGGGACGGGGAGCCCACATGAGGGGGATATGCAATGAGAATGCATTGGATTTTTCCCAGTTACCTGTAAGCCAGAGTTACGACCAAACGCTGCCAATGCAGAGATGGCCTCCTCAACATAAGTGCATTCCCCTCAATTGTAGGGGTGGAGGTCATCTGCAGAGAGGAAGACATACAGCAGTGAGCTCCTAGTTTGCAATCCTTGGTTGTTAGAGCCAGTACAAAATGTGAAAGGAAGTGGTTTCATAGACAATGCAAATAATAAAGGCAAGGGGGCAGCCTTGGTGAGTGCCCCTCTTGACTGAGCATGGCAAAGAGACAATGGAGCCAGTCTTCAGATGAGCCACTGGGTGCATGTAAAGAAGGCATGCCCAGCTCGGGAATCTGTCACCCATCCCCATGTTAGACATAGTGATACACAAATAGTCCCAAGGCTGCCAGCAAGACAAAGGTTTTCTCAATATCAACAGCCATGACCAGGGCTTTTCGGTGGTCTCTAGGTGAAGTGAGCAAATTTAGACTAAAAGACTAGTTTATGACTCTGAGAATTCGCAAAGGGCATTTACGATTACTATCTTTATTTCTACACTCAGAGTGGAGATCCGAGCCCAGTGGGGACATAAAGATAGTAATCGCAAATGCATTTTGTGAATTCCCAAAGTCGTAAACTTAGACTTTTGGTCTAAGTTTAGAACAAAAGTTTAAGTTTACCTTTGTGAATTGGGCCCTTGGATGGCACAAATCCAGTAATCCCAAGACAAAATTGCAGAACTTCTTGGAAGGAATAGGAGTGGAACACTGGAAAGGTCACCACTGATCAAGTTGATGTTAACCAAATTTACCCGGTGATTATGCAGGCCACATACCACAGTAGCTATCCAATTGGTGATGGTAAATTACCAGAACTAACGGAAGTTTCAAGAGTCATTAAACTCCAGGTGCGAGCAAAAAGTAGGTGAATTGTGTCAGAGAACTGAGTTGAATTCAATGAATTAGGTTACAGGTGTCATGGAGGTCAACAAAGACTAGTTAACAGCAGGTGGTGGGGGATCCAGAGGTGTTGCATTCTATGTTCCTTTGTCTAGTTTGTATAGCATTTACCAATTAGTTGTATCGCCGTACTGTACAGTGAAAGTACTACAACTTCAAAGTGAACAAAGGGGTAATTTAGAGACTGGTAGGTGGTTCACCAACCTGTCAAGTAAGCAGAAGCCCAACCCGCTGCATCCCCCAGTGGAGGACGTCAATTTGGGGGATGCACTTTCACTAAATACGAATTCTGAAGAGTCTGACAAGGCGTAATGAGTCACTTAGTTTTTTTTTTTTAATTTCAGACTCAAAAAGTAAGCATGGTATTGCTTCTGTAAAGCAGAAAAATAGTCCCTCAGATACAGTGAGTCTTTTTCTTGCCCATAAGGGAGACTTTCCTTGCCTGTGACCACCATATCCTGCATTGCGATTTTGGCCAGGGTCATTAGTGGTGGCCACCTCACCCTTTGTAGAATGAGGTACAATGAGTCCATAATCTACTGGCAGAAACCTCACAGTTCACCACCTCCACATGAGGAGTGGGAACTGCTGGTCTGGCTTAGCGGGAGCGGGATTTCAATAAAGGGCAAGAAGGTCTTGGCTCTCATGAGGATGACAGGGTTAAGTTAAAGGAGTTTTTATGTTCTCTATGGAAGCATGGGATCTCTTGCCAACATTTCCATCAGCCTCACACCTCGTCAGACAGGGAAAGGAAGTTGTGCTGCGCCTATTTGCTTTTCCTTACGGAGCACAAAACAATCATCATAGAGTATGCAGAGTGGAATACTTGCTAGGTACATATTAATGTGTTTGCTTCCCTCATCCCAGTGAAGAATGGGCAGCATTGTATTAGCAGGAGAGCGACCCATTAGCATTACAGTGAGCAGACTTCGTGATGGGCTAATTCAGTAGTGAGATGAAGTGTTCCAGCGCACATTACAAGATGTCTATCATGCAACCTGGGAGAACTTAATTCTCCTGCTATGCGCATTCATGTGTGATTGATGCCACACCTAATTCATAGTCGTGACTAGCACAAATGCGCCATTTGTCTTTTGTGAACTATCTTTGTGCCATACACATAACCAATGCATTTCAAATTCCATATTAAAACGATAAGTGTTCTTCAGAATTTAAGCTGATTTTTGTAAGAAACATGGTGAGTACTGAAACCAAATTCCGTTTTATCATCATCCATTCTGGAATTTATGCTTACATATACATTATGGTAAATTAATTTGTTCTTTTATTTTGAATCAACCTGCAGTTATTTCCAGAGCTCGTAAATTGTGTAATAAATAAACCAAAGGGAAACATTCCGTTTCCGAATAGCCACCAGTGCTGAAATAACGGCTGAAAATAGCTGCGCCAGGTGCAGAGGCTCCAGTGGTGCCGATGGGAGCCTCGTGTAATGGCTCAAAAGAGAGGGACCCGGCACAAGGGCTCAGCGTGCAGTGGCACGCTTTAATTTTCTAACTATTAGCATAGAGCACAGGTGCAAGCGCAAAGGTGGCACCGTGTGTCACGCAATATCGTCTCTCTTTACGCGATCACCCACTGAAGAGCCAATGTCACGCAGTGAGCGCCAAGTCACCTGGAAACCCGTACCCACGGTGGATTTCCAGCTCCTGTGTGAGGGCTCTGTTGTTTTGAAATCCTTTATGGATGCACGGTCTTGGCAGGTAAAGGTAACACATGGCAGGCGGCTTCAGCATTTTTGTGTGTTTGTGGCATTGGAGGAATGGCCACTCCTCTCTCCAAACTCTGCCTCTTCCAGGCTCATTCCATGCGAACTCCGGCGCGACCGGCCCCGCCTCTAAAAGTCCAGCCTTCCCCTGTTCCGCTTCTCATATGGTGAACAAAGGTTTCAAGTTGGTAAGTCTGTTGCAGAGCTTAGGAAAGAAGAAAGTGTGGTATATAGTACTCAAAGTCTTCTTTCTCATTGACTAATTTACTTCAACTCCCTGTTCCCTTCTCCTTTCACCCATCCCTACATTTTCTTTCTGATTCTTAGACCTCTGGGATCTACAGATCCGTTTTCTTGCTGGGCTCCCATCTATTCTCGTCTCGCAGTTCTGAGCGCTCTTTTCCCTGTGTGTTATTGGCTTCTCAAACGTTTACGCTCCTCACAATGTTCTAGAAGAATTCATAATGAATATCTGTTCCAGAGTTACTGATTTCTTTAGTCTCTACCATAGTTCTTTCCCTCAGTGTCAACTCTTGGGTTGTCTGCACATGCTGTTAGTGGCCCTTTTTTAAATGCACGTCTCCCATACAGTTTAGTTACGTGTTTCTAGCAATGCCGTCGAAAAAAACGTCCTTACCCTTCAGTCGCGTTGTCGTCAGGGCTGCCTGATGTGGATACGCTGCTGGCGGTGTCTCGTGAAATGCATATTATCCACACAGTTTACTCAGGTTTTTGCTAGCGGTGCCTCTTGAAATGCACATCACCAATGCTGAAACTCACATCAAGCATATAATTCAGTCTAATGTTGCAAGCACGGCCTCATAAAATACCCATCACCCATACAGTTCAGTAACCTGTTGCAAATGATGTCTGGTAAAATGCACGCACATCACCCATGCAGTTCAGTCACATGTTGCTAGCGGTGGCTCTTGAAATGCACATCACTCAGCTGTTCAGTCACATCTTGATTGTAGAGACTCGTGAAATATCGGTGTCTAGTGAAATCCACATCACCCATGCAGCTGTCGCATGCTGCTGGCAGTCTGATGAAATGAACAGCACCCATGCAGTTCAGTCACATTTAAAGTGTGCCTCTTAAACTGCACGTCACCCATACAGTTGTCACATGTTGCTAGTGGTATTTCATGAAATGCACATCGCCCATGCAGTTCAGTCACAATTTGCTGGTGTCTCGTGAAACGCACATCACACATCCAGTTGAGTCACATCTTGCCGGCAGTGCCTAGTGACATACATGCACATCACCCACACTGTTCAGTCAGTTTTTTTTTATTATCCTGGACAAACCTTAGCATTCCGCGATTTTGGAACGGCCAAGCATGGATCATCATAGTTTAATCTTTTCACTGTACACTTCAGCGGGTCGGTGCCTTCTAAAATGTATATGCACATATAGTTCAATAGCTTACTATCAGCTAAATACTTGTTCTGCACAGCGCTCCGACGCCACGACTGGACAGCGCTCCGCACAGATCATTAATAAATACATAAATGAATAAATTACCAGACGGTGCAGTCGACTTAGGAGCCAGAATTCTTCCCACAGACCTGGCAGCAGTGTGATTCATTGCTACAGTGCTGCAGTGCAACCTACCGTCCAAAGCAGCGAATCTTTCCTGCTCGCCTCCCTGTTGTCAGTGCCACCCAGAAAACCAGAGCCAGACAGTGATGCAAACGCAGTATTCCCACGGGGCTGCAGTGGCGTAACAAAGGCCCCCGCAGCCCCTACTGTGAGGGCTGGGGGAGGAGAGGGGGTGGGGGGGAGAGGAGGGGGGGAACTTTAGAGGGGGAGGTGGCGGGGGACTCAGCACAGTACTCTGGCTTGAGAGCTCCTGAGTGAGCTCGGAGGGGGGGCCTCCATGGACTGTGCAGAGGGGCCCAGTAGTAATGAAACTGGAGCCCCCTGCAAAGAACATGGAGCCCCCACCCCCCGGACTCACGCAGGCCAGGTGCTGTGCTGAGAGAGCCCCCTTGAGCTCAAGGACACCCACCTCCATTCCCGGAGAATGAGGGTTATCCCCCCACCTATTACTTAATGGGATCAACCAAATTAATCTACAGATTAATTCTCAAAATGTTTGTAAAAAATAATGGGTTTAACAGTAAATTGAGAAGTGAAAGTCATCAAATGAATTAAAATATAAATAAATGCAGAGTGTGGCACAGGACTCATGAACAATATTTCTTAACAGCATTAAATCAAGTGTCTTGGTTCCTTAAATAGGAGAATGAGCAAGAGGGGGCGAGTACCCTCATCTCATGCTGCTCAGTAAGCAGCTCAATGTCTCCCAACATACATCGCTAAATGTTCATTGTGTCTAAGAATACCAGAGGTCTCCATTAAATAAGGAGTTTATTTCAAGAACATAATGGATTCTGATAGCGGTACCCATGGAGTACCAGTTGTTTCAAAAGAACTAATACACCTGAAAACGACTATTAAAAGAAAAGCCCAGGACTGGAGCAGGTGCCAGGTGTTCTTGGCAACATGGAGACTTGGCCATATATATGGCAAGCCTAACGCAAGCATTCTGTGCTCTTTTCTTTAAAATACCTCACCAGGGCTCACTAATTCCTAGCTTCTGCTAAGAAACCAACCAAAACTCATAAAAAATAAACTAAAGGCCAGATTTAGAGTTTGCTGAACGTGGTACTGTGTCATTAACATGATGGAGCAACCTATCAGCCAAATCCTTGGTCTGTCCCCTTCGTTTAGAGTCAGATGAACAGTCAGCTTTCCATTGGTGGAGCCCACACTGGCTCCATAGACAGAATCTTTTTTTCTAGTGCCACAACGGAGTAGGTGTAATCAGAGGAAGGGTATTACCCTACCCACCCTTTTGTATGATATCTTTTTTTTTCTGTCCTATACCATGAGGCAAGCAGGGTAAAGATCAAATATAGAACCCCAAATCCAGAGAAATAATTCTCTGGGTGTGAGGGCCATAGGTTATTTGTTTTTCAATAACAGAGTTAGTTTTTGAAAAAAACAAATTGTTAAAGTTTGGTAAAGGGACATCAAAACTGACAGTGACCATCCACCAAACGTTTTGTATCTTGATAGGAACTGCCATGAAAGCAGTTCCTGTCACATTTCAGAGATCACTGTTAGGCCAGAGCTCTAGATGTATTAATGTAGCACGTATCAAGGTGGTGGAGGTAATGCCCTCCTCCACCCTGGCCTACTGTACTCCATCTGACACATTTTAAATCTGGCCCCAGGTCAGGTGGGATGAAATCTGCTTTTCAAAACTGATATTACAGCTTTGCCTTACAAGTGAATGACTTTGCCACAGCCTTCAAATATTTCTAAGGCACAGCTTGTTGAATGATACTTTTGTTTAGAAGCCAATCCTCCTCAGATACAGTTTGCATATCCTGTGCATATTCATGCGTTGAAGTCCACTATGTATGAAATATATGATACAGAATAATGTACAAAAAGTGCCTGGTGGGAGCTAGACTGCTTCGTGTATAGTATAGGTAAGTATGTAGAGGATTTGCTGAGCTACTGATAATGTCATGTTCTGGCTCAATGGGTTTCATGAGGTGACTAAGGTGGACTTATGTCGGATTTCTCTATTTCATGCATCTACACTCTTGGACAGTAGGCCAGTCTTTTTGATAACTTACATGTGGATGACTACACATCGTTATCCTCAGTGTAGATGGTACTTTATTTTCCAGATCTCACGCTTGTATTTTATTATTGGTATGCGTGTCCCAACATGCATCATTACACACCATTAGTCCCTGTAAATTTTAGTCACACATATAGTAATATTTCAGTGCACTGGGGAACATATCCATAGTCCAGAGCCAGTCAATTTGCAATTGAGGCTCACATATTAACACATACTGAGGTATCTTTAGATTTTACTTGTCATCACCTGGAAACATGGCAACATGTTCCCTTCATAGCAATAACTAAGAAAGGCTTCCTACCTATCCCGGGGCACCAAACAATAAGTAGTTAAAGAAAATATGAATATCTGAGCTAGTATAGGAGCCCTTCCGAATCCCCCCTCTGAGCTAGTATAAGAGCCCTTCCGAATCCCCCCTCTGAGCTAGTATAAGAGCCCTTCCGAATCCCCCCTGAGCTGGTATAAGAGCCCTTCCGAATCCCCCCTCTGAGCTAGTATAAGAGCCCTTCCGAATCCCCCCTGAGCTGGTATAAGAGCCCTTCCGATTTTCCCTAAGTGCCCACTCTTGCTAGACTGTGCAGCCATTCATCTAGAGCGTCCTGGAGAGCATGTATAAACCATCCACACTCATCAAGGCCGGAGCACGTCTGGCTTGTGCTTTTAGAAGGTCACCTACAAGCTGTAATTTCTTGGAAGCAAGTTAAACTTACTGTAAACTTTCAGAGCGTCTCAACATAGTTCCCCAGTGGTGGACATCAATTCGCACCCCAGCAGACACAGTTACTCACCCAACCTCATCATCAGCATAACCAGTGATCTCTTCCTTCCTGACTAACATGATACAACGTTCTACTCAGTCTGCAGGATACATTAAATGTGACAGCCCTGGAGAATGCCTGTACGTGCACTGCATTTCCCCACAGACACTCTATATATGAGATCTGGGGTCAGATTTACTATTTTTTCATGTAATGCAGGAACACAACCAAATATGCTGCACTTAGGGTGCAGGAGGGAAAATACAACACAGGGCCCCAGCTACTAATATTAGCCTGCTGCTGTTGTCCCTTTCGCTGGAGCACAGGCTGTCTTTTATGACGCTGAGCTTCACACCATCCTGCAGAGGTGTGGGTGCACTATTCAGCATAACATGTGTACTTAAAGCATAACCTGCCAGTACTTATTCCTTCTCCTAGACAAATTCAGACAGATTCCTTGCACTGGACATGTACTGTATGCTGCAGTGCAAAATGGAAATTGTGTTTTTGGAGAAATAAACACATTTTCCCCTGTTATGCCTTCTTCGAGGAGGTGTTGGTTTTGATGCAAACGCCGGTCTCGCTACCTTAGTAATTTATGCTTATGTCAAAACCTATGGGTATTTGTGTTGAGCTGCCCCAGTCACCCCCCTTTGGCAGAAAGCAACATAAAGCAGAGCAACGGTGTTTCTGCACACAAAAGTGTATCTCTCTAGTACAAAACACCTGTTGCACTGGACAGTAAATGCCAATGTGAGTCTTTAGTTAAGCCTGAGAATTGTCAGCAACAAAATTATTATATGGAAATGAATGGGTGCCACCAACCTTGATACAGACCAGATTATAAATAAACCGCAATAAATGTAAACCCTAAGTACTCTGTACATTTTGCAGATATTTACAATGCATATTAGGGCTGGGATAAATTTTAATTGTGCTGCAAAAATGCAAGTAATTTCTGAATTTCATTTTACATGAAATGTACAAAATATCTCAACATTTCACATCCTAGGTATATTGTTTCAGTGGTGGGAGGCTTAATAGGGCTTTTTCGTGCTTTAATCAGAGTATTTCCTGTATGTCATGACGGTTTTTTATGTGAAGAGCGTGCTCCTCTGAAAAAAAGTTTGCAGGCGATAACCAACATAACTCATTTCACTACAAAAGAGTAATATCAGGATAGGTTCATGATTGTTTTTTTTGTTTGTTTAATTTCATAAAAAATGCCACAATGTCACACATTCTTAAAATGATATATCTACATATGAAGCTATTGTAGAAGAATTCTCTGTGGCGTTCACTAACCAACTAGAAAATTTGAACCAAGGCACACATTTAACTACTTTTCTTACTATATTTTCCATCAGTGTGGATGACCCTGAGGCATTTTCCTCTGTCCCCGAGAATCTGAGACTGCAACTGAGGCCCATATTTATGGGAAAATGATGGAGCACGGTGCTGCGCCAAAATTGGCAGCGCCAGACTCTGTCATTTTCACAACGCAGGGATGACGTTGTATTTAAGTGAATACGGCACACCACTGTGTTGTCCCCTGCGCTGGCGCTAACGTTAGCTGCCATCACCAATGCACGTATCCTTGCACCATCGTGCAAGGATGTCTGCGTTGAGGGGTTTGATTGTGTGCGGGAAGGTGTCCCTTCCTGCACATAAACAATCACTAATAGTGCTTTGGCACTTCAGTGTGAGCTGCATAAGGCAGCACACACAGAAGTGCCAAAGCATAATTTTCAAATGATTGAAGGGACGCCTTCCCGCACAGAAACAATAATTTCTGGCATTTTGCTCTTTCTATGTGTGCTTCAAAATGCAGGATGCATAGAAAAAGCAAAAAATGAGGAGGAATAAAAGTATTCCTCCTCATTGCGCCTTGGTATTGCCATCCCTGGGGGTGGCATTAGATTTTGGCACTGCCTCAGGTTTACGAAATCTCATAAATCTGAGGCAGCGTAAAAATGCAATGGGTGTTGCTGTGGCACGAATACTGCATCGAAGAGGGCTATAGTTATAAGGAGGCGTAACGCCACAAAAAGTGGTGTTACACCTCTTTGTAAATATAGGGCAGTGGTTAGCGCTGGGGCATCACGAAAGTGATGCTCCAGTGGCGCCAGTTGATTTTAAATATGCCCCATAATTGCTAAAATGTAAGCCCAAGTTGCATGGTAATAGCCGTGTTGTCACTCCACACCCAAAAACATCTGTGTGATAACGTCCCATCAGTACCTTGCAATTACAAGTTAAGCTTCAGAAAATGTTGATAAATGTGCGTACCAAGGGGCATATTTATAATCCTCTAGTGCAACGTTGCGGCACATTAACATAATTATTTTTTATGTTAATGTGGCGAAATCCCCTTGCCGTATTTACAGCGTGGTGCAATGCATGCATTCCACCACTCTATAACCCTTTGCACTACATAACGCCTGCACCAGGCATTCTGTATGCAAAAGAGTTCCCCTGTTAGTGCGGCCAAAAAAATGGCGCAAGGAAATCTACCAGATTTCCGTGCGCCATTTTTCACGCCACTTCTAACGCCTGTTCAGAGCAGGTGTTAAAAGGGGGCTTCCATTCTCTAAAATGGGTCCCTATGCACTCTGCAGGAGTAGCGCCAATGTTTTGGGACTACTCCTGCTGAGTACATCAATAGCGTCATGAAAAATGACGCTATTGCCCCGTACCCTGCGCCATGGTGCGCCATATTTTAAATATGGTGCACACATGTTGGCAGTAGGGAGGTGCTAAGGGGCGCAGGGAAAGTAAATCTGGCCCCACGTTTTACAGGTCAAATTCTGCCCAGCATTCACTTTTGCACGGCGATTAATGCTCACTTTTACCACCTGCTCTCTGGGGATGCTGGTGAGGGGCAGGACAGGGGAGTGTGGAAAGTGCTTGGCAGGAGGCACATTCTCCACTTGTGCCTTAGAAGGGGGTTGGGCATGGGCCATGGAAAGGGGCTTCGTTGCACTGAAGCTCATTCCCAGCGTCATTTTACCTGCTGGGTTTTCTGGGCACTAAATTCCGGTCTGCGGTTTCCCTTTACAGTAAATCCTGATGAGAGTACAGCAGCACACTTATAATAGAACGGAGCAGAATTCCACACATACATTCTGCTCAGCTCAACTTGTAATCGCAGCCGTGGGGCCAAGCGTCGTTTGCCGATGCAATGTAAAACAAACACATCGAACCTTAACCCCTTAGCTGCTGGGCCTTTTCCCCCCCAGTGCTGAGCCCTTTTTTGGCTATTTGGGGTAGTTCGCGCTTAGGGCTTCATAACATTTTGTCCACATAAGCTAACCACGCCAAATTTGCGTCCTTTTTTTCCAACATCCTAGGGATTCTAATGGTACCCAGAGTTTGTGGTTTACCCTGGAGGAGACCAAGAAAATAGCCAAAATACAGTGAAAATTTAGTTTTTTCCAAAAAAATGGGAAAAAAGGGCCGCCGAAGAAGGCTTGTGGTTTTTTCCCTGAAAATGCCATCAACAAAGGGTTTCTGGTGCTGAAATCACTATCTTCCCACCTTTCAGGAACGGGCAGACTTGAATCAGAAAACCACATTTTCCAACACAAATTTGGCATTTTACTGGGACATACCCCATTTTTACTATTTTTGGTGCTTTCAACCTCCTTCCAGTTAGTGACAGGAATGGGTGTGAAACCAATGCTGGATCCCGGAAAGCTAAACATTTCTGAAAACTAGACAAAATTCTGAATTCAGCAAGGGGTCATTTGTGTAGATCCTACAAGGTTTTCCTACAGAAAATAACAGCTGAAATAAAAAAATATTGAAATTGAGCTGAAAACAACAGCCATTTTTCTTTATGTTTTACTCTGTAACTTTTTCCTGCGATGTCAGATTTCTGAAAGCAATATACGTTTTGTCTGCTGGACTCTTCTGGTTGCGGGGATATAAAGGGCTTATAGGTTCATCAAGAACCCTAGGTACCCAGAGCCAATAAATGAGGTGCACCCTGCAGTTGGTTTTCATTCTATACTGGGTATACAGCAATTCATTTGCTGAAATATGAGGAGTGAAAAAGAGGTATCAAGAAAACCTTTGCATTTCCAAAATGGGATCAAGATAAGGTTTTGAGGAGCAGTGGTTATTTGCACATCTTTGAATTCCGAGGTGCCCATACTAGCATGTGAATTGCAGGGCATTTCTCAAATAGACGTCTTTTTTACACACTCTCTTATATTTGGAAGGAAAAAATGTAGAGAAAGATAAGGGGCAATAACACTTGTTTTGCTATTCTATGTTCCCCCAAGTCTCCCAAAAAAAATGATACCTCACTTGTGTGGGTAGGCCTAGCGCCCGCGACAGGAAATGCCCCAAAACACAACGTGGACACATCCCATTTTTTCACAAAATACAGAGCTGTTTTTTTACAGAGTGCCTACCTGTGGATTATGGCCTCTAGCTCAGCCGGCACATAGGGAAACCTACCAAACCTGTACATTTTTGAAAACTAGAGACCTAGGGGAATCCAAGATGGGGTGACTCGCGGGGCTCTGACCAGGTTCTGTTACCCAGAATCCTTTGCAAACCTCAAAAAGTGGCTAAAAAAACAAGTTTTCCTCACATTTTGGTGACAGAAAGTTCTGGAATCTGAGAGGAGCCTCAAATTTCCTTCCACCCAGCGTCCCCCCAAGCCTCCCGATAAAAATGATACCTCACTTGTGTGGGTAGGCCTAGCGCCCGCGACAGGAAATGCCCCAAAACACAACGTGGACACATCACAGAAAACAGAGCTGTTTTTTGCAAAGTGCCTACCTGTAGATTTTGGCCTCTAGCTCAGCCGGCACCTAGGGAAACCTACCAAACCTGTACATTTTTGAAAACTAGAGACCTAGGGGAATCCAAGATGGGGTGACTCGCGGGGCTCTGACCAGGTTCTGTTACCCAGAATCCTTTGCAAACCTCAAAAAGTGGCTAAAAAAACAAGTTTTCCTCACATTTCGGTGACAGAAAGTTCTGGAATCGGAGAGGAGCCTCAAATTTCCTTCCACCCAGCGTCCCCCCAAGTCTCCCGATAAAAATGATACCTCACTTGTGTGGGTAGGCCTAGCGCCCGCGACAGGAAATGCCCCAAAACACAACGTGGACACATCACAGAAAACAGAGCTGTTTTTTGCAAAGTGCCTACCTGTAGATTTTGGCCTCTAGCTCAGCCGGCACCTAGGGAAACCTACCAAACCTGTACATTTCTGAAAACTAGAGACCTAGGGGAATCCAAGATGGGGTGACTCGCGGGGCTCGGACCAGGTTCTGTTACCCAGAATCCTTTGCAAACCTCAAAAAGTGGCTAAAAAAACAAGTTTTCCTCACATTTCGGTGACAGAAAGTTCTGGAATCTGAGAGGAACCTCAAATTTCCTTCCACCCAGCGTCCCCCCAAGTCTCCCGATAAAAATGATACCTCACTTGTGTGGGTAGGCCTAGCGCCCGCGACAGGAAATGCCCCAAAACACAACGTGGACACATCACAGAAAACAGAGCTGTTTTTTGCAAAGTGCCTACCTGTAGATTTTGGCCTCTAGCTCAGCATGCACCTAGGGAAACCTACTAAACCTGTGCATTTTTGAAAACTAGAGACCTAGGGGAATCTAAGGAGGGGTGACTTGCGGGGCTCGGACCAGGTTCTGTTACCCAGAATCCTTTGCAAACCTCAAAAAGTGGCTAAAAAAACAAGTTTTCCTCACATTTCGGTGACAGAAAGTTCTGGAATCTGAGAGGAGCCTCAAATTTCCTTCCACCCAGCGTCCCCCCAAGTCTCCCGATAAAAATGATACCTCACTTGCGTGGGTAGGCCTAGCGCCCGCGACAGGAAATGCCCCAAAACACAACGTGGACACATCACAGAAAACAGAGCTGTTTTTTGCAAAGTGCCTACCTGTAGATTTTGGCCTCTAGCTCAGCAGGCACCTAGGGAAACCTACCAAACCTGTGCATTTCTGAAAACTAGAGACCTAGGGGAATCCAAGGAGGGGTGACTTGCGGGGCTCGGACCAGGTTCTGTTACCCAGAATCCTTTGCAAACCTCAAAAAGTGGCTAAAAAAACAAGTTTTCCTCACATTTCGGTGACAGAAAGTTCTGGAATCTGAGAGGAGCCACAAATTTCCTTCCACCCAGCGTTCCCCCAAGCCTCCCGATAAAAATGATACCTCACTTGTGTGGTTAGGCCTGGTGCCTGCGACAGGAATAGATCACACAACAGTCAATGTTGGTCCTTACGTGAGGCAGCTGTTGACCCTTGGGTGATCCATTCCTGACACAGACACTAGGTGTAGGCACTCAAGTGGGGTAGTGTTTTTATCAGGACAGGTGAGGAGTCACTGGGTGGTAGGAATATTGTGGATCCCAGCATATTTCTGTAGTTTGTGTGACAGAAATGCGAGAAAAATTGAGTTTTTTTTCAACATTTCAGCTTTGCAGGGTATTCTGGGTAAGAAAACTTTGGGGAAGCCACACAAGTCACACCTCTGTGGACTCCCCCGAATGTCTAGTTTCCAGAAATGTTTGGGTTTAGTGTGTTTCTCTATATGGCCGCCGAATCCAGGACCAAAAACACAGGTGCCTGCCTTACAAAACCAGTTTGTTTTGCCATGGATAATTTTGATGTCTCCACAATATGATTTGGGTGGTGGAATTTGGGGCTGAACTAAATTGGGGAGCTCCCAAGAGAGCACTCTCTCTCTGCTTGCCGCCGCATTCACCTGCTCTCTGGGTTGACCTAACCCACTATTACCCAGTTGCACAAACAGCTTGCGAAGGGACAGCAGGACTGTCCTCATCACCTCCCTCATAATGTACTGGAAGAGGAGTTATCGAATGGGACTCCTCTGACTGAAAAATCACTCCCAGAGTCTGCGCCATTGTCCTATCCCTCAGATGCTGTCTCAGTATCTGATGTCTCAGTCTCTGATCCTATGTCAGAGCGTCCTCTATAACCCGAGTGTAGGCAGCAGTCATCCATCAAGATGCCATCTCTGCTATTGGCTAAACTGTTGCTCTAAAACACTAGCCTACGTAGACAGTCACAAAATCGATGGTGTGTGAGATACGTGCAACAGTAGAGGCCACCTTACCTGCGCTTCTTCCCTCAATCAGCACGTACTTTCAAGACACTCAAAAAACACCTTGTCACATACCATTCGTCACAGTCTTTAGCACCTCCTGCGCCCAGTCCAACAATCATTATTGGTGCTCCCACTCCCTCCTCCTCGGATTCCCTCATTACCACCCAGCAAAAGTGCCCTTCATCTCTCCATAGACTTTGCTAATGTACTCAGCTATTTACATAAAATACAGATTTGCTCTTTGCAGTAGGCATATAAACCTTCTGCGCTTCTTTATGGCACTAAAACTGCCACTAGACAAGTCGGACCCTTTTCCCCCCAGGGAAACCACACACATATTGACAAAAGTGATATATATATGACAGCCAATCACCTGAAACTCAACTCAAGCAAAACCGAAATAATCCTCTTTGGCCCACACAAAAACACCTGGGACCCCTCATGGTGGCCCACCACGCTAGGCCCTGCACCCACCCCCGCCAACCACGCACGCAACCTCAGCATCATCCTAGACTCCTCCCTCTCGATGACCCAACAAATCAACGCTCTCACCTCCTCATGCTTCAACACACTCCGTATACTGAAAAACATTCAAATGGATCCCCACAGAGACCAGAAAAACTGTCACTCACGCACACATCAGCAGCAGGCTTGATTACGGAAACGCCCTCTACGCCGGCACCACTCTAAAACTCAAGCGCAAACTACACGCATCTAGAACTCAGCAGCACGACTCATCCTCGACCTCCGCCGACACGAACACATCTCTCCACACCTCAAATCCCTCCACTGGCTCCCCATTGACAAAAGGATCACCTTCAAGATCCTCATCCTCGCACACAAATCACTCCACAACACAGGCCCTGCCTACCTCAACGAGAGTCACCTTCCACACCCCCACACGAAACGTCCGCTCAGCTGACCTCTCTCTCGCCTCTGTCCCCCGCATCAAACACACCACCACCGGGGGCAGATCCTTCTCCTACCTTGCACCCAAAACCTGGAACGCCCTCACAACCCACCTTCGCAAGACCCAAAACCTACTTCTTTTCAGGAAGGGCCTCAAAACCTGGCTTTTCGAACAGTGAACCTCCCAGCCCCTTTCCCTCCCCCCACCCCCCCCCAAGCGCCTTGAGACCCTCACAGGTGAGTAGCACACTTTATAAATCTCTTTGGTATATATAGATCTACCTCTATATATATATATATATATATATGTACATAGATATATCTATAGATATATCCATGTACATAGATATATCTATCTACATAGATATATAAATATAGATCTATATATAGATCTATTTTTTTTAGTTGTTGTATGGTTTCCTTGGGGGCCAAAATGGCCCCCAGGGAAACCCTACAACATCTAAAAAAAAAATTGCCCCCACAGGGGTTCACCCTGCCCACGGGCGACCCCCTGTCATTTTTTTTTTTTTTTTTATTATTTAAAAAAAAAAAAAAAAAACAATCCCCTGGGTGGGGGGGCGCGACCGCGCCCCCCCCCCCCCCCCAGGGGGCACCTACCTTTTTTTTTTTATTAATTATGCCCCCGGGGGGGGGGGGGGCGGCCCGTTTTCCGAGGGGGCCGCCCCCCCAAAGTGAAATCCCTGGCGTCTAGTGGTGTTTCCTGGCCCCCGATCGCAGCTGTGCTGCGACCGGGGGGCCAGGAAACACTTTCAGGAAGGCCTCGTAAGAAAGGGGAGTGTCTCCCCTTTCTTACGAGGCCTTCCCGAACGTGAGAAAGGCCGTTTTCCCCATTAAAGCAGGAAGCGGCCGCAAGGCTGCTTCCTGTCTTTGATGGGGAAAACACCTTTGCAACGTCAGCGCGCCGCGAGGCACGCTGACGTCACAAAGGGGCGGGTGGGGGGGCGGGGGGAGACACGGAAGCTTCCGTGTCTCCCGGGGGGGGTTTTAAAAAAAAAAAAAATCCTCGGGTGCGACGCACCCGAGGATTTATTGATACCCTTCCTGGTGTCGGCCACTGGTCGTGACCCGCACCAGGGAGGGTGTGTGGGCGTCGGCCAGTGGCCGACGCCCGCACCTAACAGGTTAAATGAAAGATTACCATTCAGCTCAGGCAAGTAACGTCCTCTGCGTCACGAAGGGAAAACAGTGCTGGTCATGCAAGTGAACAAACCCAGAATGGCACAGAATTACAGCGCTAAGAGATGACACCCCTTACAGCGCCTGTTTGCAGAGAGAATTTTAGGCAATGTGACCACCCAGTGAATCTTGGGTGACAGACAGTGCCTCAGAAGAGACATCATCATCCTTAGCTCTTGCAGGAAGGGAGAGAAATCATCCCTGTTAGTAAGACACCGCATGGCTCTGTCACTGCCACTACTTGCTCATACTTACCAGTGGGAGCGCAGAAGATGACCACAGGCAGCTCTAGACTAAATCAAGTGATGGATAATATACATAATGCACACAGTGCTTAATTTGAGCTGGTGGTTGCCAGTGGAGCCCACTGGCACTCATTTTTTGGGACCAGCACTTAATTTTCCCATCAGACATTGTGCCGCAGACAGCTGCGGCTCCTCTGAGTGGAGGAGCGTGCCTCCCCCCCCCACCAGCAGCAGAAGCTGGGACACCTTTCACAACGAAAGGATAATAAAGCCGAACAGTGTAGGAGGCATGCCTGGTGTGTAGTTGGTACCTATGATACTTATACCTTATTCCAAGCCAAGTTATACCTTATTAGTGAAATGTAGGCAGTGTCTAGAAGCCAGGCTCTCTAGAGGTAGCTGTGGATGAGCAGCCAAGGCTTATCTAGGAGACATGCAAAGCTCATACAATACCACTTTAGTCACACAGTACTCACACACATACAAGAAATCATTTAGTGTTACAAAAAAGAAAGGTACTTTATTTTGGTGGCACAAATACCAAAAAATACCATAGAGACTAAACTCCCTTAGGAGGTAAGTAATACACAAATTATATACACTAGTATGCAGAAATAGGCATTAAAACTGTTTGAAAACAGTGCAATTAGTGAAAATCACAATAGTTAGAAATGGGCCAAGGGGGAGCACAAACCATATACTAAGAAAGTGGAATGTGAAAGTCAATCTCCCACCTAGGGAAGTGCAGTGTGGAGAGGGGAGCTGGGAGTACTAGAAAACCTCAAAGGTAAGTACCAGTATGCACCCCAGTGACCAGGAAAGCAGGAGTAAATCACATTAAATTTCCCAGAACACACACAGAAACGAGAAGAATTATGAAAAATCCAGAACAAACTGCAAGACACCAACAGTAGATTCCTGGACAAGAAGACCAGTGGAAAAAGGGGACCAAGTCCAAGAAGCACAGAAGAGTCCAGGAAGAACAGGAGCCCCTGTTAACCTGGATGAAGGTGCAAAACGAGAACCACCGATGAAGAAGAAAAGTCAGCACTGCACCCAAGAAGATGAAGTCAGGTTCCTGTAGGGTGCAAATGATGTCCCACGCTGGATGGAGGATTGAAGTTGGGTTTGCGTTGTGGGAGTTTGTTAACAAGCCTTGGCACACGCAAAGCTCGCAGTTAGCAGAAAATGGCGCTGCTCAGGACCACGAAGGACTGGGCGGACTCTACCCAGGAGGAGGAATCAGAGGGGGCTCTCAGCAACTCAGAGAGCCCACAGAAGACCAGGCAATGCACACAGGAGTCCCACAGCACAGAGACAAGAAAGTTGCAGAAAAGGCCCATGCAGCACTATGACAAAGGCTCCCACACCGCTGGAGAACCAGTCAGGAAGCTGTGCTTCGCAGGATAGAGTGCTGGGGGCCAGAGCTATAAGATGCATGAAGGACTTGGAGGAATGAAGCCAACAAGCCTTGAAAGATGCAAAAAACTTGGTGCATGGTGGTACTGTCTTGTGTGGGGAGGCAAGCTCTTACCTCCACCAAAGTTGGACAGTTGGAAGAGAGGAAAGTTGGGACCACTTCAGTCCACCACCCATGATGCAGGATTCAAGCAGCTCCGCAGGAGAGGGGAACCATGCGTCCTTGTAGAAGCAGGGGAGTGACTCCTTAACCCCAAAGGAGATTCCTTTGCTCTTCTGATGCAGGCGGAAGATGGGCTGTCTTCAGAGGATGCACAACTGGGAAACTGTTGCAGTTACTGGCAGGAGCCAGAGATACAATGTTGCAGAAGGTGTTGTGATTCTTTGTTGCAGCTTGTAGAGTTCCTGGAGGGTTCCAATGCTGTTTCTTCAGTGAGAAGTCGAAGTGGAGGATGCAGAGAATTCCTGCTGGAGTCTTGCAATCCGAATCTAAGGAACCACCCAAAGGAGAGACCCTAAATAGCCCTGAAAGGGGGGTTGGTCGTCTAACCAGGTAAGCACCTATCAGGGGAGGGCTCTGATGTCATCTGCTGGCACTGGCCACTCAGATGCTCCCAGAGTTCCCTGCCAACCTTGAATCCAAGATGGCAAAACCCAGGGACCCTCTGGAGGAGCTCTAAGCACCACCCCTGGGATGGTGATTGACAGGGGAGTGTCCACGCCCCTTTCCTTTGTCCAGTTTCGCGCCAGAGCAGAGACTGGGGGTCCCTGAACCAGTGTAGACTGGCTTATGCAAGGAGGGCACCAAATGTGCCCTTCAAAGCATTTTCAGTGGCTTGGGGAACCCACCCCTCTCAAGCCTGTAACACTTATTTCCAAAGGGAGAGGGTGTAACATCCCTCTCCCAAAGGAAATCCTTTGTGCTGCCTTCCTGGGCTCGAGCTTTTCAAGCTACAGGCCTGTAGAAACCTGTCTGTGAGGTGGCAGCAGCTGGGACTGCCTGGAAAACCTCAGGCTGAAAGGGCAATACTGCTATAAGGGTGACTTATACATTACTTGGTGCAGTGTATATGGCAGTGAAAGGGTGTCTGCAACTTTTCACGCAGGCTGCAATGGCAGTCCTGGAGAAGCCTTTGCATGGGCTCCATATGGGTGGCAAAATATATGCTGCAGCCCATAGGCATCCCCTGGAACCCCAATGCCCTGGGTACCTAGATACCATATACTAGGGACTTATAAGGGGGCACCAGTATGCCACTTGTGAGTGAAATACAGAGTTTTGAGAGCGAGAGCATAATCACTGGGGTCCTGGTTAGCAGAATCCCAATGAACACAGTCAATCACACTGACATCAGGCAGAAAATGGGGGTAACTATGCCAAAAAAGATGGTACTTTCCTACAAACAAAAAGCAGGAACATGCAAGAGTGAGATAAAGGGACAGGGAGTGTCTGGTAGTGGACTAAAGGGTCATGAGGTGAAATCAGACTTGCAACCTCAGTTTTTGAAGCTCCTGCATCCAATAGCACCATCCACAGACTTCTGAATATAACTTTGGGACCTGGCAGGTATTCTTTTAAAAGTTAAGCACTGAATGCGCATACACAAACACATGACTCAGACATTCTGCATCTCTAGCTGGGAAAGGATGAAGCAAGCAAAGTGCCCCATACATGGCCAATGAAAATAAATCACTGCCATGGTTGATTCATATTGAACTCGAGTCACATTATCTACCCCATCTCCCAACGTCTGTCGATTATTTCACGTTCCTCTGGCACATTTGTTCTCCATCTGAGGACTGGAGCATGGATGTAAAAGGAGACATATGTGAGCACTGCTTTCCCGTGCCATTTGGCAGTTCAAAACTGGGCCCTAAATACAAGGATGTTAATGGGTGATCTGACATATCTACTAGGAGTCACCTCACAAGGCTAGATGGACTAGTTGGGAGCACTTCAGTTTGGACTTCGATACTCATAAGTCCACCTATAACTCCAGGTGCTTGAGATTAATTAATGCGTTCTATCCACCACTTTTTGTGGTTCACAAGGATCCGTGCATGGAACAACTACAAGCTCCACCTAGAAAGGCAAGGTTATGGTATAATCATTGCTCTTTCAAAAGAGTAGCAGGAGGGAAAGGTTTCTACAAACTCTTGCAGCAGACAAGTTTACTTGGAACATACAGCTCAATTGAATAGTCTCCATGTGCACAGCAGCATACTACGGCCATCTTAGTTGCACAATCTCAGCAACACAATTGCCATTGAGAAACACAAAGACCAAATGTATCCCGCATCTGGATCCCATCACGCGTGAGATCCACAAGAACTCAGACATTAGCAGCAGGTTTCCTTCCATATTCTAAGTATAAACCACTGAGAACACTCAGGGGAACATTAATAGAACACATAGCAGGAGTGAATACCTCAAGGACAAACATTTGATTTAGTCTAAACTTACTCTTTTCAACCTGATCTCTGATATCAACACAGAGGCAGAGTTTATGGCTGAGGCTAAGGCTGACAGGCTCTTCTAATTTGGCACTTTGTTCTACTGTAAATCCCTAGATCCTACTTAGTCCCTTGCTGTTTTGTCCTCTGTTAGTGTTATTTTTTTTTTAGATGTAATCCCCCTCATTATGCTTTCTTCCCTTCAGGTCAAGTCTATAACTGGTGGGAGGTCAATTGAAGGACAGTGGTGCCCTCAGTAGGGACAACAACACTTAGGGGCTAATTTATATATTGGTGGTACGTATACTCTATCGCAACAGTGAGAGATTATCCTTAGTGCCAACATAATGGTCCGCTTGCCTATTCATATGAGGGAGAACCTTTGATGTAACCAAAGCGAAGACTACTCCGTCTCCACCATGGTGACACCTCTCCAGTGGCCCAAAGGAGTAAGGGTAGTCAAAGGCTGACCTCAGTGTCTGCCCACCTAATTTAGTGCATGACCGTGCAGATCAATTTTCACTGTCCATCACCATAAGGTACACCCTGGAAGTAAGACGTAGTGAAGTGTCTATTGCCCTCCTTGCCATGGGAGATAACTTCCATTGCAAGGGGGTCATTTTTTGTTTCCGAAAAGAAAATCCCGCTTTGATATTTTTTTTTCAAATAAAAAAAAAGTTTAATGGATGACTGTCATGTTGATGGACGAATGCATCAAACTTAAAAATAACATTGAAAGGAACTGCTGTTATGGTGGTTCCAGCCAATGCTTCAGAAATTAATACCAACTTGGCGGTAATTTCTAAATATGGCAGGTGGGGACTCAATCAGGACAACAAAGCAGTGTATATCGTCACCCTGATAGAGTTACCTCAGCTGCCAAACTTTAATTTAGCTCCTTAATCATTAATCATCAGAGAAAAATTGTGTTGTGTAGCTAATCTACTTCTGGTTCACAATAATAATATTGTGTGTCTTGGACCTTTTTAAAAAAGTACACACACTGTGATTTTGGACTGTTCCACCAGCTTGAAACTTGAGCAGGTTACCTTGAGCTGCAATAGGTCAGGGATTAGTCTTTTGTGGTGTTTTAGGTAAGCCATTCAACCAACAACATTTCGAAGCCTGGTGATTTATTGAATGTCTTATACAAGGCCATCTGCCTCACAGGAGAGGATTTTACCTAATGCTGCAGGGTGGCCTGAAGCACCAAGACTGTAAGAAGAACATATCTACCCATCATGACACACACTTCTAACATGTGGAATCTAGTGAATGTCATCTAATTTTTTGTCAAAACCATACTGAATAATATAACCACAAGCATTGCATAGCCAATAGGTCTCATCTATGGGACCTTGTAAGTGTTTAGCCATGCAGCACATTATCGGACTACCCAATACATCCACTTCAGTTTATAGGCCTGTGTGTGCGACTGGAAACACCACAGGAGATGCAGGGGAACTGCTCCTGTCTTGGGCATCATAGATGCATGGCATAAAGGCTGCATGAAACCATTGCTGACCTCACAGAGATGGGAAGAGTGGAATTAAAAACTTCTAGTACAACCAACAAAAAGCACTTTACATGAGCAAAAATAAAATTACACAAAGACAAATTGATTTTTTGTTTGTAGGCATGAGGAAATTAATTGATTTGCATAGAATCACAGGATGTTGAGATGACGCCAAGACTAATACTGGGTTTGTCAGTTCTAAAGTCAGCAGCTCTGCCCATTACACTACGTCTTGTCTGTAGATGTTACACCGCAGCGCTCGCTGTGGCCGCGGGCTCAGGTTGCCGCGGCGCGGCACGTTAATTTTGCCGCGGCCGACGCCCGGGCCGCGGTAGACGCCGAGGCAGACACCCAGGTCGCGGGGGTCGCCGCGGCTCCGGCGAGGGCCATAAAGGCTCCAGGGAGCCGGTCTGGGGGTCACGGCACTCGCCGCTCCCCCTTTTTCAAGTTCTGCCTTAAAGGCAGACGCGGCAGAGCCTGAAACTCCAAGGGGGTTTCAGGCATGGCCGCACACAGCGCATTATGCGCTTAACATTTATTTCTCTTGCATGTATTCACCTGCCCACCACCACTTACCGATGTTCCTAGGACAAATCGAACCCTTACACTGGGGGTTCTTTATACTTGCCTTTTTTCTCTTCCCAGCATGCTTACCACTTCCTCTCTACCCAGCATGCATTGTCTAACACACATACCTAATTCATTACTGTTTTCTTTTCCCCAATCCAAGATGGCGGTGTTTTACTTCCTGTTTCCTGTTTCCTGTCCAGGGGTATTTAAGGGGATTCCAACTGCCTGTTCATTGCGTTGCAACACTCCTTGGTGATAGTCACGCTCCTATTTGATATCCTTCTGCGAATCCTGTCTGTTCCTGATTTGCTTTGTTTTCCTGCCTTCCTGAACTGCGGTCCTAATACCCTGGTGTCCTCCTTTCGTTTCAGGGAGTTCCTGTGGAGGTTTTTTACCCTACTGGGGTTTTTCCTCTGGGACTCCTTCTGGAGGGCACGGACTGTAGTGGTTCGCTCATACCAAACAGCACCGTGGCTACCGGAAGGGGTCGCCCCTACCTCGGCCAGAGCAGAACCCGTCGGAACAAGGACCGTTCCCCTACGCCTCTCCGCTGCGAGGGTAAGACCGTTGAGAACCGCGACAGATTGCAACGCCCACAATTCCTGTTGCAGTCCGGAACTATGGATAACCCAGTGGTAAACACGGAACCTACTAACCAGGACCTGCTGGCGACGATACAACAACAGGCTCAAGAACTCCAGCAATTACGTACTGAGAATACTGTTTATCGACAAACCTTTGCCTCCAGGACCACAGATGTCCCTGCAGTAGCCGCCTCTACACCTCGATTTTCCGGGGATCCCACCACATTAAAAGAATTCCTGGATGCCTTAACGGTGTACTTTGCCTTTCGCCCCTCGCAATTTGTACAAGATAAGACCAAGGTGGGGTATTTGATTAGTGCCTTATCAGGACCAGCCTTGGCCTGGGCCACACCTCTAGTAACCAGAAACGATCCCTGTCTATCTAATTATTCCACCTTTATCACTACTTTTAAACAGATGTTTGAACGCCCTGGACTCGAGGCGTCAGCAGAAGAGGCTCTTTGCGAAGTCCAACAAGGGAGTCAGGATGTATTACAATACATCACCCGTTTCAGACAATTAGCTGCAGAAACAACCTGGGTGGAACGTACCTTGGTGACACTCTTCCGTAGAGGTCTAAGAGAGGACATCAAAGATGAACTAGTACATTCTGCCAGGATAGAAAACCTCAAAGGGTTGATGGACCAAGCACTAACTATAGAGTATCGGTTAAATGAACGACGAATGGAGAAAAAGAAGAGTCGTTTGCCTTTTCACTCAGTACCATCTCGTCCCTTCGCCCATCGTTCCGAGGAAGCCCGCCCTGAATCCAAAGGGAATACCGAGGAAGAGCCCATGCAGATTGACACAGCTCGCGGACCTCTATCCGCCAGCGAAAGGGAACATAGACGAAGGAAGGGGCTTTCCCTTTATTGTGGTGCAGCTGGTCACCTAATTCGTGCCTGCCCCATTCGTCCAACCAAGCCCTTGGGAAACGCCAACTCCCGTCCCCAGTAAGAAGGGTGAGGACGGGATATCGTGATATACCTTCTATTTGCTCTTCCAGGGAGGAAGGAACTGCTCTTTTTCTCTTACCAGTTATCCTCCATTTAACTGATGGCCGCGAAGCAAGAACTTTGGCTTTATTGGATTGCGGAGCCAGTGGCCTATATTTAGATGAAACCTGGGCCAAAGAACAACAAATAACACAAATACCCAAAGAAATACCAGAACAGGTACATACTGTTGATGGGTCACTCTTGGCCTCTGGACCGGTACAATACACCACCCCTACTTTCTGTTTACAGTTCGGTAAACATCAGGAAATTCTCTCGTTTGACTTAATCTCATCACCACACCATGTCATGATCCTAGGAATTCCATGGCTTACACGGCACAATCCTTACATCAACTGGGAAACAAAAACCATTTTGTTATCCTCCCATTTTTGTCAACACCATTGCTATCCGGCCGGGGATTATTGGTCCCCAAAAAGTCTCTCAACAGCACCTGCCCAGGTGGGAGGATCCATTAATGTTCTACAGGGAGTTCCCAGACAGTATCAGGACTATATCGATGTATTCCAGAAGCCAGAAAGACCTGAATTGCCACCCCACAGAGAATACGACTGTGCCATTTCTTTAGAGCCAGACACTGTAGTTCCTTTTGGGCGGATGTACTCCCTCACCGAACCAGAGAAACAAATTCTGAAGGAGTACCTAGATGAGAATCTACAAAGTGGGTTAATAACTCCCTCCTCTTCACCCGCCGGGGCTCCTCTTTTCTTTGTACCAAAGAAAACCAAAGACCTGCGTCCCTGTATCGACTTCAGAGGGTTAAACAGGGTCACTATCAAAGACCGGTATCCGCTACCCCTCATCAAAGACATCTTAGAAGCAGTCAGAGGAGCCAAGAGGTTCACTAAGCTGGATCTCCGAGGAGCCTATCATCTGCTAAGAGTCAGAGAAGGTGATGAGTGGAAGACCGCCTTTAGAACACCTTTTGGTCACTACGAATATAGAGTAATGCCCTTCGGACTCACTAATGCCCCGTCCATCTTTCAAAGATTCATGGATTCTATCTTTTCTGATCTTTTGCAACAAACAGTGGTAGTGTATCTTGACGATATCCTAATTTATTCGGTTCATCCAGAGGAACATTCCAAACACGTCCGCCAAGTCTTAGAAAGACTCCGACAACATCATTTGTTCTGTAAGCCTGAAAAATGCGAATTTGATCAGATAGAAGTGAAATATTTGGGATACTGTATAGACCAAACCGGAATTGCCATGGACTCAGACAAAGTACAGGCTATATTGAACTGGCCATCTCCTTCTTCCATCAAGGAGACTCAATGTTTTCTGGGACTAGCCAACTTCTACCGGCAGTTCATAGCAGACTTTGCCCAGAGAACCAGCTTCATTACTCAAACCCTCAAAAAGGAACACCTAAAGAAAGGTTTTTGTTGGACACCAGGCGCTGAGTCAGCTTTTCAGGACTTAAAGAAAGCCTTTAGTCAAGCCCCTATTCTTCGACACCCAGACACTAGCAAACAATTCATTGTTGTCACAGACGCCTCAGAAAGAGCCATTGGGGCTGCCTTGTTACAAAGACAAGACGATGATGACCTAGAACACCCTGTATTCTATCTATCCCACATTCTATCTGATTCTGAGCGAAACTATTCCGTGCTAGAACGCGAATTACTCGCCTTAAAGGTCGCGTGCACTGAATGGAGACACTTTTTGATGGGATCAAAGGAGCCCTTCGAAGCCCGGACCGATCATAGAAATCTACAGTGTTTAAGAAATTTCCAGTGCCAAAATAGCCGGCAAGCTCGATGGGCCTTCTTCTTCAGCCAGTATGATTTCTATATCACCTACATCCCTGGTTCTCAGAACATCCTGGCGGATGCCCTGTCCCGACGTTATCCTGGGTGCGGTGATTCCGCGGTTCAAAACTTATTCGACAACAATAAAATCATAGGGGTAGCACAGACCTTTTTAGATCAAGTTAAGTCTGAATATGCCCGTCTACACGAAACAGAACTAAAGAGGTTACGTCCACAGCTGCACATAGATCATGACTACTATTATCATGATAAGGCCCTGTTTTTACCCACTAAAACAGTGCAAATCGAAGCCTTACACATGTGCCATGATTCTCCTATTGCGGGTCATCGAGGAGTGAAAGCGACTCAAGATATTTTGCTTCGCTCTTTCTGGTGGCCAACTCTCAAGGCTGACACTGAGGCATATGTGTTATCCTGTCCTACATGTGCTCAAGCCAAGACACCCCGAACCAGACCTGTGGGCTTACTCCGCCCATTACCTGTTCCCCCAGGCCCATGGCTTACCATATCCACCGATTTTATGTGCGCCTTACCTTCCTCAATGGGAAACCACGTCATAATGGTAACTGTGGACTCCTTCACCAAGATGGCCCACTTCACGGCCTTGAGAAAGTTACCCACGGCAAAGGAGTTAAGTCAGGTCTTTACTCAAGAAATTTTCAGGCTACATGGGCTACCCCAAGTTATTATATCAGACAGAGGTCCCCAATATATCTCCCGTTTCTGGAACCAATTCTGCAAGATCTTGGGGATCCAGGTGGCCTTGTCATCCGGGTTCCACCCTCAAACCAATGGACAAACAGAACGACTCAATCAGGGTCTCGAGCAGTACTTACGTAGCTTCTGTAACGCTACACAAAGTAATTGGGCTCCCTACTTACCGCTTGCCGAATTCTCCTATAATAACTCTCTACACAGTGCCTCTAAAGTCTCTCCTTTCTATGGCTCCTATGGTTTCCATCCCAGGGCCTTCCCAACTCCCCTGAGAGACAACTCCAACCTTCCCGCCATCTCCTCTTTCGTTCGACAGCTACGGGGTATACAGCGAATTATCCATTCTAACCTTGTGTCCACCAAGTCCCGCATGAAGACAATAGCAGATAGGAGACGCTGTGCGGCTCCTCTATATCAAGTCCATGATAAGGTCTGGCTCTCCTCTAGATTCCTACCTCTCCGACTCACCCAAAACAAATTCAAGCCCCGCTTTTATGGTCCCTTTCTCATTCTCAAGAAGATCAACCCAGTGTCCATGCGTCTTCGCCTACCTCGGACATGGAAGATCCACCCAGTATTCCATGTCTCGCAACTGAAACCTTACCGTCCTGATCTCTTTCATAGGCAGTTGCCCTGTCCCCCTCCTTTGTTGGTTGACAATGTGCCTGAATACGAAGTGCAGGAGGTCTGTGACTCTCGATTTTTCCATGGGCGCCTCCAATACCTTATTCATTGGAAGGGGTACCCTTTGAGTGAGTGTTCCTGGGAGGATGCCTCTTCAGTCCATGCTCCTCTTTTAATCCGCCGCTTTTTTCGGCTCTTCCCTCACAAACCCGGGGCCTCGGGGAGGGGGCATACTGTTACACCGCAGCGCTCGCTGCGGCCGCGGGCTCAGGTTGCCGCGGCGCGGCACGTTAATTTTGCCGCGGCCGACGCCCGGGCCGCGGTAGACGCCGAGGCAGACACCCAGGTCGCGGGGGTCGCCGCGGCTCCGGCGAGGGCCATAAAGGCTCCAGGGAGCTGGTCTGGGGGTCACGGCGCTCGCCGCTCCCCCTTTTTCAAGTTCTGCCTTAAAGGCAGACGCGGCAGAGCCTGAAACCCCAAGGGAGTTTCAGGCATGGCCGCACAAAGCGCATTATGCGCTTAACATTTATTTCTCTTGCATGTATTCACCTGCCCACCACCACTTACCGATGTTCCTAGGACAAACCGAACCCTTACACTGGGGGTTCTTTATACTTGCCTTTTTTCTCTTCCCAGCATGCTTACCACTTCCTCTCTACCCAGCATGCATTGTCTAACACACATACCTAATTCATTACTGTTTTCTTTTCCCCAATCCAAGATGGCGGTGTTCTACTTCCTGTTTCCTGTTTCCTGTCCAGGGGTATTTAAGGGGATTCCAACTGCCTGTTCATTGCGTTGCAACACTCCTTGGTGATAGTCACGCTCCTATTTGATATCCTTCTGCGAATCCTGTCTGTTCCTGATTTGCTTTGTTTTCCTGCCTTCCTGAACTGCGGTCCTAATACCCTGGTGTCCTCCTTTCGTTTCAGGGAGTTCCTGTGGAGGTTTTTTACCCTACTGGGGTTTTTCCTCTGGGACTCCTTCTGGAGGGCACGGACTGTAGTGGTTCGCTCATACCAAACAGCACCGTGGCTACCGGAAGGGGTCGCCCCTACCTCGGCCAGAGCAGAACCCGTCGGAACAAGGACCGTTCCCCTACGCCTCTCCGCTGCGAGGGTAAGACCGTTGAGAACCGCGACAGTAGAAGTTAGAAAGAACTTGTGAGGTCCAAAGAAGGGGGAAAAACTGTGAGGTTGCATAATCAGTAGTGGTGAGAGGAAGGTTGGTGGGTGGGTTGGTAGTAAGAACTGTAGCAACGCCTACGTAACGCATTAGTTACGACTAGAGACTGTAACTTGTGTAATCTTCCCTCGCTCAGCCACCTTTCTCACCACCAAAAGAGGTGTTTTGAAGGTTACTTCTCTGTATTCCCCAAAGCTTCCCCTGGCATTAGAAGTAAAGAAGATACGTGTAATTAATTAAGACCAAACAAGGACAGAAAACAGGGGTTTTCTGAGACTCTTTAATGATGGCTGGGGGTGAAGAAGTAACTGTGCGCTCGGGGTCTCATTAATCACAGAGAGGTGAGCGCCCGGGCTGCTTTCCACTGCGTACCCTTACTGTTCTCCAAGGCCGACAGTGACACAGGCATGCGCAAGGAGGCCCCAATCAATTTAAATGGGATAGCTTCTGAAGGGAAATTGTATGTAGTATTTAAAGAAGAGACGACCGCCCAGGCCTGGGGAGGCGTCCGACTTCAACTCGGTATTCAGGGGCATATTTATACTCCGTTTGCGCCGAATTTGCGTCGTTTTTTTCGACGCAAATTCGACGCAAAACTAACTCCATATTTATACTTTGGCGTTAGACGCGTCTAGCGCCAAAGTTCATGGAGTTAGCGTCATTTTTTGGCGTGAACACCTTCCTTGCGTTAATGAGATGCAAGGTAGGCGTTCCCGTCTTAAAAAATGACTCCCAGGCATGTGCGTGGTATTTATACTCCCGGCCAAAAATTACGCCCGGGAGTGGGCGGAGCAAAAAACCCCGCATTTGCGCCTCTTTTTAACGCCTGGGTCAGGGCAGGCGTTAAGGGACCTGTGGGCTCAGAATGAGCCCAGAGGTGCCCTCCCCTGCCCCCAGGGACAACCCCTGCCACCCTTGCCCACCCCAGGAGGACACCCAAGGATGGAGGGACCCATCCCAGGGAAGAAAAGGTAAGTTGTGGTAAGTATTTTTTTTTTTTTTTTTTTGTGGCATAGGGGGGCCTGATTTGTGCCCCCCTACATGCCACTATGCCCAATGACCATGCCCAGGGGACAGAAGTCCCCTGGGCATGGCCATTGGGCAAGGGGGCATGACTCCTGTCTTTGCTAAGACAGGAGTCATGTTAATGGCGTCTGGGTGCCAAAAAAAAATGGCGCAATTCGGGTTAAGACGATTTTTTTGCCTCAGCCTGACTTGCCCCATTTTTGGACGCCCAAACGCCATTTTTCCCTACGCCGGCGCTGCCTGGTGTACGTGGTTTTTTTTCACGCACACCAGGCAGCGCCGGTCGGCTAACGCCGGCTAACGCCATTCAATAAATACGGCTCCCGCATGGTGCTTCAGAATGGCGTTAGCGGGCGCTAATTTTTTTGGCGCAAAACTGCGTTAGCGCAGTTTTGCGTCAAAAAGTATAAATATGGCCCTCAGTGTCTAAAGTGCGCTTCGTGAGTATATTTATAACTGTTAATTAAAGAAGGGGGGAGCCACATATAAGATCCTGCAGGGTTCTGAACAAGCCAGTGCGCAGCCGGGAAAGGCTGGTAGGGCTGGGTTCCGGCCTGACCTGCAGATGACATAACTTCAGGCCTAAGGGAATGCCCTGATTTTGTAACAGTCCAGCTGTCCTCTTCATTGGGGACCTTAAGTTGATGTTCTTAACTTTTGATAATAGTTTTATGCAGTTAAATGGTGCACACTACAAGGTGAACTGCGTCATGCTGCACGCTACAAGGTGACCTCCCTCATAGGAAGGGCCTAAATAATTAGTGTTAATCAAACCAAACAAATCCTTGAAAGTATGAATGTCGGAGCCTACGCTCCCTGTTATGCACACAAAATAAGATGAAGTGGTGCAACCCCCCTCACAGCCTCCATGTACTGTCTGATGCCTATAAATAGGCCTGGTTGTGTAACATTGTCTAGGGGAGGGGATGCAGTGTGACGGTCAGAGCTGCCGACTTTGGAGTTGGAGAACCAGGCTCCAATCTCGGCGTTGGCTCAACAATCTGTGCATCTGGGCAAATCACTTAATCTCACTATGACTAGCAAAAATGAATGTCTCCTTCTCTAGTGTAACCGGTGCTCATGTAAATTGCTCCTGTACCTTTCATGGACGCAGACACCAAAGAAATAGTGACCTGCCCAAATAACATACCGCCATGAAGCAGGAAGCAAATTGTGGGAAAAAGGTGCTGGCCAGTGAGATATATGGCTAATGGTGCAAGAATCCATGTATGAGGGTCAGTCTCCACGCGGTAACTAACCATCCTCAAAGCTGGATAAACACAAGCATTTACCTACCAAACCAAAGGAAATTCGAAAGGCGAGCCAAGAAAACATGAAAGTGATGGGTGCGGTGAAAGCCCACAGAAATGGATTACAGCATGTAGAGAGAGCACCGCATGCTCCCTGCTATGCTGGACCTAAAAACTAAAGGACATTTTTGAGTCATTACTCGAGGAGAAGCAAGACTACAGCAGGCTAATTTCCTTTCTCACTTTAAGCTTCATTAAGAATCCCTGTACAAATGACGGTGAGGCCTGTTGTCCTTTTGAAGTGCACCAAGAGGACCCTTGAATAATCTTGAAGTACACATTACAAAAGAGAATCCTTCACGTTTTAAAAATATCTCCCTTTCAGCTGTACTGAAGTGTTTATGTCATACAGAATGGAAATGCGAGCTCGTGTGGAATACCCGGCCATTGTACAGCCACATCAGCTCCCTTTGGGCTTTAATACTGAGCATCTTGGCATGATGGTGTAGGAAAAGGTGACCATGTAAACCTCACAATATATTGTAATAATCTGCTCTAGCTGCATGGCACTACCTGGCCGCTGAAACCCGCCCTCTGTGTTGCTGATACCTAGAAGCCAGCCTGCCCCCTGCAAACTGCATATGATCGTCCTGAGACTCCAACACTCTCACCAGTCGACCATCTTTCCGGACCTCGCCATCTCCCTGTTACTCAAGCAATTTAAATCGCCGAACAGAGCACAAACACAATGCTATTTTGCACCACATTTCAGCAATTCGAAACGCCTCTTGTCTTTCAGGTTTGAAAATCGGATTCGCTGAGCAATGGAAAAGTGTGAGGTGCAGTGAGTGACCACCCTCTTATGAGCTTTTATAGGAGGATATAGGGGCTATGTGTTTATCCCAAATATATTTCACCTTCATTTTGTTTGCCGGACCAGAAGTTTTGGTGAAAGACACATTTTGAAACTGCTCAGCAATCTACAAAGTAATATACTTTCAGGACTAGTACTCTCGACTGATTGTGGGGCCATCGCTTTGATACTTGGCGTGTTTCTAGAATTTCTTTAAACCTGATTGTAACCGATATTTTACTTTCTGTAGAACATCGGCCTGTTTTTTGAGTGAAAGGATTTTCATGTTGTGAATTATTAATTTTGTAGATGATTACATGATGGTCAGAGATTACCGCTAGCAAAAACCAAGCAATAGTGGCATTGAATGACCAAACAACACCTAACAAGATATGTGTGCAATATGGAAGAATGTAACAGAACTATTGTAGATGGTACCAGCACAACTTGCAATGCTCCTTGCCACGTCAATAAGATTAGCAGTGTCTGTGGCAAATCCGCTAGCTCAGGGGAGAGTGACGTTTACTAGGAGCAATTGACTTTTGTTGGATGGATCAGACTGTACAACTTCAAACTGATTTGGATTTCTTTCAAGTTTCCCGCCGAGGCTCCACTGTAAGTACAGTCTTTGTGTAAAGTAATGCTTCTCACAGCGTGTAGATCTAAAGTTATCTCCAAACTGAAGCACCCACAACACAGGCACAATGAAGTGCGAGATTTCTGCATCTGGCTGTCATCTGATTTCCTAAACCAATAATCAGACACAGACAAAAAGACCGGCACTGCCTAGACACTTCTACACTTTGAACAATATAAACCGCAGTCCAGACCTCACACCTCACATCTACCAACGTGCACTTCTCAGGAGGAACAAATAACGGGCAGCCCCTTCCTAACAAGGATCTCATTGGATTTTCTAAGGGAGGATGTCACCATCCTCCCTGACTTCCGTGTTTGGGTCTCCATGCTCAAGCCACAAGAATGCAGGGAATACACTTCTACTGTCTGTGTAAACAATACTATCCTTATCTTATGGCAGGCTAAAACAGGAGCATCTAAAAGGGATTTCAATGTGATTTTCCTATTAGTACTGTGCCCCAAACCTTTAAAGAGATCATCATCAAACATCCATTCCAGCATTTGCAGAATTTCATTTTCATAATGCATTATGTGTTCATATATTTACTCTCATTTTCATGATCACGAGATCACAGCTTTCATTGATCACAACCTAAAGCATTTAATATTTCTCTATATGTGTCCCCCAGTAGTTTATGCTTCCAATCCCTGAGATAATCAACAGATAAACTATTAGCCTGATTTTAGTGCCTAATAAAACTACCTAGTATCACACTATTTGGCATGCAAATAATGTTGTTTCTTTCCACTGGCTTGCATCCTCAGATTGTGAATTACTGTAAAAAGTTTCCCCTTCAGTCTTAAAAACCCTCATAAAAAACGTTATATGATAAACTGACCTTTACTTAAAACTTAAGAATATCTGGTCTACTTTTTTTTAAATGACCTTCCCCTAAATTTTTATTCAGAGCCTTCTTCTCTGAGCACAGCCCACTTTAAGTCACACACATGCCTGTCTTAAGCTTTGTTTTTGTATTTCTCCAAATTACCTACACCTCATTTGAAGTTCACATATCCTTCTTTGAATCTGATGTTCTTATAACCTCATAATACGTAATCTTCTCTAGTTTATTTATTAATTCTACCAACCGGTTGCATAAACTCATATACGTCCCACCAAAAATCACACCTAAGTACTATTAACTACTACAAACTATACAAAGAAACTGGAGTAGCAGTATGGAATAGTTGCCAATAATCAACAATAAACGAAAAACACTGGATTAAGCACTAACCGTGGGTTTCTAGAGCAGTATATTGCCAGTCTCAAAGCACGTCAACTGCTTGCCAGGGTTAGTAAGTGTTATATAAATGCAACTAAATGTGTCTGCATTGCATAACTTATTTATTAAATTCAGTTATGAGTAATTCAAACTATTGAAATTAATTTGGTTATGAATGTCTTTATTAAGTGCCACCGTGCCAGTCAAAGGCCTTTTTATGGTTTTGAACCTAGGACAAGGCAGTAAATGAGCACATCACATTTACATAATATAGAATGCAACATGGGCGATACTTAATACTGTAAATGTTCAGTTTTTATTGATTTTACATATAAACGAAGAAAGAAAAAACTCTTTTTCTATCAGTATTTATTTATAAAAATGGAAAAAATAAAACACGTTTTTTCTAACAAGCTCCCCATGCTACTGATAAGCCTTCAGACCAAAATCTGTGAAGGTTTGCAGCAGTGAACTCGAAAAAAATGAAATGCCCTTCAATGGAACTTGGCTTTTCAATCAATCCATTCCCTTTTTATTTACAATTTGATAGTAATAGCTTGCCCATTAGGGCATTTGGGCGTTGCCCTCCCTTGTTTACGCCCTACATTTCAAGAGGCTGAAGCTGTTCATCACACAGTTTCCGACTCTCTGACTGATAGCAAAAAAAAATTCAAACTCCACATGCCTAACAGTAGCTGACAGAGCTCTGTTGTTGAACAGCAGGACTGTAAGGCTTTCTAATGGAGCACTGTCTATCAGTGGTCTTCACCTTTGATAAGCTCCAAAGACACAGTTACTGTGTGATTTACATCGCTAAGCCCTATTAGGCCATACTCTGTATTATCATAGCTGACACCAGGCCTTCAAATGAACAGCGACATTTGACCAAGAGCTATGCTGTCTCTGGAGCAGTGCAAAGAAAGAAGGTGGATAAACCAAAGTGGGACCAAGTCATGTGGACCACGGAAGGAAATTAAATTAACATTTATTGAAGACTGCATATGTGTTTGCTTATGTATGCCAGTGAGACTGCATGTATGTGCTTGTAAGTGTGGTTGAGTGCACCTGTCTGTGAGTGGCCATGTGTGTGTGTGTGTGTATGCACATACGAGTTTATGGTGCCTGGTATATTGGTGGAAATTATTTTCATTTTAGAGATCATTCAGGCTGGTTCCTTCCGGCACATTTAGGCATTTTGAGGCAACCCACGCAGGTTCTGATATATTGGTATTAATTACTTTATGTTGTTTTGGGCCATCAGAGCATGATCTTCTGTACTGGCAGTTGGTCTTGTAATTTTGTGGGCATTCATGCTTCTGCTCAAAAACTGGCAGTAATTCTTACCATCTTGTGGTCATGCTCCAAAGTATGGTGCCAACCTGGTGCAATACACTAGCATCTATCTATTAATAGCATCCATGCCCTCATGGTGCTTATCCTATGCACATCCTGGTCCTGACATATTTATGGTAGTTTTTGTCACATTGGGGCCTTCCAATGCATGACAACGTCCAATCTTTATACATTGCAAGTCATAACATAGTAGTGGGATTTGTCACATTCAGGCCATCCATGGTAGAAGATGGTGTCAGATGGGAGTGTGTATATCCATGTTTGGCACCTGGCAGTAGCACTTTTTACTACTTTGTGAAAATTATAAATCAACATGTCCCAAACTCTGGGTAGCTGATATTTTGGTGGGCAGTGAAAGTCGAGGAATAAATATAGATGGCCTTCATATTTGTGTTTATCTTGTCACGTTTGTGGTGCTTCAAACAGGTGCTTCAAACACTTAGTGCACATATCAGGGTATGTCTTCTGAAAGTAGCTGCTTCTCCTTTAAAAACATTTTTAACATATTTTATTGGGTTTTCATAGCATCAGCATACAACATTCCACAATGTGGCAGCATGCAATATTCCATGGAAATCATACTCAACAACCATCCATTCCTCAACACCCCACCCACAACTTCCCTATCTGAGTCACGTTTCCACAGCTGCAAGTCAAGTTAATCTGCTCAGTACTTGTCCCAACCAGCAACCTAAGATGTGGCCACAGCCACAGCTAGCTTCATCAGACTAGAGCACTGGGTTCATGCAACCGTAGAACCATTCTCTGCCACACAATCACTTTGAAACAGGGGCCTGAGGCAACTAATTGCCAGGGGATTCTGCTTGAAATGGGGGTTCTGGGTCTTTCATAGAGTCCACTAATGCCTCCTAGGCTGTGGCCACCTCCAGGGAGCCATGACACTGTCTCGTCTCGCAGAGCAACACTCCACTCTCATATCCTGCCCATCTCTCAAGCTTCTTGCACCAAGCTGTGACCCAGAACCCCCCGGTAGCCTCACAATTTTGTGTAACTTCTCTCTTTGCCACTATAAATGGCAAATCCTGGAACCTGCGGGTGACCTTGGTTCCAGCAGTGTGTGGGAAGCAGCTTAATAAGCAGTGCCCTGGGGAAAAGGGGACCTCACTCTGTGTAGTGTCAGTGACCCTATGCGTGATCTCCCCCTAATAGTCTGCCCAGGGTAGGCAGGCAAACAACATATGAAAGAATTCCACCACAACTACGAAACATCGCTGGCATGCTGCTCCAACTGTGTTAAAAAACCTATTGATTCTCCCTGGGGTATGGTATGCCCTATATAAGACATAGAAGTTGTTCAGTTTGAATCAGGTGTTCCGAGAAACCTTTGGGCACTGTTCCAATATTTTCATCCAATCATCCTCGAGTATTGGCACCCCTACGTCTCCCTTCCAGGTGGCCCACAAAGCGCCTGGCAGTTTCAGCATCTCTTCCCTGATTGCCCTACAGGAGACTGCTTTGAAAGTACTGGACCTCATGGCTAGGTATTGGCAGCCCCTGTGATGAGGAAGCCCAGTCATGCCTGCCCCCTACTGTTTCATAACTGCTGTTGACACTGCCCTATGGAGCAGAAAGTGCTCTTGGGGCAAGCTGAATTCCAGATGAAGCTCCTTGAACTGGAGGAGCTCTTTGATACAAAACAGGTCTCCCCACACACATCACACCCAGAGCCACTCAGTCCGCTATACCCTGCCAGTCCCCTCCATGAGACAACAACTCCAAGATACCCATGGGTTAGTCTGGGACCTGTGTCCATGTTTTTTGCAAGCACCTGGCCCAGCAGCATTCCAGCACTTGGAATTCACTCATGTCCCCAAAAAGAGGGCATCTGGCTGTCAGTATTTCTCTGAATAGTTTTTGGAGCTCAGGTATAAACTGATCCATCTCTTGGCCCGGTGTCATCCTACCAGCCACCCACTGGGTGAGTCACTGGTGTGGTGCCACAATGTAATACATCTAAAACTCTGGGACTGCTAGGCCTTCATCTCCTGCAGGGTGCTTCAAAGCTGTCAAAGCCACCCTCTTGCGGCTCACTACCCAAACAAAAGTAACAATGAGTACGTTTAGCTCCTGGAACAGCGTTTAGGGGATACACACAGACAGGACCGCAAGGAAATATAATAGACGGTTGAGCTTTACCATTTTAAGAAGAGCTATTAGTTCTGCTACAGATAGGGAAAGCATCTTTCAGAAGTCCATGCCCCCTGGAAGGGCATGAACCACCATTCCCACATTCCCATCTAACAAGTCAGCCTGATTGTGAAATATTTTCACTCCCAGGTAATGCAGACATCAGATTTCCCAGTTCAGCATCCTCAGCTGCTCTTGAGGTCTACAGTTTACAGTCACTGGGAGTAGCCATGATTTCTGCCAATTTACCCGCAATGCAGATTTCAGGCTAAAGTTATCTAGCAGCTGCTTGGAGCCCTCCAGGTCTGTTTTAGTATCTCAGAGGAATAGTAACAAATTATCTGCATATAAAACAATGTGATGTGGTTGCCCTCAGATCACTAGTTCCCGGTAATGGTCCCCTGATCTAGCACTGCTGACAAGCAGCTCCATCTCTAGCATAAAGAGCAGTGGCAATAAGGGGCAGCCCTGCCTTGTTCCATGGCCCACCTCATAACCCTCAGAGATAACACAGCAGGTTTTGCTGTAGGGGCCGTCACAGCTGTCTAGTCAAGCTTATAAAACTGTGTTCCAGCTCCATTACGCTATAGGGTAAGTCCCACTCTAAGCTTTCTCTAAATTTACCACAAATACCACTGCTTTCCACAGTTATAAGTATCTGCCTCTAATAATATTATCAGCCTCCTGATATTAAGCACAGTATTCCAGTCTGGAATAAACCCAGCCTGATCTGGGTGTATCAATTTCATCATGTAGGGTGGCAGCCTGGTTGGAAAAAGCCAGCTAAGCAGTTTATAATTGGTGTTAAGCATCAACAGTGGTCTATATGTTGTACAGTCATGCGGAGGCCGCTCCAGTTTCAGCAAGGGCACTACCAATACTTTGCATGTGGAAGGTGGAAGATATCCTATATGCCGCTTTTTATAAATCTACCAACTTGGGGGCTGAGACATCAGCATATGTGACATAAGATCTGACAGGAAATCCATGTGTTCCAGGTCTTTTCCTCTTCGCCATGCCCTTTAATGCTCCCCTTATTTCCTGAAGCATAATAACCCCTACTATTCCCTCAGCCTTCTCCGGTGTGAGGGGTGGTAAAAGTAATGAGTCAAGGAAATCAGTCATGACCCTACCTGTGTGCACGGAAGCACTTCCATAGAGGTGAAAATAGTATTCCCTAAAATGCTGCTTAGTGTCAGCCTGTCTATATAGCCTGAGCCCCTGTTATAGGAATACATCCAAGCACACATGAATCTCATGGAGGCATGAAAAGACAGAGTAATCCCTGGTCCCCAGGTGCATGAGGTGCCAAGTATCAACCAGAACCCACCCAGTCTGCCAATCAGTTCACACTTGCAGGTAAGCTCACCCATACTACTCAGAGTGTGTATGTGACTGTTTGAGTCTCCCACACCAGGCACTCCACCATCCATCACTCTGTCATCCAACCAGACCCCACCCAGTGTGCCATTCAGCGAATACCCCAACTGTCCTGCTAACTGGAGAGTTCCTCAATGGGTGTTGGGACTGATCTAGCTTAGGGTCAGTTACACAATTACAGTTGCCCCCCATAAGGACCGATTGCACCAGGTATGGCACCACTACCCTGGACAAGTCCTTCGTAAACGCTCCCTGGTCTTCATTCAGGGCATACATATTAATCACCGCTATGTTTCGGGCCAGTGAGCCCAACATCACCACCACAAGTCTGCCCTCAGGAGCAATCAGTTCCCCAGTTTTCTGGAAGGTGACCCCCCCAGACCCATCCAAATAGGTACCCCCCTCGCATAGGCAGAATATGTGGTATAGTAGGCCTGCCTTTGCCATCTTCTCTGAGGCGCTAATCCCTCCTTAGCCGTGAGGTGTGTTTCTTGCAGTAACGCTATGTGGATCCCCCCCTTGTATTGAGGTATTAAAACACTCTATACCCTTTGTCATAGTAGTCACCTGCCTGATGTTCCAGGATATGAATTTGTAGTTCACAGGAACCTCCATTGAGCGTATCTCCCTGCCATCATTGGCACCCACCATCTGGCCCTGGCTTTACTGCACAGATGCTCTCATTCAGGGCTGGGACACATATGGCAGAACTAGTATGACATAACTCATAAAACATCAACTCCCAAACACACAACATTCAATACAGCTTCCAATCCCCAAGACAAGTAGGCAACGACCCCCCCATCCAAACTCACATTCTAACCACAAACACTTGCTGGTGACCTCAACCATACTACTCAGAGCGGGCATGTGACTGTTTGAGTCTCCCACACCAGGCACTCCACCATCCATCAGCATACAACATACTGTAACCCGTTGCCGAGGGGTCCTAGGTGCACACCCATTAGCCCTCAGGGTACCTCTGGAGAACCACCCTGTAAACAGCAATCAGAACAAAGGCAACAAAGTAGCCTCATCATAGGAGTTCAGCAGCAGTCTCTGGTTTCACTGTGGGACCAGAGTTTCCAGATGAAACGGACCCACTGTCAGAGTCAGAGTATCAAGTGCCATTGTTTCCCACTGTTGATGGGGACTCACTCTGCTGCCGCTCATCATTGCCAATATTTCCACTGCTCACAACTGTTCCTGCTGGACCTTTGCCCTGGAAGGTGCCACTCTGCTGTAGCTTTTAGCTCTGCACATCGAACTAGCATTTGCAGCCTTCCTTCTTGGGGGCCTCTGTTCAGATTTGGGCAGAGGGTGCTGATATAGCCACTCCCATACCCCCTAAGGGGTGTGGAAAAACTGCAACCCACCCACTGTCATCACTCATAACCTGTCAGAAAACATCACGATGTAAGTAGTTCCCAATTGCTGGAGTTGTTGCTTCACCTCTATAAGAGTGGACAGCTGCTTCTAGACCTTGCTGGTAAAATCCAGGAACACCATAGTTTTACTGTTTTCCACTTTTAGGTCTCCTCTCGATCTGGCTTTGCTCAGGATGTGGTCCAAGTCTTGGAGTGCAACAGTGTAGGCACTACAGGCCGTGGCGACACCCATGGGGGTTAAGGCCGCGCCAGGACCCAATGTACTTTCTCCAACATGAAGGGAAAAAGTCCCTCCATCACCACCTCTTTCCTCAGCCAGCGTTTGTGGTAGTCCAGCATGTAGTCCCCTTCCACATAATCAGGCAGGCCAATCACTATGGTATTGTTTTAATGTGACCTGTTTTTAGATTCTTCTGCCTCGAACTACAATGTTTTAACCCTGGATTCCATAGAGGTAAGCTGCTCCTTCAGTGTCAACAACTCCGGGGAACTTCAGCCAACTGTCGCTGTCCTTTTTTTACTTTTTCTGCAAGGTGCCTGTGATCATCCGTCAGGATCCATATGTCTGCCACGAAAGTGCCCATCTTTGATCCCAGCAACTCCCTAAAAGCAGTTATGGCTTGCAAAATATAATTCAGAGTGGGGCCTTTGGGGGTCCCTGCTGTGAAACAGGTGCCCCTTCCTCATTTAGAACATTTGTAGTCTGTGCTAAGGCTAGATCCCCAGCATCCATTTCTCTGTTTCTGGTAGTCTTTCTCAATGTACTGGGCAACCAGTGCGATGCAGCTTACTCATACTGTGTCACCCTGTGCATCATCTCAAGGGACCAAAGAGCAGCTGAACCGGAAAGAGATGTGGGAGACAGTGACAGGAAGGCAAAATCCCCCTCTAGTTCCCAGTATTTGGCAGCCTGTACCTCTGCATGTATCATTGCAGTAGTGCCCTTCATCTATGCCACTCACTGAGCGGCAGATCCTGCCAGTAGATCACTCTATTCTAGTTTGGTCCTCCCCACTCCAGTGAGCCACAGACCATGACAATGCAGGACCCAGCAACCATCGCAGCCACTTCTAGTTCTCAATTTAGCAACAATGACTCTAGGTCAGACCTCGTATCAGGCCTTCCATGTGTGACCAGTCTACCTCACCCAGCAAGGGCTCTCCGATCATCCAGCGGTTCACAAACAGAACCTTCAACTAGGGAGATCACTAAGGGGGTCATTCTAACCCTGGCGGTCGTCGACCGCCAGGGCTAAAATGACGGGGGCACCGCCAACAGGCTGGCGGTGCCCCGCAGGGCATTCTGACCGCGGCGGTTCGGCCGCGGTCAGAAGTGGAAAACCGGCGGTCTCCCGCCGGTTTTCCGCTGCCCTTTTGAATCCTCCATGGCGGCGCAGCTCGCTGCGCCACCATGGGGTTTCAGACACCCCATACCGCCATCCTGTTCCTGGCGGTTCGCCCGCCAGGAACAGGATGGTGGTATGGGGTGTCGTGGTGCCCCTTGGGGCCCCTGCAGTGACCATGCCAATGGCATGGGCACTGCAGGGGCCCCCGTAAGAGGGCCCTACAAAGAATTTCACTGTCTGCATTGCAGACAGTGAAATTTGCGACGGGTGCCACTGCACCCGTCGCACCTTCCCACTCCGCCGGCTCCATTCGGAGCCGGCGTCCTCGTGGGAAGGTAGTTTTACACTGGGCTGGCGGGCGGCCTTTTGGCGGTCGCCCGCCAGCCCAGTGTAAAACCCAGAATCACCGCAGCGGTCTTCCGACCGCGGAGCGGTATTCTGGAGGGGCAGCTCTGGCGGGCGGCCTCCGCCGCCCGCCAGAGTTAGAATCACCCCCTAAGTCTGTTGCCCTCCCGAAAGCAAGCTCTTCTCAGCAGACCCCAAAGTCACAGTGCACTCCCAATCTCACTGGGGCACAGCATAACAAGTCACCAGCAAGGGGCACTGTGGAAGGGACAGTCCACTCAAGTCACTCAAAGTATTATCAGTGTGCTCCTGCCTCCGGCCCTCTCTACCACCAGCACCACTGACCACAAAGCCCAGTCCCCCTTCTTGGATATCACTGTAGAGGTACTGGGGGCCAGGCACTCTACTAATAAGCATGAGGGCCTAGGTCCACTTCTCCTTATGGCAACTAGCGGGGCCAAACCTCTTCACATGCGGTGGTGCCTTTTACTGTGGGACACCCTGGGTACGCAGTGTCGCTCTCATCTCATGAAAGTCTTTGCCTTTGCTCGAGTCCCAGGGCTCAGTGGTCCTAAGAGCACAGATCATCCGCCTGGCCCAACAGAAGCAGGGTGTCATGGTGCATCACCTTATAATCAGTCAGCCTCACTCTTCCGGCACACCGCTTGAGTGGTACTATCGGGCTGCTCCTTTGGCACATATATTTGTTAGGCAGTTCACCACACTTTCTGGCACCAAGCAGCCACATTAGCGGGCTCTGCCGCTGGGCTGTTTATATCTTCAGTGACTCCATCAGAATGCAACGGGGGCTCCTGGCACCTCACCCAGGACTCCAACTCCAGAGGAGAGCACAGACACACCCTCTCTCTGGCCTCCTCCTCGTAGTCTCCAACAGCCATTTTGTTATTGTGGCCGCGCAGCTGACTAGAAGTGCTGCTAGGCTAACCGCTGTGCTGTTTTTCACTGCTAGTTCTGCAGTTAAAGGTTCATCAGTGTCAAGGGAGCACCCCCTCTCATCGTGTGGGTCCCCTTGGCCATAAATAGGGAGTCAGGGTACTGTTGGATGGGGCTCGCTGGCTGAGAGCTCTGATTTCTGCTTCCAACGCTATCAGCGCCTAGCTCCTAACCTTTTAACATGGGGATTGGTGTTTACTTTTTATAGTCTGACTGCAAGTGAGAGGAGTTTTTAAAGTAAATTATGTGACAATCTTGCTGGAGTACAAGGATCGTGAAAGGATTTCCCTGACATGTTTTGCTTTTTCCTCTCGGTTATTTTTGCTGACTCTGTTTGTGTGGCCTTAGGACTCTGGCACTTTCCCACTGTACTACAGTGGGAAAGTGTGCATGTCCCTCCTACACATGCCAGGAAAGGGCGCTTACATGATTGGTTCAGGGGCTGTACCCAGGAGTACTCTGTAAAAAGGTACACCACATACCCAGGACAGGTATAGCCCTGGCTACTAGTGGGACATTGCACCTGCCAGATTAGTCTGTCAAGCATGTATCTGGCTTTACAATGCAGGCCTGTGGAGGTACAGTTGCACTGGTGCTTAAGTTGCCACTTCTAACTCTGTAGCCAATCCTGAGTGGGCCCTCCACTACCCTCAGAGCACCCCCTGAAGGGCAAGGCAGGTAGTAGATGGAAGGCTGGGCAGGAACACATGGGTGTCCCAAGCCCCGGTAGTGAAGAGCCACCATGTGGGTTTTCCTTTCCTAGAGGACCGCCTCTTCCCATAAGGTTTTACTGATTCTCTATCCAGTGGCCTGAGGGACCTAGGCACTTCCCACTGTCAGAACAGTGTAAAAGTGTGCATCCATTTCCTACATATGTTAGGAAGTGGCACTGGCCAGTGTGTGCATGCATGCCCAATGGTGTTCCAAACATGTATTGAGCTTGTCATTGCAGGCCTGTGTGGGCAAACTTGCACCTATGGTGTTCTTAACCATGAGTCCAGCCTGTCCTGGCAGGCCTGTTTGTGTGCCCTTGCACTTATGGTGTTTTTAAACATGAGTCCAGCCTGTCATAGCAGGCCTGGGTGTGCATACTTGCACCTATGGTGTTCTTAAATATATGTCAAGCATGTCATAGCAGGCCTGTTCATGTGCACTTGCACTTATGGTGTTCTTAAACCTGTGTCCAACCTGTCACAGCAGGCCTGGGTGTGCACGCTTGCACCTATGGTGTTCTTAAACATGTGTCTAGCCTGTCATAGCAGGCCTGCATGTGTGCACTTGCACCTATGGTGTTGTTAAACCTGTGTCCAGCCTGTCATAGCATGCCTGTGTGTGTGCACTTGCACCTATGGTGTTATTAAACCTGTCCAGTCTGCCATTGCAGGCTTATGTATGCGCAAGGGCACGTATGTCTAGGGAGTGAAGAATACCCATGTGTGTTTTCATTACCTATGAGAGCTGCTCTTCCCATAGGTTAACATGGGAGAAGTTTACAATTTCCCCAACTGAAATATTGGATTGCAGGGAAGCAGCCTCATAATATTTCCTATCACTGGATTTGGGTTGACAAACCGCTTCCTTTGGTAAAGGTGTTTTTTTAGGAATGTCACTTCTAGAAAGTGGGCATTTCTATGCTCTAAAATGCTTTTGTGTGCCTTTTAAATTCAACTCTAATCCACAATGGAAGCTGGGAGAGCACATCTGTGCATTCCCCAGTAACAGCTATAAACGTTGGGCACATAACTGGAGCAACAGACCTCAGACAGACATTTGAGGGTCGGGCTGGATAGATTGAAGGGAGAGGTTTTGACACTTGGCCTCTCAGGGCCTGGTCGTGCCTATGGCAGACAGGATTGAAATTTAAGGGGGACATCTGTGGCTCAAAGGGGAACTCTCTGAACCTCCGCCAACTTCAAAAGCACACTACAGTATAACTACTGGTGCCAATCTGCGGCAAACTAGAGATATGCTTGTAGGGATGCAGGACTGAAGATACTGGACTGTGTGGTGCACACTGTCAGAGGGATATGTTGTGCACAAGAAGTAAATACTGTCTTTGGAAGGAACTGCGCACCCTTTCTGAATTGTGGCTGGCCTGGGCTGACTGCCTGCTGCTGTGTAGCAACCCTAAGTGTGCTCTCCAAGGGCTTGTAGGCTTGCCCCCTGTTCTCTGGTAGAGGTCTCAGGTACATCAAAGACCTCCCATAGGGAACCAACACCTACCTCTGGAATATGGAGAGCGGTGCCCTCAAAAGTGCCCACATCATCTGCTGGATTACACCTAATGGCCGCATTGTGATCATGGAACTAAGTTTTGTGCCTGGAGACCAAATTGCATGGTGTGGAGCTCTCAATATACTATCTGGATTTAAGGAGTGTGGCCTTTCTTTGTGGGGCCTCAACAGGCATAAGCGTCTTATTGATGGTGAGCGGATTCACCGGTTGGGGTACCCCGCGTGGCCCACTTTGTTGATCGTGCTGCATTTCTCTCATGAGACACGCTGACTGCATGCTCATTGCGTGCAGTGTCTGATTCACAGGTTGTGACCCTCGGAGGTGGGGGTGTACCCATAGATGTGTAGCATTCTACCTCAAGTGGCACCACTGAATTTGCTCCTCTGTGTGTGACTGGAATTGTCTGGTGCGACTCAAGTCATTGTGCACCAGACATTGTGCCTCATTCCAGGGGGTAGGGAATTGGTAATTCTCCATGTGTGACCAGAATTGTCTGGTGCGACTCAAGGCATTGCGCACCAGACATTTTGCCTCATTCCAGAGAAGCATGGAATTGACAACTCTTTGTGTGTGATCAGAACTGTCTGGTGTGACTTAGGCCATTGCTTGCCATTTCAGGGAGGTACGGATTTGGTAACTCTTCATGTCTGTTCAGAACAGTCTGGTGCAACTCTAATCTTCGTGCACCAGAAGTAGTGACCCATTACCAGAGGGGTGCAGAGGAGTGGATTTGTGTGCTGCAGTGCCTGGCATGGCTCAGTGTGTGGCGTTGTGTCCTACAGTGACTCTTTCCTCATGCTTGGCAGAGCAGGGCCCGTGCTGGAAGCCACGGTGCAGAGAGATTTGAGTGAACTTCACAACTGGGGGCCAAACCTCCTTTTGTCAACTGCTGGCTAATCAGCCTGTTATTTATTTTCTTTCTCCACCTTTATCACCGAGACCCTGAATAAGTGTGGCTCCAGCCGTGGTCAGCCTAGCACCTGGGAAAGGTTTCTTTCATCCCCAGCCCATGGGGCAGGGTTGTAGGGGTTGGTTGAAGGGGTGGAGTAAGGTGTGGGCCCATGGGGTTTGCGAGTACAGTTACAACTGACCTGCTTGATACCAGTGCACTGCATTAGGTTGTTGGGAGCTAGTGTGTGGGAATGCATGCTAAATGAGCTTGCCTGATATCCGTGGCACCTGCGTAGCAGTGTGGAGTGAGTATGTGGGAATGACTGCCTATGATCAACTGCACTGCAAGGCAGTGCTGCTGTACCCATTGTTTCCTTGCCAAAAGAATATCACGGTTGACACTGTTTTTCACCCGACCAGCCTAGGGCCACAAGGCTATTTTAAAGTCTTGTAATTATCGGTGTGTACACATTGCTGCTATCGTTGTGAACTGGGATGCACATGTAACTTTGTGGTATTGAAATTGAATAATTGCTAGGGTGGGTCTTGTGCTGACAACATTCTGCACCGCATGAGAGTCCTGGGAGGGAGAGTAGGATTTTTCCCAAGTGTCCATATTGCTGATGTGGTTTTAACACAGTTGGGCCTAGTATGGCTAGTGATATTTCTGAATGTGATTTATGCCCAGAAGTGCATGATTTACATGTTGTGTTAGTTAATATGTGTGTGCTGAATACAAATCTTCTTTACATACACAGCATGTAATGTCTCTTTTGTGATGCTCAGTGTATTTATTGTGTAAGAGTGCTGTACTAATGCTTTACGCATTGCCCCTGTAATAAACCTGATTGCTCGGTGCCAAGCTACCCAAGGGTGAGCACAGGTTATACATTGAGTGTAATCACCCACTCTTGATGGGAGTGGTAGGTTCTGCCTGGCTAGAGCCATCCAGAATGTTCCACCTCCAACAGAAAGACTGGAGGATGTTGTGTTTTTTGCAACTCGTGACAAAATGTAAGTATCTGTAAATTAACTGCATGCATTTAGCAGTTAGGAAAGCAAAAGTAAAACACATTTGTTTTGTAATTCTGAAGTGTGCTGGTAAAACAGATTTTAATAGGAGCAAAGCAAATCAAGATACTTGGTGATGCACAAATGATAAATATAAATTTTCAGAGAAGTCCAATTTCCACACATTATCCTTTGTATGCAATATAGTCCTATCAATAAAACTGCATGTCTGTGCAAAATTAGTGGGCATTTCAATGGGAAAATGTGCTGCCTGTGAATTACAGTACACTACCACACGATGTTTTTGTACATTCAAAAACGGCCCTTCTCTTGTTCATTAAAGGTAGGTGGGTCACACAAGTTTGTAGTTGTAAAAACTGGGTCATGATTCTAAAACATTTGGGAAGCATTGTGATAAACGAATGTTTGGGAAACAAACATGCATTGTCCATAACTAAAATGGTGGTTTTGAAATACAAGCTAGTGTTTTTTTTTCTGAGACAGAAAGCAATAGTCTTTTTTGGGGGTGGAATCACATTTATTTTAAATTTATTTGTATTTGAGTGTAAAATGTATACAGTTTCATAAACTAGCAACCAGATATTTGTAATCAAATTTGTGATAGTCAGTAGAGCTCTTTGGAAGCTAAGTCTGTAGGTTCTACCTTTGTGGTATCCACCGTTCTAGGTCGATCTCAGTACCTTCAGCACCATCAGTAAGTCATATCAGCTTTATTTGGCTACCTAAAACCATACAAGCAAAAGCAGCATACAATATACATAGATAACAAATACAAGAATTTAAAACAATTGCAGCATACAAACACCCTCCCAATAAATACAGAAGCCACCTATACCATACAAGAAAAAAGGGATGACCAGGTTCAAATAATAATAGCCCTAACATCTTTCTTAAAAATAATCTTAAAAGCCTAACCCTCTCCTCGGGAGTGGGTCCGCCATCAGGGCAGAGGAGCGTCGCCCCCCCCGCCAGCAGTAATAAGAGCTTCAACCTTTAAAAACAAAACGACAATAAACGCTGTTTATTGTTGTTTTGTTTCTAAAGGGTGGAGCCATGGGGGTGACGAGCATGGAGGGGAGTGTACAGAGCACTCCCCTCAGTGCACATGTATGTTTGGCCGGCCGTCTAGGGACGGCCAAACATACATGCGCACAAGGGCTCTCTCCAACCCGGCACTGTGGTGCCGAGTTGGAGAGAGCCTGCTCAGGCTCCCAGTCCGCGCTGGAGCGCCCAGCTGGGGCGCTCCAGCCAATCATGATGCTGCTTTGAGCAGCATCATGATTGGCGCAGGGCAGGCTGGGAGCCTGTGCCTGGAGTGCGACGTGGCGATGTAAGAGCAGCGCAGCAACAAGGCAAGATTTTTTTTTTTATATATATATACATTTGTTTGGCCTCCCCCCGCCCCGCCCCAGGCCTAGTCGCCAGCTGCGACTGCCTCTCCTACACCTCATCATGGGCACAAAAAACTAGCAATATGCCAAATTTCCATGGGTGGTTTCTTCGCAATAGCGTCTTCCCAGCTAAGAGCCAGCAGCTGAAAAATAAAACAATAGTTTACTATTGATTTATATTTCAGGTGCTGGCTCAGCCAGCATGTGCAGGGAGGGGCGGGGCTGGGCCATCGGAGGGGGCAGAAGGAGGGGTGGAGTCACTGAGTGCACTTAAGTATGCATATCAGTTTAGCTGGCCGTCTTAAGCCAAACTGACATGTGCACTTAGGTTACACAGCCGGGTTGGAGAAACTGCACAGACTCCCATCAAGTGTCTGAGTGGCAGACCAAGCTGCTCGGACCATTCCTGGCACTGCTCTCATGCTAGGTGCCTACTGGAACCAACTGATACATATGGTCCGTCGACAACCCTCCTTTTGGCTCACCCCCACTCACCTCCACGTGGGGGACCCTGATGGGCTGCTGCAGAAGATTGGCCACCTGAGATGTCTCGCCCTTCAGCACAATCACTGCTTTATGAACCTATAAAATCTGCTTAACGCTAGTATGTATTACAAAGGATTGAGGGATTCATGCATTTTTTTCATTTGTCCACCCTGTGCTAATTAAAGAGATTCTCTGTTATGAAATATAAATGAGAATTCACTTGGAAGTGCAGAATGGAAAAATAAGAGATCAACTGTAGATTGCTATTGTGGTAAATGTTGTCCCACATGACATTGCATTTCCTGAAGTGCTTGCATGACTTATGTCTTTTTAGAGATGTTTTCAGGGAAATTGTGATGAATAATGCAACATTTTGCCAACATTTTGTTCAAAATAATCATAGAGATGTTGAACCTACAAAATACCTGAGAATGGTCAGAAGTAGTTGGCAAACACTGAAAATATTAGGATATTTGCAGACTGTGCAGCACATACCATCTTTTGGCAAACTGTGTGAACAAACTGTTGTAAAATTAACTGTTTAGTATATTTATTTAATGGCCCCAAACAAAAAAGTTGGGCTTGTACATTTCACTTGCTAGCTGAAATTCAGAAGAGGAAGTGCACCGCACCACTTCCAGACAGACAAGATTTCACTGCCTGCGGTCCTTGTCATCAAACCCCCTCATTGTCTCTGAGGAGTAGATATGCTCTGTTTTTGTGTTTAGCTGAATCTAAGATTATTTGTGTAGCAAAAATATGCAAGGCTTGTGGGTGCTCTTCCTTGTAATCCTATTCTGGATGGATCAACATTTGTTCACAGAAGTTAACTACTTATCAACATCAGAAGTGTGTTTCCTGCTTACTGGTGGGTAGTGTGAGCTATCTTGCACTCCATTGCAAAGCACTCGAAATCTGGAAGCTCTGACATTGACAATAATATTCTCAATGCGTGGGCCTGGGGTTTCTTGCATTCCTGCTCAGAGGGGGCCTGGCCTAGCAGTTCAGCCCAGATGGATTGTTGAGTTGTGCCAAGACTGATTTGCATACAATTGGCTCTTGTCTGAGGTAGCATGGTGGGCAAAAAATGGTGGACTGGATTGTGGCCCAGCATATTTAATAGTGGATTATTAGAGATTAATTCAAGCAATCCACCTATTACTTATTTTGGATTCTATTTAGTCACACACATTCCACATAGCAGAATCCAGAAGGCTTTGACTGCCAACAATGGACATTCAATGGGCAGTCCTTAGAAGTGGCAGTTGAAGGTTGGGTAACCCAAAGGTGAAAAATGAGTGTGATCCCAGATATACATGTGCATGTTAGTGGAATCCAGAGTCCGTTTTTTCTTGCGGGTGGAGGAGCGATGCCCCCCCCTCTGCCCACTGCAAGCCGTGCAGGCAAAAATAAAATGTCAATGAAAAGATTGCAGTGCCATTTTATTTTTTACAGCACACCACAGATTAGCCCAGAGACTTGCTGGATGTGTCCTCCCTCTGCTGATTGGCAGTAGAGTACTGGAGCAGTGGCTTGACTGGACTCTCCAATGTGCTGATGCCACTTTAACTGGCTGTTTCGCGCTTGCCAAACTGACATGCACACTTTGAAGCTCTTCACACAGCTGTCTTAAGACAGCTGGGTGGAGACTAAGTGCAGGCCTCTAGGGCCTGAAGGAGCATCCAGCCAGCCCGCTTCATCCAATCCAGGTGCTTCTCTCCTGCTGGTTAGCAGAAGGAGAAGAGCACTGAGGAGGACACACAGTCCGTGGGTAAGTACTGATTTTTTCTTTTAAATGTGTAATGCATGTGTGTATATTGCATTGGACAAAAAGAAAAAAGGGAGCACACTGCCTCACACTCCAGCAAAAAGTTAGCCCCAATGCATCATGGTAAATGCAGTCACTTCGTTTTGTGTTGAAAAAGTAATCAAAAGTCTTTCACCTTAGTGGGTGCAGCAAGTGCTGTGTATCTCTGGACACGTGTTTCTGGGTTCAGCCCGTCATCAGCAGAGAGCAGCCAAGTCTGTGGGGTTGCTTGAAATGCCGCCAAAAGTCTTCTCAGGTTTATGTACCACTCACTGGCGCACAGGTGCCTCACCAGAGCTCGTCAGCTCGTTAGCTCAAGGGAGCAGTCATTGGACAAAAAGAAAAAAGGGAGCACACTGCCTCACACTCCAGCAAAAAGTTAGCCCCAATGCATCATGGTAAATGCAGTCACTTCGTTTTGTGTTGAAAAAGTAATCAAAAGTCTTTCACATTAGTGGGTGCAGCAAGTGCTGTGTATCTCTGGACACGTGTTTCTGGGTTCAGACCGTCATCAGCAGAGAGCAGCCAAGTCTGTGGGGTTGGTTGAAATGCCGCCAAAAGTCTTCTCAGGTTTATGTACCACTCACTGGCGCACAGGTGCCTCACCAGAGCTCGTCAGCTTGTTAGCTCAAGGGAGCAGTCATTGGACAAAAAGAAAAAAGGGAACACACTGCCTCACACTCCAGCAAAATGTTAGCCCCAATGCATCATGGTAAATGCAGTCACTTCGTTTTGTGTTGAAAAAGTAATCCAAAGTCTTTCACCTTAGTGGGTGCAGCAAGTGCTGTGTATCTCTGGACACGTGTTTCTGGGTTCAGCCCGTTATCAGCAGAGAGCAGCCAAGTCTGTGGGGTTGCTTGAAATGCCGCCAAAAGTCTTCTCAGGTTTATGTACCACTCACTGGCGCACAGGTGCCTCACCAGAGCTCGTCAGCTCGTTAGCTCAAGGGAGCAGTCATTGCACAAAAAGAAAAAAAGGAGCACACTGCCTCACACTCCAGCAAAAAGTTAGCCCCAATGCATCATGGTAAATGCAGTCACTTCGTTTTGTGTTGAAAAAGTTATCAAAAGTCTTTCACCTTAGTGGGTGCAGCAAGTGCTGTGTATCTCTGGACACGTGTTTCTGGGTTCAGCCCGTCATCAGCAAAGAGCAGCCAAGTCTGTGGGGTTGCTTGAAATGCCGCCAAAAGTCTTCTCAGGTTTATGTACCAGTCACAGGCGCACAGGTGCCTCACCAGAGCTCGTCAGCTCGTTAGCTTAAGGGAGCAGTCATTGGACAAAAAGAAAAAAGGGAGCACACTGCCTCACACTCCAGCAAAAAGTTAGCCCCAATGCATCATGGTAAATGCAGTCACTTCGTTTTGTGTTGAAAAAGTAATCAAAAGTCTTTCACCTTAGTGGGTGCAGCAAGTGCTGTGTATCTCTGGTCACGTGTTTCTGGGTTCAGCCCGTCATCAGCAGAGAGCAGCCAAGTCTGTGGGGTTGCTTGAAATGCCGCCAAAATTCTTCTCAGGTTTATGTACCACTCACTGGCGCACAGGTGCCTCACCAGAGCTCGTCAGCTCGTTAGCTCAAGGGACAAGTCATTGGATAAAAAGAAAAAAGGGAGCACAGTGCCTCACACTCCAGCAAAAAGTTAGCCCCAATGCATCATGGTAAATGCAGTCACTTCGTTTTGTGTTGAAAAAGTAATCAAAAGTCTTTCACCTTAGTGGGTGCAGCAAGTGCTGTGTATCTCTGGACACGTGTTTCTGGGTTCAGCCCGTCATCAGCAGAGAGCAGCCAAGTCTGTGGGGTTGCTTGAAATGCCGCCAAAAGTCTTCTCAGGTTTATGTACCACTCACTGGCGCACAGGTGCCTCACCAGAGCTCGTCAGCTTGTTAGCTCAAGGGAGCAGTCATAGGACAAAAAGAAAAAAGGGAGCACACTGCCTCACACTCCAGCAAAAAGTTAGCCCCAATGCATCATGGTAAATGCAGTCACTTCGTTTTGTGTTGAAAAAGTAATCAAAAGTCTTTCACCTTAGTGGGTGCAGCAAGTGCTGTGCATCTCTGGACACGTGTTTCTGGGTTCAGACCGTCATCAGCAGAGAGCAGCCAAGTCTGTGGGGTTGCTTGAAATGCCGCCAAAAGTCTTCTCAGGTTTATGTACCACTCACTGGCGCACAGGTGCCTCACCAGAGCTCGTCAGCTCGTTAGCTCAAGGGAGCAGTCATTGGACAAAAAGAAAAAAGGGAGCACACTGCCTCACACTCCAGCAAAAAGTTAGCCCCAATGCATCATGGTAAATGCAGTCACTTCGTTTTGTGTTGAAAAAGTAATCAAAAGTCTTTCACCTTAGTGGGTGCAGCAAGTGCTGTGTATCTCTGGACACGTGTTTCTGGGTTCAGCCCGTCATCAGCAGAGAGCAGCCAAGTCTGTGGGGTTGCTTGAAATGCCGCCAAAAGTCTTCTCAGGTTTATGTACCACTCACTGGCGCACAGGTGCCTCACCAGAGCTTGTCAGCTCGTTAGCTCAAGGGAGCAGTCATTGGACAAAAAGAAAAAAGGGAGCACACTGCCTCACACTCCAGCAAAAAGTTAGCCCCAATGCATCATGGTAAATGCAGTCACTTCGTTTTGTGTTGAAAAAGTAATCAGAAAAAGCCATGAGAGGTACATAAACCTGAGAAAACATTTGGCGGCAGTTCAAGCAAGCCCCTATACCATGCTGCTCCCTGCTGATGATGGGCTAAACCCAGAAACATGTGTACAGGGATAAACAGCACTTGCTGCGCCTACAGAGGTGAAAGACTTTATTACTTTCGGAATGGACTACGAATTCGACTGCATTTACCATGATGCATTGGGGTTGGACTTTGTTGCTGGAGTGTAGGCAGTGTGCTCCCTTTCTTTGTAATTTTGTCTTTGGACGGCTCCCTTGAGACACAGCTGACGAGCCTTGGGAGGCACCTGTGCGCCATGAGAGGTACATAAACCTGAGAAAACATTTGGCGGCATTTCAAGCAAGCCCCTATACCATGCTGCTCTCTGCTGATGATGGGCTAAACCCAGAAACACGTGTACAGGGATAAACAGCACTTGCTGCGCCTACAGAGGTGAAAGACTTTATTACTTTCGGAATGGACTACGAATTCGACTGCATTTACCATTATGCATTGGGGTTGGACTTTGTTGCTGGAGTGTAGGCAGTGTGCTCCCTTTCTTTGTAATTTTGTCTTTGGACGGCTCCCTTGAGCCATGGCTGACGAGCCTTGGGAGGCACCTGTGCGCCATGAGAGGTACATAAACCTGATAAAACATTTGGCGGCATTTCAAGCAAGCCCCTATACTATGCTGCTCCCTGGTGATGACGGGCTAAACCCAGAAACACGTGTACAGGGATAAACAGCACTTGCTGCGCCTACAGAGGTGAAAGACTTTATTACTTTCGGAATGGACTACGAATTCGCCTGCATTTACCATGATGCATTGGGGTTGGACTTTGTTGCTGGAGTGTAGGCAGTGTGCTCCCTTTCTTTGTAATTTTGTCTTTGGACGGCTCCCTTGAGCCACGGCTGACGAGCCTTGGGAGGCACCTGTGCGCCATGAGAGGTACATAAACCTGAGAAAACATTTGGCGGCATTTAAAGCAAGCCCCTATACCATGCTGCTCCCGGCTGATGATGGGCTAAACCCAGAAACACGTGTACAGGGATAAACAGCACTTGCTGCGCCTACAGAGGTGAAAGACTTTATTATTTTCGGAATGGACAACGAATTCGACTGCATTTACCATGATGCATTGGGGTTGGACTTTGTTGCTGGAGTGTAGGCAGTGTGCTCCCTTTCTTTGTAATTTTGTCTTTGGACGGCTCCCTTGAGCCACGGCTGACGAGCCTTGGGAGGCACCTGTGCGCCATGAGAGGTACATACACCTGAGAAAACATTTGGCGGCATTTCAAGCAAGCCCCTATACCATGCTGCTCCCTGCTGATGATGGGCTAAACCCAGAAACACGTGTACAGGGATAAACAGCACTTGCTGCGCCTACAGAGGTGAAAGACTTTATTACTTTCGGAATGGACTACGAATTCGACTGCATTTACCATGATGCATTGGGGTTGGACTTTGTTGCTGGAGTGTAGGCAGTGTGCTCCCTTTCTTTGTAATTTTGTCTTTGGACGGCTCCCTTGAGCCACGGCTGACGAGCCTTGGGAGGCACCTGTGCGCCATGAGAGGTACATACACCTGAGAAAACATTTGGCGGCATTTCAAGCAAGCCCCTATACCATGCTGCTCCCTGCTGATGATGGGCTAAACCCAGAAACACGTGTACAGGGATAAACAGCACTTGCTGCACCTACAGAGGTGAAAGACTTTATTACTTTCGGAATGGACAACGAATTCGACTGCATTTACCATGATGCATTGGGGTTGGACTTTGTTGCTGGAGTGTAGGCAGTGTGCTCCCTTTCTTTGTAATTTTGTCTTTGGACGGCTCCCTTGAGCCACGGCTGACGAGCCTTGGGAGGCACCTGTGCGCCATGAGAGGTACATAAACCTGAGAAAACATTTGGCGGCATTTCAAGCAAGCCCCTATACCATGCTGCTCCCTGCTGATGATGGGCTAAACCCAGAAACACGTGTACAGGGATAAACAGCACTTGCTGCGCCTACAGAGGTGAAAGACTTTATTACTTTCGGAATGGACTACGAATTCGACTGCATTTACCATGATGCATTGGGGTTGGACTTTGTTGCTGGAGTGTAGGCAGTGTGCTCCCTTTCTTTGTAATTTTGTCTGTGGACGGCTCCCTTGAGCCACGGCTGACGAGCCTTGGGAGGCACCTGTGCGCCATGAGAGGTACATAAACCTGAGAAAACATTTGGCGGCATTTCAAGCAAGCCCCTATACCATGCTGCTCCCTGCTGATGATGGGCTAAACCCAGAAACACGTGTACAGGGATAAACAGCACTTGCTGCGCCTACAGAGGTGAAAGACTTTATTACTTTCGGAATGGACTACGAATTCGACTGCATTTACCATGATGCATGGGGTTGGACTTTGTTGCTGGAGTGTAGGCAGTGTGCTCCCTTTCTTTGTAATTTTGTCTTTGGACGGCTCCCTTGAGCCACGGCTGACGAGCCTTGGGAGGCACCTGTGCACCATGTGAGGTACATAAACCTGAGAAAAAATTTGGCGGCATTACAAGCAAGCCCCTATACCATGCTGCTCCCTGCTGATGATGGGCTAAACCCAGGAACACGTGTACAGGGATAAACAGCACTTGCTGCGCCTACAGAGGTGAAAGACTTTATTACTTTCGGAATGGACTACGAATTCGACTGCATTTACCATGATGCATGGGGTTGGACTTTGTTGCTGGAGTGTAGGCAGTGTGCTCCCTTTCTTTGTAATTTTGTCTTTGGACGGCTCCCTTGAGCCACGGCTGACGAGCCTTGGGAGGCACCTGTGCACCATGAGAGGTACATAAACCTGAGAAAACATTTGGCGGCATTTCAAGCAAGCCCCTATACCATGCTGCTCCCTGCTGATGATGGGCTAAACCCAGAAACACGTGTACAGGGATAAACAGCACTTGCTGCGCCTACAGAGGTGAAAGACTTTATTACTTTCGGAATGGACTACGAATTCGACTGCATTTACCATGATGCATTGGGGTTGGACTTTGTTGCTGGAGTGTAGGCAGTGTGCTCCCTTTCTTTGTAATTTTGTCTTTGGACGGCTCCCTTGAGCCACGGCTGACGAGCCTTGGGAGGCACCTGTGCGCCATGAGAGGTACATAAACCTGAGAAAACATTTGGCGGCATTTCAAGCAAGCCCCTATACCATGCTGCTCCCTGCTGATGATGGGCTAAACCCAGAAACACGTGTACAGGGATAAACAGCACTTGCTGCGCCTACAGAGGTGAAAGACTTTATTACTTTCGGAATGGACTACGAATTCGACTGCATTTACCATGATGCATTGGGGTTGGACTTTGTTGCTGGAGTGTAGGCAGTGTGCTCCCTTTCTTTGTAATTTTGTCTTTGGACGGCTCCCTTGAGCCACGGCTGACGAGCCTTGGGAGGCACCTGTGCGCCATGAGAGGTACATAAACCTGAGAAAACATTTGGCGGCATTTCAAGCAAGCCCCTATACCATGCTGCTCCCTGCTGATGATGGGCTAAACCCAGAAACACGTGTACAGGGATAAACAGCACTTGCTGCGCCTACAGAGGTGAAAGACTTTATTACTTTCGGAATGGACTACGAATTCGACTGCATTTACCATGATGCATTGGGGTTGGACTTTGTTGCTGGAGTGTAGGCAGTGTGCTCCCTTTCTTTGTAATGTTGTCTTTGGACGGCTCCCTTGAGCCACGGCTGACGAGCCTTGGGAGGTACCTGTGCGCCATGAGAGGTACATAAACCTGAGAAAACATTTGGCGGCATTTCAAGCAAGCCCCTATACCATGCTGCTCCCTGCTGATGATGGGCTAAACCCAGAAACACGTGTACAGGGATAAACAGCACTTGCTGCGCCTACAGAGGTGAAAGACTTTATTACTTTCGGAATGGACTACGAATTCGACTGCATTTACCATGATGCATTGGGGTTGGACTTTGTTGCTGGAGTGTAGGCAGTGTGCTCCCTTTCTTTGTAATTTTGTCTTTGGACGGCTCCCTTGAGCCACGGCTGACGAGCCTTGGGAGGCACCTGTGCGCCATGAGAGGTACATAAACCTGAGAAAAAATTTGGCGGCATTTCAAGAAAGCCCCTATACCATGCTGCTCCCGGCTGATGATGGGCTAAACCCAGAAACACGTGTACAGGGATAAACAGCACTTGCTGCGCCTACAGAGGTGAAAGACTTTATTATTTTCGGAATGGACAACGAATTCGACTGCATTTACCATGATGCATTGGGGTTGGACTTTGTTGCTGGAGTGTAGGCAGTGTGCTCCCTTTCTTTGTAATTTTGTCTTTGGACGGCTCCCTTGAGCCACGGCTGACGAGCCTTGGGAGGCACCTGTGCGCCATGAGAGGTACATACACCTGAGAAAACATTTGGCGGCATTTCAAGCAAGCCCCTATACCATGCTGCTCCCTGCTGATGATGGGCTAAACCCAGAAACACGTGTACAGGGATAAACAGCACTTGCTGCGCCTACAGAGGTGAAAGACTTTATTACTTTCGGAATGGACTACGAATTCGACTGCTTTTACCATGATGCATTGGGGTTGGACTTTGTTGCTGGAGTGTAGGCAGTGTGCTCCCTTTCTTTGTAATTTTGTCTTTGGACGGCTCCCTTGAGCCACGGCTGACGAGCCTTGGGAGGCACCTGTGCGCCATGAGAGGTACATAAACCTGAGAAAACATTTGGCGGCATTTCAAGGAAGCCCCTATACCATGCTGCTCCCTGCTGATGATGGGCTAAACCCAGAAACACGTGTACAGGGATAAACAGCACTTGCTGCACCTACAGAGGTGAAAGACTTTATTACTTTCGGAATGGACAACGAATTCGACTGCATTTACCATGATGCATTGGGGTTGGACTTTGTTGCTGGAGTGTAGGCAGTGTGCTCCCTTTCTTTGTAATTTTGTCTTTGGACGGCTCCCTTGAGCCACGGCTGACGAGCCTTGGGAGGCACCTGTGCGCCATGAGAGGTACATAAACCTAAGAAAACATTTGGCGGCATTTCAAGCAAGCCCCTCTACCATGCTGCTCCCTGCTGATGATGGGCTAAACCCAGAAACATGTGTACAGGGATAAACAGCACTTTCTGCGCCTACAGAGGTGAAAGACTTTATTACTTTCGGAATGGACTACGAATTCGACTGCATTTACCATGATGCATTGGGGTTGGACTTTGTTGCTGGAGTGTAGGCAGTGTGCTCCCTTTCTTTGTAATTTTGTCTGTGGACGGCTCCCTTGAGCCACGGCTGACGAGCCTTGGGAGGCACCTGTGCGCCATGAGAGGTACATAAACCTGAGAAAACATTTGGCGGCATTTCAAGCAAGCCCCTATACCATGCTGCTCCCTGCTGATGATGGGCTAAACCCAGAAACACGTGTACAGGGATAAACAGCACTTGCTGCGCCTACAGAGGTGAAAGACTTTATTACTTTCGGAATGGACTACGAATTCGACTGCATTTACCATGATGCATGGGGTTGGACTTTGTTGCTGGAGTGTAGGCAGTGTGCTCCCTTTCTTTGTAATTTTGTCTTTGGACGGCTCCCTTGAGCCACGGCTGACGAGCCTTGGGAGGCACCTGTGCACCATGAGAGGTACATAAACCTGAGAAAAAATTTGGCGGCATTTCAAGCAAGCCCCTATACCATGCTGCTCCCTGCTGATGATGGGCTAAACCCAGAAACACGTGTACAGGGATAAACAGCACTTGCTGCGCCTACAGAGGTGAAAGACTTTATTACTTTCGGAATGGACTACGAGTTCGACTGCATTTACCATGATGCATTGGGGTTGGACTTTGTTGCTGGAGTGTAGGCAGTGTGCTCCCTTTCTTTGTAATTTTGTCTTTGGACGGCTCCCTTGAGCCACGGCTGACGAGCCTTGGGAGGCACCTGTGCGCCATGAGAGGTACATAAACCTGAGAAAACATTTGGCGGCATTTCAAGCGAGCCCCTATACCATGCTGCTACCTGCTGATGATGGGCTAAACCCAGAAACACGTGTACAGGGATAAACAGCACTTGCTGCGCCTACAGAGGTGAAAGACTTCATTACTTTCGGAATGGACTACGAATTCGACTGCATTTACCATGATGCATTGGGGTTGGACTTTTTTGCTGGAGTGTAGGCAGTGTGCTCCCTTTCTTTGTAATTTGGTCTTTGGACGGCTCCCTTGAGCCACGGCTGACGAGCCTTGGGAGGCACCTGTGCGCCATGAGAGGTACATAAACCTGAGAAAACATTTGGCGGCATTTCAAGCAAGCCCCTATACCATGCTGCTCCCTGCTGATGATGGGCAAAACCCAGAAACACATGTACAGGGATAAACAGCACTTGCTGCGCCCACAGAGGTGAAAGACTTTATTACTTTTGGAATGGACTACGAATTCGACTGCATTTACCATGATGCATTGGGGTTGGACTTTGTTGCTGGAGTGTAGGCAGTGTGCTCGCTTTCTTTGTAATTTTGTCTTTGGACGGCTCCCTTGAGCCACGGCTGACGAGCCTTGGGAGGCACCTGTGCGCCATGAGAGGTACATAAACCTGAGAAAACATTTGGCGGCATTTCAAGCAAGCCCCTATACCATGCTGCTCCCTGCTGATGATGGGCTAAACCCAGAAACACGTGTACAGGGATAAACAGCACTTGCTGCGCCTACAGAGGTGAAAGACTTTATTACTTTCGGAATGGACTACGAATTTTACTGCATTTACCATGATGCATTGGGGTTGGACTTTGTTGCTGGAGTGTAGGCAGTGTGCTCCCTTTCTTTGTAATTTTGTCTTTGGACGGCTCCCTTGAGCCACGGCTGACGAGCCTTGGGAGGCACCTGTGCGCCATGAGAGGTACATAAACCTGAGAAAAAATTTGGCGGCATTTCAAGCAAGCCCCTATACCATGCTGCTCCCGGATGATGATGGGCTAAACCCAGAAACACGTGTACAGGGATAAACAGCACGTGCTGCGCCTACAGAGGTGAAAGACTTTATTATTTTCGGAATGGACAACGAATTCGACTGCATTTACCATGATACATTGGGGTTGGACTTTGTTGCTGGAGTGTAGGCAGTGTGCTCCCTTTCTTTGTAATTTTGTCTTTGGACGGCTCCCTTGAGCCACGGCTGACGAGCCTTGGGAGGCACCTGTGCGCCATGAGAGGTACATACACCTGAGAAAACATTTGGCGGCATTTCAAGCAAGCCCCTATACCATGCTGCTCCCTGCTGATGATGGGCTAAACCCAGAAACACGTGTACAGGGATAAACAGCACTTGCTGCGCCTACAGAGGTGAAAGACTTTATTACTTTCGGAATGGACTACGAATTCGACTGCATTTACCATGATGCATTGCGGTTGGACTTTGTTGCTGGAGTGTAGGCAGTGTGCTCCCTTTCTTTGTAATTTTGTCTTTGGACGGCTCCCTTGAGCCACGGCTGACGAGCCTTGGGAGGCACCTGTGCGCCATGAGAGGTACATAAACCTGAGAAAACATTTGGCGGCATTTCAAGCAAGCCCCTATACCATGCTGCTCCCTGCTGATGATGGGCTAAACCCAGAAACACGTGTACAGGGATAAACAGCACTTGCTGCACCTACAGAGGTGAAAGACTTTATTACTTTCGGAATGGACTACGAATTCGACTGCATTTACCATGATGCATTGGGGTTGGACTTTGTTGCTGGAGTGTAGGCAGTGTGCTCCCTTTCTTTGTAATTTTGTCTTTGGATGGCTCCCTTGAGCCACGGCTGACGAGCCTTGGGAGGCACCTGTGCGCCATGAGAGGTACATAAACCTGAGAAAACATTTGGCGGCATTTCAAGCAAGCCCCTATACCATGCTGCTCCCTGCTGATGATGGGCTAAACCCAGAAACACGTGTACAGGGATAAACAGCACTTGCTGCGCCTACAGAGGTGAAAGACTTTATTACTTTCGGAATGGACTACGAATTCGACTGCATTTACCATGATGCATTGGGGTTGGACTTTGTTGCTGGAGTGTAGGCAGTGTGCTCCCTTTCTTTGTAATTTTGTCTTTCGACGGCTCCCTTGAGCCACGGCTGACGAGCCTTGGGAGGCACCTGTGCGCCATGAGAGGTACATAAACCTGAGAAAACGTTTGGCGCATTTCAAGCAAGCCCCTATACCGTGCTGCTCCCTGCTGATGATGGGCTAAACCCAGAAACACATGTACAGGGATAAACATCACTTGCTGCGCCTACAGAGGTGAAAGACTTTATTACTTTCGGAATGGACTACGAATTCGACTGCATTTACCATGATGCATTGGGGTTGGACTTTGTTGCTGGAGTGTAGGCAGTGTGCTCCCTTTCTTTGTAATTTTGTCTTTGGACGGCTTCCTTGAGCCACGGCTGACGAGCCTTGGGAGGCACCTGTGCGCCATGAGAGGTACGTAAACCTGAGAAAACATTTGGCGGCATTTCAAGCAAGCCCCTATACCATGCTGCTCCCTGCTGATGATGGGCTAAACCCAGAAACACGTGTACAGGGATAAACAGCACTTGCTGCGCCTACAGAGGTGAAAGACTTTATTTCTTTCGGAATGGACTACGAATTCGACTGCATTTACCATGATGCATTGGGTTTGGACTTTGTTGCTGGAGTGTAGGCAGTGTGCTCCCTTTCTTTGTAATTTTGTCTTTGGACGGCTCCCTTGAGCCACGGCTGACGAGCCTTGGGAGGCACCTGTGCGCCATGAGAGGTACATAAACCTGAGAAAACATTTGGCGGCATTTCAAGCAAGCCCCTATACCATGCTGCTCCCTGCTGATGATGGGCTAAACCCAGAAACACGTGTACAGGGATAAACAGCACTTGCTGCGCCTACAGAGGTGAAAGACTTTATTACTTTCGGAATGGACTACGAATTCGACTGCATTTACCATGATGCATGGGGTTGGACTTTGTTGCTGGAGTGTAGGCAGTGTGCTCCCTTTCTTTGTAATTTTGTCTTTCGACGGCTCCCTTGAGCCACGGCTGACGAGCCTTGGGAGGCACCTGTGCACCATGAGAGGTACATAAACCTGAGAAAAAATTTGCCGGCATTTCAAGCAAGCCCCTATACCATGCTGCTCCCTGCTGATGATGGGCTAAACCCAGAAACACGTGTACAGGGATAAACAGCACTTGCTGCGCCTACAGAGGTGAAAGACTTTATTACTTTCGGAAAGGACTACGAATTCGACTGCATTTACCATGATGCATTGGGGTTGGACTTTGTTGCTGGAGTGTAGGCAGTGTGCTCCCTTTCTTTGTAATTTTGTCTTTGGACGGCTCCCTTGAGCCACGGCTGACGAGCCTTGGGAGGCACCTGTGCGCCATGAGAGGTACATAAACCTGAGAAAACATTTGGCGGCATTTCAAGCAAGCCCCTATACCATGCTGCTCCCTGCTGATGATGGGCTAGACCCAGAAACACGTGTACAGGGATAAACAGCACTTGCTGCGCCTACAGAGGTGAAAGACTTTATTACTTTCGGAATGGACTACGAATTCGACTGCATTTACCATGATGCATTGGGGTTGGACTTTGTTGCTGGAGTGTAGGCAGTGTGCTCCCTTTCTTTGTAATTTTGTCTTTGGACGGCTCCCTTGAGCCAAGGCTGACGAGCCTTGGGAGGCACCTGTGCGCCATGAGAGGTACATAAACCTGAGAAAACATTTGGCGGCATTTCAAGCAAGCCCCTATACCATGCTGCTCCCTGCTGATGATGGACTAAACCCAGAAACACGTGTACAGGGATAAACAGCACTTGCTGCGCCTACAGAGGTGAAAGACTTTATTTATTTCGGAATGGACTACGAATTCGACTGCATTTACCATGATGCATTGGGGTTGGACTTTGCTGCTGGAGTGTAGGCAGTGTGCTCCCTTTCTTTGTAATTTTGTCTTTGGACGGCTCCCTTGAGCCACGGCTGACGAGCCTTGGGAGGCACCTGTGCGCCATGAGAGGTACATAAACCTGAGAAAACATTTGGCGGCATTTCAAGCAAGCCCCTATACCATGCTGCTCCCTGCTGATGATGGGCTAAACCCAGAAACACGTGTACAGGGATAAACAGCACTTGCTGCGCCTACAGAGGTGAAAGACTTTATTACTTTCGGAATGGACTACGAATTCGACTGCATTTACCATGATGCATTGGGGTTGGACTTTGTTGCTGGAGTGTAGGCAGTGTGCTCCCTTTCTTTGTAATTTTGTCTTTGGACGGCTCCCTTGAGCCACGGCTGACGAGCCTTGGGAGGCACCTGTGCGCCATGAGAGGTACATAAACCTGAGAAAACATTTGGCGGCATTTCAAGCAAGCCCCTATACCATGCTGCTCCCGGCTGATGATGGGCTAAACCCAGAAACACGTGTACAGGGATAAACAGCACTTGCTGCACCTACAGAGGTGAAAGACTTTATTATTTTCGGAATGGACAACGAATTCGACTGCATTTACCATGATGCATTGGGGTTGGACTTTGTTGCTGGAGTGTAGGCAGTGTGCTCCCTTTCTTTGTAATTTTGTCTTTGGACGGCTCCCTTGAGCCACGGCTGACGAGCCTTGGGAGGCACCTGTGCGCCATGAGAGGTACATACACCTGAGAAAACATTTGGCGGCATTTCAAGCAAGCCCCTATACCATGCTGCTCCCTGCTGATGATGGGCTAAACCCCGAAACACATGTACAAGGATAAACAGCACTTGCTGCGCCTACAGAGGTGAAAGACTTTATTACTTTCGGAATGGACTACGAATTCGACTGCATTTACCATGATGCATTGGGGTTGGACTTTGTTGCTGGAGTGTAGGCAGTGTGCTCCCTTTCTTTGGAATTGTGTATAATGCATGTTAGTGCATAATGCATGTGAGTGTAGCGTGTGTGTGTACTTTGTACTTAGTGTTATGGTTTAGTTGGACTTTTGGGGGGGTGGTTTACTTTGCGGTTTTGGAGGGAGGGGGTGCTCTATTATTTTTTTGGTAAGTTGTGGGGCACTTCACTCACCCCACCACTTTCAAATGGTATAAGACATCCCTGGTGGAAGCAATAAATCTAAGCTAAGGCGTAATCTATTTTATATATAACTCCTAACCGAATAAAAAGTTACTGATCTAAGGTGGGTAGGTTTTTCAGGCCAGTGTATTTATACTAGGAATCTACAAAGTTATAAATTCCCCTGACTTAAAATGTTGTGGCCGTCACAACACAGACAGCTACAAAGTCGAAAAAACATCAGTCTCAATGGCCATTTGCTGCAATATGAAAGTGTTCAATTTGTAGCAAAGGTCCATGAAGGGTCGCGGGTACAGCATCCATTTTAGGACATCCTCATTCCTCACTCTTCATCCCTACTTCTCATCCCTGCTTCTCATCCATCATCCCTACTTCTACTTCTCATCCATCATCCCTACTTCTCATCCATCATATATTATCCCTACTTCATATCCATCATCCCTACTTTTCTTCCATCATCCCTACTTCTCATCCCTGCGTCTCATCCCTGCTTCTTATCCATCATCCCTATTTCTCTTCCCTCATCCCTACTTCTCATCCATCATCCATCATCCCTTCTTCTCATCTGTCACCCCAACTTCTCATCCATCATCCCTGCTTCTCTTCCATCATCCGTACTTCTCATCCATCATCCCTGCTTCTCATCCATCATCCCTACTCCTCATCCCTCACCCCTGCTTCTCATCCATCATACATCATCCCTACTTCTCACTTCTCATCCTTCATCCCTACTTCTCATCCATCATCCCTGCTTCTCATCCATCATACATCATCCCTACTTCTCATCAATCATCCCTACTTCTCATCCATCATCCCTGCTTATCTTCCATCATCCCTTCTCCTCATCCCTACTTCTCTTCCATCATCCCTACTTCTCATCCCTGCTTCTCATCCCTACTTCTCATCCATCATTTCTACTTTTCATGCCTCAGCCATCATCCCTACTCCTCATCCATCATCCCTACTCCTCATTCCTCATCCCTCAGTCATACCAACACATTTTCAGTTTTGTGAAACACACCTTCACACTGATTGGTTAGGAACAGCCAATCAGATTTATGAGAGAGAGCTGCATTCCTACAGCTCTGCTGGTTTGGTAAATACAAGGAGCCCACAGCTAGGGCCATAAATCAGCTATTGGAGAAAGGGTTATACAGTTCATCTACAGTTCATTGAAAATCTTTCTGTTTTCAGAAAATAAAATAAAAACAGCTATCAGAGATAAAAGCAGCCTCAGATGTAAACATGTTATTTGTTACAAATAAAAAGCAGGCTCAGATTTAAACATTTTTTTTTGCTACAAATAAAAATGAGACCAGAAAATGTTTAGATGAGTTGGATTGCACTGTCACCAAAGTTGATTTTAAACATTTTGTTTCTACATATGAAACTGAAACCAGAAAGGTTTTCGGTTGAACTGTAAATGACTTGTATAACCCTTTCTCCAAGAGCTGATTTATGGCCCAGGCTGTGCACTCCTTGTATTTCCCAAACCAGCAGAGCTTTCTGCAGAGGCCTGTGCAAACAGAAAAACACTGAGTTGAATAAAATGAAATATTGTGCAGCCTTGAATTCACTGGAACCAAACACACAGTTGCATTTCCTCTCCTCCCACTGCACCCACCATGTGCAATGAGGAGGCTGATTTTCATGGAAATAGAATGCAGCTCTCTCTCATAACTCTGATTGGCTGTTCCCATCCAATCAGTGTGAAGGTGTGTTTCACAAAACTGAAAATGTGTTGGTATGACTGAGGGATGAGGAATGAGAAGTAGGGATGATGGATGAGGAGTAGGGATGATGCCTGAGGCATGAGAAGTAGGAAGGATGGAAGATGGATGAGAAGTAGGGATGAGAAGCAGGGGTGAGGGATGAGAAGCAGGGATGGGGGATTAGAAGTAGGGATGATGGAAGAGAAGTAGGGATGAGAAGCAGGGATGAGGAGTAGGGATTATGGATGAGAAGTAGGGATGATGGATGAGAAGCAGGGATGATGGATGAGAAGTAGGGATGATATATGATGGATGAGAAGTAGGGATGATGGATGAGAAGTGAGAAGTAGGGATGATGAATGAGAAGCCGGGATGATGGAAGAGAAGCAGGGATGATGGATGAGAAGTAGAGGTGATAGATGAGAAGTAGGGATGATGGATGAGAAGTAGGGGTGATGGATGAGAAGCAGGGATGAGACGCAGGGATGAGAAGTAGGGATGATGGATGAGCAGTAGGGATGGTGGAAGATAAGCAGGGATGATGGATGAGAAGTAGGGATGATGGATGAGAAGCAGGGATGAGACGCAGGGATGAGAAGTATGGATGATGGAAGAGAAGTAGGGATGATGGAAGAGAAGCAGGGATGATGGATGAGAAGCAGGGATGAGACGCAGGGATGAGAATTAGGGATGATGGATGAGAAGTAGGGATGATGGATGAGAAATAGGGATGATATATGATGATGAGAAGTAGGGATGATCAATGAGAAGTGTGGATGATGGAAGAGAAGCAGGGATGATGGATGAGAAATAGGGATGATGTATGATGGATGAGAAGTAGGGATGATGGATGAGAAGCAGGGTTGAGAAGTAGGGATGAGGAGTGAGGAATGTGGATGTCCTAAAATGGATGCTGTACGCAGGTGAACTGCTGCTACTTTGTGGCAGACACTGCTCTCTTCTCCTATGTCTCTTCCCGTAAAACCTGAGCAGTCATGCATCACCCTTGAGTGCCTACACAAGTGATCTCCCCACATGACCGGCGTCAGCCCCTCACCTAGACCAGCATTTCCAGGCAGCCATGAAATACCTATTTGCCACCGAACTTAAGCAATACCCAGTTGCCCTCTGTCATCCCTGCCTGGCCCATGTATTTTTATCTCCCCATACCTCGTACCTGCGCAGGGAGGGGATGCTTCACACAGCCACAGGAATTCCAGACTAAGCGGAGTGACTTTTTGTTTAAAGATGGGAACGTTCACTTGAATTTATCAATGTTATGTTTATACTTTTGCAACCCTTCATCGGGAAAGGTTTTCCCTTTACCTGACCTAAACCAATAGATTGCTAACTTGGTTTTGAGAGCATTTTTCAAATAAAAGTTGCACAAGAAATGCCACATTGCATTTTCTACAGAAGGCGATATGTCCTGTAACAAAGGCCGCTAGGTTAAAATGCGCTCTAAAGCAACGTTATGTTACAGCAGAAGAGGCAACTATGTGACAGCTGGTGGTCAAACCGAGCACAAAGCCCCACTGAGCACAATTAGCCATTCATTCATAAATAAGCACTACACGCAGTGCTAAAAGCAGATGGAAAACATTCAGCTTTGGTCATCCTGGAAGTGTTTCTGTTCTAATGTCAATTAGACAGATGTTACATTTGACTTCATCTCCTAAATTTACATCAGTGTTACAAGGATTATCGAATGCTGTCCACAACTCACAAACATGCTAATATTCAGTTGGCCAGCTAGTTTTATTTCGCTTCTTTGCTTTCTTGGTGAGTGCCACTTAGTTTAGCGATCTCTGTCATTATTATCTTTCTGGTATAGAGTTTTTTTTATTTTTTATTTCGCACTGCATTCCTGTTGCTTTGCCATTACGTCTTGGTTTGAATAATTCTTTTGTTGGTGTTTTTCAATATTTTTATCTATATTTTGTTATATTTTTCTGTTGGGTTACTTAGAGATATTTATTAACTAATTCCAAAATATCTTGTTTCTTTCTTTCTTTCTTTTTCATTCTTCATTTAAGATTGAAGGAGAGAACTACAGAGGTACCGAAATAAGGCACCAGTAAAATAAATATGAAATCATCACAGAAATATAATTATATTTTCGAATGGCAATGAAGTCAAGAATGCGAGCACATACGAGAGGGGGCAGATATCTGAATAATCATCTTAACATAAATTTTGAAGTCCCAAAATTCTTCATGTGGGAATATAGTACTTTGGAGCATATTTTTCACTTTTATAGGCATTACTCATAATCTCATGAAGCTTCTGGAAATCCAGACAAGGGACAGTTTTTCAAACGTATTTACATATGTAAAATAAATTATAGATTCCCAACACTCTGTATGTGTAACGTCACCAAATGCGTATTTGCACTTTCAGAGGTTATTGTTACTAGATAATGCCGCAAACATTCGGAAATTATTTCACTATGCTTCACAGTCCTCAAAATGAATAAACACAACGCACAAAAATGTGCTAGTACTACCCAACTTAATAGTTTTCACATCACCGCCTGCGATAGGATGAAAAGTTGAAAATACCTCTGCAATGGTCAAAGCCCTGTCGAACAGGCTGAACTCAAGCCAGCAGTGGGCGCTCAAACCACCATTGCTTATTTTATGGTCACCATTGCTTGATGTTCAACCCCTCACGTGCTCATGTATTTTGAAGCTTGAAGTCTTTGCAACACAGGATTCAATAGCTTCTCTGATATCACTGCGGCCAAGTGTCTCTTGCAGTCTAAATCTTCTCAACGGACAGTGTAGTCTTCAGCGAGCTCCTCAGTGTGTCTGCCACGCATTGTCAAACGTTTATTGTGTTTTCAGTTTGCTTCATGGAACTCCTGTATTTGGAACAGATGTGCTCATTCAAGAACCAATTTCCAGGTTCCCATTTCCCAGGCGCTGGGTTTTCTTTAGCGGCCAGTTTTTATCGCTGTTATGTACAACAATGAGGCGCCCGCCTGAGAGATGGGACGTAAACATTTGTCCCCGATGAGCAGGAACATGTCTGCATGTCCTGCTGCAGCATTGAGAAGGTCTTCTGATAAAAGGTGATTTTTGGATACGTTTTTTTTGCATCAGACTTTGTATAGACTCCCAAAAGTGCAATGCACTATGTGCCTTGTGTAGCTGACGCTTTTTTCCATTTTAATGAGCTAAACAAACATCTTTTCATTTCCAATTTAATGCTGTATTTAATGCCAGAGCACGTGGTTGAGGTGGAGTGATGTAGCTGTACCTACGACATCACAAAGAAAAAACCACAATGGAGTCAAAGACTTTGGAGAAAGCACATGGAGATCGAATTAATAGATTCAGAGATCTGGTGAGGAAGACAGAGGTGATGTGGTGAAGTATTAAAAGACCTTTGAGACCCAGATATCTAGGGGTTGGGAGGTATTCCCCGTACAAGTGTGTGACAAGGCTTACCAAAATGTAAGTAAAGTGTGATAAATGCGTGAGTATGTTCATTGCTCTCTTTCTACGACCTCGTTCTTTTCATACCTTTTCCTCTCCATACCTAATCCAGTCTCTGTATCTCTCCTACGTACTCTTTAGAAGATGAAAATACAGTGTATATCCAAGAAATATGAACTGCACAGAACGTTATTTACAGTGCTTAATTTGTAAATACAAACGTGCCCGTGCTCAGAGCTCTCCTCTGAAACACGGAGCTGCTGCAATTAAATGTGCGAGAACGGAATACTGAGGCAGCGTAATCCTGAAGCCATCTCGGGCCTTTTTAATCCATTTACAGCCTCTCCCTGCTGCTTCAGCTCACTCCTGTAGTGTTCTGCTTACTCTCATTGTGAAGATTTTTCGTTTTTTTCTTCCTCCGTCTTTCCCAAATGTGTATTTTGCTCGCAGCAAATGCTTGAGGCAGAAGAATAAGCCCCGGCCCTCAAAAATAAGTGCCGGTGCTCAGCACCGGAAACAACAAGCACAAATTAAGCACTGGTTATTTATGAATACCTCCTGCACAAGTTTGTTGATTTCAAGAAACGGAAAACTAACTCTTCCAAATGTCCTTATGTAAGAAATGCACCATTTGTAGTGATAATTTGTAGATTCCATATTCATCAAAGCCGGATGTTTCTAAATCATGCCACCTGAGAACTTCTTCCTGTGAATCAGCTCCCTGCTAGCTCTCTTTCATAATGTTGAATTAATTCGAAGACGCTCTGCCCTAATCTCTCTCTTGTGACTCTAGGCCATATCTGATCCAAAGACAGAAATTATTTTCACCCTTCTAAGGCATTCCAAAGTACTTCATTTCTTTGACACAGATGCAAACTTTTCTTCTAGGTCAAGCTGCTTTCCCTTTGAACATAGGGGACTAGTTGTGCGTGACTGGAAGCTGTACTTGTAGACGAAAAAGCTGCATCTCTGGCTTTTGCATTTGCGCGCTTCAGTGTCCTATATTTGACATTGTGGGTCCTTGATGTACACAGGGCCATCAGATTCTCCGGTGTGCTCTGATATTCAGGCTTTTCAGTTTGTATCTCCCCACCACTGACTCCTTGGCTCAATATTATTAAGACAGCATCAAATATGTTTTTAACTAAATGTTTGTGAAATTGCATGTAGCATTCAAATTGCACATCAGTGTTCATCTGCTTATGGAAGGTATGCCCTGTGTTCAAAATTCAAGAGAGGCGCCTATTCAATAACCTTATCATACAGTTTCTGTTTTCACACCATGAACATAGCTATGCATTCCCAGCACACACCCAGTTCCACAATTCTTGAAAGACATTTTGTGCTGGAACCAGTCTACCGCAAGCAAAAACTTCATAAAAACATTACCATAAGGAAAATATAAATTACAATAACTACAGCTAGGTAACACAATCAATGTTTGCATAAAAACATTAGCTAAGGCCTATTACGAAGATTAGAAGTAGGCTTTGGAGAACTGAATTTAGGTTATGCTTGTTATTCACAATTTCCAAATCTACTCCTTGTCACCACTGCGTAATTACGAACCAACTGTAGTAAAAAATAAATGTGATTTTGCTGACATTTCACACAATTATGCAAAAGCAAATTACGTGAATTTTGCACATTCCTAATTATGAGTCAATTATTGCCCTGTGTGATGTAAGTTCAATTATTTATTTGCAAACGTGCTCCCAATGGAATCCCACACAGGAACAAAAGGTCAAGCAAACTAGTATGTTGAAATCTGACTGAAGTATCCTAAGACTCTTATTTTTTCGATTTTTTAAGGTGAAATAACATTTTTATAGCATCAAAACATCCCCAATAAGGTGCTGTATTCAGAACTATTATGCTGTTTGGTGTCACGTTTGAAGTGGATTAGAGAAACCAGGATGTGTTGAGAACTGCGGTCGACGTTAAACACAGTGCTGGACTACACAGTTGGTTTTACATTACATATTTTTACAATTTAATTAAAGATATAGGCCCTCATTATGACATTGGCGGTAAATCTCACTTACTGCCATGGTGACTGCCGGCAACATACCGGGGCAGATATCCGTTCACCATATTATGACACATACACACCAATCCGTCACTATTTAGCCACAGACACAAGTCTGCCACACCAAAGGTCAATGATAAATTGGCGGTATCAAAACCCACACCATTACGCCAACAGATCTACGCCCATCACATTATGACCCATGAATCACCACAGCGGACATTCAACAGCAGTACACCATTGGCAGTACATACCGCTGCGCTCAAGATACACACACACAAACAAAACAACATTACATTGGTCAATTTAAATAACACTCACCTGACACCCATACACACACCACACCCACCCACTCACACTACTATAAAACTCCCACTCACATTACCCACAACCCTTTATGACTACAAATAATTATCACCAGAGAGAGACAGCAAGACCACTGACACAAACCATGCCACATACCACTTTCACCTATACACCACCCACGCACCTTACATCACACACCCCAGCACATCACCCTACACACCCTCACCCACACCACTCACACAACATCCATGGCACCACAACAACACCCCAGATTCTCTGAGGAGGATCTAAGGGTCATGGTGGAGGAAATCATTTCGGTAGAGCCACAGCTATTTGGAGCACAGGTGCAGCAGATATCCATTGCTAGGAAGATGGAGCTATGGCAGAGAATCGTAGACAGGGTAAACGCCATGGGACAGCACCCAAGAACCAGGGTTGACATCAGGAAGAAGTGGGATGACCTACGGGGGAAGGTACATTCCATTGCAGCAAGACACTAACTTGCTGTACAGAGGACTGGCGGTGGACCCCCACCTCCTTCCCACAACTAACAACATGGGAGGAGCAAGTCTTGGTAATCATGCATCCTGAGGGCCTGGCAGGAGTAGCAGGAGGACTGGACTCTGGTAAGTCAAATCTCTATTTCTATCATCCCCTGCCTGCATGCCAACACATACTCTCACCCTCTCCCTCACTCCCATCACATCACTACATCCCCCACCCCCCACTTTCACGTCTCATTCATCCTAATGCCAAGCCCTGCATGCCATACCAATTCATGGACACCACTCACAGACCTGCATGGACACCTATCACTAATGCATGCACACTATAGAGAATCAGCTAGCCCACCACATACCAACTCTCACAAGTGAAAGCTGCCAGGGCAAATACAACCAAAGAGGGCAAGCCATCCATGCATCATATGGCACACACAGAAGTATTAACACTGCATTTACATCCCCACATGTATCCCAGCCAATGTCAGTGGAGAAGAGGTGCCAGTAACTTCCAGTCCCCCTACAGAAGAGGCCCACAGTGATGACAGGAATCCTGGTCGCCTAGATCTGGATGACCAACCTGGCCCATCAGGGACCTCTGGACAGTCGGTTACCCAGCCACAGTCACACACCACCACAGAGCCTCCCCCCTCGGGAAACACCACCACAGCACTCACCCAGCGTACCCATGCCTCTGTTCCTAGGACACGTCGATCAGCAGTGTGTCCACCACTACCGGGACCCCAGGGTACACCTCGCACCCAAGACAATCAGGGATCTGCGGTCAGTGGCAGTGGGCCCACAGTTCAGGGGACAGAGGCACAGGACAACAGGGAAACTGGGAGTAGTGCTGTGCACCAGGGGGAGGACAGGCCCAGGGAACCGACTCTCCAGGAGGCACTCACTGAGATCCTGGGAGCATACCAACATTCCCACAATACGCTGGGCCAGATCCTGGCCAACGTGCAGGAGAACAGGGGATGGAAGAGGGACAGTACCAGGGGATCAGGGAGGACTTGCAGGCCATCAACACCACCCTGATCTCCACAGCAGGGATGCTGGCAGACATGGCCAACATTATGAGGGAGGCAGCCTCACAATAGCGGGCCCCTGACACTAGCCAGACTACTGAACAGCCCTCCACCTTCGCTGCCGTTAGTGGACAGGAGGCCCCGCCACAGGACCAACAGGCCACCAGCACCCATCCCCCTGCAGAAGGAGAAGAATCCCGCAAACGTTCCCTGTGATCCAGGCAGAAGCCAGAGTCTATTGCCAAGTCCCCCGCCAGGAAAAAAGACTCTCCTGATAGTCACCCTTGTGTCCCACTCTGTCATCTTGTCCACCTTCAACTGCTATTGCTCCCCTTCCTATGTCCCCTTGGACAATGCACCTGTGCTACAAATAGACTGGAACTATACCCTGGACTTTCCTCCATCATCACCCCAGCCATTCCAGTACCGCCTTTTCTTCATAGCACTTCAATAAACACACTTTAAAAAAATACAAGTAAGGAGTATGTCAAATGATTTAAGTATGTATTCGTTTAACAAGGTTCAAACATTGCAAATCAACTTTACAGTACTGTGCACATAGGATGGACCCCAGGAGGGTGGGCATCTCCTTCACCCCAGGCACCTCAGGCCCTGCTCCAGTTAGCCCTGTTGCCCAGAATGAGGAGGCTATTGACCTCCTGAGATCCATCTCTGTTGGGCAGTCAACCATTGTGAATGCCATCAAGGGGCTGGCAGCCCAAATGCAACAGACCAATGCATTTCTGGAGGGCACTCACACTGGATTGTCGGTCCAACAGAGATCAATCCAGGCTCTGGCCTCCTCTCTGATGGCAGCCATTGTCCCTGTTCCCCCCCTTCCCCCTCCATCTTCCTCTATCCAATCCCATTCCCCTCAACCCCAACCTATCCCAAGCACACAGGCAGACACGCATGCACACAAGACAACACAGAAGAGTGGCACACACAAGCACCACACATCATCCCACAGGCACTCATAAAAACACCATCCAGATGCAGACATACCAACATCCACTGCCTCCACTGTGTCCCCCTCCTCCTCCTCCACCTACCTCCCACTCACACCTGCATGCCCTACATCCACTTCCACTACTGCCATCACCAGCACACCTATCAGGACACACATTTCCCTGGCAGACACCTCCACAACAGCCATACACACGTCCCCTGTGTCCTCTCCCACTGTATGTGTGTCCCCTCCCAAGGAACACAAACGCAAGCACTCAGACACCACAGCCACCCACCTTACAACAGCATCCAGTCCATGGACCTGCACCCAAACACAGCAGAAAGACACCTCCTACAACCACTCCCTCTCCCTCCACTCCCATACCTTCTCCCTCTCCCCATCCCAATGTCCCTAAGCAGCTTTTCGTCTCCACCATTGACCTCTTCCCTACCCCTACACCTGTCCTTCATGTCTGGCCAGGGTGGCTAAAACCCAGGCAAGCACCTTAGCCACCCAGTCCACAGGCACTGTAGTATCCACACCCAATAGTGGTGGGAAACAATCCATGGCACCAGCCTGCCTCACGGAAAGGGTGGCTGCCCCAAGTGCTGCCAGGAAGGGCAAGGAGCCATGCCGAGCTGCTGCCAGGAAGGGCAAGGAGCCAGCCCCAGCTGCTGCCAGCAAGGGCAAGGGGCCTGCACCAGCAGGCAGGAAGGACAAGGGGCCTTTGGCTGGGACTCACTCAAAGCCCCCACCACCAACCATGGTTGAGCAGCCATTCAAGGCTGTAGGGGATGGGCAGGAGCTTCCCCCGACAACAAGCAGCAGCACCACCACCACCACCACCACCAGCAGTGGGTAGCCATCTGAGGCTGCAGGGGATGGGCCAGAGCTTCCCCCCACAACCACCACCAGCAGCAACACCACCACCACCACCAGCAGTGGGCAGCCGTCCGAGGCTGCAAGGGATAGGCAGGTGCTTCCCCCACACTCACTGCCAGTAGCAGCAGCAACAACACCACTGCCACCACTGAACAGCCATCACCGTCGGCGGACATTCTGTAGACCTGCCTCCATGGACTGTTGTGCGGACTGCCCTCTGCAAATCCTATTGTAATGACACCCACTTGAGAGACTGTGACCTTGCACTCCCCAAGATCTGCATCACAGGGCACGTTGCCCCCTCCAGAACCAGTGGTGAAGCCACCCACTCACCCCATCCTCCCCAGGATGAAAATCCCAGGGCACGATGCCCCCACCAGAACCAGTGGGAAGCCACTCACTCACCCCATCCTCCCCAGGATGAAGATCACAGGGCACAATGCCCCCTCCAGAACCAGTGAGAAGCCACCCAATCCTCCCCAGGATGAAGAGCACAGGGCACGATGCCCCCTCCGGAGCCAGTGGTCATGTCACTCACTCGAGAGACTGTGGCCTTGCACTCCCCAGGACAGCGCACAGGGCATGTTGCCCCCTCCAGATCATGTGAGCATGTCACCCACTTGAGAGACTGTGGCCTTGCACTCACCAGGGTCAAGTACGGGGCATGATCCCCCCTCCAGATCATGTGAGCATGTCACCCACTTGAGAGACTGTGGCCTTGCACTCCCCAGGACCAAGCAGTGGGCAAGTCATCCACTTGAGAGACTGTGGCCTTGCACTCCCCAGGACAGAGCAATGGGCATTTTGCCCCCTCCAGGACCAATGGTGTTGTTCCATCTGCCGGCTGAGGTGCCCCCCGTTACCCATCCCCATGAGATGCCTGCCTATTTTCCAACTGATGCCCCTGCAGTGTTCTCTCAGTATTGTGGCAGGAGACTAGTGGGGCCTTGGACTTTGTCATGTGGCCCTGTGGCCCATGCACATTGAGGACTGGGCAGCGTCCCTTGAATTGTACATATGTATATACTTTTAGATTGGATGTACGTATTTCTACTGTATTTATTATATTACACTCACTTTCATCTAGTCGTGTTGTCCTTGCATTATTCCTGAGGGGTATGGGGTAAATATGTTTTCTTACTGCATCTTATTGTGTGTATGGTGTTGGGGGTGAGGGGTGTGTGTTGTGTGTGTGTGTGCCACTCTCTTTTTCCTCCCCCCCTCCCCTGTGTGCTAGGTGGCTGTACTCACTGTGGTCGTCTTCGCCGTCATTGGTGTTCGTGGTGGAGCAGGATGTAAAGGATCTTTGGAAATATTTGCAGCTCGGGTTCCATGGCGGCATGGTTGTTCCCTGTGTCTCCAAAGGTGAGTCCTTTCCCTTCTGTGTAGTGTTTCCGCCAAGCTTTTGATGTCATTGGTACCGCTGTGGAAAAGGTGGCAGATTGGGCTGTCATAATACAGTGGGCGGAACATTGACTTCCACCTGGCTGTAAGTGGCTACCGACGTGGTGCCTGTTGTTTCCGCCCTAGCGGTCAGTGTGGTAAAGTGGCTATCTATCTGAGATCATTCTGCAATGGTCATAATTTTGCAGTAATTACTACCAGCCAGTAGGCGGTATTGCCGACACTTTATCACCGAACTCCAGGGTTCTAATGAGGGGCATAGTGCTTTGCCCAGAATCGCATAACGCTTGACAAAGTTATGGATTAGAAACCAGGTTTCAAGGTTGCAAGGTATTATCAATACGTACCCTTAACAATTGATCTTTAGGAAGGTTCAACAAAGGAATGAGACTCTTGCATCCCATCATGCAAAACTGTCCACACTTCTAAAATATCTTCTGATAAACTTGCTATTGCATATACTCATAGCAAATAAATACGGTGATTTTTTTTTATAAAGACAATCACAAGAAAAAGCTCATAAAAAGTGACAGTAAGAGGGTGAAAAAACAGTTTTGAGCTGTAAAATCGATACTAATAGGCAGAAACGAAAGTTCCCCGTGGTGATGAAGGTAGCCTTCCTCACCACAGGGACCCTGGTAGCCAGAGCCTGTGGAAGTGTGACAGGCTGACAGAAAAGCATCCAAAGAGAACGGGTGACGTCACTCTGAAGGCACCTCAGTGCATTTAAGGCATTTGAAATGTTCAAGTCGTCCATGCTAGATGTGTCAGCCAGCATATTTCTGTGAATTGTGAGCAAACAGTTACTGCTCTAAGCCTCAATCCTGGCACCGTATCTATAAAAAGGAACTAGCTTTTGCTTCTGCTGTTCCCACCATCTTAGCAGAGATTCTAAATGAGAAGGGCTATGCAGCAAACAAAAGCTGCAATAAAGAAGGCAATCATGGTAGAAAAAAAGCGTATTTCATTTGATTTACGGATTGTGGCATTTGTATTGCAAACTCTTTTAACTAAATTACCTCTAGACATAGTGAGACACTGGAAAGGGCGTCAGCTACAGTTTATTTGTTTAAGGGCATATGAAAGGTTACAGAGCCTTGCCATATCCGTCTTTCCTTGTGGATCTGCTAAGGAATGCCAAAGATCGATCCAGAGGGTTGACAGGGTGCATGCACAGCTGGTGGCAAAGACTGTCCGGAGGGGATTGTTGGACGAATGAAGCTAGTATGTAAAAATGTCTGAAAAAATGGTCTAATGTTATGTCTTCCAGATAAAAGGGATAATTTATAGTCCGGAAGGCCGATTTTCATTTAGTCATTGATACAGACATTCTACCCTCTACCAAGGGAGTAGTTGATAATCTGGAATATGCAGAGTAATCTACCAAAGTGATAGCAGCCTTTCTACCAAAGGCTTTAATAAGACTGGATGAAGTCACTTTACTGGAGACGTTTTTCCCATCAAATTCCATTGATCCTGCCGAATTTCATAGGGAAATGTAGGAAATAGAAATGTCCATCACAGTTCGGGTTGTATATACGTGTCTATATATTAGTCTCCTTAACATCCTGTGCATCTTAGACATTCTGCTGAAGTTTCCCTGAATGTCTAATATCATCTCCCTGGCAGTTTTGCATGCATTTTACTTTGGCATACATGTTGACGGGCATGTCACCCTCGATGGTGCTCTTTCTCCACCAATGTGTTTGGCAGACTCAACTGAAACCCCTGATGAAATCAGAGGTAGGTATGTCAGCTGCATTCCCACCACAAGGTGTGCATCAAACAGAGTGAATATACTGCATGATTTGTGGACAATACATCAACCATTTTGTGGCATGTTCTACCATACTAGTCTCCTTCCAAAGATCCCACCTTGTCTCTTCACAGAAACAAAGCAAGCAACAATGTAAAAAACAGCTGGATGAGAAACAAAAGGATGACAGCCTAGAGAAACAGGAAGGAAGTACATAAGGAGAGAAGAAAAATACAAAACAAATTCGAAAAAAACTCCAGAAAAAAAGGAACAACAATACTCCAAACAAATATAAAGACCCCATAAAAATAAAGGGACCATAGAGCAAAGAGGCAAATCTTGTGACAAACATGACTTCACAAAGGGGTGCAATACACGGCTTTCAATAGTTCCTTGGCATATATAGTTGAGTTCCAAATAGTTTTTCCTGTGCAGAACCGGAAGAGTATGTCGCCATTTTGGCATGGGACAACATTGAGAAATTATCTGTGTATAATCAATGGAAGACGTAGTGTTCTGTGGTGCAATGCAGTTGAAGTACAAAATGGTTTTCCTGCTTCATTGTTATTTAATAATTCCCGGTGAATAAGTAAGAAACACAGGAAGGTACTATTGTACCTCACCAGTAGTGCACCACGGGACAACGCTCTCCCATACCGGGGAATATACACATATATTTTCTAAGTTTGACACCCCACATCATAGGGAGCCGCATGAGGCTGCACACGCAACTGATCACATGCAATCAATAGATAAAAATATTTGATACTAATTGAGTCCGCAGGCTTCAAAGAAGAGACAACATTAGTTAAAACAATGTGTATTCTTCCGTGGTATGGTCTACTTGCGCGCAATACCTTCCACCCTTAGCGGTGTCTCTAATTATTTTTGTGGGCTGCATTGTCTGGTGTCATGAGTCCGGGTGTTTGCCAGGTTCCCTTGCACGGAAACGCCACCGATGCGCCTCTTCCCAGGATTCGATTTTCCATTTTCCAGGATCCAAGCGGTTATGTGTTTTGTGGTGGGGACCCCATGCAGCAGGTGAAAGGCATGTTTTGTAATGCGGTAACTGTGAGCTGGGGAGGCATGAATCTCGGAATAACTTGTTATAAATATGTAAACCATAAGCCAGCGATTTACATTTAATAACATCAATATCCACCCCAATTGCCAGCAATAGGGTAAAATTATTCGTGGGGTTTTATGATAAAGGTTCACAGACAAGACTTTATGCATCCTGCCCAAGCTCAAACAGGATGGACGGAACCAACATGCAATGAAGTGTAAAGAGAGTAAATGTGATTTTATCACGCAAATAGCATTACAAATTTCAATATATATTTTTATTTTTTGCTATTCTAACTTCCAATACGCTCAACAGCATAGATAAGATGAAATGAAACAGTAAAAGTCTCGGCAGAAATCGTTATTTAATAATGGGTTCTTTTTAAACTGTTTCAACATCCACCCAACACGAACAAACATCACAATCAACACTAACAAGAAAGATTTTAAAAAACTCAAATTTTCCAAATCTACCTTAAACACTTGCATCAATTTACCACTGCATCGTTTACATGATTTTTCTCCTGCTTTATGCATTTTTTTGATGATTTATCTTCACCAGCATGCGGGCCAGCGAAATCCACAATCGCAAACAGCAGCCTTCCCAAGAACATAAAGTGTCAGAAAGCAAATAAATTTTTAAAAGCAGCACTAAGCAAAAACCATGTAACGCACTTTAACGAGAATTGCGTTTTGTACAGATCAATATTTTATGCCCAAAAAGCTTCTCTGAGATAGCACCAATGAAGTCGTAATGAAATTAAAACACCTCTCACTTGAACCATACCTCTAACCACATAGAGCTTCGAAAGCGAGCAAACACGGACCTTCATAGAAGAGTTCATTTCACACTTTCTCCTCGTTACATCCATCTATCCATCCTTAAATCATTCAATCATTAATCTGTCCATTCGTTCAACTTTGCAGTCGCCTAGCCATCAATCCCTGTTTTTTCATCCTCCCGTACAGCATCCCTCTTTGTACCCTTTCATAAATGCTGCCAGTATGCCACCGATGCACGTACAACTATATCCAGAAATCAGTGCATCCACTCTTTTTAACAATCCTTTACTCTTCTTGCCTCTATCGGCCAATCTTTCCATCCTTTCCTTTATTCACCTTTTCACCTCTCAATACTTTCCCTCTTCTGTCCTTTCACATGTTTTTTTACTTTCACCGATCCACCTACACTTCATGTCAACCTTCATTCTTTCACTGTTTTTCTTTTCACCCTTCTATTATAACTTTCACATTTTCTTCCTTCTTTCCTTTCATGTTTCCTTCTTTCTACCCATCCTTCCTCCTCGTTCTCTCCCTTTTCTACCTAGCTATTTTTTTCTGTCGTGAATATTTTTTCCTTTCTTACATTTCTCCATCATTTGTAATTTTCGTTAATATTTCCTCATTTCTTTCACTATACATATCAGTGCACACTCCACACCACTGTCATAGCATTCCCTAGCAGGGATATTTATGAGCAATTTGTCTTCAGACCTGCAGGTACAAGAAACGCATAAATAGCTAAGGGCCAAGTTCATCAGCGCAACGGGTCAGATACGACCTCACCCTTCAGCTGCTTAAGTGTGTGTGTTGTGGTGGGGAGAAGGGAGGACGATGGGTTACTTCACTAGATCGCACATGAAGTCAGCTATGCATTCAACTCGTTCGCACTGTAAAACACTGCGCACCAGGAATACGGTTTTCTGGAACAATGAGCCTGGCTACAAGCAAAACCCTATCACATGCCAGCATGCAACCTGTTTCACCACAATAATCAAGGCTTTAAAGTGGAAACCAAACATTGTGGGCCATTGGAAGTTTAGGGTTCCAGGCACATGAATGCTCTGAATGCATGCTATCGAAAGCAACCACATGCGCTTTTAGGTGGATCTTTCAGATTGGCTAATCCAGGAGGCCTTTTGCTAAGGAGCAGAAGCAACAACGGTAAATACGGATGAATGTTGCACAGGGCACAATGTTTCACTTCGGTTGAATCATAAACATCCAAAAAATTAAATAATATCCCCTGCTGTATAGCCAAGGGCTCCGAAAAGGGATGTAAATACGGATGTGCGAAATGGCATCCCTTTCGCTTAAGCAAGTTATTACATTATATTCTGGAGAAACAAATTGCTTTTCAATACATTTGATAAATGTTGCTGAGCTTTTAATAAACAAATCAGGGGAAACAGATCTCAAAATCATATTCTGTGACTGGAGGAAATCCATCTTTGCTACCTGGTCACCTCGTATTATTTGCCTTTTGCTGTACCCAGTCATTTTTGCTAGCTTTAGAACACTGTGGTGGTCATTCCGACCTAGGCGGGCGGCGGTTGCCGCCCGCCCGTCGGAAGACGCCTGAATACCGCCCCGCGGTCAATAGACCGCGAGGGGTATTCTGACTTTCCCGCTGGGCCGGCGGGCGATCTGATTCAGATCGCCCGCCGGCCCAGCGGGAAAGCGCCTTCCACAAGGAAGCCGGCTCGGAATCGAGCCGGCGGAGTGGAAGGCGTGCGACGGGTGCAGCAGCACCCGTCGCGCTTTTCAGTGTCTGCATCGCAGACACTGAAAAGCCTAGTTGGGCCCTGTTAGGGGGCCCCTGCAGTGCCCATGCCATGGGCATGGGCACTGCAGGGGCCCCCAGGGGCCCCAAGACGCCCGTTCCCGCCGGCCAGGTTCTGGCGGTAAGAACCGCCAGAGCCAGGCCGGCGGGAAGGGGGTCGGAATCCCCATGGCGGCGCAGCATGCTGCGTCGCCATGGAGGATTCCCCAGGGCAGCGGGAAACTGGCGGGAGACCGCCAGTTTTCCCTGTCTGACCGCGGCGTTAGCGCCGCGGTCAGAATGCCCTTAGGGGCACCGCCGGCCTGTCGGCGGTGCTCCCGCGCCCGTTGGCCCTGGCGGATTGTATCCGCCAGGGTCAGAATGAGGGCCTGTGTGCTTAAACCCTGCTAAAAATGCTAAATTGCATGTGCTCCTCCTTTAAAAATGGTTGAACTGGCATGTTCCTAACTGGTATAATTAACTTGCTTATAAATCTGTATTGTATGGTACAAAATGTATCAAGCGCAATAAAATTAAATGGCACTAGTGGGCTGCAGCAACTGTAGTGATTCCCACTACAGTGATAGTGAAAAACATTGCTTAAGGTCTACCGTATACAGCATACCATATACAGTGTAAAAACTGCAATTTGACCTGGCTAAAGAAACCCTTTTGACAGATCAAAACCTACCTTTCAAATATTAATGTCATTCCCATGTAGGCCTTAGAGTCTACAGGGCAGGGTGCATGATATTTAAAAGTTGGACACATAGAAATGCAATGCTAACATGTCCTTACAGTGACTATCACCTAAAAGCTATTTTCATGGTGTCAGACAGGCCTAAAAACCTGACTACAGATTAAAAATCCTAATGCTATATCTTGGAAAAGGGAATAGTACGAAAAATGATTTAACAGCTATTGTTTTTTAGTTATTAAAATCCAATTGGTGAAGTCATAATTTTAATAAATATTAAGTAAAGGTAACAATTAAAAAGTTCTATTTTTCCTGCCTGAAGTTCCTGGAGGCTAAACTTGCATTTGCTCTCTCACCTCTGCCAAACAGTAATTAGCATTTGAATAGGTATGAAAAAAGATACAAAGTGCTTCCCTGGAGCAAACAATAGACTGATCTGAATGGGCAAACATGACTCATTTGAATTGACAAAATATGCAGGGTGGAGGTGTGGGCATCCTTTCAAGAAATTACAGAGTCGATTCCAGCTTGACTGTCAAATCCTGCTTGACAATTCTGTTGTGTTTCCATATAACATTGAGGGCATACTGGAAAGGAATGGAAACCGGATGCAAAAACTATTCTCGTGTATCCACCCTCTGGTTGCTGGAGATCTTTACTTTTGTTCTAAAGGACCTCCATCTCTAGGATTTTACATATAACCCTGAGAACACACTTAAAAGAAGGGGAAACAGGAAGCCAAAACAAATCTTGTGTATTCAATGTCTGGTTGCTGAAACACTCTACTATTGTTCTACCAGACTTCAGTTTTTGGGTTTAATGTGGGTACCATATCTGCCCTAAACTGGATTTTGGTGTTAGAGGTGGGAGGACACTGGGATTACCATTGTACACTCCCCACTTGCAGTCCCAGCTTTCAAAGCCCATGTTTATTGTGGCTGAAGACTTTCACCTTCTTGAAAAGTCCCAAAGTTAATTTTGTAGGGTTGGCCAAAGACCCTTTACCCCACTGATTAGGGCATGCCCAAAAGTCATTCTTCCCACTTGGCCGTGCCAGCCATAATTGTGGCATTTCCAGGCACCCACTTGAGAACACTCCTGGCCTGAGGAAGATCAGAAGAGAACTGAACATACAGTATGTGACAAGTGAAGAGCCCTAAAGCACTGAACCTGCACTCTCTGTACTCGTGACTCATAAGGCTGACCTCCTTTTAAAGTTAAAGGAACACAACAAGCTGCAAGAAGTCTTTTCCTGCAGATGACCAGCTGACCAGTGGCAACTGGACCTCAGCTGGACCCTGTTGTCCTGCTTTGACTGACTCCCTGTGAGTCTCTAAGTGCCTCTCCTAAGGTCATGGGAGCTTTTAGAAGTGTTTTCATGTGGTTTATTCGGAGTTAGACATTAAGTGCTGTACTAGAAGGTGAAAACGTTGTCCAGGATGAACCTGGTTGGTGTATCCAACCCAGGCTCTGTCGTGGTCTATGTAAAATTGTGACTGTCATTGGCAATTTATACGTCCTCGTGGTATTCCTACTTAAAATGTTTAAAATTCATATCTCTAGTTCCACTTATCAGTTTTTTGTCATTTTTTGTCATTCTGTTTATTAAATTGTACTACATTTTTCTAATTTGAATCTGTATCTTTTTCTGTAGTGTGACTTATGTAGTACTGCATAACTAAGTTACACATTGCCTGAAGTTATGTTTCTGTACTCTGTGCACCCTTATCTGTAAGGAGAAGCCTTTTACTTCACAGAATGTATTAATAATGCAAAATCTGAGTTCCAACCGTCTAGCTCCACTCACAGAACTAGTGAAGTCGTCAGCAGTTCCCTTCAAAAGGTCTTGTTGCAATGAAGCCTTCTAATTGATTGCAAAACTCCACAGGAGGTGTACTACTGGGAGGTGAGAGAGTAATAACTCTTCTGGGCAAAACTAAAACCTACTGTGTATGTTTTAAAGAATTGGTAGCAGTATGTCTGGATGACTGCAGTGCTGTCAAGCCATACCCAAAGTAGACCTAAAGTCATTGTTGTTCTATTGTAGCATTTGTTCCAAAAGCAACATGTTGCATTGAGGCCTTCTAATTGATGTTTTTTTTTATCTCCGTGTGATTACACTCCAGAGAGCTTTTTCCTTTTTCATTTTTGTGTTTTAATTCAGAAAAAAGATTTTGTGTTAAGTTAGTGCACTACCATAATCTTCTGCAGCCATACTCACTCTGTGCCTCAAGAATTTGCATATTAAGTCCTATGAATTCTAATCTACTCTACTAAATGAGTTCATGTAAGATTTAAGATGCAATATACATGGCTATCTGGAGACATAATTCATTGAAACAAAGATTTTCAGATAGAAGGCTGTTCTTTTCTGTTCCACTTATTTCCCAGCATTTTTTGTTACCTTTGTATGTTCCACGGTCCAATTTAGAATCCTCATGTGGAGTTGATTTCAGTATTTTGGTGAGGAGAAGGAAGAAGGCAAGAACAGTTGTTAGAGGACTCCTATCAAATAATAAAGGTTTAACTTACCTCATTCAGCGTGAATCTTTTCTATCATTTTGGTGATGATCTTCTGTGCTGCACAAGGGTTAGCTTGGGTTCCTCTCACCTGATTCTACTGCCTCTTCCACTCAGAATGTTTCTTCTCTACCACTGCCTGTGGTTGCCTGTGGACCTATGATGAGCCTGTGTTCGATATCGTAAGGCTCAGAAGCTTATTGCTGAAGTGATAAGGCATGTCCCTCACTTAGACGGGGTGAGCTACCCATATCTCTTCTGAGCAGAATTCCTTAGCTGTCCTCGAAGACATAAAGAAATATAGGTGTTTTTGCCTTCTGTATGAGGCTCCACCTTGGAGTACACCTTCTTTCAAGGACCCCTGCTTTTGGCTGTCTCTCCCATAGCTTGCACGGATGTGCTGTGGTTTCACTGGGCCACTGGAGGTGGAGGCCATTGGATTGCCTGGTCACTTGAAGGAGTATGTGAGGGAACATGGAACATAAGGAGAAACCTGTGATTTAATTAAAAAAATATGAATACATGTATTTTTCTCTAGCATTTGTTTATGTTGCATATTTTTTATTATGTTATACGTTGTATCTATCCGATTCTCTCTTGTGTATTTACAAATGTCATTTGCTTAATGGTTAGGTTCTTTGTAAAAGTTGTATTTTAGCATATCCTTTTTTATTTATAATATGTTGCTTTTTATATTAAGGGAGAAGGATATGTCATATTTATGATGAAATGGAACCTGCCTTTTAAGGTTCCACTAGAATGTTACGTTTTGAATTACAGTCAGGTGCAGTAGAAGCTGGTTGGGGCAAGTCACATTTGGCAGGCTGAATAAAGTTCCTGTTGAAATTTCCCTTTTCTATGTGGTAAACTTAGTTACATAATTTTTTTCTCTCTAGACGTAGGGAAAAGTGTACATTGTGGAATTGGGGCCTCCAATATTAGGTTGGAAACACCAATATGATTTGAATATTATGGTGAACCCAAGCGTTCTGGAACCGAAAACGGTGGTAAATGACAAAATAATGGATGACATTTTGAATGAAGTGAAAGAAGTGTTCATGGAAGAATTGGGTGTATTGCAAGGATACTTACACAAGATCAAGGTGAAAGATGGTGCAGTGCATGCTAAGCACACAGTGAGGAAGGTTCCCAGAATAGTTAAAGAAGGGATAGCCTGTTTAAGCCCCTACTTGGATATCATCTGTGGTGATAACTACAAAATGTGTGTTGATTTTAATTACTCACAATTTCCCATTACGAAATATTAATGAGATTACCTTTACACAATGGTGGTAAATTCTTCTCAAAATTAGATTTGAGAAGTGCTTACCATCAAATTCGATTTTACCAGAGTTCCAAGGACTTAACTGCCTTTATTACAATCTAAGGGACATTTTGCATTACAAGAATGCCATTTGGATTGTCTTCGGTGGCCAGCATTTTTCAACAATTAGAGCCTGTTTATGACCTTGGCAGATGAGATACTCAGTCACAAACGTGATGGATATCCTGCCCGCTGTATTTCAAGTTCCATTTCATCCTATGAAACTTGCAAAATGGTGGATGGAACATCCGTTTCATTTGTGATGGAGTATCCCATCCGCGGAGGTCGTAATCAGGCCCTTAATGTCACAAATATTTGAGGGTTTCACAAATGTCATACTTTTCAAGATGATATTTTGATAAATGGGAATACAATAAACCAACATAACCAGGTGTTAAAGAAAGTTATTTAAAATGTTGTATATGGGTCTTACCCTATGGAGAGAAAAGTGTTTGTTTTTGTGACAAGAAATTGAATACTTAGGTCATACATGTTCTGGAGTGGGTGTGAAACCTAAGAAAAACTTTGTGGATGCTAAAAAAATGGCTCCACAACCAAAAGAAAAGGACCAGTTAAGGTTGTTCAAGGGACTATTTGAGGACTATTGCAAATTTGTGGAAAATTGTGCTTCAAAGACTGAGGACTTAAAGTTACTGTTGAGGAAAGGACATGACCTGTCTCTACGGAACCTTTAATTGATGTGCAGGGTAATTCTTTGCTTACCCTGACTACTGACGCGCTGACTGAACACTTAGTTACTTGCAGTGGCCACCCACGCTCTTATCTTCATTACTCACCCTCGATGCACATGCACTGGTATTCAACAATGCAGGTATCGCGTGTCGGATCTCACACTGGCTGAAGTAATTGATTAAAAAGTTAAATTGCTCCAGAATGCACTTGTGATCACTTGCTTCCCACTTAGTACACTTAGGCCCGTATTTCTACTTTTTTTAGCGCCGCATTTGCGCCGCTTTTTGACGCAAAACGGCGCAAACCTACAAAATACAATGGCATTTTGCAAGTTTGCGCCATTTTTGCGTCAAAAAACGACGCAAATGCGGCGCAAAAAAAGTATAAATACGGGCCTTAGTGTGTGTGCAGTGCACATGCCCAAATACCTTTGGTCCTTCAATATTGCGCGTGGGTACCATTGCTTTGAAGGGTAACTGCTGATCACAATTGCAGGGGCACAATTGCTGGGCGACCGTTGAGCACAATCACTGGGTACAAGTGTAAGCACTTGGTACATGGCAAACACTGTAGATAGAGTGTGAAAAAAACTGTACCTTGATAGAATTCAGTGAATAAACTCTTCCTTCACTGGAGTATCAGTACCTTGCTCCACACACACACAGGGTAATGAATAGACCCATAAACAAATGTCAGCTGGCAAGCTGACACGCGGGTAGCAAGCTGGGCAGTGAAAAATTCCCACATTAAGGGATGCTATTGAAATGGCGAAAGTCCTTGAAGAGCCTGAATATTGTATGAGGGGAATGAACAAGTGTGGAGATACCAGTACCTGTGAAAAAGAGGAAGTGGCTGATATAGGTGTGGAGGAAAACAAGGTAAGCAACTGTGTTGGGGCTGTAGGAAGAAACACAACATCACAAAAAATCTATGGAAGCAAACATAATACCAAAGTGTGCTTAGAGGTGTGGTAGCAATTTTCATGGGAGTGATTCCAAAATATGTTACGCTATTGGTAAGGAATGCAGGAAGTGTGGGCGTGGAGGCCATTTTGCATGTATGTGCAAAGGATGGCCCAAATCCAAGGTAACTGTGTTGAGTAACAACAATAGTGAAACTATTCAGGATCATGTTCTAAGCATAGGCGTTGACACAAAATAAGTGAGGACGTTAATTTCTTCTCTCTGATACCTTCCAGGACAGATGTTTCTCAGGAGTAAGCTTACCGGTGACCATGTTCTAATAGATATATAGTATATTGTGACTCTGTGTCCACCATTCGCTCCCCTTCTCTCCTATGAACCTTAAGCCACAAAACAATAACACCAATCACCATGCACATCCAACCAATAACAACTGCAGTGTTTCTGACCCAATGGGTGCCATGGGAAACCCCAACCAGCTCTCACGAGCTGTACCAGTGAGTTTGACATACTGTAGAAACTGGCCAGGCCCCACTCTGAACTCTGTACATTTATTCTAAAATGTAATGAACCTCTCATCTGGATACAAATCGCCCAGCATTTCACAGTCCCTTCACTCCAGCGGGCCACTGACATTGCTTCACTAATGCACTTAAACAGCTCCAATGGCGAAATGCTCTGCTCTCTCTCAAACAGTGGACGTTTTAACACCCTAGTAATCACTCTCTCTCATATCTCCCCCATCTGCTGCATTAGATAAGAGTACTGCCCCGTTATCCAGGCCCCCATCCTTAGCAATTCCAAAAAGGTTTGGTCCCACAAGTGGCTCTCAGTAGCCTCTTTTCCCAGTTATCTTCCACTGTGACCCACCGCAACACATAGTGCAGCTTAGCCGTATAATAGTACAGCTCCAGATCAGGCAATCCCATGCCCTCTTCTTCAAGATCTAACTACAACATCAACAATGCAACTCTACTCTTCTTTCCTGCCCAGACCAGGAAGACCAACAGTCTATCCAGTACCTTAAATGTACTACCTGCAATTGTGTGCAATTCACTAGAGAACTTTAACCAGCAAATTGATTTCTCAAAAAGTGTCACCTTATTAATGAATCAAAGGAAGGCCTCTCCACAGCTGGCGAAAATTTGAAAATTCTCTTGAAACTGCACATTACATATCTTATAACCAGAGAAATCCAAGCAAAGCACCACATATTATATGTATTGCTGTACAGTAATATACAGTTTGCGTTCATATATTTAATGGATACCATTTATTTAGTTCTGAGAAGACAATCCTTAATTTCATATAGCATGAGTAGTTTCCATTTATTACAAAAACCTTTCAGTTCACAACACAAGTTGCATCCTCCATGTTGATTCAATTGTATTACTTTGCATCTGAGAAGCCAATGACATTCTGTTTGAACCGTCTCGTTCATGATGGTGGAATATTTCATGTGTTTTCTGGTGCTGGCGGTGAATCTAGAGTCTTGATGGGATTTAACTATTCAGTTTATTTCCACATGTTCCACATCAGGACTTTGATTTGTTACCTTCTCATTGTGTAGTCACATCATACCTCTCCTAATGTAAAGGTAGCTGATAACCTTCTCAGGACTGCAATGTAAGTAACCACTTTTTAATTCTCTCCTTGTGATCTAGAAAATAATGTATGACATTGTAATACAACATTAATCTTTTGCCCAAGCTGTTTTTCCAATTTCTTGAGGGTGTTCTGATAGCATCTAACTGTATGTCTCCTTTACCCTCTTGGCCATCAGTGTTTAATTCAGGCAAATCATCAAAAATCTCTCTAGTGTGCATTAGTAATTTATGTAAAAGTATATGCTGGCTACGCCATGAGGAGAACCTATCTCCTCCAATGGCAATAAGATAAGATCCAATTAATTTAATCTATCTCTTTCAGGGAATCAATGGGTCACCCTCGTCATTTAAGAAGGCAGGGGGTTGTGGCATTGCTAATGAACCATATTAATACTATCCAGTTAGGAAATACAACTAAATACAAAATAAACTGCTTGCAAATAGGACTTAATAGTACATATAATAATAACAGCAATATACCCACAACATTAGCAAATAAAAATATATTGTATTCCTGATTGCTAGTGAGTTGGGAAATCCTGAAACTACGTATCCTATATGTAAATATCTCGGAATGGAATTACATTCACTGTTTTTGCAGATTCCTGCTCTCCTTGTATGCTGATAAATGATACAACCTTTAAAGTCAATTTTCAAGACAAGGACTATATTTTTATACGTTACCTCCTGATGTAAACCCAGGGGGATACAATAAGGACCCTGTTTGTTCCCCTAGTTGGAATGTTGATCATGCACATAGCCTTCAAGGAAAGGACTAAGGGCCAGATGTAGCAAACCATTTGCGAGTCGCAAACGGCGAATATCGCCGTTTGCGAGTCGCAAACGTGTGTTTGCTATGCAGAAATGCATTTTGCGAGTCGGAACCGACTCGCAAAATGCATTTCAGAGTCGCAAATAGGAAGGGGTGTTCCCTTCCTATTTGCAAGTCGCAGTGGTATGCAACTCCATTTGCGACCGCGAATGGAGTCGCAGTTACCATCCACTTGAAGTGGATGGTAACCCACTCGCAAACGGGAAGGGGTCCCAATGGGACCCCTTCCCCTTTGTGACTGGACCCCAAATTATTTTTTCAGAGCAGGTAGTGGTCCAAGGGACCACTACCTGCCCTGAAAAAATCCGAAACAAAAGGTTTAGTTTTTTTTTTCTAAGTGCAGCTCGTTTTCCTTTAAGGAAAACGGGCTACACTTGGAAAAAAAAAAACTGCTTTATTTAAAAGCAGTCACGGACATGGAGGTCTGCTAACTATAGCAGGCCTCCATACCCGTGAGTGCCCATAGTCGCTATGGGGCCGCAATTTGCGACCCACCTCATTAATATTAATGAGGTGGGTCTTTGCGACCCCATAACGACTCGCAGACGGTGTCTGAGACACCGTTCTGCATAGCAAATTGCGACTTGCAATTTGCGAGTCGCACAGACTCGCAAATTGCAAGTCGCAATTTGCTATCTTGCTACATCTGGCCCTAATTTAGGAAATATATACATCTCTAAACAAGGGTCCAACCTCTTATAGTGAAAACATCAAAGGGATTTAGGGATCAAATTGAATCCTTATACTGTAGAGCAAGTAACCTTAGTTGACAGATCTGCCATAGGCTTGAGGTATGCAAAAAAATTCCTAGAGGTGTTCACGAAGAAATTAGGGTTGCTCAAATGTTTCCTCCACAAAACCAACTCAAAGTCAATGCTAAGCCAGTAATACACAAAGCATTCTCCATACCCTTCCTTACTGAGAGCCACTTTTAAAAGAACTAGACAAGCTAGAAGACACAAGGCTCATTGAGAAAATCGAAAGTGCAGAATGGCTTGCCCCCATTGACACAGCATCTAAAGAAGGAGGGAAGAGTATCTGTTTATGCATTGATCTCAGAGATCTCAATGCCAAATATATGGCTCGACAGACACTCTCTCCTGAACATAAACAAAGTGTTAAGTGTCATTTAAGATGCAAAGTATTTCAGTGTAATAGATCCCTTTTTTGGTGTACCACCAGGTTGCTCTTCATCCAGACTCTAGAGCATTAACCTCCTTCATAACTCCTTTTGGAGCATACCAGTTCTGAAGGATGCCATTTGGTCTAGCCTCCACGGCAGCATCTTTCCAATGAGTTATGCAGCATATTTTGTAGTGAACCAGTAAAGTCCTCTTTTTTCAAGACAACATCTTGATTTACGGAAACTCCAAAGAGGAACATAATAATGTACATGAAGACATTTGGAGTAAGTTAAGCAAGGCAGGATTTACCATACAAAAAAGAAAGTGTAACATAGGGGTTAAGTCAGTGAAATATCTTGGGGACACCATTTCCGAAGATGGCATTAAACCCAAGAGCAATTTAGTGGATGCTGTCAAGCTAGCACTGGCACCTACCAGCAAAGAAGAGATAAAAATCTTCTTGCGATTAGCAGAGTATATGTCCAAATATATCCAAAACTTCGCTGAATGAGTACACTCCATGCGAGTCTTACTTAAAAAAGGAGTTCCATTTGATTGGAGAGTTCAGTGACAAGCAGTCTTCATTCAAGTCAAGGATGCCATTTCTAATGCCCCCCACTTAGGCATCTTTGACTCAGGAGCTAAAACCACTTTGACAAATGACACCAGTATGAAAGGTATAGGGGCATTCTTTCCCAAGTAATTGATCGGGAGGAAAAAAAAGTTATAGCTTTTGCATCCAGAACCTTAAAGGATGCTGAACTTAACTACTACATGATAGAAAAGGAAGCATTAGAGTGTTATTGGGCCATAAGTCATTTTAAGTTTTATTCGTGGGGCATACCATTCATCTTGAGAACAGACCATAAACCCCTCATTCCCATGTTTTCTTCTAAGTGTATTGAAGAAGCCAGTCCCCGCATCTCTAAATGGGTTTTAAGGTTACAAGGTTACAACTTCAATATGGTGGATATCCCTGGTATCAGAAACCAAGTTGCCGATTGTCTCTCTAGGCTTCCCATAGCATGCGAGGATTCACATGTAAACACCCCCAGAGGAAGCTATTTTATCTATTGAAATTCCAGCCATTGATAATGTAGAATAGCAAACAATGTGAGAAAAATGATACCCCATTCACTGCTGTCAAAGAAAAAATAACCAAAGGTTATCCTAAAAAGTGTCATGAATTACTAGATAATGTCAAACCATATTGGAATGTAAAAGACGAGTTATCCATAGTAGGTAACAGAGTTTTGAGATCCAATAAAATAGTACAACCTAGGGATATAAGGGAACGTATCATTGAGATTGGCCACTAAGGTCACCTAGGGCAGAGGATGACCAAAAGTAAAATTAGGAACGATTACTAGTTTCCATACATGGATTCTATGGCAGAAGATAAAGTGAAGGATTGCTTCGAGTATAGTTCTAGCAACAAGACCAAAGTCACACATAAAGCACCTTTTCTCCCTGTTGATATACCCTCTAAACACTGGGATAAACTAGGTCTAGATATATTAGGACCTAGTGAATATATGCAATGTTCACAATAAATTCATGTTTGTGTTGGTAGGTTATCATTCCCATTGGATTTATAATAAGGCAGTGAACAACATTAACACCTCCTCAATGACTGAATTCTTATCAGATACATTCTCCAAAGAGGGCATTCACAGTAATGTAGGGACAGACAGCGGTGTGCAATTTACTTCTGAAGAAATGACACCATTTTTGAAAAATGTATCCATTAGCCAAGTAAGAACACCCCTGTATTGTCCTAAAGCCAACAGTCTGGTGGAAAGGGTAAATAGGGTGATCAAAGATACAATAAGATTAGCCCTAATGCCAGGTGAACACGCTGAGAGAGCCATAAGGGAAATGCTGTGGTCGTATCATACCTCTCCAAATGTTGTGTCAGGTGCATCATCTTTTGCTTCCCACAAAGGTAGAAATCCTGGATGGAAACTTACATCCAATTGGCTTAATGGTGGAAGTCCTGTCTGGGTGGATAGAGACTCAGTCAAAGAAATGACAGAAAAACACCAAATCAATTACAAGACTAGGTATGACACCAAATGGGGAGCTATGAAGTGTGAATTGTGTAAAGCACAATGGCTTATTATTAAAAGACCTTATACCATACACTCCAAACTATCATCTTTCTTTACACCAGAAAGGATTAAAGGACATATTTAAAAGCCCCTAGCGCCATCTAACGGCACATTAGCGTACATTTTTTAATGAATGCTAATGTGGCGCTATATGGCCAAAAACACATGCATTGTGCAACTTTATAACCCCTTGTGCCACATTATGCCTGCGCTAGGCATAATGTGTGCAAGGGAGGCATTCCCTCGTTAGGAGGACCAAAAAATGCACACAGCAGGTGTTAAAAGCAGGTTCCCATTGTTTTCAATGGGCTTCTAGGTGCTTTGCTGGATTAGAGTCAACATTTTTTACGCTAATCCTGCAAATCGCCAAACTAATGTCAAAAATTGGTACTTTATGGTACTTTTCTTAATTGTCCTTTCTTTGTAAATATTTTTTCATATCAGGAAATGTGTTGTAATTAGGGGTCCTGGCTTTATGGTATTTATTTTTTAATATGTCCATTGGTATTTATCAATTTTTTTGTGTTTTGTGAACGTATGAAGTGACAGCTTGTATATTTCTGCATTTATTCAACAGATAAAAGTGCATTCATACATTGATGCCTGTCAAACTTTAGCACATTGCACATACAAAATTAATAAAATAATAAACCCACATGAAAAAAATAGCATAATAACACAAGTACATGTTGAGATATACAGTAATTTAAGCAAATCACATTCATCTTTGTAACTCCCCAGCTGCTAATATGTACAGCTATTGGTCTGAAATTCATTAATCTCAGTATGGAGAGTCATTCAAAAGAAACCAAATTATCTGACATGCAGGAAACACAACGTTTTCTGTCTGTATTTATCTGTAAAAATCAGTAAAAACAGAAAACAGGGAGCCCATTGTATTCTACATGGGATATTCCACTTCTTTTCTGTTCCACCTTTCCCCCATTGTTTATTACCCTTATATGTTCCCTGCTCCAAATTCGAATCCTCATGTGGAGGTGACTAGAGAATGTTGGTGAGGAGAAGGAGGGAGGAGCTAGCATTCGTTAGAGGACTCCTGTGAACTAATAAAGGTTTAACTTACCTCATTCAGCTGAATCTTTTCTAACAATACCCCTTTACCAATACTTTTTCAGTGATTTTAATATTGTAAAAACTTTAGAAAACAGTGTACCGAATCTCATAAGGAAGAAAGGATTATATAGGATGTCTCGTTCATGAGACGAAGGGCAAAATAGGTCAAACAACGGTATAGGAGCCCGTCGACTATAACTTGTCACTCTCTTGAATGTGTAACTGCAAAAATGAGCGCTGCCCATTTATGCGGAGAGAGAGTAGCGCAAAGGGGTCTTTTTGTGTGCCTAAAGCCTTTACATCACAAATTGAGTCTAACCAAGAGGTCCTTTATATACACAATTGATTTTGTACCAAATGCGACATAGATTAGAAAACATATTTTATAGACCTGTGCTAGCGCGCCTGGTCCTTAGTAAGTAAACTTACAAGGGGACGCGTATAGGCCGAGGAACCTTTTAGATCGCATGGAGTATCCTAGCCATGTGGTGACCATTGTCATCAATAATCAACGTAATCAATCAATAACCACTAAGAGAATCATTAAACATTAGAGAGCATATCAACATTTCATGAATAACCACAACTCAATAAACCTTTTAACAATTTTTATTTCCCTATTAGTTACAATTCTAAACCATCAGATTAATTCAAACTTTATTCAATCACCTCAGAGTTAATTCATTTGTGTCCACCAATAACATAATCTAATCAGAACTTGAGAAAACATATGTTCTAATGCTTCAGCGTAAGCTAACAAAGAGGAATATATCGACATTAATAGCAGAGTTCAGCAATCAGTTCGTCAATCATTTGTCACTGTCAACATCACCCAAAGGAACCTTACGTAACCCAGATTAACATTAGCATGTGGGACTTCATGCGAAAACAATTTAGAACACAAATTTAGCAAACATCTAGCTAAAAGAAAAAACTATTTAAACAGTGCAGTTAGTACCTAGAAAGAAAGGCACAAAAAGTTAACAGTCACATTGTCATAGCTACCTATCCATGGAATGGATCAGCAACAGTCAGTCTTCATCTTCAGGTCATCAATCGATCAGCAATGCCTCAAGCTCTCAAGAGCATGAGCCCAATGACAGAATCTCGAATCGCATCTTCTGACATTCAATATCTGCTTCAGCTCTCCCCTCGCATCATCTAAAGTTTTTACCCTTTGTCATGACTTTTTATTAAGGCTTTCCAGTCCATCCCCCTAATTCCTAATTGGTCAGTCAATCACCAGTTATTACTCTACGCAATTATATTAATTTTGCAAATCAATAAATTCTAATATTACGCCGTTCTCAGTTCGTTGATTGGTTCACTGTACAATGTCCTCATCATCCGGCTCATCAGGTATCGAAAAATGTTGCATCTTCTTCTCCAGTCAGTGCTTCTATTGTTCAAGTCCTGGGAACGGTCATCCAGTCTGTTTTACACCAAAATTGTTAATCGTCTAGTTCCATCATCTCCTGTCCGTCGGTACACGGCAGAAAATTCTAGCTAAGCAGATTTTATTAACATACGCGGTTCATGGTCAGTTCAACGCACCAGCTTCTCTACAGTGCACTAGTAATTCTGTTTCTGCATGAGGCCTGGTAACTAGGCCACAACTACGGCTAAGTTAACTCTACAATATAATGCAAAACATAGGTTATACATCTTAATATGACATATTATTACATTGTTATTACTCTTTTTCACATTTTTAATCATTTTAGTACAAGTTCGTTTGAACTGGCTGTCACTCTCCCTGGGCATATTTTTTCAATCGTGCACATTAATTTCTCTACATCTAATTTTTCTAACAATATCAAGTTAATCAAAACGCATAAACATTCATTAATAATTTCTAATTAGCATATCTGCTTCAACACCTGCTTTTAGTTCTCATGGTTTTTTTGTTCTCTCTATTCCTGTATGCCTGTATTTCTTGTCTGGAATTTTGTTCTCCTCGAATTTGCTTGTACAACTCACATCCTTACACCGTTAGCAGTGACAAAAGATAACAATTTTTAGAGGACAATGACAATATATATTCTTGGCGTGCATGCTAGAAATCATAATAAATCTATTTGTTAAAAGAGAATGTTGTCAATTGCTCTCTAATAGAGCCCAGCTATAGATATGGTATAGTGGCTAAACACAGGATTGAGTAACCATGTTCTAATATTTTCTTCTCTATTTGACCACATACTCTCTACCTGGGCATATGTGTCTCTGTTCCCTGAACCGGTAAACTTAAGGATGCTTAGCCTGTGTACCGTTTGCCAAAAAAGTTGCCTTAAAATATGAATATGAAATCTGAACTTCTGTTTCAATGGGTGGAGCCAAGGTTGGTAAAACAATTGCCATTTGCATCAGCCTTTCTCTTTTCTCAGCACTGTATTTATGTGCTACCTTTATACAATGCAATAACACTGAAATTGTCTAGAAGGTGAACGACCGAGTCATCCTAGACAGGATTCTAACATATGACTGCAAGTGAGCAGTCAATGCCCCTTACTACAATTGGCAGGTGTTCCTTTCTACCTCCGACAAGTAACTTCAGAGTTTGCAAAGTGCATTGAGGTCCTGGACTCAGGAATAGCAAGGTGCCCACCCCAGGAATATGTCAACGGATGCTTGGCTCCTGTTTAGCATTTATGACATGTGACCTGGCAAACATATGAGTCTATTGCCTTCCTCAGCTGCTGGGAGTTTATTTGGTGGGGTTTGCCACTTCCACATTGCGCATGCCTGTGTTCCTGCCTACACCTCACCACAGCAAATAGGAGCTTGGTTGGCTCTGTCACCAGAGGGCCCTTTTACCAGCTAGTGGCCTCTGTCCTGGGCTTCTGGTCAATGAGGAGCTGAAGCAGTGTTCATGTAAGGCAATGCAAACTACTAAGTTCAGCTGGCATCTGCACCAGCGCATGCACTAGATGTACATTCAACTATAGTCCAATTGTTTGACCTTTGGAAGACAAAATTGGAGGGAAAGGCCTGAGACTGTGGGGTTCCTCTGTGGGTAGTTGTCTAGGTCCCTTTCTCCTTCAGCAAATAAAATCAAGGCAATTTTTCATGGTCTAAAAGAAGCAGAACCGGAAACAAAAATGGAAGCCTCATTTGACAAAATAAATGAAGCAATAGCCTAGTGTTTGGTTCAGTTAGGTCCTAGGGGATGCCCACTAGTTACATATTTCTTCAAATAAAGAACTTGAAGAAGATGAAAGAGCAGACATTACTCTATAAAGCATTAGGGGATCGGAACTACCCCATAGAAAATTCCTACAGGAAATTAACACCTTATAATGTTTAGAGCTCCATTGAAGACACTGGGGTGAGTCAGGGGCAATATGGTGGGGGGCTAGCTAGGCCTTCCCCTTCAAAATTCGAATGCTTGTATTTATGTTTTTGTTAGAAATTGGGTTGTTGGTTGACTGGGGTGTGAACCTTAGTCAAGCAGCAACTACAATTTAAGTCAGGATAAGTGTCAGGCAAATCCTAAATTAACCTGTGCTCAACCTCTTGCAGCTTGGTACAAAGCAGTCAAGGTTAACTTAGATGCAGTGTGTAAAGTATTTCTGTAACACTTCATACAGTGAAGGAGTGAAAACACCCACAGAAAATGAATCCACACCAGTTTGGAAATATAGACCTGAATTCAATAAATAGAACAAGACCAAAACAACAAAGATCCAGTAAGTAGAACCTGAGTTATGCCTTTTTAACTCCTTCACTCCTAGGCCTTCCCTCACCCCAAGCTGCTAAGCCTTTTTTGGTTATTTGGGGTAGTTTGCACTTAGGCCTCCATAACCTTTTGTCCACATAAGCTATATACTCCAAATGTATGTCCTTTTTCCCAACATCCTTGGGATTCTAAAGATGCTCAGGGTTTGTGGATTCCTCTGGAGGGGGCTGAGTACATATCCAAAATGTAGTACCATTATGAGTTTTTTTTTAGCAAAATAGGGAAAAAGTGTTCCAGATGAAAGTGCCTGTTTTTTCCCTAAAAATGGCATCCATGAATGGTATGCTGTACTAAAATCATCATTTTCCCCACTTTCAGGAAAATGCAGAGCTGAGTTGTTTTTCGGTTCAAATACTTTATTCGGCTCAAAGAGCCCTAAAAGACTTAATTAATTGCATACATCATGATAAAAGATTAAAATAAATAACAATATCAAAATATATTAAAAATCAATAACATTTAAATTGGAATAGCAGCATTTATAAAATTTAGTGCCGCCTGTATAGTCCCCTCGCTTCTCAGGTCCTGTAAATAAGAAAAGGCTAGGTGACTGTACCTAAAGCCTGTAGGGAGAAGAACAGGATGTAAAAACCTTCTCTTAGGTACAATATATAAATTGCAGAAAACAGTAAAGTGAAAAATCCTTTGCAATATCTACCAACACAACCACATGGCGGGAGTTTCTTGAACCAAGTGTATTGAGTTGGAAATGCTAATAAATAATGTATGGACTTCAAACGAAGTCTAGTAAGTAAGAACATATGCCGCTCAGAAGTGATAATGTTAAGACATAGCTTGGGATGTAGTGGCTGTGGCAGCGGACACTCCAGGTCCCCGAGTGTGTGACTGGTTAAATTGAAGTCATAAAAATAATGCCAATATAGGTCTTTATCCTCTCTTTAGTCCCCCCTGGTAAAGAGTTGGGGACGTGGAAGTAATCCCCTACCCCAAACCGGGAGAGCATAAAGTTAACATATCTGAGCCAGGGAATGTCCATAGATCGAGTCTGACAAACAATCCATAATCACTGACCTACACAATTGAGCTTCAGGATTTAGCCAAACTCTTAACCAGAGCAGTAAAGGTTGCAATCTTATATGGTCGTCTATACCCCTCAGGCCTATTTCGTCGTGGCAAAATGCAGCCAGAATAGATTGAGGGACTGCTAATAGACTCTCAGAAACTTGTTTTCCACTACCTGTAGGCTCGTGCAATCAGTATAACCCCAGATCCCAGCTCCGAACGAAGCAATCTAGAGGAATTTACTTTTAAAGACAATCAGCATTTCCTTCACTGGCTTATATCCCAGTTTCTTTGAAAATCTAAAAACTGCATCAATGGCTCTTTGAAACTGCAGAATGCAAACACTAATTAAAAATTTCCAATTAAAATCAACATCAATTAGAACCCCCAAAAAGGTGAAGTTAGAAACTTTAAGTATTTCTGCTTCTTCCAGAACAAATCTTTTACTTTTTGATAACTTTGGGCCACTCTTCATCACAAAGGATTTTGTTCTGTTAATTTTAAGACAAAGGTTTTCCATAAAAGTATTAAAAGCGTCCAGTAGGGATGATTGAAGGCCATTTGCTGACCTTGACATAAGGACAGCATCGTCCCCTTAGAGTAGTACTGGGATTGGCTGAGAGTTGATAAGAGGCAAATCTTCCCCCATCTTACATAAGAAATCTTCCAGACCATTTATATAGAGGAGGAAAAGAAAAGGGGCCAGCACACATCCTTGTCTAACCCCCTTTAGGGAAGGAAATTCTTCAGTAAGATAACACTCCTGGCTAAAGCAAACCTGTTCTGAAGTACAGGCATGGAGTCTATTAAGTAAGGAGATTGAGGCCCTCATTACGACTTCGGCAGTCTTTTTCAAAGACCACCGAAGCCGCAGGTACCATCATACCACCAGTGCTGGCGGTATGATTGCCGCCCTATTAGGAGTTTTCCGCTGGGCTAGTGGATGAAAACAGCGTTTCCGCCAGCTGGCCCAGCCGAAAACTCACCACAATATTGACGACAGCTCGTAATCGAGCCAGCGCCAATGTTGTGGTCTGTCGAGTGCGACAGCACCCGTCGCGCATTTCACTGCAAGTAATTCGGGCAGTGAAATGTGCGACGGGGCTGTCCATGGGAACCCCTGCACTGCTCATGCCAAGGGCATGGACAGTGCAGGGGCCCCATGGGGGCTGACACCATCTTTCTGCCAGCTTTTGCATGGCAGTGAGATTGCCATGCAAAGGCTGGCAGAAAGGGTACTCGTAATCCCCACTGCAGCGCTGCTTGCAGCGCTGCCCGGGCGGATTGCAAACGCCGAGACCCCCAGGCTGTCAACAGGCAGCAACATGGTGGTGCCAGCGGTCAGATTGTGGCCCATCTGCCAAGGTCATAACAGGGCAGTCAGACAGCCCTGTCGGCGGTGGTCTGACCGCCATCATAAGTGTGGCGATCTTGAGACCACCACACTCATAATAAGGGCCTAAATCTTTATCCACCTCCATGTCTAACATGACAGTCCACAATTTGTATCTATCAACTCTGTCAAAGGCACAGGACAGATCCATAAAGGTTAAATGAGTTAAAGAGTTTGTTCAATTGTTCCCATCCCTGGCCGAAACCCATACTGGACCTTTGATAAGCAATTGGTCTCCATTGCCCAACTTTCCAACTTGCTCAATACCATTTGGGCTAAGATCTTAACAGAGCTATCTAAGAGGGAGATTGGGTGATAACTCTGCGGGTCAGCCCGATCCCCCTTCTTAAAGATGGGCACAATAATTGCCTCTCTCCAGGTATCTACCAAGGGGCCAATCGTGGCAGATCTCAAAACGCTAGTAAGTAATGGCCCCCAAAATTCAGGCAGAGTTTTGTATACGTCAGCTGGGATTCTATCCGGTCCGGGTGCTTTGTCAGGAGGGCAGTCTTGGATAGCCTGTAATACATCAGATACTTCTTTTGAGTTGCAAAAGGCTTTTGGGGAAGCATTTTGCCCACTAACAGGGCCAATTGCTTCTTCCTGGGACATATTAATATCCATTTTAAAAACTTTAGAAAAGTGTTTTACTCAAACTTGTGGTGGGATAACAGTATCTATTACAGTGTTATCCTTTTATCCTTATCCACCAGTGGGGTGGAATTGACCACTTGCCAAAAAGCCTTCATATCTTTGCTATTGCTATATTCAATTAGCTCATCCCAGACATTTGCCTCAATTCTTTCTTCCTGGCAGCAAGAGTGTCCTTATGTATCCTTCTTGCCTCTTTAATGGCGGACTGGTTATGTGGGATAGAGCTGGTAGTCTTTCTTAGGCCTTTAAGGTTGGACGTGCATGCATGATTGAACCAGTAAGGACTTCTATCTGTATTAGTACTTGAGTGCTGTAACTTGTCTGCCATGTAGCTCGTTGGGGCAGAGAATGCCTCAATAATTGCATGCGCGGGGTGTATTCCCCCAGTGCAATCATGACCTCTTCCCTCTTATTCGTCATCAGATCTCTATAAAAACGGTGTTTATCAATTTGTTCCCCACATGATCGTCAAACCTTTCTGCCCATTAAGTCTCAGCACTGGCGGCTGTGCCTCCCCACCAGAGCCTTTATCCAAGCCCATCCTAGTTTCTAGAGTTAAAGGGTTGTGGTCACTCATACAGGTGGGTATCACCCTGAACTTCCCTGCAAAGGGGATAATATCTTTAAAATAAACTATAAAATCAATTGTAGATTGAGCACTTCCCCTCGAAAACATGGGAACCCCCTTAACTTCTGGAATTGGAAAAGTCAACAGATTGGCAGCCAGTGTACGATTAAGCGCATTCCCATAAGGAGAGTATTTAAAATGCTGCATAGGGCAATCATATTCATCAGAGAATCCGCAACATTCTAATATTTCGGGTTCACATAGATGGGCATTAAAATCACCAGCCCAAATAATCATAAGGTCCTTCTTGCTTCCATTCAGCACCTTCTGCAACCTAGTCTCCAAACTATCAATCACACTAGTGTCTGATAAATCAAAAATATTATTGTAATAATTAGTCAACAAAACATCATACAGGTCAGTTAGTTTGAGAAGGAGTACCAGATAGTGGGGTGTTGTATCAATAACACGTGCAGCTACCCCCCTTGCAGATACAGATATAAATGTGACCAGACCTCCCTTGGCCCTTCGCGAGGGAGATTTAATTGCATGAACACAATAGGTGGCAAAGCCATTAATATAGGGGGAATCTAAAAGCCAAGTTTCCTGACAACAGACACATGAATATTGGCCCACGAACCTTAGCCAATCTGGATTGTCTAATTTTTTCTTTAATCCTGCTACATTCCATGAGATAATGCCAGAAGGTACAGCAGCAGAGGTGTTCATTATTCTAGGAGGGTGTGAATTCAATAAAGAAAGTGTATCTACCTCCTGGTCTCCGCCAAGTGTATTTCTAGTGGTTCATAGTCTCAAAGCTCTTGAATACAGGCAGTGGGAAATTCAAAGACCTGGGCTGATGAGAGGTAGGAGGTTTCTGCTTATCGGGTTTGCTGAAACGAAACTGCTGAGCCTGAGGACAAATATTATTAAAATATGTCAACCATTGTACCCTGATAGATCCCAGATCTAGTGTTGGTGTTGAGAGGCGATGGTGCAGAGTACTAACTGTGGGTTCCTAAAATTGATGACAATACAATCCCTGTTGAAGCTTTACTAATTAGGCCAATCAATGGTACCCTTCTCACTGTTAAAATTTCTTTAGAGATATCTGAACTCAAACCGAGTGCTTCCTGGACCAATACATAGCCTTATTTAGCAATGAGGTGGGGCTCAGAGTGCAGGGAGTCCAGTCTGGGTATATTTTTTGAATTATAATACATGGGGCACATGCCGGAGGGATCCCCCGGATTGGAAGCTTGAGTGTTTAGAGATGCATGGAGGGGAACCTGTTTGGGGCACTTGCGGGCCACGGGCTCGTCAGCCCTCTGCTGATAGGATAGTTTTTCTAAGCGGCTTTTAGATGCAGGGATCAAAGTTCTGTTAATAGGTTCCTGCCTATGATTTAATCCTCATCTCTGGGGGGATAGTTAGGGCTAGGGAGAGCTTGGGCTCAATGGTTTCATGCAGGGGTTTATCTCCCAATGGGGGTAGGGAGACTGATGTTTTCCCAGTAGCTATAAGGGTATTTACCTTTCCTTTTAATGATTCCTCTTTTATTAGAACCAAAGAACACAGTTGCCTTATATCTTTGAGATAATTATCCAACTGGCTAAGTTGGTCGCAAGAAGTAGTAGATGGCTTCTTATTAGCAGTACGTTCGCAGGCAGCCTTCTTAGATATCTTTAGTTGAGACCTTCCCTTGCCCATCTTTGTCTCTGATAAGTCCTTCCCAGATGTAGTTAAAATCTTTGAGCAGGGCGATACTAGGCCGGGAGAGGAGCTTGCAATAATAAGAGGGCCTTATTGCCTGCTCTTTTTTAAAGGGGGACTGTTGGTAGTGGTAAGGAAAATGGACTCAATTGATTGCTCCTGGTCTAAATCAACACATGGATTCCTAGATTTAGCCATAGGGGGCTTTGCAAGGGGGACAACCTCTTCTTTATCTCTGTTAGAAATGGGGTCTTTGGTTGGCAGTCAGGTTACCCGCTGTCCAAGCAAGGACCCTCACTCTAGTCAGGGTAAGTCACACACAATCCCAATTATCCTGTGCCCACCATCTGGTAGCTTGGCACTGAGCAGTCAGGCTTAACTTAGAAGGCAATGTGTAAAGTATGTGTGCAATAAATCATGCAATAACACAGTATAGAACCACAAAAATACACCACAAAGTGTTTAGAAAAATATATATTTCTCTGGTAAAAATGCAGGTTAAAACAATTAAGATGCAATAAGTATATGTTGAGATATCACTGTAAAAAAATGAAATAAAGTGTCTTTAGTCTTTTAAAAACAATAAATGTCTCTTTCAAGCACAGAGCACGTGGTTTGCGTTCAAAATCTCAGCAAAGAACCGCAGAGGAGGAGATGCCTAGAAAGCAAGAAGGTGTGCGTCGATTTCCTGGGTCGCACATGGCGATGCGCTGTTTAATTGTCACGCAGGGACGGCTGTGTGTCGATTTACGGTGCTCGGTCGTGGATCCTCTTCTGGTTGCGGGGTTTTCGGATGCCCCGGGTACGATGCATGGATTTCTGGTGCAGGATGAGATCACAGGGGCTGCGTCGATCCGGTGGGCGTTGCGTGAAAATTTCTACTGCATGGCAGGTGCTGCATTCATTCCTCTCTGGAAGTCGGGCTATGTCGTTCTGGCTCAGGCCATGCGCCAAATTTCTGGTCGCTACGCTGGCACTGCGTGAATCTTCTCGTTGCAAAGTCGAGCTGCGTCATTCCGGTTCGTCATTCTGGTTCGGCGTGCGGTGAATCTTTCACCGTAATGCAGGCTGTGCATCGTTTCTGGCAGGTTGTGCGTCGATTTTCGCTGCACAAGGAATCCTTCTTGTAGAGATGAAGTCTTTTTGGTTCTGAGACTTCAGGGAACAGGAGGCAAGCTTGATCCAAGCCTTTGGAGAGCACTTCTCACCACAGCCAGAGAGCAGCAAGGCAGCAGGGCAACAGCAAGGCAGGAGTTCTTCACAGAAAGCAGTCAGGTGAGTCCTTTGGGCAGCCAGGCGGTTCTTCGTGGCAGGATGCAGGTTCTGGTTCAGGTTCTCTTCTCCAGGAAGTGTTCAAGTTGGTAGGGGCAGAGGCCCTGTTTAAATACCCAAATGTGCCTTTGAAGTGGGGGAGACTTTAAAGAGTGGCTTAGAGGTGCACAAGGTCCCCTTTCAGTTCAGTCCTGTCTGCCAGGGTCCCAGTTAGGGTGTGGCAGTCCTTTGTGTGAGGGCAGGCTACTGTCCTTTGACATGCAAGTGTCACGCCCTCCACCCTCCCAGCTCAGGAAGACCCATTCAAAATGCAGATGCATGCATGTGAGGCTGAGTATCTTGTGTTTGGGGTGTGTCTGAGAGAATGCACAAGGGAGCTGTCAACTGAACCCAGCCAGACATGGATTGTAAGGCACAGAAGGATTTAAGTGCAGAGAAATGCTCACTTTCTGAAAGTGGCATTTCTAATATAGTAATATTAAATCCAACTTCACCAGTCAACAGGATTTTGTATCATCATTCTGGCCATACTTAATATGACCTTTCTACTCCTTTCAGATCAGCAGCTACCACTCGAACAATATATGAGGGTAGCCCCAATGTTAGCCTATGAAGGGAGCAGGCCTCACAGCAGTGTAAAAACGAATTTAGGAGTTTTACACTACCAGGACATGTAAACTACACAGGTACATGTCCTGCCTTTTGCCTACACAGCACCCTGCCCTATGGGGTACCTAGGGCATACATTAGGGGTGACTTAAATGTAGAAAAAGGGGAGTTTTGGGCTTGTTACGTACTTTTAAATGTCAAGTCAAATTGGCAGTGAAACTGCACATGCAGGCCTTGCAATGGCAGGCCTGAGACAAGTTTTAGGAGCTACTTAAGTGGGTGGCACAATCAGTGCTGCAGGCCCAGTAGTAGCATTTAATCTACAGGCCATGGGCACATATAGTGCACTTTACTAGGGACTTCTAAGTAAATTAAATAATCCAATCGGGTATGATCCAATGTTACCACGTTTAAAGGGAGAGAGCATATGCACTTTATCACTGGTAAGCAGTGGTAAAGTGCGGAGAGCCTTAAAACCAGCAAAAACAGTATAAACAAAATGGAGGGAGGCAGGCAAAAAGTTAGGGGTGACCACCCTAAGGCTGTAAAGTCTACCAATCTCTATGACCCGACTTCTTTGAAGTCGGACACAAACTACAAACTAGCTTCTACCCTCCTTATCTCAGATTCAATTACAGAGGTAAGATAACTAGTTATTAATTTCAGCCCGAGTCCCCAGACTAAGCTCCTGCCACCCCATGAGAGCCTTTCCGCTTCCCCATCGTATCTTCCATAGGTCAATAAAACCTGACACAAACTAAAAACAAAGATGTCCGGCGAAATGCGCCTCCGGGTGTGAAAGAGGCAATGGGGTGGCTTCCTGCCACAAGTGGTCCTGGGTGCGGGAGTTCTGAGGCCTCCAGCCCTGCAACTACTGTTCCTAGCTGAGTCAAAAAAACAAATTGTATACCACAATTTTGGAATCTTCCTAAGACCCATCCTATTTTCCCTATTTTGTGTGCGCTCAACCTACTTCCAGTCTGTGATGGAAACCAGTGTAAAACCCATTGTTGGTCCAGGAAAGTTTTAGATTTCTGAAAAGTATATGAAATTCCAAATTCAGCAAGGGGTCATATGTGTAGATCCCTCAAGGTTTTTCCAAAGACAATAACTGTTGAAATAAAGAAATATTGAAAATGAGTAGGTACAAATAGGTATTTGTGACAATATTTTCATCTGTAACTTTTTGTCACATTGTCCAATTGACAATAGTAATATGCCATTATATCCACTAGACCCTTCTGGTTGCAGGGATATATATGGTTTGGAGGTTCTCCAAGAACCCAAGGTACCCAGATCAAACAACTGAGTTGCACAACAGAGAGGGGGTCATTACAACCCTAGCGGACGGTGTTAAAGCGGCGGTAAGACCGCCAACAGGCTGGTGGTCTTTTTTTTAGTATTATGACCATGGCGGTTACCGCCATGGTCATCCGCCGCTTCCCCGTTCCGCCCGCCAGGGCGGAGACGACCGCTGGGCTGGAGACCTGGGTCTCCAGCCCGGCGGCCGTGACAATACCGCTGCCGGTATTGTGACCCAGCTTACCGCCATGGATTTCCAGCGGTAGGAACCGCCATGAAATCCATGGCGGTAAGCACTATCAGTGCCAGGGAATTCCTTCCCTGGCACTGATAGGGGTCTCCCCCACCCCCCACCCCGACTCCCTCCCCTATACCCCCCAATACCCCTGCCACCCCACCAAAGGTGGCAGGGCCCCCTTCCCCACCCCGACCCCCGACATTACCTGACACATACACACCCGACACGCACGCAGGCACCACCAGCACACATACACGCACACACACCGACATACATGCCTACATCCACACACACACTCAGACACGTACACCCACATTCACACATTCACGCACACATCCATACAGACATACATACAGACAGACATGCACATATTTCCGAAACACGCAACACCCCCGCAAGCATACACGCACTCACATACCCCCCTACATACACAGACGCACACCCCTATGCACCCACACACCACACAACACCCCCCAACCCCCTCCCCTAACGGACGATCAACTTACCTGTTCCGTCGATCCGCCGGGGGGGGATGGCAGCCATGGGGGCAGCTCCGCCTACACCACACCGCCAACAGAACACCGCCGCGCAGAATCACAGGACGTGATTAGCTCGGCGGTGTTCTGTTGGCGTGGCGGTGGAGCAACCTCCACTTCCCCGCCGCCCGCAAGTATGGCTGTTGGCGGCTCTCCGTCGGAAAAACGACGGAGGGCTGCCAACGGTCATAATACGCCGAGCGGCAAACCGCCACTACTGGCGGTCTTCCGCACGGCGGTCCCTCAATGGTCTTCTTAAAAGACCGCTGAGGTTGTAATGACCACCAATGTTTTTTCACTGAGAACCGAATATAGACCAATTCTTATTGCAAAATGGGCAGAGTGGAAAATGGGTATCACAGAAAGCTCTGTACTTCTGAAATAGGCACAAGGTAGAGTTTAGGAGCTGTTGGTATTTGTACATCTCTGAAGTTGTGGGTACTCGTGCTAGTGTATGATTTGGAGGGTATTTTTCAAGATGTATTATTTTATATAGTGGCTTACATTTGAAAGGCATAACTGCAGTGAAATCCGATTGGCAATAACAGATGTTATACAATTCCATGCTACCACAAATCTCCCAATAAAAATAGTAACTCAAGTGTGGGTAGGTCTAGTGCCTGGCAACAGGAAATGGTCCAAAACGCAAAATTGATGTATCACATTTTTCCACCGAAAACTGACCCTCTTTTTTCAAAGTGGATAGCTGTAGATTTTAAAACCTAGCTCAGCCAACACCTAGAGAAACCCAAGCAACCTGTAATTTTTTTAAAACTGGACACCTAGGGGTATCCAGGGATGGGCTGTCTCTCGCCGCTTCTTTTTTACCCAGAATGCCTTGTAATTCTCAAACTTTGACTAAAAACACATTTTTACCCACATTTCTGTAATGGAAAGTTCTTGAACCTGCAGGGAGCCACAAACTTCCTTCCACCCGGCATTTCACCAAGCCTTGTGATAAAAATGGTACCTCATTTGTGGGTAGACCTAGTGCCATCAACAGGAAACAGCCCAAAATGCAACATGGCTGCAAAGTTTCCCACAGAAAACTGACCCTCTTTTTCCAATGTGGGTAGTTCTAGATTTTGGACCCTAGTACAGGTGGTACTCAGGGAAATGTAGCCACCCTGTACGTTTTTTAAAACTAGACACCTAGGGGTATCAAGGGCGGGCTGACGTGCTTGGCTCTCACCATGTTTTATTACCCAGAATCCCTTGCAAACCTCCAACTTTGACTAAAAAAACATGTTTTCCTTACATTTCTATGGTGGAATGTTCTGGAATGTGTAGGGAGCCACAAACGTCCTTCCACGTGGCATTCCCCAAAGTCTCCAGATAAAAATGGTACCTTACTTGGGTGGGTAGACCTGGTGCCTGAGACAGAAAACATCCCAAAATGCAACATGTGCACAGCCCTTTTTTCCAATGAAAACTAACCCTCTTTTTCTAATGTGGGTAGCTTTAGATTTTGAACCCTAGCTCAGCCGGCACCTAGAGCAACGTAGCCAACCTGTGGGAATCTAGGATGCCATGACTTGCACATATCCCATTAGGGCTTTTTACCCACAATGCCCTACAGATTCCAAACTGTGTCTGAAATCACGCACTTTCCATGCATTTCTGTGATGACAACGTCGGGAATCCACAGGAATCCATCACATTCCCACCATCCAGCATTGCCCCATCTGTGCGGTGACAGGAACAGATCAAATCAAGGACAATTGGAGCCCTTGAGTGGAAACTCCTCTTGACTTCAGTTGGATCCGTTCCTGTCGCTGGCCGTAGGCCCAGCTAAACAAGTGCAGCAGAGTTTTTATTGGCACAGGTGGGGCAATGCTAGGTGGTAAGAAAGTCGGAAGGTTACAGGGCATTGTGGGTAAGAAAATATCATGGGATTTACACAAGGTACACCACCCTTGAATTTCCTGGTTGTCTACTTTTAGAAAATGTCTGTGTTTGGAAAGTTTCCATGGGTGGCAGCCGAGCATGGCCCCGAATCCTACAGCTGCCCTTCTTGTTGATCTCTGCATGTAACACTTTAAGGCCTTTTGTGTCAAGGTCTCCTGGCCCACCCATACAGGTGAGGTATCATTTTTATAGGGAGAATTGGGAGAATGCTGTGTGATAGTAAATATGTGGCTCCCCACAGATTCCAGAAGTTTGTGTTTTTAGTCATCGTTAGAGGTTTGCAGAGCATTGTGGCTAACAAAATGGTGCGTTGTGTGTGTGAAGCACACCACCCTGGACTCCCCCAGATGTTTAGGTTTCAGAAGTGTCGGGTCTGGTAGGTTTTACCAGGTAGCAGCCAATGTTATTCCAAAAAGTGCAGCCATTCACCATTGCAAGTGGGACGATATTGGGAGTTAGCCAAGTTTTCCTGGCCCATAAGTAAAATCAAAACACAAAAGAGTCAAATGTCCTCTTGCTTGTCATTGGGATGAGATGCTTTAGTACACATGGAGAGCAGAAAGATTGTTACTCCCTTCAGTTGAGGTGGGAGCATAACCATGCTCATAATGGCAGACAGCACCAACCCCTCTATTTTTTTCACTACTGTCTAGGGGGCTGTCTGCCCCCCCTGCGAGGGGGGGTAGGGGGACGGGATGGGGGTAGTTACTTCCATCTGCTCCTCAGGGGGACAGAAAGACTGTGTCCTAATTGTTTTGGGTGGTGAGGTATAGATATGCCCATGGTGGGTAGCCCACACTCATATTTTTTTTAAAACATATTCCTGGTGTCTAGTGGGCTTTCTCCACCCCACCCCCAGAGGGGCCGATCAGGGTAAGTACCACATTTACCTTCCCGGGGGGGGGGGGCAGAAAGAATTTGTTTGGGGTGTGGGCATGGCCATTCCCATGGCAGGCAGCCCCACCCCTCTTTATTTAAAAAAAAACATTGTTCCCGGGTGTCTAATGGGCTTTCTGCCACCCTGGGGACAGATCAGAGGTAATGACTCCTTTTGCCTCCCAGAGGAGGCAGAAAGACTTTGCCAATATTTTGGGTGTTGGAGGCATTGCGGTGCCAATTCTGGACTTTAAAAAAAAAATCCTGGTGCCTAGTGGGCGTTCTACTTCCTAGGGGGCACATAGGGAGGTTATTACCTCATCTGTCCAGGGGGGGGGGAGGGACAGAAAGACTTTGGTCTACATTTATTTTGGTGGAAGGCTTGGCCATGCTCACAGTAGGCAGTCCTCACTCCCGTTTTATTAAAACAATCATTGGTGTCTGGTGGACTTTTTGACCTGCGTGGGTGGGAGCAGATCAGGGGTAAAAACCCATCTGCCCCCAGCGGACGGCAGGAATACTGTGTCCATTTTGTTTTAGGAGTGGGGGCATTGCCTTGCCCTTTCTGGGCAGCTTCTATCCCTACACTTGCTAAAAACACATCTTTGGTGCCCTGTTGGCTTCTGCCCCCCCCCCCAGGGGCCGGGTTGGGGACTTTTGCCTCATTTGCCCCCCAGGGGCAGAAAGACTTCGGTCCCCATTTCTTTGGGGATGGAGCATGGCCATGGTCCCCACTCCTCTTTAAAAAACAATTCTTCCCTGGTTTTTAATGGCCTTTCTGCCCCACTGGGGGCAGATTAGGGTAATAACCCCTTCTGCCTCCCAGGGAGGCAGAAAGACTGTGCCACTTTTTTGTGGGAGTGGGGGCATTTCCATGCCCATTCTGTGCAGCCACCACCCCTACACTAATGAAAAAATAATTCCTGCTGCCTAGAGGGATTGCTGACCCCTGGGGGGCAGATCATGGGATATTACCTCCATCTGCCCCTCAAGGGAGCAGAAACACTGGCTTCAATAAGAAATACTGAGGGGAGCAAAAGCCCTTGCCGAAGGGGCTGCTCTCCCCTCCCTGGTGTTTAGTGGTCGATTCCTGGTTGGGGATTACCCTTCTGCAGTGATCTCAAAGCAGGGATCCAGTAGGGAGGGATGCCATTGGAAAGGGGAGTTTCTCTTGTTTCCAATAATACCTCTCCTGTTTACATCAGTGCTCGGGGGCTGAGATAGCCCTGCGAGCACCGATGCAGTGAAAGTGAAATGAGCTGACCGACTCATTTCACTTTCATTTTTATTGGAACAATGTTAGCGCACCATGAGCGCTGATCGTCATTTCAGTGAAAAAACTGAAATAGTCTCAAGAGCTGTGGAGTCTCTTCCCCAGTTCCTGGGGCTATTTTCAATTTGAGAAAATTCCTCCGGTGCTCACTCCAGAGGGATTTCCTACTTCATGTGTGGGAACTGGTGCGGATGATGGCTTTGAGCCATCCTCTGTACCAAAGGGGTTAAAGATTAAACTGGAAAATAGCGCTTAGAAACAATTATCACCAATCAGGAAGATCTGGTCGACTTTTGACTGGGACAAAGTCAAAAGTCTTGGCCGACCATGATGGAGCATGGAGCAGCTACAGGGATCCTGTTAGGCCTGCTGAACAAAAGTTGCCAAGGATTACGTCGGTTTGGAACCACACAGTAGAAGGGATGCGTCACTTTTTCCCATGCAACAGAAGCAATGCATTGTTTCCAAGATATGGAGAGGCTGCGGTGTGAGTTCCTACTCACGGGGAGCTGCTGGGCAGTCGAGGTGATATGTTGGTTCTGAGGAGTGGAAAGGATGTGATGTGGAGTTTTGTTGTTGTCGTCTGGGCTGCCATCATTGGGGATGCATGGACCTTTTGCCAAGTTGAACACCACACTATTGTTTCTGAGGGTGATGCCCTGGTCTTGAGTTGTAAGGTAGTGCAACAATGCAATCCTGGCTGTGCCGGTTTCAACTAAGGCTAGAAAGGTGATGCTTCGATTTTCTTAAAGCACCAGCAGTGAAGCATTGTTTCTTCTCCTGCAGCAGAGGATGTGTTGGGTCCACTGGAGCAAGCACCTTAAGCTGACAACCAAAGTTCAAGGACTGGGGTGGCACCAGTCGGCAGTAGGCACATAGGTGATAGCCCAGGTGCAGGTGTAGGGTGGTTGGAAAGCAATTCTTTCTCTGAGACTTCAAATCAGGAGGCCAGCCTACTAGCCTTTGGAGTCACTCTGCGTTCAAGTGATGCTGGTCCAGTTCGTTTCACCTAGGCAGGAGAGCAGCAGTCAGCAGGGCAGAACAGCAAGGCAGGCATACAGCAAAGCAGCAGTACGGTAGAGTGTTGGATCTTCAGCAGCACAACAATCCTTCTTCCTTGCAGAGAGGTCAAAAATCCAAAGCGGTACTGAGTTGATGGTGTCAGAGGTCCAGAACCTATACCCAGTTTTGTCTTTGAAGTGGGAGAGACTTCAAAGACAGGCCTTCAAAGTGTACAAAGGTTGTGCCCTTCTTGCCCTGGCTCCAGACTCACTACAGGGATTTATGCAATTCTTTGGTGGGGACAGGACACAGCCTATTCAGGTGTGTGGCTGCGTCCAGCTCTTTCCTCCTATTCTGCCAGGATGGCCCATTACGGCCCATCAAGTCATACCTAAGCTACCATTGTGTGTGGCTGTCTAAGGGAAACACACAAAGCCCAGCTGCGACCCACCCCAGACAAGTGAGCAGAGACAGGCAGCAGACACCAAATGATTAAATTAATAAAATGCCAACTTTCTAAAAGTAAAAGCAACATGGTGATGGATTGAATGCTTGAATTCATCTCAGCCACTGGCAATTGCTCGGGCTGCATCCCAATTATTTTGTTTGCCCACCCTGTCACATCAGGTGGGACTCAGACATACTCACATCAGTCTTGACCCTGCTTTTCATAGTTACAGACCAGCCTGAACTGCCAGATCCTCCCTGAACCGTAACACAAGCAACCTAGGACCGGTTTCGCCCCAGTTAGTGCTCTTCCTCTAGGTATAGCTTGGTTCCAATGGCACAAGTTGATGGCATTCCATCCATATGTTATAATTTCAAGCAAAGAACTGAGCGAAGTTTAGGGGAGGACATATCCTGTTGATAGGACGTCCAAAAACCACTCTGAACAGTGGAAAAATTAAAAGGTATTTTGGCTCAGGTCAAGGAATCTTTTGTGTTTGTGTGTTATGAGATAGGGGGTATTTCATTTGACTTTTCCACCGACACCTCTTATGTAATTATACTGTAAAAATAACTACCTGTTTTATCATCCTGCAATGTTTTATGGTAAATTCATGTTGTGGATAATGTGGATTGTGCAGAAACCTGTGTTGAAGTTCCTTGTTTCTGTCAGAATCCTTCCCCGAACAACCGCATGATACAGCATTGGTAAAATGAGTAACTGCAGTGCTTATAGTGGTCAGGTTCTGAGTATATGTGCTTCACTAGTTGAAAGGGAGATTATCTGTGTCACTCAGCAAGGGTGCAATACTTTTACTGGAGAGATGACTTCAATTTCTCAGTAGCAAATCAGTACTCTGGGTTACTGAATACCTTCACTACAATATTTCCATTTCAGGCTCCAACAGTGGGTTGGCATAGGAGAATTATATGCACTCTACTGTACTATTTCTACCAGTCTGTACTCTGTCCTTCAGCGTTTAGTTGACTGCTTGAACCAGTGCAATGGATCAACCAGAAACTTTCTGGTCTCTCGACCATTTATTTTACTTTGTCCCCAGGGGCACTGGGGGCTTAAAAAAGGAGGGGGGGGTCACAGGGGCCTCACTCCTAGGGCTTATATTAGCCCCTGGAACCACAACCTCCTGGGAGCAAGATACATTTTTCTAGTAGTAATTGTAGGTGGGGTCCTGCAGACCCCCTAGGGGCCCCTCGGACCTCCACCTTCCCGGGGCTAAGTTTCTATTACATGAGGGGTGGGCCACACAGTCCCACCGCAGCTCTGGGGACGGCCACCTCCATGGGGCTATTCATTCAAAATAAGGAAGGGTTGTGGATCTCCTGGCAGCCCCGGGGACCGCCGCCTCCCTGGGGCTCAAATAAAATAAAATAGGATAGGGGGCCCATTGCAGACCCTCTGCCCTGGGGACACCAGCTCCTTGGGGCTAAATAGAAATAATAGAGGGGGCTCACTGCCCCCTTTATGGATCTAATAATGGCTCTGGGGGCCACTGCCCACCTGCAGTGCTGGCTCCTGCTATGTTTTAGAGTGCCCACCCCTGGGACATAGCTGTTTGCTCTGACTTGGCGGTGTCGTGAGTCCATTTTAATTTTCCACTGGGAACAGGGGTTAGCTTAGCCTTTGGCTAGCAGGCCTGTTGCCCCCATAACCTAGTGGCCTTTTGCCTATTTACCATACTCTGTTTTATTCCATTTATTTTATTATTTCTTTTAGCATTTGTCATTGCTTACATTTGATAAGAAATGTTGCAATTTTCTTTATTAGTGCCATTCTGAGAAGGCATAGGTATCAGCATTATTATCAGTAATGTACGTAACTATTGTCATCATGGCCCTTTTTCATTTACGTGTGACAGGAACATAATGCATACTTGTTCAGGATTGTCTATGTTATTGCTGTCACAAGTCTGACACCTTAGCAGTTGTTTAAGTGTATACATGTGCCAGGCATACTACATGATCAGTATAAATACACCTTGCAGGGGCAAGTTCATTAGAGGGGTTCCTTCCAGATGCCAGGTATGTTGCACGTCTCCTCGCTGCAGAACTCAGCCTTTGTGTCTTCACAGTGTCTGACCTAGAGACCTCATTCCAAGGCAACGAAGGTTGAGCAGCACTTCTCATTTGCATGGTACTGGCACATTAGTGTTTGTGACACTTAGCTCTCGTTAGGGTGGAGATTAGGCTTTCTTGGTTAGGAATTACATATCTTAGGTTTATTGTGAGATGGTGGGGGTTTTCATATTCAGAACTCTCATCTTCACAATTCTGTTTTTATTACTGGTCATTATCAAAATCATTGCAGCACAAGTATTTTATTGTAGATTGCAGTATTTTCAATAAATTTATTGAAAACTCTTATGCATCTTCCTCATTGTCTTTGTAGGAATGAGACTTACTGCTAAAAAGACAAAAGTTTTACTTCTGTTCCTCCACGACTTCCCTGAGAGATATCACCTAGAATCCATGCGTACGGATGCCAGAAATCACCTTCACTGTCTGAGTTTTGGTGAGGTACTGCTTGTGAACAGGGATGGTTGGATTGACAGTTTTGACTTGTAGGAGTGACTTGGTCACCCACAGATAAAAGCGATGTCATCCCAAAATCAGCAGTCTCACTTAGGAGCGAGAGTCCAACTACAACATGACACCACCAACTATGGTGTTTTGGCACTTATTTACAGATATCCTGAGTATCTCTGTCTCACACACAACAGGTACCCTAAGTACCATTACAAAGAGACATCCGTGGTCTTAGGGCTAATCTTCCACAGCAGAATATGGAGAACCTAATTATGCTGTAGCTCGTTCAAGTTTGAACCTTAAAAGGTTTTTCCCCATCTAGTGTTCTTTTTCTGTACCCATTATTCAACATGGCTAGCGCCATAGACATTTCAGAAAATGTCAGATACTCATTAACACAACATCTAGTAGCCCATGGCTTAACAGATGAGGGTGGAAATGTCATTTTTATTGTGGAAGTTTATGTAGCTTACTAAACAGAAACATTCTATTCATGGGTCATCTTTCCTGAAGAAGATGATACAACATGTACATTTCACACATATCAAATAGTTAATGTACTTCAACTGTACTAGGCTTACGGGTATTTAGAGATACCGCTTTCTTATCAAGAACATAAAAATTGGTTCAAAGGTGCCCTACTGCATGTAATACAACCTGTGATATTAGGTCCCTTAAGCAATGACGGACCAACGTGGCCGATGTTTTCCACGTACACACCACATCCTGGCATACAGGCAATGCAAATAGCTGATATATACAAACCTTATAATGAGCTAGTAGCACTTTACAAATGACTGGTACAATTCACTATGCAGTCCTTGAATACCGCTCCAGCACGGGCTGCACAAGCTTGTCACCAATTGGCCATTACTAGGAGTAACCCACAAACAGTACATTCTATCATGGGCAAGACACCCACGGAACATGAGAAAATTGTGCTCTGGCTAGCACAAAGAACAAAACAGCTGGAAGCAGTGTTCCCTATAGGGGATCCCAAGACAAACATAGAACTCTCACAATGTGCTTGCCATTCTGAATGGCTCCCTCAGTGTATGACTGCGCCACATGGGGTACAGTCTTCCCTTCAATTTACAATAGCATGAATGTTACCCCAACACTTGCCAACTTTCTGGAAGTGTTAAAACAAATTCAAAATGAGCACGGGCTGCTCTGGCCCTAAATTTGGGGATGAAACTCATGCATAACTTTGACACAGTCTCCTCTATAGTACTCAGTAACATTAAAGGGAAAGCAGTGGGATTGGCTATACGCCAGGGTCTCCGGTAAATTCCACAGTTGGAACAGGAGCGTTAGCTACCAAAAATTATTTCTGAAACCTATAATAGTATAGGACGCGATAGTTTGGAAGCAAAGTCGAAGAAGCTTGAAACTCAGAGTACGACCGCTAAGGAAGGTACTAAACGAGCACAAGAGGGTTCTAAAAAACACTGGGATAAATAAAAAATCAATAGAAGACAGAAGAAGTCAGAGAGTAGACTCTACACATCCGGAGAGCTCTGTAAAGAGATACAATCTCAAAAATAGTAAAACCTTAAAGGTTCCTGGTAGATATACTGATATATGTCCCTCTCGTTCCTTCCAGTACAAGCCGGATAGACAGAGTGAGAGAGTGAGCCGGTCAGATCAACGCACTGACTATGTGAAACAGAAGAAAGACTGACAGTGTTCCTCAGACAAGAAAGAGAACAAATGCCCACAACAAAAGCCACAATTCAAAAAGAAGATGGCAGCGATTTCAATAAAACATGCCAGAAAACTTGATAACATTGCTGAGAAACAAGACGTGGGCAGTGACCCTGCTGGACAGTGTGGCAGAAGTCACAACATGTCGCCAGAGTCTGAAAGATCATCTGGATGTGACAGCAACTAACGACTTTCTTGTAGTCGAGACTGTGGACAGGCGACAGGGTTTATTATTTAAATATCCAAATTGAGGGAGACATAGATCACACTATTAGCATAATCTTTTGGGACAAACTTAATTGTAATATCCTATTGGCAGAAAAAGACTGGCCTCCTGAGTGTGTCCGCAAGCTCCCACATGTGGAAGGTGTAATTTTGCCTTCTTTCTCCGATCTTGTTCCAGATGCAGTAAAGGAAGCATATGCTGATGACTTTGCTTTGGCGCAGGTGCCTGTGCTGTACCACAACCGTGTATGGTGGGATAAGTATTCCCCCTCTCATGTAATTCCTGTTAGACCTACATCACAGCCTCAACCTCATTATCCAGTCAAACATGAGGCTAAAGCCCCAGTGAGAGAGATCCTCACTAAACTGGAGTACCAGGGAGAAATAGAGCCCTGCGTCTCTGCAATGAATAATCCATTATTCGTGTTGCAAAACCCGACCATTCATATAGAAGAGTCTTAGATTATAGACACTTAAACAACTACACATGAACATATGCAACACAAAATACACACAGCACTGCACAAATTAACAACGTAGTACATGAGAAATACAAAACAACCTTGGATATTTCCAACATTTTTTTCTGCCAGAATGTAGTGCTTGAAAGTTCAAACCTGAGTGCATATTATTGGGTCTCAGAGGTGCTTTTGCCGTATACCACAGGGCTATAAGAACAGGCCAGGGTTGTGTTTTGCCAATGTAACATCAATATTGGATGATGTTGATCCTGAAGTGTTGCCTATGTGGATGACATCTATCTCACAGATGAAGACCTCAACATTCATGTTGCCAGGGTTGATCGGACTGTCTTAGTATTCGCACCTTGGGCTACAAATTCAGTTTCAAATTTCAAGAAAACTAAAGTAGCTTTATCAGATGAGCCTGGCCCCACACTTTTTAGAAAAATGCGCTCAACTTCAACCACCAAATACTATTAAGAAACCACAGTCATTACTTGATTTCTTTAACTTTCTTTGGCAGAACTTACATTCCAGATTATGCACAATGCATAAAACCACTCTATGATTTAATCTGTCCACATTTCTCACTGGACAGTTGAATGCACACGCATCCTCAGGGGATGGCAGCAAGACATACTAGAAGCAAAGCACTTACACACATGTGACAAGAGAATAAATTTGCTTGTCAGAATAATTGCTGGTGCCATCGGGTTCACTTCACTTATGTCACCTTTAATGAGGGTGACACGTTGCCAATAGCATACAAATCACACTTGTACTCAAAAGCAGAACAATGCTTTTCACCCACAGAAAAGGTTCTGACTGCTATACAGATGGCTGTCATTAAGGAGAGCCCACTTGCTCTAGGGAAACGCATATTTGTCATTACCCCAGCGCCGGCTTTAGAGGCTGTCACCAAAGCAAGTGTTCCTAATGCTAAAGCATTACATCCACATTGAATTCAATGGGCAACCTCCCTGACTGCCACTGATGTTGACTACATCTTTGACCCAAAGCTTCAAACACAAGAATTTCTCTAATAAAAACAGGAGTACACCACACCTACTAACATCTTGCCACTTTACAGATACCATATTGTCATTTACACTTATGGTTCAGCACAACCAGATGTAGGTATAAAACATCAAATCTCAGCAGCTTGCACAGCAGTGAGTGGGGTGATGAAGGATGATGTATTCCACCCACAACATACCTAAAGCAGACCCTGAGGGACTGCTCCGCTCACTTGCCTGAACTTAAAGCTCTTATCTTGGCACTGGAACATACGGATCCAGAACAGCTCACATTGATTGTGTGTGATTCGTACTACTGTGTCCAGTCCTACAATTATTATCTCAATCATTGATGGTTAAACGGCTTCAGAGACTCAAAAGGAATCACTATTTTGACACAAAACTCTGGGGGGGAGGGTGGCTAATCTAAAGGATGAGTTACCAGATGCTCATGTAGTACATACACTGGGCCATCAACGTGTGGGAGTACATGTTGTAGGAAACACTGGCTGATGAAGCTGCCACATCCACAGTAGTTACAGCTTCTGTTGCTGCAGTGACTCATTCTCACATGACATTGATAGTATGGACATAAATGAACATCTCACTGTCTTACAGGAGCTTCAACAATTTTGTGAAGATAATTCATCTGGCAGTGCTGCCACTTTAGCAATAAGGAATTTACCAACAATATTTAGAGGTTGGATTCCTAAAGTTGGGGATCTGGTTCATGAATTGATTGCTGTGAAGAAGGAATTTGTCTCTCCTACAGAGCACCGGTTTCAGGCCTGGGGATCAAGCCACCAGAACTGTCATTCTACCACCGCTGCCAGGTTTCAAAGGAAACAGATTCTTCTCCATTGACAACTTCCAATTGCACCATGTGGCCGATCCTACACAGTAGACCTCGCGGTCCATTCGGTAGTTTCTGGTCCCCTCTTACTATCCAACAGGATATACCTCTTCAAAGAAGAAATAACAATGCTTCTGAATACACCAGCATGTACAACAATGCTACAAATGCCTTCTTGAGCATGGAGAGGGTAGAGAATGAGCTTCTGCTAATTCCTGTTACCACTTTACTAACAAGAACTGTCCAAGATATGGCTGTCTATTATTCCATTGCAACACAACTGACAACATATACTATTATGAACCTCCACGGGAAGTGGATCCATCCACCAACTCAGCATTGGCTCCTGTGTTTGCAGAGATTGCTTCTGGTTAATTTATCAACCAAGATGACTTTTCTTCAACTTTATCTACAGCTGCAACTGAAACTTTTTCAAAGGCACATGAGCTGTACATATGGCTGAAAAATAATTATTTGGTCTATTTATGGCATTCTCTGTGGATACTATTAACATTCTTGCCTTTCTGTTATGGATTGGTTTTGTGACGCTTTTCTTTCTCTTGATGAAGGGTCATTATCTTCCAGAACACTCTTTTGTTGAGCCAGTGGATGAAGTTTTAACACCATATCTCTCCTCACATAAGGTCCGAAGAGACTTGTCCCTTTTGAACATTTCAGCAGTACCAATTCCTGATGGGATTGTTTGGGATAAAGTACCATTTGATATTTATGGGCCTATTGAGGTTATCCAAATTTCTTATGTATTTAAAATTCCAATGACCAATGTAAATGCCCTAGTGTTATTTCTGATGGCTGAATGTTAAAACAGTTGATTCTATGTTGTCTGAATTGAAGAATTACACTGTATTTGAAAGTGAAGATATATGTATAAACACAGGCAATTATGTGGAAATGTTCTATTATCATCATTTGGGACATTACTTTCTGTACCGAGCAACCAGACATGGAGCAGTATTGAATTACACACAATGGGAACATTGTTCAACTCCACCTGTGGGAGCCGCAAAATATACGTAGAAAAATGTGCATATCTCTCTAGGCATGACACTACAAATGCAGTCATATTTTTTTTAACTATTACCTTCTAAAATGCTTACAATTTCTCTGACCGACACCAAATTAATCTATTCAGATTCCTTTGTTTCCCGGTATTGAAAGTTATGAACACTATTGATGTGAAAAAGTGTATGGAGAACAAGAAGATGGCATACTCAGGGTAGGGAGGTTTGTTTAGAGCATGCCTTATTCCTGTACAAATTATATTTTTAAATGACACAGTTCAGCAAACATCCTGGTTAGGGTTAGCAAAAATAAAAGAAATGAGCACGCCCAGTATCCCCACACCAACTAAATTCACCAATTGGCAAAAATACTTGAATGGCACTGAAGAAGAACTGAATGCTTGGGTCCAGAATGGTACCTTTTATTCCTCTCTTTCAATTCCCCGCAGGAGGTTATTCTGGCCTTTGGACACCAATGGATGTCAGGCACGTTTTGTTAATTTCTCAGGGGATTTTAAAGATTAGCTGGCCAGACCCTTACTAAGTCTTGGGTCAACACTCTGTGGGGGAACTGTGCCAACAATGGTTATGCACTAACATCTTAACAGCAGTTAAAGGACATCTTAGTCTCCTATCAGAGGAAATAGTCTTGCAGGATTTCTTGCTAGGTCCAAACAAACCCTGCTCTAAATGATTTCCGTACGCCACTTACAATGAGATCTGGAAGCTTTCTCAAATGAAAACGGCTGCACGTTTAGGACAGATAGATAAGGAAAAAATGGAAAAGGCTTTAGCTGTTGTCGGTAATGGCATGAACACTCTGTCCAACAGAATATATACACTTAATAATATTGTGTCATCTGCAAATGACATCATTGACATGTCCCTTTTACAACATGGGCAAAGTCAGCTGCGTTCCATCATGCAGTTGGGTTGGATATTACAGATTCTGAAAAACGTTGGGTCCCTTGGAAACACATAAACAGTAGTGTATTGTTTGCGGCTTTTAATTTGTCCAGGGGGCAACAGAAAATGGCTAAAAGGAAGCAAGTTACACCATGCTTAACACTGAAAAGTTAGAAAACCTGCCTTTAACTGTAGCAGAGAATTTCCACCTTTCGTTGCACAAAATGTTTGAAACATTTTGCTGTGGGCAGATATGAGCGGCTAGCGGATAGCTAAATTAAGGAAGGGGAGTTGCCTTTTGAGTTGAAATGTATGAATGTCAAAAAAGAAGTCTTTCTGAGTGAAAGTGAATGTCAGACTACTGCTAGTCATTCAATTATTTGCAAGGAGTGTCCCTCCACAGCTTTTTGCAATGCAGAGGTCGCAAACTTGGCATGGTTTCTGAAGGGTACTCCTGTCCCCTTGATTCATCCAGCATATACTTTTGAATGGAAGTTATGTGCTTTTGAATGATCCCCAACTCCCCCTCCATGTAGGAGGCTGCCCCACCCCTGACCCCATCAGAAGCCCCCCACCCCCCAAGCAGCGACGCGCCCCTCCCCCAGTCCCTGTACTGACCCCTCCACCCCCTGATCCCCGTACTGACCCCCCACCCCCTGATCCATGCACACACACACCACACTTACATACACGCACACATCCATGTTCACTCATTCACACACACTTGCACACATGGCCACAACACCCCCCTCATCCCCCCACCCCCTGCATACAGACATTCACATAAGCACACAAACGCTTTCACACACGTGCACAAACACACAAAACACCCCACCACCCCTCCATTCACACACCCACACACCCATTCACGCACACAACACTCAGCATCCCCCTCCCCTATTGGACGATCACCTTACCTGGTGAAGGCGGTGGTAGTCTGGGAGGGAATGGGGTCCATGGAGCTTGGTCCGTTGCCAGCTCCCCACCAACACAACACCGCCACGTTGTTTACAATGTTGTAATACGGCGGGCAGTGTTGTGGTGACGTGGCAGTGGAGCAAGCTCCACTAGACCGCCGACCGGCAGTATGGCTGCTGGCGGATTTCTCACCAAATAGTGGTGGAGAGCAGCCAGCAGCCATAATATGGCTGTCTTCAGACCGCCAACACTGGCAGTCATATGGCGGCGGTGACTTTGGTGGTCTACGGAATAGACTGTCGAAGTCATAATGAGGGCCCATATTTCTTTTGTATGTTTTAAGCTTAGATTTTAACTGGATTTTAGGGTTTTAGTTCAGAGCATTTTTAGATTTGGACTCATACACACTTACTGGTGAGCTAGCATCCTTGTTTGGCAAGGGGGAGGGTGTGGTGAATCCATTTTAGTTTCCCAAAGGGCACAGGGGTTAGCTTAGCCTTTGGCTCGCAGGCCTGTTGCCCCGTCAATTAGTGACCGTTCACCTATTTAGCCTGCTCTGTTTTATTCCATTTATTTTATAATTTCTTTAAGCGTTTGCTATTGCTTACATATTATAAGAAATGTTTTGATTTTCATTATCAGTGCCATTCTGAGAAGGCGTCAGTATCAGCATCATTGTCAATAATGTACGTACGTATTGTCATCATGTTCCTTTCTCACTTACGCGTGACAGGAAAATAATGCACACTTGTTCGGGATTGTTTATGTGATTGCTGACACAAGTCTGCCACATTATCAGTTGTTTAGGTACATACCTGGGTCAGTGATCCTACATGATCAGTAAAAATATATCTCACGTGGACAAGGTCATTGGAGGGGTTCCTTCCAGATGTCATCTATGATGCACATCACATCACTGCAGAACTCAGCCTCTGTATCTTCACGGAGTCTGACCTAGAGACCTCATTCCAAGGTAATGAGAGTTGAGGGGGGCTTCTCATGGACATGGTTCTGGCAGGTTTAGGGTTTATCACACCTATCTCTCGTTAGGGTAGGGATTAGGCTTTCTTGGTTAGGAATTACATATCTTATGCTTATTGTAAGATGGTAGGGGGTTTCATATTCACAGCTGTCATCTTCACAATTCTGCTTTTATTACTGCTCCTTCTCCTAATCATTGCAGCAAAGTATTTTAATTTAGATTGCAGTCTTTTCAATAAATTTAATGAAAATTCTCCTGCATCTCCTTCATTGCCTTTGTGTGTAAGAGACGTATTGCTAACAAGAAAAAAGGGTAACTTCCATTCCACCAGTGGAAGTGTGCAAACCTGTGTGTATTTTAGACTACAACAAGCACATGGGTGGTATAGATAGAGTAGATCAGAGATTGTAACCTTACACTGCTGTTCCTAAGGCTTACATTTGGTATAAGAAGTTGGGCTATCCATTTGTTTAATTTAGCCACCTTCAATGATTTTGTTGCATTTATATATTGTTCTCCTGGTTCAAAGATTACATTTGTTCAGTTTCACCAATATGTAATAGGCAGTCTTGTTATAGTAGAACAGGCAAGTGTTCCTAGAGTTGGAAGGGTGGAGGATGTGGCTAGATTGAAAGATCGCCACTTTGCTGATTACATTTCTCTCACGCACCAAAAAAACAATCCCTAGAAGAGATGCAGTGTCTGTAAGCGAAAAGGCGTGTGGAAGGAGAGTCGTATGCACTGCCCGAGTGACCTCCTAAAGTTGGGCTGGGTGTGCCCACATGTTTTAGGTTGTACCACACGCAACAGGGGCAACCGTGAGTGTAAAAGCGAACTGACTGCTCTTTAACGTCTTATAGTTTTTGTTCATTTTCACGGTTGGCATTAATGTGATGTATTTAGTTAGGGCTGTTGTGTTTGTAGTTATAGTATTGTATTTACTTCTAATTGATTTGAGTTTTCTTTTTTTTTTTTTTAAATGCGATGGAGGTGAGCATGGACTGGTGCTTGGCTGGTGGTGTGCATTGACTGGCGCTTGGCTGGTGGAGTGCTTGGACTGAATGAATGAATCTTTATTTGCATGATTATTTGAAACCTTTGAAAAGATCACAATAGTAGAAAATACAATAAAACAGCAACCAAAATAAAATTACACTTCATGGTAAATTGCTGTATCCTTCACAACATCTATCGTCATGCCATTACCTAAAGTTCTCTTGGACTAGAGTGGACTTAAATCACCGAACTTGGTTGTAATTATAGGATACTAAATGATATGTAGATGATATAACGTAGCCACATTTTGCGATGCATAGTAGTTACTTCTTACATAAGAAAGATTCCCTGCACCTATTAAAATTGTAAAATCTGAGTGCGCTTTTGAAAGCTTTTTAGAGGGAATTATGTGGGAGTTGCTGCAAAGTGTATGGAGTGTGCAAGCCTACACAATATAAATAAAACAGAATTATTATAAGCATGCAAATAAAATTATTACCTGAAAAAAGTGTCATGATAATATAAAAAAGAGTGAAATAAAACAAATCTATAACAGTGTGTATAAAATTCACTAGTAGACTGGTAAAATGGAGATACAGAGATCCTACAATACATGATCCACCTCCATTCGGGTCCTTCCCCCTGTGGCGGTGTACTAATGTTCAGGGTCTGTTATGGGTCTCATATTTAAGTGCTGATGGAGCGCGCAATTGCTCTTTTTGAGACTACACATAGTCAACATTTGGAGGTGTGCGTCAGCCACTTGGCTAGAAACATGGTTTTAGGTGCTGCCTCCCTCTTTTTAATTCCGGAAAGTTGTTGGGCACATGCTTGCAATAGTTTTTTCCTCAGGATGATGAATTTCCCAAGACGGGCCAGCTCCATGAAAATCCCTGCAGTAAATATATATTTAATGGCTTCTTTACATGTACTTAGACCATATTTCAGACAAAGAGGTTTTAGAAGTCGATTTTTCTCTGAGGTCAAACCCGGGCAACAGCATATTAAATGATAAATGGATTCAGTGTGATAATTACATAGAATACATTCCTGAGAATGCCGCCACATTGTTTTCCAACTGATTCTAAATTCCCAAGCCGGTAATGTTAGGAGTCACAAATGTGGAATACTTAGGAAAGTTCGAGCTCCCAGGGCTGCTGTCATAAACGGCTAAAGGCTAGCGACACTATATGATGCAGCTAAACCCTCTGTTCCCCCTTATTTCCCTGATTATGGCAATATCCTTTTCTCTGGAGATTTGCTTGCTGTGGTCTTTCAGTATCTTTTTCAAGCAGGCCTTCAATATTAGTGGATCTGATGTATACGTGGGGACGAGATAAAACAAAAACTTGGCCTGCCTGAGATAGGTGGCCCAGCTGCTAGGAATGTCTTCAAAGATTACTTTCAGCGAACCCCTCAAACTCTCAGTATTGGCCCTGGAGGCAGCATGAAATAGCTTAATTATGTCCATTTTGCAATTTTTACCCATATGTTAAATTCTAAGCGTATCCCTGCATGTCTAGTGGATTTAGGGATTTGAAAGTTCCATTTGCATGCTCTCATTTGACATTTCTCCAAAGTTTTTGTTATCCTGCCTGGGTATGCTAAATAGCCATAAGTAATAGTGGGTATAAGTTTTGCTTTTATAACTCTCCTAATTGATTCGGATGTAGGTGCTTGGAGCCGGTGATAGAGTTTAGCTAAAGCATAGGTGGTTCGATCTGCCTTTATCCTTAGTGCTATTGCCTGGTGTACTATTTTACCGGTATTAGATAGCCATATTCCAAGGTACTGGTGTTTTTCTTCTGGATCTATTAGTAGAGCACCAAGCTTCATGCTCTTGGATGTTTCTGCGACTGGCGTCCAAACACCAATACTTTGGTTTTCGCTGCATTAACCTTCAGAGCGTTTTTTCATTGTAATCGTGCAGGATAGGCAAGCCCCTTTTCAAGCCCTGTTGAGTCTGGGCAAGCAGGACTAGATCATCAGCATATTGGATTATAGGTAGCACTGTATTTCCCAATTTCGAGGGAAATGTATTTCCTCTGAGTAAATCCTTACCAAGGTCGGCCGTATAGAGATTGAAAAGGGTGGAAACAATAACACAACCTTGCTTTAGTCCTTTGTTAGTATATATCCTTTTGGTCATATGCGTGTTTGAACTCTTTACTCTCACTTATGTGTCAGAGTAGAGTGCCATTATTGCCGCCAGTAAGTTCCCTGGTATCCCCCAGGAGGCCAACTTCTTCCAGAGTATATGGCGTACTATGCCATCAAAAGCCACACTGTAATCGATGAAGCATGCAAAGAGAGGTTGAGCAGCTGGTTTCAAGGTTTTCTGTCCTAAATATGTGAGAGCCTGCACATTGTCTAGGGTGGATGAGCATGGCCTAAATCCTGTTTGGTACATTGGTATAATGTTGTTTTGTGTAATGGTACATTGGTATAATGTTGTTTTGTGTAATCCAGTGTTCCAGTTCCTGAAGCTGGACTCTTGCATAGGTCTTGCCGTCCACATCCAACAGGGCTATTAACCTATAAATATCCGGGAGGGCAGAGTCACAATTTTTAAAAATAGGATACAATAATTAGCCTTTCCAGGCTCCAGGAAGGTCTGATTGACATAGGCAGTCGTTGAAAAGGGGGTCAAGGGGGCTGCCCAAAAGTCTTAATCATCCTTAAATATGCTCCCGGGTAGACCATTTGGGCCTGGAGCTCCATCCCGCCTAGTACTATTTAGGATCATTTTAGTCGATTTGGCTGTGACCGTTAACGTAGTGTTTTCTAGGCCTTCAAGATGGAGTTGCCTCCCCATGGTACCCTGGGTTTCAATACGTCCTGGGTCCACATAAAGGGAGCCCACGTGTTTTTCATAGACACTGGCTGCTATTGCTTTGGCCTTTCTTGCTGGCCCCTGTTCTAGGGCATTTATGTAATTCCTGAACTCTCTAATTTTGTTAGGGGGCAACAAAGCTGGTAGGTGGACCCAGCGTTCTTCAATCTCCTTCTGGTTCAACTTCCATACCTTCCCCTAAAGATCTTTCCTCACCTGTCTCCTGAGAGTTTCTAATGCTGAGGATATGTTCCATCTGTATCTTTTTTCTAGCTGTGTGCACTTTCGTTTACTCTGAACATACTCCCTTGTTGAGTTGGACAGCCATACCTTTTGTCTATTGGTATCTGTGCGCCCGTATTGAGCTGGGCCACTTAATGAGGCATGTAAGGTTTTTGTCATGTGTGCTCACTGTTTACCAATATTACTAATCTCTCCATCTAAGGTTGGGAGTCCGTACACCTTCTTCCAAAGCTTGTATTTTACCTTATCCTTCTCACTCCATTTAATTCTCTTTATAGATGGACATAGGTTAGTTATGAGTTGGTGACCACTAGCTATGTAGGATGGTAGACTTGTTGCTGCCAGGGTGATTTCCATTGTAATAGGGTTGTGATCACTCTCAGATCTCTAGGTCACCTCATAATTTAGGCATCTGTGCCATAGGGCCGGACTCAGGAAGATATAATATAATGTAGAGATATTTTTAAATGTTGGAATAGGTGGGCCCTGCCTCCTTGTCTTAAAATGTGAAGATCTCAGCTGGTGTTCCGAAAAAAAGATCTCTAGGGTGGATCTCAGAGAATATCCAGGGAGACTTGTGCCCTGCCTGAGTTGTTGAGTGTTGAAAGCACCCGCAATTAAAAGTTCATGTTCCAGGTACTCATATGCATATTCCTTTAGTGTAACAGGATTGACTTAAGCTATGTCTGTTTAGTTTCTCGGTTAGGATTTAAATATAAATTTATGATTGCAATTAGTGTTGCTTTTTTAGTCAGGGCAAAGCTGTATATGGTTATTTCATGAACCTCATTGGTTGATTTCTCCCACGGGATTGATTTCACTGCTCGTTCTAAATTGACATATGTTGCAAGGCCGCCCATGTGTCTTCCAAACAAATTTTCTTTTTTTGCGGGGGTATGAGTGGTTGCAAAGCCAGCAATAGTTTGTGGTTCCTTAGTCCAGGTTTCCTGGAAGCAGAGGATATCTGCATTTTTTAGGAAGTCCTCAATGGTGGGACTAGCAATGAGAGAGGCTAGCCCAGCCACATTCCAACTGATTACCTTAATCGTATTATCTATATTACTTTGTGGGGGACCAAGATAGTTAAAGGCACCTTTTCTCATTGATGCTCAAAGCTGTAGGAAGCCAGCCCCAGGTCAACCTACCAGATATGTTATAGTCCATTCTTGCGCTCTCCGGTTGGGGCTTTCCAGCTTGCTTTATTAACTGTACAGAGATCTTCTTGTCAATAATCAATGGTTCTACCATCGGAGTGCCTCTCAAGGTGCTGAATGGTTTTTTAATCGGGCGTGTGGCTTGAATTTCCCTGGCTAGCACTTGCGGACAGAGCTCCTTTCTTGGTTTGCTAATTTTTATGCATCAATCTTCCAGGAGTCCCTCATATTCAAAGATTGTACCGAGCAGGGCCTGGTTAACCCAAGATGATTCTCCTGGGCAGATCCATGGGTATTCGTTAAAATTTACTGTTGGGAGGTCCCCTGATGTGAGAGTCAGTAGTGATGGTATGTGGTGCAATAATCTCAGGATGTTTGACCTGAGCCCTGTGACGCATATAGGGGGAGAATATTATTGTTGGCTGTTCGCCAATTTCCTTCCAATTTATGCTATTTGTATTTGAAGACCCCTGGTAAACTCGATCTTTGTCTGGCTTGTTTATGATGGGTTGTTCTGATTGGACAGTGTGTATGGATATTTGCTGTCTACAGTCTCTACTCCAGGTGTCCCGCTGAGCGATCTCCATTGCATCTGTGCATGCAGGAAATTCTTCGGTGAACTTACAATCGGCTCTTTTTTTACTTGGGCTAGAATCCATGAGATAATCCTCCTGTATCCCTTCCTGTTCCATTCCATTCGGTTGGTTACTGTGGCCTTGTGTGAGTAGTTCCTGGTATTGATGTTGATTTACAGGACTCGTCGTGACCTTTCTATTGTATGTTTCATACCGTTTGGGAGCGTCATTGTTAGTATGTGAGGGAATTTCTGTTTCCTTATCCCTACTCCTTTTATCGACTGGGACCGGCTGACCGGTCGAGGGGGGTGCTTCTTGGTGACGGCCCCTTCTATGATGACCTCGCCTCCCTCTACCATGGCTAGTTGTTCTAGGGCCGTCACAACCTCTGTCTCATCAGTCAATGTGGCTGCTTGCTCTCCTCTTGGAGTTGAACTATCCTTTTCTGTTTTATTGTCATTATCATTGGAGAGTGTTGGATCCATGGCTGCTTTGTGTTTAATTAGCCCTATGGTGGAGCATCCTTCCGTTTTTATGGCCTTGTAAGACTTTACCTTCCCTGTTCCAGCCTGGTTGATTGCTCTACGAGTATGTTCCTGGACACAGGTTTCGTGTGTCACTTTGATTGTGACCACTGATGGAAAATTAGATAGGACTCGATCTGCCCTGGCTGCTGGGGCTCCGAAATCCGCTGTATCTATGATTTTAATTTTTTTGCTTTGCGACTTTAAGTGTTTTTTCAGCTTCTTTTTCTGCCGTCTTGTTAATTGCAGTTGCTGCTTGGCCCTAAGACATGCTCACACAATGGCTTGTGGTGTACATCAGAAACTTGCTCTTCTGTACTGTTTACTGACATATTAGATGCTACTGAAGACTACAGTTCTAGGGATTCCGCTTTTTGTTGAATATTGTCTGATTCCGGCTCTCCACTTCACTCTTCCCCTTTTGTGGGCACTGTTGAGCCTTCTTTGGAGGGTAATTCAAAGGACACAGGGGGTGATTCTAACCCTGGCGGTCGGTGATAAAGCGGCGGCCAACCCGCCAACAGGCCGGCGGTCCAAAAAATGGAATTCTGACCCTGGCGGGAACCGCCAACACAGCCCTCCACATTAACACTCCGCCCGCCACGGCGGTACAAACAAACAGCGCGGCGGTCACCGCCAACAGACAGGCGGCAGACAATGTACCGCCCACACTATCACAACTCACCAATCCGCCACCTTTTCCGGGGCGGGAGCACCGCTGATAAAAACACGGCGGAAACAGACTACGAACGGGAAAACGCGCACCTCTACGCACTCCACGAGGAAGGAGGACAGCATGGAACCCGAATTAAACATCCTACCTGCTCTCGTCTACCTGCTCATCTACCACGAGTACGAACGCCGGCGCAGACGACAACGGTGAGTACTGCACCTACGACACAGGGGAGGGGGGAGGACGAAAGGTTACGGCACACACATATGCGACCCCCACCCCCCCCCAAACTATGTACACACCAATGCAGAGCAACAAGTCACAGTGACACCACCCAAACCCCCGTGAAAAAAGCAAGGACATAATTAAATTGTGAATCGAAATTTATGGGGAAAAAAAGCCACTGATAAGTCATGGTCAAATAGCAATAACAATTTAAAAAAATCAGTTCAAAATTTAGTGCATACGATAAACCAAGGCAATTAGTCCTGCACATCTAACGAAATTCCAAGTGTCCGTGGGCCAAAGTGTATCAACACAAGGGCAAAGCCCACACAGGAGACCTGAGTCCTTTGGAGAGAACACTGCAGGGGCATCTGATGACAAAACTACAGGTACCTCAGGGGGAAGGGAAGGGGGGGGGGCACCACAGCCACATGAGTCCACGACGCCAGATCCACAAAGGGGCCACCATGCCCACTGTGCCATCCTGGGGAGTGCAAAGCCACAGTCTCTCAAGTCTCTACAGTGGGTGGCTTGCCCACTGTGCCATCCTGGGGAGTGCAAAGCCACAGTACATCAGGTGGATAACAGTCTCCACCGGTCAAGGAGGAGGCATGGTGGGCACAGTGAACCGTGAACAGTAGCTCGAGACAGATCCGGCACTGTCATTGTGCCAGTGGTGCTTGAGACGGCGGGGCCCAGAGGAGTGGTGCTTGAGAAGGCGGGGCCCAGCGGAGCGGTGCTTGAGACGGCGGGGCCCAGCGGAGCGGTGCTTGACAGGAAGGCCCCAGCGGAGCGGTGCTTGACAGGAAGGCCCCAGCGGAGCGGTGCTTGACAGGAAGGCCCCAGCGGAGCGGTGCTTGACAGGAAGGGCCCAGCGGAGCGGTGCTTGACAGGAAGGCCCCAGCGGAGCGGTGCTTGACAGGAAGGGCCCAGCGGAGCGGTGCTTGACAGGAAGGGCCCAGTGGAGCGGTGCTTGACAGGAAGGGCCCAGCGGAGCGGTGCTTGACAGGAAGGGCCCAGCGGAGCGGTGCTTGAGACGGCGGGGCCCAGCGGAGCGGTGCTTGCGACGGCGGGGCCCAGCGGAGCGGTGCTTGACAGGAAGGGCCCAGCGGAGCGGTGCTTGAGACGGCGGGGCCCAGCGGAGCGGTGCTTGAGACGGCGGGGCCCAGCAGAGCGGTGCTTGACAGGAAGGCCCCAGCGGAGCGGTGCTTGAGACGGCGGGGCCCAGCGGAGCGGTGCTTGACAGGAAGGCCCCAGCGGAGCGGTGCTTGAGACGGCGGGGCCCAGCGGAGCGGTGCTTGAGACGGCGGGGCCCAGCGGAGCGGTGCTTGACAGGAAGGGCCCAGCGGAGAGGTGCTTGAGACGGCGGGGCCCAGCGGAGCGGTGCTTGACAGGAAGGCCCCAGCGGAGCGGTGCTTGAGACGGTGGGGCCCAGCGGAGCGGTGCTTGACAGGAAGGGCCCAGCGGAGCGGTGCTTGAGACGGCGGGGCCCAGCGGAGCGGTGCTTGACAGGAAGGGCCCAGCGGAGCGGTGCTTGAGACGGCGGGGCCCAGCGGAGCGGTGCTTGACAGGAAGGGCCCAGCGGAGCGGTGCTTGAGACGGCGGGGCCCTGTTCAGCGGTGCTCTTCTGCACGGCGGGGCCCTGTTCAGCGGTGCACTTCTGCACGGCGGGGCCCTGTTCAGCGGTGCTCTTCTGCACGGCGTGGCCCTGTTCAGCGGTGCTCTTCTGCACGGCGGGGCCCTGTTCAGCGGTGCACTACTGCACGGCGGGGCCCTGTTCAGCGGTGCTCTTCTGCGCGGCGGGCCCTGTTCAGCGGTGCTCTTCTGCACGGCGGGGCCCTGTTCAGCGGTGCTCTTCTGCACGGCCCGGTTCAGCGGTGCTCTTCTGCACGGCGGGGCCCTGTTCAGTGGTGCTCTTCTGCACGGCGGGGCCCTGTTCAGCGGTGCTCTTCTGCGCGGCGGGGCCCTGTTCAGCGGTGCTCTTCTGCACGGCGGGGCCCTGTTCAGCGGTGCTCTTCTGCGCGGCGTGGCCCTGTCAGCGGTGCTCTTCTGCACGGCGGGGCCCGGTTCAGCGGTGCTCTTCTGCACGGCGGGGCCCTGTTCAGCGGTGCTCTTCTGCGCGGCGGGGCCCTGTTCAGCGGTGCTCTTCTGCACGGCGGGGCCCTGTTCAGCGGTGCTCTTCTGCACGGCGGGGCCCTGTTCAGCGGTGCTCTTCTGCGCGGCGTGGCCCTGTTCAGCGGTGCTCTTCTGCACGGCGGGCCCTGTTCAGCAGTGCTCTTCTGCGCGGCGTGGCCCTGTTCAGCGGTGCTCTTCTGCACGGCGGGGCCCGGTTCAGCGGTGCTTGTCCAGTAATTCAAGGGAGCCAGACCTGGCCTGGACTCCCTGCTCAGTCGCCCTCTGACCGTGCAGTCGCAGGACCCTTCGGTGACGGAGTCCTGGGCCCTTTGGTGTCCTTCCTTACAGCCGGGATGGGGCTTGTGGGGCCCTCCTGCTCCGCGCTCCTGCTGGCTGACTTCTCCGCCCTGCTGCCCTTTCACTCCTTAGAAGAGGCTCTCTGGCCCTTGCCTCCCCTGGATGTTGTGGCAGGTGAAGTGGCCGAACTCTGGTCCTTGGGGGCAGCCGTGTCAGTCCTCTCACGGCGGCCCTTGAGTTTCCGGGTCCTCTTGCCTGGGGGGGGGCTGGCTGTCCCCTTGCTGCTGATAGAAGTGTCACTGCTGCCAAAGGATGGACTCCAGAACCCATGCACCACAGTGACACTCGAAGCTGGGCTGGTGGTGGCTGAGGTGCTCTTGGGACTCTTAGCAGATGGAGGGGGTGGGTCAGGGGAGGGAAAGAGGTTAAGATTGGAGAGGTAAACTTTTTTAGGACCAAGGTAAAGGGTGGGAGTAGTGGTGATGGGAGTGGAGGAAGAGGATGTGGTTGTAGGAGAGTCAGGTGTGCTGTCTTTGGGTGCAGGTGATTGTGACGTAGGCTGTCGTGAGGTGGATGGCTGTTGGGTGGGTGGCTGCCTGCGTTTGTGTGTCTTGGAAGAGGGGGTGACAGACACAGTGGGAGAGGACACAGGGGACATGTAAATGGCAGTGGGGGTGGTGATTGCACGTGTGCGGACTGTACTGGAGGGTGTGCTGGTGATGGAAGCACTGGCTGATGGTGGTGTGCATGCAGGTGTGAGTGTAGACGTCACAGGGAGGGAGGAGGGAGACGAGGAGGAGGGGGACACAGAGGTGGTAGTGACTGTTGGCATGTCTGCATCTGGATGTTGCTTGGGTGAGTGTTTGTGGGATCTGTGGTGCTTGTGTCTGGATGAGCTGACCTTGGGTGTTGACGTGTGTGCAGGCTGTTCTGATGGTGTGGATGGGATAGGCAGAGGAACAGGAGACAGAGACAGGCTGGAGGCAGTTAGAAGAGGGAGGCTGGAAACAGGGACAATGGCTGCCGTCAGTGCTGAGGCCAGAGCATTGAACGATCGTTGATGGGCAGCCTGACCCGAATGAATGCCCTCCAGGTAGGCATTGCTCCGATGCACCTCCCTTTCTACCTCCTGGATGACATTCAAAAGGGTAGTCTGCCCAACAATGATGGTCTGAAGGAGGTCAATGACCTCTTCACTGAGGGCAGCAGGGGTGACAGGGGCAGGGCCTGAGGTGCCGGGGGCGAAGGAGATGCCCGCCTTCTTGGGCGAGCGGGCACGGAGCGTAGGCTGAGGGGCTGCTGGGAGGGCGGGGCTGGTGCGCTGGGTGGCGGCTGTACCTGTAGAGGCGGGGGGCACGGATGTTGCCGCCACCGCTAGGGAGCTCCCATCCGAGGATGTGTCGGTGTCGCTGGTGTCACCACCGGTCCCCGTTGTGGTGCTCCCCTCGCCCTCCGGATCACTGGTGCCCTCGGTGTCTGTACCACGGCCCACCGGGGCCTTGTGACTTGCAGCTCCCTCGTGCTCCGATGCCAAATCTCCTCCGCCTGATGATGCTAATGCACACATGCACAAGAAGATCAAGAAAAAGGGTGGGGGGAGAAATAATAAAACAGGTTGAGTGCATGCAATGTCAACACCGTTGGCGGAGAGGACAGACACAGGGGCCTCATGCACTATGCTGCGCAATCGGGGTATACTACTCAGTACTTGTGACCAGGCCTACAGGTCTATGCACAACAAATACACACATGGATGATGCAGGACCATGGATAGCTGTACTTGGCACCCTACAGAGGTGGGGGGCAGGGGCACAGGGCCATGCCTAAAGGAGAGGACTACACTACAGAAAACGCCCTGGCCTAATGTCACCCACAACCCTCCTCCCCCACCCAGACACCTCCACTGCGCAGAAAGATAGCAGAATGTGCTGATACTCACCCCCTTGTGTCTGCTGTGATGTCCTCAAGCGCCCATCCAAATCAGGGTAGGCCACCGCCAGGATCCTGGACATCAGGGGGGTCAGGGTACGACTGGCACCCCTCCTAGGTTGGGAGGCCATCCCCAGCAGTGACTCGGCGGTCTTCCTGGTCCCGCGGCGGATGTCCTCCCAACTCTTGCGGCAGTGGGTGCCCCGTCTGACGTGGACCCCCAGGGCCCGGACTTCCTTGGCGATGGCACGCCAAATGTGGACTTTCTGATGGGCGCTGACCTATTTGACATGTACAGGGTGGGAAAGGAAAATTCATCATTTATCTGCATGTAGATGTGATTGCCCCCCCCTCCCCAAATTTGCCATGTGGCACATGCTCTCATCTGTCGTGCGTTGCACTCCTCATTCGCTCCCCACCCCACCATCATACATCCACCCCACTCAACACAGGCATAGCCCATTCCATGTGCACCCAGTGTACTTACCTGTTGGTCTGGAGGACCGTAGAGTAACGCATACTGGGGGAGGACCCCATCCACTAGTTTCTCCAACTCTTCAGACGTGAAGGCAGGGGCCCTTTCCCCAGTCGCAGCAGCCATTGTATCTTCCAGACCGAGGTCACAGCAGCACTTGCAGTATAGGTCCTCTCCTGTGGATGATCAGGTCTCGAGTGATTAAGCAGATAGAAAATGGCGGTCACGCCCGCGGTGGTGCGTACCGCGGCGGTGCGTACCGCGACCGCCGGCGCACTTCGTCATTGGCTCCAGAAACCCATAGGCTTCAATGTTAACCAATGCGGCTTCGTATAGCAGTCTTCGACCGCCTACCGCCGCGGTGTGCCATGCAAGCGCATTGAACTCACATCCCATTGTCCCACTTCACAGGTCAGGCAGCCGCCATTTCAAGGGCCCACATGGCATAATTTGTACTGCGTCACACAGGCCTAGGCCTTGCATTGCCACACATACACGCCTTTCAAAACATAGATAATCGTGTGCTATGCATGCTGTGGTGAACGTACCTGTGATTTGCTTGACTCTGTGCTCCATGTTGTCCTTCCCAGACAACGTGTGTGGCTAATTGGTGACTCTGGTTACCCCAACCTGCCTTGGCTATTGACCCCAGTGAGGAATCCCCGGACCAGGGCAGAGGAACGGTACAATGAGGCCCATGGGCGAACTAGGAGGATCATAGAAAGAACCTTTGGCCTCCTGAAGGCCAGGTTTAGGTGCCTGCATATGACAGGGGATCCCTGATGTACTCACCAAAGAAGGTGTGCCAGATCATCGTGGCCTGCTGTATGCTTCACAACCTGGCATTGCGACGTCAGGTGCCTTTCCTGCAGGAGGATGGTCCAGATGGTGGTGTTGTGGCAGCTGGGGAGCCTGCGGAGAGTGAAGAGGAGGAAGGACGACACAGACAACAGGGACAGAGTTATCCAACAGTATTTTCAGTAGCACACAGGTAAGAATCACCCACGCCATTTAACATTTACTGAAAGCCCCCTGCATCTTTACTTTGTTTATTCCCCCCCAGTTCTTTTAAACTGATGTTTGATTTTCCCTTCCCTTTTCAGTGCTGTATGACCCACTGCGTGACTTCTGCTTGGTTAGCCCATGGACTAATGCTTATTGACATCGGTATGTTTTCATCACAAAATTAACTGAACATTATTGATCAGTAATGTGTTATACATTTGTAAATAATACAGGCTGACTCCTGAATGATTTCAGTGCAATGAGTGATTTATTTTTAGTGCTAGATATTGGTACATGATATTAAAACGGTGATGGGTGAGGGTGGAGTTATGTCCATGGCAGAGTCCAGTTCTCAGTTTCACAGGTGCATTTTCCATATGCCTGTGGAAGGATGGAGCAGGAGCAGTTCAAGGTTGGACAGGGTGACAATGTGGGACAGTGGGATGACATCAGGGGGTATCTTATGCTGGCGGGGGTCTTGGCATCCTACTCTGTCTTCCTGTGAGATCTCAGGTTCCTCTTGCGGGGTGGTTGCTCTTCAGTAGGAGGTGGGGTTCTGGTGGCCCGTTGTTCTGTGGGGGCCTCCTGACCACTAGCGCCGGCGGAGGTGGTAGGCTCTTCCTGGTCCTGGCTAGTGACAGGGGCCCTTTGTGGTGCCACATGGTCCCGCAATGTGGTTTCTATCCGGTTGAGGGCCTGGACTATGGTCCCCATAGCGGTAGCGATGTTCCTGAGTTCATTGCTGAACCCCATGTACCGTTCCTCCTGCTGTGCCTGGATCTCGGTGAACCTGGCCAGTACCGTCGCCATCGTCTCCTGGGAGTGATGATATGCTCCCATGATGGTGGTGAGGGCCTCTTGGAGAGTCGGTTCCCTGGGCCTGTCCTCCCCCCCCTGTCGCACAGCAGCCCTCCCAGTTCCCCTGTTTCCCCGGGCCTCTGTCCCCTGGACGGTGTGCCCACTACCACTGCCCCCAGGTCCCTGTTGTTGTTGGGGTGTTGGGTCAGCCTGGGTGCCCTGTAGTGGCGGACACACCGCTGCTTGACGCGTCCTGGAGACAGAGGCATGGTCCCGCTGGGTGGGAGCTGTGCTGGTGTTCCCAGAGGGGGTTGGGTCTGCTGTGGCCTGTGTCTGTGTGTGGGGAACCGACTGTCCAGAGGTCCCCGATGGTCCGGGCTGGTCATCAGGTTCTAGGTCGACAGAGCTGCTGTCCTCACTGGGGGCCTGTTCTGGGGGTGGGATGGACAAATCTGGACCCTCCGTGGCGGTGTGTTGGCGTTCGGGCCCTGCAGGGGTAAAAGAGTATGGTTATTGTTTCTGTGTGTGCCATGGCGTGCATTTTGAGTGCCCTTGTCCCCCAGTGCTGGCATTCCCTTGTGGGAGGTGTTGTGAGGGTGGTGGGGGGGGGTGTATGGGTATGTGCAATGGTCATGCTTTGGTGGTGGCTGTCTATGGTTTGTGTTGGCATTCAGGGGTTGGTGTTGTTTAGGGTGGGTTGTGCTGGTGAGACATTGGCAGGGAGGTTGTGTGCTGGGGGGTTGAGATTGGGGGTGAGGGGGGGGGGTTGGCATGCTGGTGGTTGGGGGGGGTGAAGTAGTTGAGATTCGACTTACCAGAGTCAATTTCTCCGTGTACTCCAGCGAGGCCATCAGGATGCAGGATGTTTACTACCTCTTGCTCCCATGCTGTGAGTTGGGGTGGAGTGGGTGGGGGTCCGCCGCCAGTCTTCTGCACAGCGATGTTGTGTCGCGACACCATCGAGCGCACCTTCCCCCGTAGGTCGTTCCATCGCTTTCGGATATCTTCCCGATTTCTGGGATGCTGTCCCACAGCGTTGACCCTGTCTACGATCCTTTGCCATAGCTAAGCCTTCCTTGCTATAGTGGTGTGCTGCACCTGTGTGCCGAAGAGCTGGGGCTCAACCCTTATAATTTCCTCCACCATGACCCTGAGTTCTTGGTCCGAGAACCTGGGGTGTCTTTGGGGTGCCATGGGGTGGTGTGGATGAGGTGTGGGGTGGTGTTTGTGGTGATGTGCGTGGTGATGTGTGGTGATGTGTGCGTAGATGTGGTGTGGGTGATGAAGTTGGGTTCCTGTGTGTGTTGGGGTTTTCGATTGCTGTGCTCGCTCTCTCTATCTCTATCTCTATCGCCTTCTCTCCGATTTCCAACTAGTGGGGGTTTGTGGGTGATGTGGGTGTGTGTTTTATAGTTGATTAGAAGTTGTGGGAGTGTTGTTTGTATGTGTCTCAGGTGTGTGTATTTCAAATTGTCCAATGTGGCTGTGTTTTGGAGCTGTGTGTGTATTTTGAGCGCGGCGGTGTGTACCGCCAATGGAATACCGCGGTTGAAAGACCGCCGCGTGGATTCGTGGGTCAGAATGGCATGGGCGTGTTTGTGTTGGCGTGACGGTGGAGGTTTGGTCATCTCCAGTTTTCCGCGGCCCGCTGATGAGGCGGCCTTCCTTGGATGTCGGGTTTTTGGCGGTTTCACAGTTGGTGGTCAGAATGACCGTGGCGGTTTACCGCGGCGGTAGAATGGCGGACTTCTGACCGGCGGTAAGGGCCTTTTACCGCCGAGGTCAGAATGACCCCCTCAGTCTCTTCCTGGGTGTCCACTGCTCCCATTCCAGATTCTTTTTGCAAATTCCTACAGTTATTTTGCAGTGCTGGATAATGCTGGTTAGTAGATCTGGGAGGGTAGCCAGTTCACCTATTATTTCATCATTTTGTGCCCCCATGTCAGCCTTATCCTCTCTCCCACTATGGTCTCAGTTGTCAAATTTCCTACACAGTGAGTTCAGTTTACTGTCTATGGTTGGAATGCTTTGGACTAGCATGTGGGTTAGTTCTAGGATGATCTCCATTTTGTGTGACTGCCAAGTTAAGGCTTTTATGGCAGATAAAAGGGAGGCATTGATGGTCTCTATGATGTACTCTGGTCTAATCACATCTCTCCTATCCTTATGGGGTTCGTTTTGGGGTGGCTTTTCCTCCGGGGGACTCTTGGTCCCTTCCCCCATACTTGGCACTCTCATGTTTATTTCTCGCAGTGGCCAATCATCTTGCTCTAGAATGGTTGGTCATTTCCGTGAGGCTTTCATTAGGCTGTGTAGCAGGGTGGAGCAAACTCGTCCCTTGTCTGTAGATTCATTTTCTTGCACCGCCTCCATTTGTGGTTGAGACTGTTGGTGAATCTCAATCACTGTTGCCCGGTTGTTCCCACTTGGAGATTCTATCTTCATTTTCCCTGTTTCCAAATTGACAATCCCTCCAGTGGGTGCTGGAGCTGATGCCTCCAACTCATACTCGGGACTCACAGGGTACAAATTGCCTCTTTTGGCTCCCCACAAGGCACGTTTTTGTCATTGTCTTTATCATTGTTTTTACCGTTGTGGCTTTGACAGCACTCATCCAAGATAGTGTCTGCCAATACAACCAGTTCTTCAATTATTGAAGAGCCCATACCAAAGCTTGTCACCCGTCTTATGGAGTCCAGCTCTTGCTCCTGTCTATATTCTTGTTTGTGCTCAGTTCGTGTTGGCCTTGGTGCTGTGACGTACTCCAGTATCAGAGATAGTTGGGGCCTCTGAAGCCTGTGGAGTGGGGTTATCCGGGGGAATGATGGAGTCGCCCTCCTCGTCTCCTGCCCCATATCTTGCTCTTGTAAAGTAGTTGTGAATGTAAATTTTCTTTGAGCTGGAGGCCTTCCGCTTGAGGAAGGTCATGGAGTCCATTGAAGTTTTAGTCTCGTCTACTAGTTGCTGGCCTGCCGTAACGCTTGTTTCATGGACCTTTCCTTCTTGGTGCTTCCTTCCGATTGATACTGCAGTACTCACAGTGCACAGTGCGCCTAGTAGAACACAGGACACAGGACAGGGAAGGTCGCCACTTGATCAAACTGTGTGGGCTCTACTGGATGTGTGCTGGAGTAGGTTGAGCACTGCCACACCCACCCTTGGAGGAAGTGGGAGGGGGCACGAGCAAGGTACCCACTGCTACTCGTTGCTACCTGCCTCTTGCAGTTTTTCCCAATTTTGTGCCCTGTTGCCTAATGTTAAGGCCAAGACCGCAGTCTCAGCCAATCTCAGCCACTGGGTCGGCAAGGTCCTTGACGTTGGACGTTGGGCGCGGGTGCTGACTTTCAGCTGTCCCAAATAGTGGTGGTGGTGCTGGTGATGCTGGTGGCCTTGCCTGCACCTGCGCCTGCAGATCCTTGTGGTGCCAAGTTGAAAGTTGCAGGAAACAAGGGAGGCAGATGCTGGGGGATTGTACAGGAAGCCTTCCCCTTGTAGGATTGTACTCACAGGCAGACGAGCTGGTGACAATCTATAGGGAATCCAACAGTGGTTTTCCGGGACCATCGTCTGAGAGGCACTGTCAACTAAACTAGAATATTAGTTTTCCGTAATATGTGTACTTTCATTGGGAAAAGTTCTTTCCTAATACCAGATTCTAATGTTTCCTTCTAACAATAGCAGATTGCGTCAGCCGCCTCGTGCTCCTCCTGTGCCAGAGGAAGTGCTGCTGCCCTTTTGTACTCCCCTTTCACCCAGAGATATCCAGAGTACTGCGGCACTTTTCACACACATGAGTGCGTGAACTGACACTTGGCTGATGGTGTGGGGGACTGGTGTTTGACTGGTGGTGTGCATGGACTGATGTTTTGCAGGAGGTGTACATGGACTGGTGTTTGGCTGGTTGTGTTCATGAACTGGCACTTGGCTTTCAGTGTATTTGAGCAGTGGCTTGGTTTACACTGTGTATGAGCTGGCATCTGGCTGGTAGCGTGTGAGTAGGGACTTGCTCGTGGTCACTACACACACTGCTAGCACAAATTCAAACACTCTGTCAGTTGCCAGTCGGAGTGATTGCTGTGTCAGTCACATGGGTGTATGAAAGTGATGGGCTCTTGAATGGTGCTGTCTGTTGATGTGAGTATTGTAATGTGCTGGGCCCAGGGCTGTTGACGTGTATGGGTCTTGTGTGTGTCACGTATGAAAGATGTGTGAATGGACTGTAAAGTGTTTGGCGCCTTGAAGCGGCTATACAGTTCACGAGCTATGAGTCATTGGTTCAGTTTTTTAACCTTTCAATTATTTACCATGTATTTCAGTTTTTTTAAATCTGTTAATACATTTTTACATTTTGAACCATTACTTACAATTGTGCAAAATCCAACCAGTATGTGTGTGTGTACTACAGATGGTTGTGAAGTAATATTTGCCTTTTCTGTTTTTCTCTGGCAGGGCGTACATTGTGTCTAGGGAAAATCTATAAACTCTAGATATTTTCATAAAGTAGATACACAGGGTAGTACAGGGTTGTGTGCCTACCATGGATCCCAAAACGTTTTCTTACACACAATGCCCTGCAAACTGCAAAATGTGACTGAAATCACATATTTTCCTTGCATATCTGTGCCATATTCTTCCAGAATCAGAAGGAAACCACAAAATGTCTACCACCCAGCGTTTCCCCATTCGTAATAATAAAAATGCTGCTCCACTTGTGTGGCTGGGTTTAGTGCCTGTGACAGGAACTGATCAAACTAACATAAATGGGAACCCTTACAAAGGGACCCTCCTTGACCTTGGTTTCATTTGTTCTGGTGCAGGTATAAGGCCCAGCCAGACAAGTGAGGTACCATTTTTATCAGGAGACTTGGAGGAATGCCAGGTGGAAGAAAAGTTTTGGTTCCTCCTGGATTCTATAACTTTCCATCAGAAAAATATGAGGAAAATGTGTTTTTTTGTCAAAGTTTGAGGTTTCCAAGGGGTTCTGGTTAAAAAACATTTTTGACTATTGATGTACTTTACAGGACTGGCGCCAAAAATGTTGGAGCTAGACCTGAAAAGTACATATAGGCCCATTTTAATAAATGGTGTTCCTCCTTCTAACGCCTTCTCAGAGCAGGCGTTAAAAAATTACTTTAAAAATGGCACAAAGAAATTTTGGATTCCATTGCGCTATTTTTGAGCCCTACATTATGCTTGGTGCAGGCATAATGTGGCTCAAGGGATTACAAAGTGGTGAAATGCATGCACAGCACCACTTTGTTAATTTGGTGCAGCGATTTCTGAAACCTAACGCCACATTAGTGTAAAAAAGTTATGCTGATGTGGTGCTAGCGCTTATTAAATCTGGGCCTGTATCTGATGCTCATTTCAGAAATACATAAGTTTCCTTGATCCAAATTTTTTGCTCTGTCTATTTCACTATAAGAATGTATGTATACTTGGTACTCAATGAAAACCCATTGTATGGTGCAGCTCAATTGTTTGTGCTGGGTGCCTTAGGTTCTTGGAGAACCTACAAACCCTATATATTCCGTAACCAAATCGGTCTAGCAGACATAATGGCATATTGCTTTTTTCAGTCTGCCATTGTGACAGCAAGTTAGAGATGGAAAGGTTGCCACAAATGCCCATTTTTTCCTACTAATTTTCAATAATTGTTTTAATTCAACAGTTATTTTCCTTGGCGAAGCCTTGAGGGATTCACACATATGATGCCTTGATGAATTCTGAATTTTCTCTAGTTTTCAGAAATGTATAGCTTTTCTGAATCACCCATTGGCTTCACACTGGTTTCCACCACAAACCAGAAGTAGGTTGAAAGCACAAAAAATAGGGAAAATAGGCTACGTCTTAGAAAAATGCCAAAACTGTGGTACAAAACTAGGGGCCTGATTTCGATATTGGCGGAGGGGACTACTTCGTCACAAATGTGACATATGTCCCATCCACCGTATTACGATCCCATAACATCCTATGGAGATCCTAGCACCGAAGGTGTTAAAAGTGCTGAAAGGACCTGTGTGGTGTTTACAGGGGAGCAACAAGCCTCAAATACCATGGCAGCAAACAGAGACAGCCATTTTAGGACTTTTTGAAAACTAGGCAGGATAAAATTTTCAGCAGAAAACATAATAAAGTATCCATGTACGGGAAGAGGTTAGACGAGCAGTTTGGGCCTGCAGACGGTGATTTATGCGACCTCACTGCTCTGAGCAAATTGTAACAGAGCAAAAGGTCTCAGTGCGGAAGTTGCCTGTTCGGCACCTGAGAGAGCATAGTGGGCATATTCCAGCACTAAGGCCAAGGTTGGCTTTAGGGTGGTGCAACTGATGCGGCCGCACCGGTTGCTGTCCTTGACGGGGGGCCCTGACCTCAGAGGGGTGCTGTGTTTAGCAATAACCTACAGAACTTGTGATTTAAAAGCAGGTGCTGAAAAATGTCTTGTGTGTCCAGCCTTCAGGAAGCAATCAAAATGTCAAGTTAACTCTTGTAATTAATGTTCCTGCTAGAGAGACACATGGTGTTTTGTCCAGTGCAGTTCTGACTCACCATAAAGTAGCACAGAGGGTTGATATGCCTGTTGCATAGAACAGATCTGTATTTTATGTGGATAGCTGAGTGGATTGGTAAAGTCAGCCTTTACCAGTGCTTTAAAATAAACGAAATGTATGTGAGAGGGGGGCTATGGAGAAATGAGAGAGATGAGGGGAACTTTTGCCGGGTAGTAGTGAGGGAATCCAAGGACGAGGTCATGGAGGGAAGGGGCACCAAAAAAGATTGTCACACCGGGCGCCACCGGCGCTAAAGCTGGCCCTGACTAAGACACAATGCTTCCTGAGGCAGCCATTTAGCAACATGCATTCTGTCCAGCGATAACTTCAATTGGTGCAGGTGGAATGGCACAGTAGCCCATAGGCCAAAGGGGCCACTGAACCCTTGCTATTGCTCTATTTTACCATTCAAACAGCAGATAGAGAGCATTTCTATCCCTGCACTAGAGCCCATGACACATTGACTGTGCTACTGACGAATAGTGTTTAATCTCTTTTAAAACATAAATAAAAAAACAGTACTTTCATGGCCAAAAAATGTTCTGGCATTCCCTTTCTCAGCTAGTGCTGCCCACTTTTAACATCGGTAGCATCCATTGCCAATTGCCAGAGTAGGCACCATCCACTGTGCTAGCACCACGAATTCCACCGCTTGCAAGTGGTTAGTATTGTTTTCCCAGCTGATAATTTTTATACCTGCCACCTCTTTCTATGTAGATCTTGTAAACAATGGAAAGATTGATGCAGTTTCCCACTTGTTCTGCTCCACCTATTCACGAATCATTTGGGCATTGGGAAAACATTAAAAATATGAACATTCCATGGCTTTCCAATGTTGTGGGTCTTAGCTATGGGAAATGGAATTATTGGATTCTGCTGCTGTAACATTTTCGGCATAATTATTAATTCACAACAATTGCCACATATCCCTCCACCGCCTGCTGCATTATTTATAGGTTTTAACCTATTATGTGTCTTAAAATGGTAAACATACTGAAATAATTCTCCACTTAATTCCAGTTCGCGAGGATTTAGCTTGCACGCTTGCTGTGTAATGGGGATTATGTACATAATGTCATAAACTTGTCGGAACGTCATGTTGAATACTAATGCAGTTCATCAGCTGTTGATGTGGGGTTGACCTGCAAGCGCTGAAAAATAGCTACTATACTAGTGCTGGTTTGTAGTCTGACAGTGGAGATAGGGAGACCTCTGAGCACTGTCAAGCGGCATATAACCTGAAAGCAGATAAAGGAATTATCATAAGTAGCTGCTGTTTACTTCAGATGAAATACATAGCACTGAAAATGCACTGTTTAAAATATCCAGTCCAGTATAATCCAGTGCGTGACTGGGGCTATAGTTTGGGTTTATAGCTGCCAACGAGGAGTCCTGCCTTGCGTTGCGCACGCTGACGGATGTGCTCAAGCGAGCACAATGCTACTGGCAGATGAAGGAGCTTTTACTAGTATGCCTACCCTGCATCCATATGCTTTGCCTTCTATAACTCAGTGAATACATGTCCCAGCTGGGCAGAAAATGACCTTAGATCTAGAATGTATGCGTTCAAGCTAAATTGTTGATGCAAGACACTGGCAGCAGTATCGTCATAACCTCCTTTCTGAGGACTACATGGCAAGCAGAAGCTAGTGGACCCAACCAAGGGGGTTCAGGCCTTTTACTGCTGGTGTCCTGTGGCCCGACCTACTAAGGATCCTGAGCAACGTCTTGGGAAAGATAGATACAGGGAAGTGAATACAGGCTCACAACTCAAAATAGCCTCAATAGCAGCAATACGTGGTTGTTCAGTGAATTACTTTCTTAAATGACAAAAGGAGAATTTAAGTATGAACACAAAGTGAAATAGGGAATACACAAACAATACACAAAGCCCCCCTAGGTAAGGGCTTCAAGGTTCAATAGGCAGGGCCCCCAGTCCTACTTTCCTCTCTCTAGCAGTAGTGGTTCCCCATCAACTATAGGCTACATGCAGATTAAGCCCCACAAACAGCACCAGACTCAAGAGTCCCATTCCAACTCTTTTAGAAAAGTCAAGAGTTCTCCAGGTCTGGATCACTATCTGGCAGACAAGATCCCCTGGCCCTTCTGCCTGTCGATACATCTTACCCACAACAGTAGGGACTGCGCGACTAGACTCTCTGAGATCGTCTCACTCCTGGGCGTGGAGGCTGCAGCGCTGCCTTCAGTAAGTATCACTTGTATCTCTGCAAGGGCAGCATCTGGGTGTCTTTCTCCTCCTATGCAACGGTAAATTTACTTTGATGCTTCCTACAAGTTGGAGGGGGAATTCATTGGCCTCTAGTTCTAATCCTTAGTCAGGGCTCGGGCCCAAATGGGTCACCATGGCAGCCTCTTCTCTTGATGATGATATCAACCAGGTGTGGGTTCTTGTTCTTTCCTATAGCCCCTCTCTGACATCCAGAGTCACCACTTCAACTTCAAACCCAGGCAATGGTCCAATCAGCACGGCAGCAAGTTCCTCTTCATGGTGGCCCCCTCTAGCATATGGGGTCACCAACTCTACAACCACAAATGGGCAACGGGCTGATTGTCATAGTTAGAAATCACAGAGGCCCCTTCTGGCATACAGGGGCCCTGATGTTTACACACAACATGGACAACAGTTCAACCAGCATGGTTAACTTCATGGCGGCACCCTCTGGCTACATGGTCATCGACTTTCACACTGCACTGGAGCGACTTCCCAATCATCATGGTTAACTTTAAGGTGGCCTCACCTGACATACGAAGTCACTGACATTCACACTACACATGGTCACAGCACAATCGGCATGGCAGTCTTCTCCTCACACCTTGCTGCATGGATCCACTCACCAGAATCCCCCCCTGGACCACGCTCTTTTCAGGGATCTCCTCTTTCTCACAGGGCACCCTTGTCAGGGGCAGGTGGCCTTCGATTTTCCCTGGGTGATATTCCCTCACCCAGCTGGCAAACTGGCAGGCCTTAATCTCCGTTCCTAGTCACAGGCAGAAGTGCTGCAGAGCTTCTCTTCTTCTCACAGCCCAACTGCTGCATGGTAAGTGACAATTTTGGAGGCCTAATGCCCCCTTCTTATAGTCGATTTCCATACACCAAATTTGATTTAGAATCTAAATCTTTGAATTTCGTGTTGGGGATCTGCTTCTTTTTTAAATGCCCACTCATCTGCCCTGCCCTTCAACCAGAGAGTAGTCTATCACAGCAGGAACAACTCCAAATCTTTAAGCCCTACAATACAGGCCATGGTAGTGACTAGAGGGTCACATCTGTTGTCAGCCACATTGATATGTAAATCAAAAAATTACATAAGGGCCTCAGCCCTACGCTACATGATTCTCTCATCAGCCCCATCTCCTTCCTGCGATGTACCTAGGCCCTTTTCTAGTGACATCTCCTTGTATCACACAGCATCCTTTAAAGTGTACTGAGGAGCCCAAGAGCCCAGCTCTTCTTCCTGAAGTGTGTGCCCCACCCAGCTAACAGGATTGCAGCAATCCACCAATCTTTCTGGGGGGAATCCTCTGCCCCTTCATATTCTTCTAGTCAGCCCTGGATCTCCCAAAATGGAACCCAAATTCTCTCATGTATTGTACCATTCACAGGCTCAGATATACCCAGCACATGTATATGTTTATATATATAATAGTGCAATATATAGCATGTATAAATACATTAGAGAGGAAGGTATGACCAACTGTAATCCAAAAGATGTTACATAATATGTTAAAACATAGCCATACATATGCAATTATTCATTGGCAACATCAAGTGTAAATGTAAAGTGGCAAGGGGCATATTTATACTCTGTTTGCGCCGAATGTGCGTCAAACATCTTGACGCACATTCAGCGCCAACCATGCCCCATATTTATACTTTGACGCCCGACCCTGCGGACGTAAAAAAAACTCTGTGTGCGTCATTTTTTGGATGCAGGAAAGTGCCTTGCGTTAATGACATGCAAGGTAGGCGTTCCCGTCCAATAAATGACTTTAAGGCCTGTGCGGCTTATTTATACTCCTGCGTCATTTTGACGCACAGGAGGGGGCGGGCCTTAAAAAACAGCGCACTGCCTGATGTGCGCCGTTTTTTAACGCCTTGGTGAGGGCAGGCGTTAAGGGACCTGTGGGCTCACTTCCATGGTCTCAGACCATGGAAGCAGTCCAGAGGTGCCCTTCCCTGCCCCCAGGGACACCCCCTGCCACCCTCGCCCACCCCAGGAGGACGCCCATGGATGGGGGCACCCATCCCAGGTAAGTACAGGCAAGTTGAGGTAAGTATTTTTTTTTATTTTTTAAAGTGGCATAGGGGGGGCCTAATTTGGGCCCCCCTACATGCCACTGTGCCCAATGGCCATGCCCAGGGGACAGAAGTTCCCTGGGCATGGCCATTGGGTAAGGGGGCATGACTCCTGTCTTTGCTAAGAAGGAGTCATTTCAATGGGGGTTGTGTGTCAAAAAAGGGCGCAAGTCCGGTTTGAGCCATGATTTTTGACTCATACCTGACTTGCACCATTTTTTGACGCACAACCCCCATTTTCCCTTACACCGACGCTGCCTGGTTTGAGTAATTTTTTTTACTCTGACCAACCTGCATCAATCCTTAAATAAGGCACCCGCATGGCGCGTAGGAATGGCGTTATCCGGCAGTAAATTGTTTGACGCAAACCAGCGCCGGCGCTGGTTTCCATCAAAAAGTCTTAATATGGGCAAAGATCACACAGTGCTCATGGAATTAACATGGACCGCACAGACTGAAGCACATAGAAAGGAGAACAAAGCTAGGGCACATATTAACAATACTCAAATATTGTCCATGGAAATAAGGGTATGTAAAAGCTCATGTATGTATATCACTGCACAACAAAAGTCTTTTTCAGTATGAATGCTAAATTATATAATTGCAAATGGTGGTACTGACTCAACGAAGATACAATTAATGGGAATTATACAGGAGTCCATTGGTGTTCGAACAAATAAAGGGCCAGATTTAGAGTTTGCTGGAGGGGTTACTTGTCACAATTGTGAGGGATATCCCATCCGCCATATTACAAATTCCATAGGTGATAATAGAATTTTAGTAAGGCAGAAGGGATATCCCTCACGTTTGTGATGTAGTGTGAGAAAACAGGGCTGATTGCAGAGGCCCCCTGACTTTTTGCACCCATTTTTCACTTTTGGCTGGTGTTTTCCTGACTCTAATGGTACTCTGGGTACTGCTAACCAGTCCCAGTGCCTGTGCTCAGTGTAAAATTAGTATGCAAATTAGGCTAATTATAATTGGCTAAGTCAACCTACCTATAAGTCCCTAGTATATAGTAGGGCATGTAGGTTTGGGGACCCCAGCATAGGTGGTGCCCCCATAGGTGCACTGCTGAGGTGCCCAGTGTCATTTTAAAGGCAGGCCTGCCTTGCTGGCTGCTTTTAAATTAAAGCTACATGCAAATTCGACTTTGGAATTAAAAGTAGTTCCAAAGTCTTAAACTACCTTATTTTTACACATAAGTCACCCCTAAGGTGTGCCCTATGTGCTCCTAGGGCTGCGTGCCATGTAACTATAAGCAGGAACCTTATAAAAATAGTTTCATATGCCCTGGTAAGGTGAAACAGCCAAATTCGTTTTTCCCTCATTATAGTGAATGGCCTTCATAGGCTAGAATGGGGAGACTTTATTTTAATTTTAAAAGTCCCCTTAAGTAACAGATACCACAAGTTTGGTATCAAATTAATTGTTATAAGAAATCCCACAACTTCCAGTTGTGGGATTTAATATAACCTGTTCAGGTAAGGAGTTTTAAACTTTTCATGAAAAGTTGCCAACTTCAGCCCTGCAGTGTTTTTGCTTCTTTGCTCTGATTGGCCAGCCTCTGGCAGCCTGGCCAGGCTGCCTGGATGAGGTGTGAAGTGGCCTGGCTCAACACAAAGAGATGTGCCTGGGGGAGGAGATCTCCCCTCAGCAGATGGGGAAGCAGGAAGGGGGAGGGCTGCCAAACTGGTCTTCAAAGGCAGGGAAGGACATTTGGAGCAACCCACCAACACCCTCACTTCCTGCAAACCCAGACAATTAGGTGCCCCCTTGGTTATATAAGGAGAGGCAGGAGAGGGGTGTGTTTAGGATTTTAGCCACACCAGTGGGTGGGCTCAGCCAGATGTAACCTCCAAAAATCACTTTCAGCCATGATGGATTTTGAGGAATGTTGCTCACTGGGATTGATTTTTGCCACACTTCCCAGGAAGTGGTCATCACAGGGGGAAGGACCCTGCCCCTGATTGGGGAACCACGACCCCCCTGTTTTTCACCAAGGAGCAAAGATAAAACTGGCATACCTGCACCCACACCTCAGATCCCTATCAGATTCCAACAAGGAAGAACTACAGAAGAAGAAGGACTGCCCTGCTGGACCCCTGACCTGCACCTGGACACTGCACTCTGGAGGACTGCACCAGCTGCACACTTGGGCTTCACCACAAGAAAGACTTTGCCTGGCTTCAACTGGTTCAAGGAGGGACTCCCTGTTTGCTACAGGTGAAAACTTGCTAATCAGACTTCCCTGCACCTACTCCTGAAGAAACCAACCAGCTGACCACTGCACAATGGCCAAAAAGGAGTTTGCACCTTGTGCATTCTGGGAGTTGTAGCCCGCACCCTCAAGGAGCATCTCAGAGCTTCTGGAATCTTCGGGTGAGCTGTGGACCTCAAGAGATCCTTAAAGGAACATCTGGAAGTAGATCCAGAAGTTTGGAGTACTTTTGAAAAAAAGCTCCATAAAGGGACCGACCCGCCTCGGTAACTCTAGCTGGCTTGCCTCAACCGCGAGCCGGCCTGACTTGCAGGTTCGTCCTGGTGAAGAAAATCTCTGAAAAAGTGAGTACGTTTGAACGTAGGAAGTTGACCGGGACCTCCCTGGCAGTGCATCCAAAGAGGGCTTCAAGGACGTCGGATCAAGATTCAGGTTTGCCCCAGTCGAAGAATTTTCACCTCGAAAAAACGACTAAGTCCGAAGGTAAAAATCTCCACCGAGGGCTGCCGCAACGCGTATCCGAGGAAGAGTTCCAGGAGGTCGGATTGGACTGGCTACTTGGTCCAGCTGAAGAAAATCTCCAGAAAAACAACTGTGTTGATTTGTAGTCCTAAGGTAAACTTTTGACCGAGGCCTCCCGCGGGCTGTAGCATTAAACTTTGACTTTGCCCCGGTCGAGGTGCGACCAGATGACCAGATTGGCGCTTTTTGTTTCTATGCGCTAGAAAGCATTAATTCTTTTTAAATTCATATCTCTGGTTCTCCTTATCTGATTTTATTCGTTTTGGTGTCATTTTAAAGATAAAAATATAATCTATTTTTTATAAATTGGGGTTGGATTTTTTTTGTGTTTTGTGTTTTACTTATTTACTGTTTTGTGATTTTTAAAAGTTTTACACATATGTCTCCTAAGTTAAGCCTTGTTGCTCTTTGCCAAGCTACCAAGGGTTGAGCTGGGTTTAATTTATTGAGACCTAACTGGACCTAAGTGGAGGTTAGTAACCTATTGCTAAGTGTAGACACTTACCTGCCCTTACCAATAACCTATTTTCCAACATGAAGTAATTCCCTCCTCTAAACTCTAAATCAGGCCCAAAGTCCTCAATTCGGATTGAGCTGTAGTGAGAATCCAATTACAGAAGAGACAGCGCCTTAACTGAAGCACTAGAAATAACCAATCTTTCTTGAGTATGTTCAGTACAGGTTTCTCTTACCATCTATGTGTTTCTTTATATATGCTTGTTGTATTAAAGAATTAAAGAAGAGAGATAACATAATGGTCAAATAGTCTGTTAATGTTTTCCAGGATGACATGGTGTCTTACAATTGTCTGTATGTCATATACACTGGTAAAAACGTTGTTGTGTGGGTGAAATTCTAAGCAGTATTTGCTCATGACCAGCACTTGGTATGAGATTGCCATGTACATGTAGAGAAATAAAAAGTTTATAGGAGTCTTGGAGTTGAAGTACTGTTGTTGGATCATAGGCGCACTGGATCATACTTCTAGAAAACAACTTCACGAGGTTGTGTGATTTTTTGAAAAAACATCTGGCAGGTCATTTGGTCTTTCCTTGTCTGTTTTGCCTTTTGTAATTGGCATCTTTAAATTTCACTTTTTTATACTGAGTCTTCTATTTTATTTTGTGCGCCCCTATTTCTTTTTGTTTCATTTTTTGTAACATAGACTAAAGACACATTAAACTGAGAGATACAGCAACAGAGAAGGCCACTGATGAGTATAGCAGTGTCACAGATTGCCATGGCAACAACCCACCAGTCTAAGAGGGCTGAGTGGTAGGATAAGGACTCATGCATCCCACATGGTCACTAGGGCACAGGAGAACATGTGTGACTGCTCTCAACTATGCGGTCATGCCATTATGCCATTGAGGTTATGAATGACAGCAGGGAGTGAACCAAGACAAATGTGCAAAATCAGCAGTTCAGAACTTAACAGATTAAGGCCCAGTTTCTTAAGGGTTTAGTGCCGGTTTGGTGTTGCCTTTTTAATGCTTAACTAACGCTAAACATTTTTGGGCAATCACAAACCAACGCAAATAGGTATCTGTGTTGGTCTGTGTGGCAAAGTAATGCAAAGCAGCGCAAAATTCAGATTTGTGTTACTTTGCCTCAAGGGTGTGTTACATGGGTGGTACATGGGCATACCTGTGCTACAACCTATGCCTTTTGATGCTAAAGCCTATTCTGAAACATCAGAAGAAAGGGTTTAGTGCTAAAAATGAGCACCTTTGGAAAGCAGGTGCAAAACGGAGAAATATTTTTAGTGTTCCCTGCTTTTCTAACTCTGCATGTGTGTTGCACTGTACACCATGCATAAGAAGTGGGAAAAGCACTTCCACTTGTCTAGGCATAGTATTTTGAATAGGAAGGGTACCCTTCCTGTACAGAACCTATGCTAGACTCATGCACACACCCTAGCATTATGGCCATAAGGTGTGTGCGTGGCGCATATCAGCTGCAATCTGTATCAGCAATAGGGAGACAGGAGGGGAGTGCCATTTTTATGTGACTATGGTGCTCTCCTCCTCTCTCCTTGTCACACAATGCAGCTCAGCTGTTTTGGCTGATGCTCTGCACTGCCTGACAGCTTTCAGAATCTGGGCCAAAGAGATAAAGGATGACCACTCAGAGGAGATCAGAAGTTTAGGTGTGGAAAAGAGAAGGGGAGAGGGCAATTGCTAAGTGAAAAGTTAAGTAAAAGTAAAGTACTAACATCTACAGCGTGAAAATAATACATGGAATGTGTCAGTTGTAAAGAATATTGTAAAGGAGAAGTATTTTAAGGTGAGGATGTATGAAAATATGTAAATGACAGCACAAAGAAACGTTGGCCCAGAGTCTTAAAGGTTTAGCATCAGTTTAGTGTTGTTTTTTTAATGTTAAACAGGTGCTAAACTTTTTTTGGGCATTCACAAACCAACACAAATAGGTATTTGCATTGGTTTGTGTGGCAAAGTAACGCAAAGGAGCACGAAACGCTGCTTTTTGTTACTTTACGTCAAGGGGATGTTACATAGGTGGCTCATGGGGGTACCCGTGCCCCCACCCATTCTTTTTTACTCTAAACCCTATTCTGAAACATCAAAAGAAAGGGTTTAGCACCAAAAATTGAACCCTTTAAAAAGCAGGTGGAAAACTGAGAAATGTTTCCATTTCTCCCTGCTTTTCCGAAATGAGCATGTCTGCTGCACTGTACTGCACACATACAAAGTGGGTAAAGCATTTCCACTTATATAGGCGTAGCAATTTGTACAGGAAGGATATCCTTCCTGTACAGAACCTATGCTAGACACACGCACACACCCTAGCACTAGCTTTCAGAATCTGGGCCATGATCTGTAAATTCTCTTATCTTACTGAGGGAGCAGCAACAAAGAGAATATGAAGCTAACAGGTCTTAATTGTACATCCTTAGTACACTGATGGAACAACATCTCTTTCTGCTACTGTTATGTTATGTTGATTTGTATAATGCAATAATCCCCTGAGAGGGTATGCAGGCACTTGGGTAAAGTGTGTTGATTTGTGGTTCTAATGTGGTTATATGAAGAGTCAGGTCTTCAGCTTCTTGGGGATCTCAAGAAGAGAGGAGGAGACTCTGATGTGTTGAGGGAGGTCTTTCCTTGTCTTGGGTGTGATGTAGGACAATGAGCGACCTCCTGTTTTGCTTTTGTAGATACGGGGAATGTGCGAGGGGAGAGCAAGGCAGAGTGTAGCTGTATGGTGACGATGTATACAACTGTTCAGGGATTCCTGTCCTGTGATGTATAGGGCTTTGTTTGTGCACGTGAGAATTTTGAATGGGCTGTGCTTGTGAACGGGGAGCCAATGAAGCTACCTGAGGTGCGGAGTGACTTGGGTGTGACATGGAAGGTTGAGTATGAGTCTTGTAGCTGTGTTCTGGATGGTCTGCAGTGTGAGTAGGAGTAGTTTGGAGATTCAAGTGTGGAAAATGTTCTCGGAGTCCAGCTGGCTGATAATGAGTGATTGTGTGACTGTCCAGCTGGTGTTCCGAGGTGATCATTTGAGGTTCTTCTGAGGCAGCATTTGAAGATCTTTCACAGCATGCATAGGATGTGGAAGCAGGGGGTGCGTTGACTTGAGCTGTCATGTTGAGCTTCTTGTCTTGCATGATCCCTAGATTTCTTGTGTGGGTGTGGGTGTGGGTATTGGTTCTAGCTCCAATGGCCACCAGGTGGAATCCCATGGGGAGGTCTTGTTACTGAAGCCCTGTACTTATGACTTGTTGGAGTTGAGCTTTAGACAGTTGGATCACATCCAGTCTGATATCATGGTCATTGAGATGGTGAAGTTGGTTCTGCTCGTGTTTCGCTTGTCCGTCAGAGAAGATGAGTTGGGTTTCCCCGCATAGGAGATGGCATTGATGTCTTGTAACCAGATGATGTTGCCGAGCAGTGTCATGTAAATGTTGAGTAGCGTGAGGCTGAGGGACGATCCCTGTGGGACATCACATATCAGTTTTTTGGTCTCTGATGTGAAGGGCCTTATCCTTTAACTTCTTCCCATGAGAAAGGAACAGATCCATTTCAGAGCAGATCCTTGTATGCCAATCTCGTGGTGTGTTCTCATGAGGCTATTATTAGAAACAGCGTTGAAGGCCACAGATAGGTTGAGCAAGATGAGAGCCACTGTTCCTCCTCAATCCAGGATGGTTTGAGTGTTGGTGGTGGCCATGATGAGTGCCGTTTGGTTGCTGTGGTTCCTTCTGAATCCTGATTGTGCGTTGTCCAGAAGATGGTGAAGTTTGAGGTGGGTTGTGAGTTGCTTGTTGATGGCCTTCTCAATCACTTTGGCTGGAAAGTGAAGCAGGGAGATGGGGTTGGGGGTTGCTCAGGTGATTTGAGTTGGCTGTGGGCTTCTTGAGAAGGACGTTGATTTCTGCATGTTTCCAGTCCTCCAGGAAAGTGGCAGACATTCTAGAGGTGTTGATGATGTAGGTCAGGTAGTGCTGATTGGTGATGTTCCCAGGTTGTAGATGTGGTGAGTACATGGGTCCGTTGGTCCCCCTGAGTGGACGGTTTGCATGATTGTGGCTGTGTCATTTTTGGTGAGGATAGTTCATTTGGTCAGGTGCCCATCTTAGTTGGTGGTCAGTAGGTTAGCAATGTGTTTTCTTTGAGTGGGTTGGTGTGGGAAATTGCTGTGGATGTTTGCACTTTTGTTGTAGAATAAGTTGGATAGGTTGTCACAGACTTGTTCGGAGGTAGAAATGTTGAAGACAATGGCTGAGAGAGAGGTGAAATCTTTGACAACTTAGAATATCTCCTTGCAGCTGTTGGAGCTTCCTTCAATGCAGTCCACTAGTGCTTTTTTCTTGATGTCTCTAATTTGCTGGTGATAGCGTCTGATTGCAGCCTTGTAAGTAATTCTGTTGGTGATGTTGTGGCCGGCATTCTATTTCCTTTCTCCTACAATGTCCTTTGGTGGCCCAGAGGTCTTCAGTGTACCATCTGCCCTGCTTGTTTAATCTACTATGCTTGTTGGTTTTGACGGCTGCGAGGGAACCCACACCGTTCTTGATCAAGTTGTTGAAGTTGTTGATGTCCTTGTCAAGATTGTCTTTGGGGCTAGGCTGATCAGTGCTGAGCGGATGCTTGGAGTGCTAAACCTGGTAGGAGTGTTGTCTTGAGGTGTGTTAATTTGAAAGTGGGTGATGAAGTGGACAGTCCATGTGAGCTGTGTGGCGGAGTTGTATTTAATACTGTCCTGTGTGGTGAAGATGGGATCCAGTGTCCTCTAGTGTTTGTTGGGAGTTACTGAGGGAACAGTGACATAGGGGCATATAGAGTACTCCTATCTTTCTTGCCTTGAACTTGTTTTTCCAGGAGAATAAGGTTCTTGGAAATCTACCTTTTCTGTTGAGATTAACCATCACAATCAGTGCCAACCCCTTTGTTATGTGTTTTACTTAGTGCAAAATCAAAATAGAACATGGATTGGAGAAACACTTTCAAGTTACCAAAACAGTGCAAAATAAAAAATTTAAAACTTACCTAACATTGTATTGTAAATAAATTTGCTATGAAACTGTGCTTTTCTAAATAGTGACGGACATTGGAAGATTCAAAGGGTGATGTGGTCTGCTGCACATTTATCCACTTCAGATCTGGAATATGGGCATTCCAGTCTGATTTCCACATACGGAAATACTGTGTAATCCCGTGATAATCACTTTATCTCACTGCTCCTCCGTCATGTTATCCCCGCTAGCTGTAAATAGTTAGAAGCAGGGTCATCTTCAGTACTAAGCTTTGTATAAATTAAAATGCAACTTCAGTAGACAGATCACAGAGTTTTAGTCTTATTTTACTACTCCAAATGTGCAGTGGAAATCATAAGCAAATATAAAGACCACCTAAACCTATTGCACTTCCACACCAAAGATATTCAACACAAAGTCAAGGCAACAGCCAAAGCTTCTAGTAGGCACATTTTTAACGAAGAACACCCATTTGCAAAATTAGAAGCAACATTTCAGGACAACATATTCTAACTGTATTCTTTCTGTAGGGTTAATAAATAAATAAAGGCATATTTACCTTGTGTGAGGCTAATCAGGGGAATGCACAAAAGGGTACACACACAAATTAGTCTAAAATATGGAGTATGGAAGCATGTGAGAACACAATTTGTTACATTAAAATGTGTCCTTTGCCCACCCCATAACAGAGGTAACATGGAGGAATTATTCCTTGATCTCGATTGGCAAGCTACATCTCACCCTTTGGAACATTAACATAATAAGGACAGATCCTTGTTTTCAAAAGACACGCCTCTTATGTTCTTAATGGAACACCAGTATATTTCAGAACAGTATATTATTAGACTACTCCAACAAAACAAAATTCTAATATAATCTCAACCACACCTATCTCAACCATGTCACAAAAGAGCCGACTAATTTCCCAGGGCCACTTCAGTACTCACACAAAGTGAGCTTTCTCAATTCCAATGTGGCATGCAATATAACTACCTTCCTATCTGACTGCATAACCAGGACAAACATAAATACTTTAGGCATCTTATGAATAGGGATCTCAGTCACTAAATGTTTCCAAAAGCAATGTCTTTGTTATAACTTCACAGGCTTAGCTCTTCATTAACCCCTTTGCTGCCAGGCCCTTTCCCCCTCAGGTGCCAGGCCTTTTTCTGGCTATTTGGGGGCAGTACCCGCTTAGACCCTCATAACGTTTTGTCCACATAAGCTACCCACGCCAAATTTGCGCCCTTTTTTCCAACATCCTAGGGATTCTAGAGGTACCCAGACTTTGTGGAAAAAAAGGGCCGCAGAAGAAGGCTTGTGGTTGTTTTCCTGAAAATAGCATTAACAAAGTGTTTACTGTGGTAAAATCACCATCTTCCCAGCTTTCAGGAACAGGCAGACTTGAATCAGAAAACCACATTTTCCAACACAATTTTGGCATTTAACTAGGACATACTCTATTTTTACTAATTTTTGTGCTTTTAGCCTCCTTCCAGTTAGTGACAGAAATGGGTGCGAAACCAGTGCTGGATCCAGAAAGCTAAACATTTCTGAAAAGTAGACAAAATTCTGAATTCATCAAGGGGTCATTTGTGTAAATCCTACAAGGTTTCCCTCCAGAAAATAACAGCTGAAATAAAACAATATTGAAAAAACAGCCATTTTCTCCACATTTTACTCTGTAATTGTTTCCTGCTATGTCAGATTTTGTAAAGCAATATACTGTTATGTTTGCTGGACTCATCTGGTTGCGGGGCTATAGAGGGCTTTTAGGTTCATCAAGAACCCTAGATACCCAGAGCCAATAAAAAAGCTGCACCTTGCAATCGGTTTTCATTCTATACTGGGTATACAGCAATTCATTTGCTGGAATATTAAGAGTGAAAAATAGGTATCAAGAAAACCATTGTATTTCCAAAACTGGGCACAAGATAAGGTGCTGAGAAGCAGTGGTTATTTGAACATTTCTGAATTCCGGGGTCCCCATATTAGCATGTGAATTACAGTGCATTTCTCAAATAGACGTCTTTCTTACACACTGTCTTACATTTGGAAGGAAAATAAGGAGAGAAAGACAAGGGGCAATAAAACTTGTTCTTCTATTTTATTGGTGTTCCCCCAAGTCTCCCGATATAAATGGTACCTCACTTGTGTGGGTAGGCCTAGTGCCTGTGACAGGAAAGCAACATGGACACATCACATTTTTACATTGAAATCTGATGTGTTTTATGCAAAGTGCCTAGGGAAACCTACCAAACCTGTGCATTTTTGAAAAAATGAAGGCCATTGACACTAGAGTTAACGCTTCCCAAATATTCACTCATTGGTGATGGACAACCAATCACCTCACACCACCACTCACAGATTTTTCTGTCGGATATCTCCAAACACATTCTAAAAGCACACCACTATTCTCTGCACTGGACTGAAGTCCAATACAAGTCACTAAAATGTTTCCAAAAGCAATGTCTCTGTTTTAATCTAAATCAGGCACAGCTCATCAGTAAGGGTGGAGTGTTCCCATCTCCTGATTGAGATCATTCTTTTTCAAGTATGATGCATGTCTGTCATGCTGTGCAATGGTCAGTCTGGCAGACACTCATCCTTTTTGAGGCAGGTGGCCAAGTGCTTTAAATGTGCCAATGCACAGATGCCTGGCAACCTGAGTCAACCTTTAGTCGGGCTGAAAAATGTCACTGCCCTGATGGTTTGACCTAATAAGCCCGTCAAAATCTTGTTAGAGCTTCCCCCTCATGATAAGGGGGAGTGTCACCGATAGTCTCAGACCTGGGCACTTCCATTTTAATTCCTTAAGTGTTCAGGACTGACTGTCTATCACTGAGGCCTCATCGCAGAGTGTGGTGGGTTAAGCAACACACAGTGACCACATCCCACTCTGCGATGAGTTAGAGACGGTCCTCATCTCATTGGTGGACCTATACAACGTTAACTAATGTGAGTAGCTGGCAGAATCTTTTCTGCTGAGTAAATTTTTTCCAATTACCGTCTAGCATCACAGCTATCGTAATCCCAAAGGATTGATGAGACTGTTCAACAGCAAGAAAACTTTCCTAATGAAAAAAAAATGGGACGTTACAAGTAAACCGTACTTCGTGAATTCAATTTTCAGTGCTGTGATAAGCGATTCAACTGTTCTATGCTTATGGGATCTCTTGGACCTAGGTCATTTTGGCAGGGTCATCCTCAAATATTTTGCCTTCTTCCTTCTAATTTTTCTGACCAATTTTTGTTGGCTTTAGGACTCTGGATATTTTACCACTGCTAACCAGTGCTAAACATGCATTTACTCTCTGTGTAAATTGCATTGGTGATTGGCTTTTTCATGACTGGCACATCTGATTTACTAGTAAGTCCCTAGCAAAGGACACCAGAGGTGCCCAGGGCCTGTAACTCGAATGCTACTAGTGGGCCTGCAGCACTGATTGTGCCACCCACATGCGTAGCCCTGTAAATATGGCTCAGACCTACCACTGCAGTGTCTCTATGTGCAGCCTTTAAACTGCCAATTCGACCTGGCAGGTGTACCCACTTGCCAGACCCAAACCTTGCCTTTTTATACATGTAAGTCACCCCTAAGGTAGGCCCTAGGTAGCCTAAATGTGTAGGCTATAGTGTGTGTTAAGGGTAGGGCATGTACTGATGTGTTTTACATGTTTTAACAGTGAAATACTGCTTTATTCGATTTTCACTGTTGCAAGGCCTATCTCTCTCATAGGTTAACATGGGAGCTGCCTTTAAATAACTTTTAAGTGCAGTTTCCCTTTGGGAGCAGATAGAAATCTGGAGTTTTGTGTTTCTGAACTCACAATTTAAAAATACATCTTTTGGTAAAGTTGTTTTTTAAACTTTTAGAAAGTGGGCATTTTCTTGCTTAAAGCATTCTGTGACTGCTTGTTTGTGGACTCCCTGTCTGGGTCAGACTGACAGTTGGGCTGCTTGTGAATCACCTCTAGACAGTGTAAACTAGAACATTGAAAACTCCAGGATGGGGTGACTTGTGGGGCTCTCACTAGGTTCGCTTACCCAGAATCCTTTGCAATCCTCACAATTTTGCTAAAAAACACTTTTTCCTCTTATTTTGGTGACAGAAAGTTCTGGAATATGAGAGGAGCCACTAATTTCCTTCCACCCAGTGTTCCCCCAAGTCTCACAATAGAAATGGTACCTAACTTATGTCGGTAGGCCTAGTGCCCGCAACAGGAAATGCCCAAAAACACAACGTAGACACATCACATTTTCCCAAAGAAAGCACAGCTGTTTTTAGCAAAGTACCTAGCTGTGGATTTTGGCCTCTAGCTCAGCCGGCATGCAGGGAAACCTACCAAACCCATACATCTTTGAAAACTAGACACATAGGGGAATCCAAGATGTGGTGACTTGTGGGGCTCTCACCAGGTTCTGTTACCCAGAATCCTTTGCAAACCTCAAAATGTGGCCCAAAAAACTTTTTCCCCACATTTGGGTGACAGAAAGTTCTGGAATCTGAGAGGAGCCACAAATTTCCTTCCACCCAGTGTTCCCCCAAGTCTCCCTATAAAAATAGTACCTCACTTGTGTGGGTAGGCCTAGTGCCCACGAAAGGAAATGCCCCAAAGTACTATGTGGAGACAACATCAAAATTATCAAGTACAAAACAACCTGTTTTTGTGTGGGGAGGCATCTGCGTTTTTGGTCCTTGGCTCAGCAGCCATATAGGGAAACCTACCAAACCCAAACATTTCTGAAAACTAGACACCTGAAGGAGTCAAGGGAGGTGTGACTTGCATGGATTCCCAATTGTTTCCTTACCCAGAATCCTCAGCAAACCTCAAATGTAGCTAAAAAAATCACAATGTTCCCACATTTCTGTGTGAGATCACCGCAGCGGGACCACCACCCAACGTTCCACTCAGTCTCCCGGTAAAAATGATACCTCACTTGTGGGGGTGGGCCAAGTGCGTGGGACTGGGAAGAGCCAAAAACATGTCAAAATTGAGTGGGAACTAAAGCGGGTCCAAAAGGGCAGTTTGAAAAAGAACATTTTTAGGCTGACAAGTGGGGCAGAATGTTTATCGGTATAGCTGCAAAATGCTGGGTGGTAGGAATTTTGTGGGTCATTACGACCCTGGCGGCCGGCGGTATGTTGGCGGTAACACCGCCAACAGGCTGGCGGTGTTCCGCCAGCAATTATGACCGTGGCGGAATTGCCACGGCCATACCGCCGGCCCCTCCACTTTCCCGCCAGGATTCCGGGCAGGGGATTATGAGTCCCCGACCGCCGGCCTGTCCATGGCGGTACACACCGCCATGGAAAGGCCGGCGGTAAGGGGACTTAGGGTACCCCTGCACTGCCCATGCACTTGGCATGGGCAGTGCAGGGGCCCCCAGGCATAGCCCCGTCGCGCATTTCAGTGTATGAATTTCGGGCAGTGAAATGCGCAACGGGTGCTACTGCACCCGCTGCACATCAGCATTGCCGCCGGCTCTATTACGAGCCGGCTGCAATGTTGATGTGACATTTCCGCTGGTCCAGCGGGCGGTAACACTGTTACCGTCCGCTGGTCCAGCGGAAATGTCATAATAGGGAGACAGAATACCGCCATTGCCGGCGGTATTTCTGTCTCCCGCGGCCTCGGCGGTCTTTTGAAAAGACCGCCGAGGTCGTAATGACCCCCTTTGTGTCTTCCTGCAGATTGCGGAATGTTTCATCACAAAAATGTAGGGAAAATGTGTGATTTCCAGCAAAGTTGGAGGTTTGCAGGGCATTGTGGACAAGAAAATGGTGTGGGAGCATGTGAAGCACACCATCCTGGACTCACCTAGATGTTTAGTTTTCAGATGTGTCTAGGTCTTGTGAATTATTCTACATGGTAGTGTCCCAAAGTCCAAAGAGTGCAGCTCTCAGCATTCCACGTGGGACGATTGAGAGTTAGACAAACTCTCATGGCCCAAATGTAAAACCAAAACACAAAATAGTCAAATGTCCTCTTGCTTGCCATAAGATAAGATGTTTTAGTGTATGTGGGGAGAAGCTGAAAGGCTGTTGCCCCCGGCAGTTGGGGTGGAGGCATAACCATACCCATACTGGTTGATAGCCACCACCCCACTTTTTTTTACTTTTACTTTTAATTACCCCATCTGCCCACTGGTGGGCAGAACACCTTTGGCCCCATTTATTTAGCGTTGGGGTATGGCCAATACCCCCACCCTCTTTTTAAAAAAAAGAAAATCTTCCCTGGTCACTGGATGGCTTTCTGCCCCCCTTGGGGGCAGATGGGCCTTCCAAAAATAGGCCGATCTGCCCCCAAGGGGTTCAGATATGGCCAACAGTAATGTGCCCCTGTGGGGAGCGACCCTTGCCCAAGGGGCTGCCCCCCAAACAAAACACACACATACACACACGCCAATCCCTGGTGCCTAAGTGGTTGCCTCATAGAAATAGGTCGATCTGCCCCAAGGGGGGAAGAAATGGCCTAAAATATGTTTGCCCCACCAGGGGAGCAACCCTTGCCTAAGGGGTCGCTCCCCTTGCCTAAGGGGTCGCTCCCCTTGCCTGAAATTGATGCAAAAAAAATCCCTGGTGCCTAGTCCTTTCTGCCCCCCTTGGGGGCAGGTCGGCCTAATAAAAATAGGTCGATCTGCCCCCAAGGTGGGCACAAATGGCCTAAAATAAATTCCCCCCCCCCCCCCAGGGGAACAACCCTTGCCTTTGAGGCCGCTCCCCTTGCGTGAAATTGATGCAAAAAAATAAAAATCCCTGGTGTCTAGTAGTTTCAGCCCCCTTGGGGGCAGATTGGCCTAATTAAAATAGGCATCGCGATCGGGCAGCAGAAATAATAAGAGAGACATCAAAGGAAAGGAAAGGCCTTTCCTTTCCTTTGATGCCTCTCTCGCCCCCTCCATGTGATTGGAGGAGAAATGCTAAGGCATTTCTCCTCCTATCTGTGCTGGAAGCTGTGGGGGAAGCCTCTGATGAGGTCAGCACGCGATCGTGTGCTGACATCGCCAGACGCCACAGGTGAGGTTGGGGGGCCAGGGGTGGAAGCCTCAGCGCCGGAGCCAAGGACGTAACCGTTACGTCCTTGGATGCGAAGGGGTTAAGTGTGGAGCTGCCCCATCACACTTCTTTTTTCAAGTATGATACGATGAGCAACCATCAGGCTGGCAGCCTCTCATCATGTTCAGGTCAAGCAGCCAGGTGCTATAAATGTGCTAATGTGCAGGGGCACGGCAGCCGGAGCCAAGCTTTGAAGGGCTGAAGATTTCACTGCCTGAGGGCTTGACAGCAGCCCAAGATCATGGATGGATGTCAGTGTGCTGACTAGTCATACATTCCTCCACAAGCAGTGACTTAGTAGAAAATGAGACAGGGTTGCACTTATCACTCATAAAATCTGTTAGCCGCTGTACTTTATATCCAATGTTCTGCACTTTATCACCTACTTGGTGGCATCCCCACTTTCTTGATCTTTTATCGGCCTTCCTCATTCGATTGCTGCATTATACAAGCATTACCTCATTGTAATGGTCTTCAGCATATCGTGGAAACTGCAAGACAAAACATTTTCCACAGTACTAAGAAAGACCCAAAATAACTGGTACAGGAAATGTCCCATGATATGGGCCATACTCTCATCTTGGCCCTGCCACATTGGTCAGGATCCTACCATTAATCTCAAGCAAGAGATCTGCACAATTGCAAAGGCCTCCCAGGACTGGAAAATGGTCTCGGTCAAGGGTATAGAGAACATAACAAGGGCTTAATTTAAAACCACTAATGCAGGAATGACCAAAGAAGACCTAACCCAGATTACATTTTCCAACATACATAATTCATTTGAGCCTATTATACCCTTATCACATAATAAAAGATAAAGGGCATATTTAAGGAAAGTGCCATCGCTTTCTTGTGCTCCTTGGAGCCCCCTCTAATGCCACCATGTGTGTGCCGTATTTAAAACACAGGGCACCATGGCAGTACTTAGGGAACAAGCATCAGAATTTTCAACACTATTCCGGTGCTTTGCAGTAGTAGCGTGAAAAACGTTGAGACTAATTCTGCAAAGCACACAGAGGCACATTGTAATCAATGGAAGCCTCCTTTTAATGCCTGCTTAAAGTAGGCATTAAAAGTGCTGAAAAAAATGTTGGCCCTTCAAATGGGAGAATGCCCCCTTTCCATACATTATGCCTGGTGCAGGCATAATGTAGCGCAAAGGGTTACAAAGTGGTGCAATAATTGCATTGCACCACTTTGTAAATATGGTACAGCGTTTTGGGCCTTCTAAAGCCACATTAGCACCAAAGCATTTACGCTAATGTGGCATTGGAATGGCGATATGGGCTCTTAAATAGGCCCCTGAATGTCCTATGCATAATTTTGCCAACTATGAAAATCTGGTGTTATGCTTGAGTATTGATGGAATAAATTTGGATCAGTCAGCAATAGTATCACCTATCAAGCCTACAATGAGTACCATGGATGGTAACTTCCTGAAATAAGAGCTTTGTAGATCTATTCAAACATCTGAGAAAAGTAACAGAGCCTCATCCTCTTCATTGTGGATCACTATCTCTTGGAAGATCTCAAGGAGCAGTTAAAACAATGTCCCAAACAAATGAAGGATATTGACACTAGAGTTAACACTTCCCAAATATTCATTCCTTGGTGATGGACAACCGATCACCTCACACCACCACTCACAGTTTTTTCTGTTGGATGTCTCCAAACACACTCTAAAAGCACACCACTATTCTCTGCACTGCACTGAAGTCCAATACCAGTCACTAAAATGTTTCCAAAAACAATGTCTCTGTTTTAATCTCAATCAGGCACAGCTCATCAGTAAGGGTGGAGCGGTCCCATCCCCTGATTAAGATCAATCTTTTTCAAATATGATGCATGTCTGTCATGCTGTGCAATGGTTAGCCTGGCTGACACTCTTCCTTTTTGAGCCAGGTGGCCAGGTGCTTTAAATGTGCTAATGCACAGACACCTGGCAAACTGAATCAACCTTTAGCTGGGCTGAAAATGTCACTGCCCGATGGTTTGACTTAATCAGCCAGTCAAAATCTTGTTAGAGCATCCCCCTCAAGACAAGGGGGAGTTTTACCGATAGTCTCAAACCTGGGCACTTCCATTTTAATTCCTTAAGTGTGCAGGACTGACTGTCTATCAGTGAGGCCTCATCGCAGAGTGTTGTGGGTTAAGCAACACTCAGTGACCACATCCCACTCTGTGACGAGTTAGGGAAGGTCCTCATCTCATTGGTGGACCTATAACAAGGTTAACTAATGTGAGTAGCTGGCAGAATCTTCTGTCAGTCCCTTCCTTCCCAGAATCTTCCAGGAACCACTGAAACCTTCCTGCTTCTCCACTCAATGTAACATCACAGCCTGGTACGTGTTTGTTGAATATTAAGTGCATGTTTGTATGTATGATAGTATGTGCATTTTCACGTTTGCTGTGAATAGGTTTGTGTATGTGCTTGTGAATGGTGGACATAGATGCGTGTGCATGTGAGTAAGTGTGCATATAGATGGGTGAGTATGTGTGTGCTCTTGTAGGTGGATGAGTGGATGTGTAGCTTGCAGACGTGTGTCAGCCCCACTGCTAGGCCACATTATAGATCTCCACTGACCTCATTCCTCACCAGAACCATATCAGACAAAACCATATCAAGATTTTTGAAAAATAGAATTATTACTATACACTTGTAAAAGCAAGGCATGTCTCTGGAAGACTCCACCAACTTCATCCTTGTCTTTACCCAACTTTAAAACTACATCAAATTCTTCAACCCTCTTGACCCAATCCATATTCCACCCAGTATGTGGGATAAAGATGGCCCTTTTGAATGTTTGGAAGTATTTCTTAAAGATGCTAAATGAGAGGCAACTAGAGGTTTTGGCCCTGACTGAGTTTTCGAAAACCTTTGAAGACATTGGTCATTAAGTGAGTCTAACACATAGAAAGAATTTGCTGATGTTATGAGGAAGGACCTGGACTAGTATGCCACTTTCCTGTCTGATTGCTAATGAGCAGTAACTATTTTGACTTTCTCAGTTCTGCTCTTATCAGTGTCATGTTGTTACCAAGGATCTAGACTTTCTCTTTAACTTTACAGTATTTGCCTGATTTAACTTATATCATGAACCCTGGACATTCATCTGATGACACTCAGCTTGATTTGAGGTTGATGCTCAGGGGCATGATGCCAGCGGTCTGCGATATAATGCAACTGTGGTCTTCCCGGTTAGACCTTTCCGCTGGGTAAATTTCTTCCAATTACCATCTAGCATCACAGCTATCGTAATCCCAAAGGATCGATGAGACAGTGCAACAGCAAGAAAACTTTCATAATGAAAAGGATGGGATGTTACAAGTAAACCATACTCAGTGAATTCAATTTTCTGTGCTGTGATAAGTGATTTGACTTCTCCATGCTTATGGGGCCTGTTGGACCTAGCCCATTTTGGCAGGGTCATCCTCAAACATTTTGCCTTCTTCCTCCTAATTTTTCTGACCAGTTTTTGTTGGCTTTAGGACTCTGGATATGTTACCACTGCTAACCAGTGCTAAACATGCATTTACTCTCTGTGTAAGTTGTATTGGTGATTGGCTTTTATATGACTGGCATATCTGATTTACTAGTAAGTCCCTAGTAATGGACACAAGGGGTGCCCAGGGCCTGTAAATCAAATGCTACTAGTGGGTCTGCAGCACTGATTGTGCCACCAACATGAGTAGCCCTGTAAATATGGCTCAGACCTACCACTGCAGTGTCTGTGTGTGCAGCTTTTAAGCTGCTAATTCGACCTGGCAGGTGTACCCATTTGACAGACCAAAAATCTTGCCTTTTTATACATGTAAGGCACCTCTAAGTTAGGCCCTATGTAGCCTAAATGGGCAGGGTACAGTGTATGTTAAATGTGGGACATGGACTGATGTGTTTTACATGCCTTATCAGTGAAATCCTGCCACCTTTGGTTTTCACTGCTGCAAGGCCTATCTCTCTAATAGATTAACATGGAGGCTGCCTTTAAATAACTTTTAAGTGCAGTTTCCCTTTGGGAGCAGATAGAAATTTGGTGTTTTGTGTCTCTGAACTCACAAATTAAAAATATATCTTATGGTAAAGTTGTTTTTTAAATTGTCAGTTTGAAAATGCCACTTTTAGAAAGTGGGCATTTTCTTGCTTAAACCATTCTGTGACTGCTTATTTGTGGATTCCCTTTCTGGGTCAGACTGACAGTTGGGCTGCTTATGAATCACCTCTAGACAGTGAGACAAAGGAGCTCATCACTCACCATCTGCAGGAAGAACCTCAAGACATGGCTCTTTTGGTGAGGCTCCCCCCCCCCCCCCCCCCCCAGCGCCTTGAGACCCTCAAAGGCCCTCATGGGTGACTAGCCGGGCTTTACAAATACTGATTGATTGATTGTTTTTCCGTCTATCCCAATTATACCTGGGTAAGCTCATAAAATAAGACGACGGATGGGTGGGAAATTTCCACACAGCATATGCGTGAGAAAAGACAAACTCAGAAAGAAAGAATGTAGAGTGGGGTTCACAAGAGCTAATGAGCCCTGTGCACACTCTAGCTCGTTTCCTGGGTGTGCCTATGAATCAACACATTCCTGGCCGCAAAAGGACAGGTTACAAACAGTGGCATAAGGAAACTTGAACCCCGCCCCCTGCAAATTACAAGGAGGAGGCCCCCCTCAGAACTCTCAGGCCAGGATACTGAGCTGCGGTGGATCCCTGGATTTGGCCCCCCTGCACCGCGTGGGCTGCGGGGGCCTTTGTCACGCCACTGCGAACAAAACAGAGCCAGTCAGGCGGAGGGCGCCTAACACCGAGAGAGGAAGAGGTTAGGAAGTGCTCTGTCGCAGGAGATTTCAGATTGAACTAATGTCCCTATGAGCCCTGCTCCTTGGCAAAGATTAAGGCCCTTCTCGTGTTATTTACGCGAAGAGGCAGCAGGTCACTAGTAGATAATTAGAGCAGAGACACTTTCAGTGAGTCCACAACTGACAGGCCCTCGCTACCTCACTGGGAAAGGCCCTATCCAGAGTGCAGCCAGTCCTCAGTCAGGTTTCTCCATTTCTTGTGGCCTCACTGCTGTCACGTCAGCAGTGCTAAATCCAAAGCAAATTGCAAGACTAATATTCTATTTTACCCTCTAGTTCTCTAGGAGGAGAGCACCGCGTGAAGGCTGCCGTCGATAATAAGCGCGCCGCTGCGGTTTTGTTTTATTTTATTTTATTGGTAATGCAGTTACTGCTCATCTTGAACATTCTGCGCTATGGTTCATTAGGGAGCAGACGTAAATATCTGAGATGCTGCTCGCTGTTGGGATCATTATACACAAAGAAATACAAAAAAAGACAGAATAACCAGAATCTTCGACAGATTAACTGGGGGAAAACGGTGTCTGCGCCAAGCTCGTTATCAGCAGTCTGCTTAGTCAGGGGTACTGCTGTACCAGGTCAGGTCTGGTTCAGAGCGGCGAGGCTGTGCTGTGTACAAATGAGCATTTCAAGGCCGCCTTTTATACAGCTTCTAACCATGTTACACAGTTCGCAATCCTAAACGCGCCTCACTGGTGAAGTTAGGAGAAATCATACTGGGGCAGACACGATGGATAGCCCAGGAACGCACAAATTCGGCAGAGTAGTGAATATCAGAATTGGGGATCCCTGGATGTAGGCATTTATTTATCGAGTAGACGACATCCCCACCCGTAAAAAGACCCTTGTTGTTTCCTCCTGAGTATAATTTGGCTGTAATCTGGGATTCTCTTTAAATCAGCGTTTCAATTTGGGGCACCAGGCATGGGCGAAAAATGTATGCCATCAATACAACTTTTTGATACTCCAAAAGAGTACCAGCCAGCTACCTCTGCTGCACTGACCCCTTGCCCTAAAGCAACATACACCTGCTTTTAAATTCCTATTCAAACTCTAAACTCATCCATATCATCCTTTACGAAGCCTCAATCAAGGGAGTATCCAGAAAATTAAAATACCCCCACTTCAAACCAAAGATCTCATGGCACAAAGCAAAGTAAGTAATCACGACCCTCCCCAGAAGAGCTCTCTTATCTTTTCCGTCCAAGCATCTATTCATTCATCCTTTCACTCTTCCATTCACCTGCGGATTTCCACAATTTCAACTTTAAATTCTGTCAATCATTAGTTCTTTTATCTATCATTCAGTTTTTCAGCTTTCTGTCCATATCCAAAACTATTGATTCATCTCCAAACCCATCCATCCATCCATCCTTTCAATCATACATCTTTCTATCCACCCTTTCACTCATCCATCCATCAATACAGTAATTCATTCATCCATCCACCCTTTCACTCTGTCCTTTCACTCCATACATCTTCTCTTTCACACATCCATCCATACTTTAGTTTACCCACCCATCCATCCTTTCACTCATCCTTTCACCCATCCACTCACCCATCCATTTAACCTTTCACTCATCCATCCACTCACTCATTCACTCTTCCTTTCACTTATCCATCTTCCCTTTCAAATATCCATCCATTCTATTACTCATTCATCCTTTCACTCAACCATTCATACACCCTTTTGCTTCATTCATCTATCCACCCTTTCACTCATCCATCCACCCATCCTCCCTCTCAATCACCTCATCTATCAATCCATCCACCCACCCTTTCACTCAACCATCCATCCTTTCATTCATTCATCCATCCGTTTGTCCTTTCTCTCATCATCCATTAATCCTCCCTTTCTCTCAGCCATCCAACTGTCCTTTCTCCCATCAATAATCTACCCTCCACTTTCCCATCCATCCTTTCATCCATCCGCTCATGCTCCCTTTCACTCATCCATCATCTATCTATCCATCTATCCTCCTTTACACTCATCCATCCATTCTTCCAGTTATCCATCCTTACATCTATCTTTTCACTCATTTATCCATTCACCCATCCATCCATCCTTTCACTCATCCATCCATCTACCCTTTCACTCACACACCCATCCATCCACTCACTCATCTTTGTTTGCCCAGTTGCAGAAAGAAGAGGCCTATCAAGAACTCCACCCCACTGTAGCTTCTAGAGTTCATAATGCTCCAGTGTCCATCCGTTCACTCATCCATCTGTTCATAATCCATCTAGCCACCCTTTCATTTTGTCCATCTATTCACCCTTTTACTTGACCCATCCACCCTTTCTCATCATCCATTCAGTCTCTCACTCATCCATCCATTCACCCTTAAATCGATGAACCCTCCCTTGTATTCATCCATACATCCGTCCATCCACCCATCCATCCATCCATCCTTTCACTCATCCACCCATTCTTGCATTCATATTTTCACTCATTCATCCACCCATCCATCAATCTACCCATCCACTCACCCACCAACCCTTTCACTCACACACCTATCCATTTGTTCATCCTTTCACTCACTTAACTAACAAACTATCCACCCTTTAACCTTATTTATCAGCCTTTGTGCCCTGTGTTTCGGAAAGAAAAGGCCCATCAAGAACTCTATCCCCGAGGGGAGCAGAAGTCGTAGCCTCCACTGACCTGGTGGTCTGGCTGGACACCTTCCAGTATTTAAAATGAGTCAGCACGTCATGTTTTTTTCGTTCACCTTACCAGACAAAATAGAGACACTCAGAAAGATGCCGGCATCATATACACAAATAAATGGACCTTTGATGAAATAGCAGTGGCATAATGAAACTTGAGGGGCCCCACCTGCAAAGTACAATGAGAGCCCCCCTACCGATTACTCAGGAGCTATCAGGCCTGGTACTGTGCTGACATGGCCCCCTAAAGCTTGGTGCCCCCCCACACCAGTGGGCTGCAGGGGACACAGGGCCTTTGTTACACCACTGTGCCATAGAAAGAGACCGTTTAAACTCTGACATCTCTCTTTCTCACGCAGTCTCTTTTACTGAGGTGTTACATAAGGATGCCCATGTCCAACTTGACTCTGTGTCATGACAAGCCATGTTGAAGCACCTTGCAATACATAGCCTTGACTAATATCTTCAGAATCTTTGAAAAAACATTGTAATAACCTGGACTTTAAGTGGGCTGGGTCGTTCGTGACATTTGACCTAGTAGTAATTAAAAACAGACTTTGAAACAAGTCCCTACAAGGCTGTATATTCAGGCCCTTAACTTTATTGGTAAAAAGACTGATCAATTTCTCAACAGGGATTGTAAATTCCCTTAAGCTATTCCTTGTTATTAACCCCTTCGGTGGACATGGCGGAATGGTTCCGTCATGCGCACCAGTGATCGTGTGCGGAGTATGGAACCATTCCATCCTCATCACACAAGCCCAAAAGTCCTCTGCTGTCTACAGCAGAGGGATTTGTTTTTTGTAAAGAGAGCCTCAGGAGCTGGGAAAGCTTTCCTAGCTCCTGAGGCTGGTTTTGGTATTCAGTGAAATGACGAGCAGCGTGCACGGCTCATTTCACTTTATCTCAGCCCAGCGAGCAACTAGACAGATGGGAGAGGTATAATTGAAAATAGCAGAATCTCTCCTTTCTAACAGTACTCTCTTCTAGAGGATCCCTCCCTAGGGATTGCTGCAGAAGGGCGATCCCCAAGCAGGGATCCACCCACTAGACACCAAAACGAGGGGAACGGCCCCTTCGGCAAGGGCTTTTGCTCCCTCCTTACTTTTGTGTGCATCATCATTCTTTCTGCCCCTCTTTCAGATGGAGGCAATAGCCCTTAATCTCCCCACCGGGGATGCAGAAAGCCCACTGGGCACCAGGGCTTATTTTTTTTATTATTACATAGGGTGGGGGCTGCCCAAAATGGACATACCAATGCCCAAAGCCCCATACACACTAATGACTGCCTCTCTGCCCCCCCCCACCCCGGGGAGGCAGATGATGGCTATTACCTCTGATGTACCCCCATTTGGGGGGCAGAAAGCCCGCTAGACACCAGGGATTTATTTTTTTAAAAGAGGTAGGGGGATGCTCACTATGGACATGCCAATGTCCCAACCTGGACAGACACAAATGGAAACAATCTTTCTGCCCCCACGGGGAGTTAGAAAGCCCACTGGACACCAGGGATTGCTTTATTTATTTTTATCTGTGGTGGCTGCCCAATATGGGCAGGCCCATGCCCTCCCCCACCCTAAAAGAGAAATAGTCTTTCTTTCTGCCACCCCATGAGGTATATGAGAGCAATTACCCCCATCTTCCCACTGCTGGGGCAGAAAGCCCACTAGACGTCAGGGATTACTTTTTTGTAGGGGTGGGAACTGCCCAGCATGGGCCTGGCCATGCCACCACCCCCTTGACAATGGGGAAAAAGTATTTCTGCTCCCCTGCAGACTAAAGCATTTCACTCCAATGGCAAGCAAGAAGATATTTTATTTTTTGGGGTTTATTTTTACAATTTAGGCCAGGAGAGTTTGGCTAACTTCCAGTATCATCCAACTTGCAATGGTGAACAGCTGCACTTGTTGGGCTCCTGAAAAAACCTACCAGACTCAGACAATTCTGAAAACTAGATATCTGGAGAAGTCCAGGGTAGTGTGCTTTGCATCCATCCCACAGCTGTTTCCTACCCACAATGCGCTGCAATCCTCAAAATGTGCCTAAAATCACACATTTCCCCTGCATTTCTGTGCCATATTGTTCCAGAAACAGAAATAAACCATAAATACAGCTCCCGGTTTTATGGCATTTATTTTTTTTAACATTTCCGTCTGTATTTATCCATATTTATTTTTTGGCCCCCCTTTTGGTATTTATCCATATTTATTATGTGTTTTGTGACCAGACAATGTTATAACTTCGACTATTTCCGCATTTCTTTAGCAGATAAATATGCACACATAAATTGATGCCTGTCATGTTTTAGCACACAACACTGCTGAAAAAAATAAAACAATAAAAGCTCATGAAAATAGTAGCATAATAGCACAGATATATGTTGAGATATGCAGTAATTTAAGCAAATCTCATTCTCGTTTTAACTCCCCATGCTGCCAATATGTACAGCTACTGGTCTTAAAGTCATTAATCGTAGCACAGAGAATCACTCAAAAGAAGCTAAATTATATGTATTTTTCTCCTTTTAAAAATAAATACAGTCAGGAAACACAATGTTTTCTGTCTATATTTATCTGTAAAAATCAGTGAAAACTGAAAACATGGAGCCCTAACCATAAATTTCCTACCACCCAGCATTCCTCTTGGTCTCCCAATAAAAATGATACCTCACTTGTGAGGGTGCTCAAAACAGAGTCAGCCTAAAAACGTGTTTCAAAAAATTGCCCTTTTGGACCAGCTTTGGTTCCCTCTCAAACTATACACATTTTTGGCCCTTCCTTGTTGCACTTAGCCCACCCACACAAGTGAGGTATCATTTTTATCAGGAAACTGAGGGGAACGCTGAGTGGTATGAAATTTGTGGCTCCCCTCAGATTCCAGAACTTTCCATCATAGATATGTGAGATAAATGTGTTTTTTTAGACACATTTTTTTAGGTTTGCAAGGGATTCTGAGTAAACAAATGTAGTGGAAGCCACACAAGTCATGCCTCCCTGGATTTCCTACGTGTTAAGTTTTTAAAAATCTACAGGTTTGCTAGGTTTCCCTAGGTGCTGCCTGAGCTAGGACCTAAAAACTACTGCTACCCGCTTTGCATAAATGGGTCAGTTTTGTGTGGAAAAACTTGATGTTTCCATGTTGCACTTTAGGCTGTTTCCTGTTCCAGGCACTAGGCCTACCTGTACTAGTGAGATACCATTTTCATCAGAAGACATAAGAGAATGCTGGGTGGAGGGACATTTGCGGCTCTGTGCAGATTCCAGAACATTTCATCACAGAAACATGAGGATAATGTGTTTTTTAGTCAAAGTTTTCAAAAATGTAAAGGTTTGCTGGGTTTCCCTACGTGTTAGCTGAGGTTGGGCTCGAAAATCACAGCTACCTACTTTGCGAAAAACAGTCCTTTTGCGTAAAAACATTTGATGTATCCATGTTGCGTTTTGGGCCGTTTCCTGTGCCTACCCACATAAGTTAGGTACCTTTTTTATTGGGAGACTTAAGAGAACACAGATAAGTCGAATAAGTGTTATTACCAGTTGTATTTATCTGCATTTGCACCTTTCAAATGTAAGACAATGTGTAAAAAAGAAGTCGTTTTGAGAAATGCCCTCATGTGCAAATAACCCCTGCTTTTAAACTCCATATCTGGTGCCCATTTCGGAAATACATTGCTTTCCTTAATACCTACATTTCACTATCTATATTTTTTCATATGAATTGCTTTATACCCGGCACACAATGAAAAAATATTGCCGGGTGCAACTTAGTTATTGGCTCTGGGTACCTTGGGTTTTTAGTGAACCTACAAGCCCTATATATCCTTGCAACCAGAAGGGATGAACAAATGTAACGTTGTATTTCTTTCATAAATCTGCCATAGTTACTAAAGTTACAGATGAAAACGTAGACAAAAAAAGGTTGTTTTTTCAATTCAATTTCAATATTTTTTAATTTCAACTGTTACTTTCTACAAGAAAACCTTGAAGGATCAACACAAATGACTCTTACTGAATTCAGAATTTTGTCTACTACTCTTCAGAAATGTGTAGCCTTGTGGGATCCACCATTGATTTGACACCTATTTCTGCCACTAACTGGAAGGAGGGGGAAAGCACAAACAATAGGAAAAATGGGCTATGTCCCAGTAAAATGTCAAAACTGTTGAAAATGTGTTTTTCTGGTTCAAGTCTGCCTGTTCCTGAAAGCTCAAAGATGGTGATTTTAGCACCACAAATCCTTTGTTGATGCAATTTGCAGGGGAAAAAACAGACACTTTTTTTCTGCAGCACATTTTTCTCTATTTTTCCTAAAAAACTCAAAATGTGGTTATTCTTTTGCCCATTTTCTCGTTCCCCTCCAGGGGAACCCACAAACCCTGGGTACCTTTAGAATCCCCAGGATTTTGGAGAAACAAACACACATTTGGTGTGGATACCTTATGTGTACAAAAGGTTATGGGGGCCTGGGAGTGAACTACCTCAAATAGCTAAAACAAAAGCCTTAACACGGGTTGGGGGGGGGAGACTTATCAGCGAAGTGGTTATTGCAATCTCCATTTACATTTTGAATATTTTACTTCATCTTGCATTCCCCAAGTATACTTATTTTTCTACAGGAGCTGTGTTTCTGTAGTTTCTTTTTCATGTAACATATGACTTTTGTATATTGCATACTTTTGACCAAGTCACTTCCACATGTATGAGTTCAGGTTGCGGGGTTGGTGTTCATGATCACACTCAGTTTAGATCTCTAGAGCTGAGGCAGAAGGCAGTGCAAGTGCCTTTCAGTTGGTCACAGTGGTGTGCAGACAACATGCACATCCAATCCTTGGCTTCTTTGTTCAGTGCACAGATAGATAGCACCATATGTGCCAATGGTAAATGTGAAGTTTTCAGGTAGAGCACTTCAGGATGATGTGGAGTGTAAAAGGATATAATTGTCTAACAGATACAAAGACTATGGAAGAAAGTGGTGTGACGGTAAGAACCGAAGTGTCTGAGACACTTCAAAGCCTGCTACCCCTTCCACTGACCATTAGTAAAGTTTAATGCATAATCTCATATTTTCAGAGTTGACATATTTTCAATTTTAATTTTTCATAGCAAAATCATTGTTGTTATTCATTTATCTGATAAAACTAACAAGCACTGGCAAAGCCAATAGGTCTGGCCTGTTTTAGGTATGTGACGTGTGTGAATGAAATAACAAAAAACACATAGCCCAGGATTTTCGTTTACGTTCTTTAAGCCATGCCACGTCCCTTGGAACAGGTTCCTAGCTATGCTTCTTTAGTCATACTCTTTTTAGAAATCCTTGCCTTTTTTGTCCCTCTGAAAGCACTGATAAAACCATATCATAAACATCACATAGTGTGCATTGTAAAGTGCACATTTACTCTTGGGTATTTTGGCACTTTATTAACAAAAGTCTGTTTGCATTCAACTCAATGGTACTCATTTTATAAAGCAAAGGGGTTGCTAAGTGATGCACTATTCCACTTAGCCAACGGTCCCAAAAGATAACTTCCAGGAATAACTGGCCAATGCACATTGTGCAGACTGGGTTCAGCCTAGCCCAAGCTTACTAAAGTGACCACATGGTCATACAAAATCCCATGGGGCTAAAACAGAATTAAAGGCAAAGCAGACTGACATAAACAGAGTGAATCTATCCTACACATCCACAACACACTCCTTTCTCTCATGCTGTCCTGAAGTAGTGTTAAAGGTCATAACATTGCTTCTGCAAATGGTTAACTCCGAGGCATTAGCAAAAAGATTAGAAAATCTCTTGGGACTCTGAATTTTTGGGACAATCACAGCTGGCAAAGATTCACAATTTTTTTGATGTTTGGTTTGAAAAGATAGCTAGGAACTGCAGTAAACAATAAGCGGAAAGGTCAGAGATGTCTCTGCACAAAGAGGTGGGAAAGCCAGGAAATTAACAGGGAGAGCTAAGCCAGAGCCGATCCCCGGCTCTGGCTTGGCTCTTTAAACCTATTTTCAAGTCGAGCCATAACAATATTTTTCATATGAATCACACAACAAACATCATACACAAATATGATAATGCCCCTTCAAAATTCAAAGGTATGCATTTCTTTAACACTCAAACAGGTTCCATCTTAGTGCATTGGATAATATCACTGCATTGAGAAGTATTCATTAAAAGCAATACTTTTTAAAAATGAACTTACATACATTCATGCCCCCCGCAGTTCACCCCAGGAATGGCCTACATCCTTACTGTAGATGGAGCTACAATATAGCCTATTACATCAGACACAAAAGAGTTTTTTGTGCAGCACACACCACAAAATCAAACATTGGAATATTCTCCTGTATGCGATAACGAAGTAACAATAGTGAAGTTAAAGGAAGCACTGTGAAATAACATGCTTGTCTAGTATCACACAATTTGATGAAGCAAGGACTGATCCTATGTTTTCTGTTTTCTCCTTGTGCATTTCAGACATATGATGCCTTCCCTCTCCTAGTCAAATGTTAATGCTATTTAATTATTGGTACATGAGGGTAGAGCGTGGGTGGTAGACAAGAGTTACATGAAAGCTCACCTCCTTTTGGGGTTGAGGGCCGAAGAAGACCTTGTACTGAGCCATAGCTTAGCATCAGATCAAAGCCTGGCACCAACTTTCAGTGATTTGTCCACATCTATCTATGGTTGGGTTATTAGATGCCCTTGGTTAGCCTGCACAGTTCTGCTTTTTCAAAGACTGGCGCAGCGTCTTGACACTGAATCTTTTGTAAAAATAAATAAATGTCCCGATATTGACAGAGGGTCAAGTGAGCACGCACATTCACCACTGTACTGTTAAAGCTCACATTCATGCTTGCCTTCTCATCACGCCAGCCAGCGACAGAGTTTACTTGAATCAATCTCTGCAGAGCCCATCACTCAAGACCTGAATCACAAACCTGCCCTTTGAAAACACCACAGCATGGTGGAGGATGAGTGTTGTGTGCATATGTGTGTATATATAAATATATATATATATATATATATATATATATATATATATATAAATGTTTTAAGCGTACCAAACCATAGACATTCACCTGTTCACCTGTTATAGTTATCTCATGTAACTGTAACTCATGCCCTAATGTACCTATAAGTCGCACCACTGTCATGCACAGTTTTTTTGTCAAAATTTGACTGCAAATATTACATTGATATCAATGATGTCATCAAAAATGTCATGAGTGCCGTAATTTGCGGGGTAATTAGCAGTGCATGGTGAGGGCACAAGTTATAGTTACTTGAGATAAGTCTAAATGTTTTTAGGCTTTGATGAATAGTATATATAGAATGAGATATTTTTGGGCAAATTAAAAAGAAAAGTGAATTTGTCATTTAAAACGAGTGAGATCACTTTTCAGTATGAACCTTACATTTTTGAAGTTTAAAAGAAATTAAAGAAGGAAAATGAACATGGACACACCTAAAGTAGAACCCTCAATTTTCAGTGCGAGGGTTAGTGACTTTAGCCTTCAGGTTATAGGTTACTTCTTACCGTGGTGCTTCCTGATATACCAGTGACAGTAAACCCATGCATGTGATTGGCAAGAAGTGTGAATGCTCCATCACTAGGAAGGTTTAAAAGTCGAAACACTAGTAAATAAGCAAACATTCTGCCAAGCAACACTAGGATTTGAACCTTCAGCCTTCTGAGTGACAGCACAAGACCTTGAACATTAGGCCAGAGGTTACTGTTCTGCTCTGCAGCCAAACGTGAGTATAACATCGGATACCAAACATCTTGCTAGTCTGACTCTGTCAAGTCATTGCATGGAGAGACCATTGCAATGCCGATCTCTCTCTCTCTTTCTCTCTCTCTCACACTCTCTCTTTCTCTCTCTCTCTTTCTCTCTCTTCTCTCTCTCGACCTCCCTCCCTTCCTCCACCCCCCATTATGGGATTGAAGGGAGAGAAAGATTGACAGGACTGCGGTGGAGCATCAAGGCTCCTATGGTCCTAGCGGCTCCCTGCATCCTGCTGGAGTTGGAATTGCTCCCGCAAGCAGGGAGCAGCTTTAAATAGCGGCTCCCTGCTTGCAGTAGCAATGGTATTATCTATTTCCCTTCACACATATTTGCATGCAGGGAAACATAAAAACTTCACTTTCTGCAAGTGAGAGCTGTTTGACAGTTTCCCTTCCGCATCTCTGCAGGCAGGGAAACAGAGGAAACCTCTTCTTCCAGCTAGCGAGAACTGTTTGACAGCTCTCACTTGCTGGAACTGGAGTATTTTCTCTGACTTGGTGGGAGCTTTCAAAGCTCCCACTAAGTCAGAGCAAGCAGCTATGTCCCAGGGGTGGGCACCCCGGGACATAGCAGGAGGTGGCCTTGGTGGATGGTGGTCCCTAGGGCCATTATGGGCTCCTCAAGGGGGACTGCGTTACTTCATTTTCATTACAACATATGGGAGAATCTTCAAATATATGAGTATAGGTGTGTGTGAGAGAGACAGCCATTGTCTTAGAAAGAGAAAGAGGACTAAGTGTTGATATACTGACCAGTATCACCATTTACTACTATTTCTCTGTGTCAATGGCTTTCCCAGTTTTTTGTTCTGAAAATCTAGTCATCCTAATCTGAGTCAGAAAACCCAGGGCTTAATATGAACCTCTAGTTGTCAGTTGCTACCAGGGGCATTCATTTTTGCTTGTGCTTAGTTTTCTTCATCAGATATTTCCAGAGTGTAAAAAAATGGAAAAACGCACAAATGAGAAAGGAGGAGGAAGAGAAAGGAGGTTAAACTGTCACAGAAGGAAAAAGCAGGGACTGGCAAGAATGAGGTTAAGGGGCAGGTGGTGTGTGGTAAAGAGCCCTGAGAGGAATTTAAGACTACGTAGCCCTGGTATTTGGCAAACAGACATTTAATGGCACGGGACATGGGTTTCTGAACACAGGTTTGGGCTCAAGCACTTATTCGTTTACAAACTAAGCGCTGGGATAACTAAATACTACTACCCTATTGCCCCACCCCCAACTCCTCACTGCAATCCTGAGCTGTTAGTAGATATCAAGGAGCGACTTGTGCAGCGCCTTCAACCACCGACATAGAACCCTCAGATGGGTTGTGTGTTGGCAACCTTCACTTATGCAGTTTGAGCACGTGTCGATTTATTTATTTCTATAGCAACTTTATGCCTTCCATTTCTGTGTCTCTCCTCGATTTGTACAAAAACCTTTTCAGCTAAGCAGGGACAGCGACCAGACGTCAGTGGTAAGATGATGGACGTCTCCACATCCCCGGTACTCTAAAGGTATTTGCATAGCTTAATAACCAGTTCTCATTTTAACAGCCTTCCAGCTTATTCATTCCATTGAAAAGACACAACTGAGAAAAAGCTTCACATTAGCAGCATTGAAAAGTACCCTCGAAGCCTAGATTTCATTTTAAAAAGTGTTAAATTAGACATTAAAAACCCAATGTACTTCCTCACAGAAGGGGCTCGTGTTCAGGAGAGAATAAAAAATGTCCCTCTTTTGACCACCACCCACCGCTTCCTCCGACTGCATAAGAGAAGGAGGCGATTCTAGTCATAATTTATAGAAATTATGTCAATAACATGACGAACATGAAGGTGACGTGAAATTATTGGAGAAATTGATTTCGCTGCCTTTGCCATCATCTATGTATTGTCACTCTACGGAAACATCCCTTGCCAGGTAAGTGACATGAGGGGAGAAAAGAAACATTAGCACCGATCTCCGTTTACAACCACACAGATCATTTTAGCGATTTTCTGTTACCCCAAAAAATAATTCTGAAAGGGTGTAAACGAACAATTCTCGCTAAGGGTGGATGCCAAGGTGGAAGCCAGAGCGTTCTTTTCACTGTTGTTTTCTAATAGATTTAAATCAGTTCAGAATAGGAACTATGCTGTTAATCCTTTTGAATTCTGGTTAATAGTGTTATTTTTTCGAGCTTACCAGGCAACATTGTTTGTGGGGGCGGTGAACTTACACCTTCGCTCAGGTAATAGCTGGCCCTTCCATCGCATTCAGCGTTGTTTTGTTATCTTAGTGGGGCTTTCCTCTTATAGCTGCGGTGATTCTCTTTTTTGGCTATTTCTTTGTGATTTTGATTTGTTTTGTTGTACCTTCCTGCCTGCAGACACTTGTGCCTTGCGACAGACTTCTCTGGTCGAGCCATATAGAGCCTGGATGATGATGCTGGCGACCATCTTATCTGTACTGGTTGAATTTTTGTCTGTCTCTAAACTACCCATACTCCAGTGTTTCCCCAGGATGTGACCTCTTTGTCCTTGTTCTCGGAGACGATACTGGACTTGTTAGTGGTGGTGTGGGGTTTGGGGAGGGCGGGTTATAGAATGAGAGTTGTCAGTTCGAGTCCGATCCGTAGCATGGTTATGGCATTTATCCCCAGATCCCCACTGCTAGGCCTGGCACCCTTGGCATGATTCCCTCTGTCTTTTTGCCTCTGCCTCCTGTTTTTTTGATTGTGTGCTAGGTTTCGTTTTTGCTGCTTTTGGTACTCTGGATACTTTACCACTGCTGATAACTGCTAAAGTGCAAGTGATCCCTGTGTAAATTGTGATTATGATTGGTTATCCATGATTGGCATAATTGATTTACTAGTAAGTTCCTAGTATAGTGCACTATTTGTGCCCAGGGCTTATAACTCAAATGCTACTAGTGAGCCTCCAGCACTGATTGTGCCACCTACATGAGTAGCTCTGTAAGTATATTTCCAACCTGCCATTACAGTATTTGTGTGTGCAATTTTCAACTGCCATATCAACCTGGCAAGTGCACCCATTTGCTATGCCCAAACTTTCTTTTTAGTATACATAAGGCACCCCTAATGTAGGCCCAAGGTAGCCCCAAGAGCAGGGTGCAGTGTATTTAAAAGTAAGGACATGTACTGGTGTGTTTTACATGTCCCAATAGTGAAATACTGCCAAATTCGTTTCTCACTATTGCAAGGCCTATGTTTCCCACAGGTTAACATAGGGATTGCCTTGAAATATCTCTTAAATGTAATTTCCCAAAGGGAGCAGATTGAGATCTGGAGTTTGGGATCTCTGAACCCACAATTTAAAAATACATCTTTTACTGAAGGTGGGTTTTAAATTGCTTGTTTGAAAATGCCACTTTCAGAAATGGGGATTTTCTTGCTTAACCATTCTGTGCCTCTTCCTGGCTGTGGAATACACGTCTGGGTCAGGATGACAGTTGGGCTGACTGGAATTCACTCTAGACAGTCACACATAGGGAGCTGGGGTGTGAACTGCATATCCTGATGGGTCTTCCTGGGCTAGAGTGCTGGGAGGAGCTGACGCTTGCACCTGAATTAGACTGTGTCTGTTCTTGCACAGGAGAAAAGCTGAAGAGCTGTGAGGAGGAGTACTGCCCCCTTGCTGTGTGTGCTTTGTTGGGTTTGCCTTCAGTTGGTGGCTGTGCTTTGGAGAGGACAAAGGGTGGACTTTAATGTGTATCCTGCTTGTGAAGTTTCTTGAAGGGCTTGAACTGAGCTTGCTTTCTGTTAAAAAGTCTCAAGGACATCAAAGACTTCACCTGCCAGCCCCTGAATTCTCTTGCTGAGGACCCTGACTTGCCAAGAAATGCCCACTCCAGTTCCTGGGAACTTGGGAGTGAGGTCTAGCAAAAAACAAGAAGAACCAGGCACACCAACTCTGAATGACTCCAGAACCGACACTGCTGCCTGACTCCGTGCTGCTGCCTGCACCTGAAGTCGTGGTCTCCACTGTGGTGTGACAATAGTGATTGACACTGCATACCTGATGCCGCTTCAGTCCCACAACACCGAGAGTCCAGAGTGCCATGTCACCAACATCCATGACACCCAACTCCGCTGCAGCACCTGTTGCCCTATGGTGTGACCGCAACAATGCAAGTCGCCTCATTGCATCTTGACCCGCTGGACTCATCAACTCCACCAGATCGTAAGGAACCAGTGCCTCACCACTGATGCTGCCTCAGCTCCACTGCCTCTGTAAGGAACCAATGCCTCACCTCCCCTGAGTAGCAGTAAGAAACTGATGCCTCACCTCCTACACAGCAGTAAGGACCCAATACTGCACCACCTCCAGCATCGCATCACCTCTCCAACTCCATGCCACGTCCTTGACTCTGCCTCATTTTTAAGGGACTGTACCTAGGGTCCCTGTGATTCCGTGACCAGCGCCGCACTCCCCGGTGAGTGGCATCAGACTTTTGTGAATGACTCAGTCACAATGCCATGATAGCACCAGTTGAAGCAATAGTGTTTCTAAGTGCTTTAATGGGATATATTCTTTAAAAATTCATATCTTTGCTTGTGTATTTTGGATTTTTTTCATTTTTTTTGTTTTACTTAGATAAATATTGTCTATTTTTCCAAACTGGTGTGGTGTCCATTTGTAGTGTTTTCACTGTGTTTGGGTACAAATACTTAATGCATGGCCTCTGAGATAAGTCTGACAGCCCGTGCCAAGCTACCAAGACGGTGAACATGGGTTATCTTAAGAGTGTGACACCCTTACTCTCACTAGAGTGAATGTCCCTGCTTGGACAGGGTGTAAACTGACTGCCAACTAGAGACACCATATCTAATACCCACTTAACCAATATTTTTTGGTCCTGATAAAATTACTCTATCGTCCTGTAACTTATTAGCTTCACCGGGTAAAACTGGGTGTTTTTAACCCCTTCTGTGCCGGCGATGTAATGGTTACGTCCACCGGCACAGTGCTCCTGTGCCGAGGATGTAACCATTATGTCCTCGAACATGAGCTCAGAGGGAACTCCCTCTGTGGGCTTCCCTCCCACCCCCCCAAGGCAAGGGTCGCTCCCCGGGGGGGGGGGGGGCAAATTAATTTTAGGGGCAGAAACCTCTAGGCACCAGGGATAAAAATTTTGTTTTTGTTTTTTAGAGGTGGGGAGCGACCGCTTATGCAAGGGTCGGTCCCCTGGGGGGCAAATTGTATTTAGACCATTTCTGCTCCTCTTGGGGGCAGATCGGCTGATTTTTGTTAGGCCAATCGGCCACCGGGGGGGGCAAAAACCACTAGACACCAGGGATCTTTATTTTTTTATGTCAATTTCACGCAAGGGGAGCGACCCCTTAGGCAAGGGTCATTCCCCTGAGGGGGCAGATCGGCCTATTTTTATTAGCCCGAACTGCCCCCAAGGGGGAGGGCAGAAACCACTAGACACGGGGGATTTTTTTTTGCGCCAATTTCACACAAGGGGAGCGACCCCGTAGGCAAGGGTCGCTCCCCTAGGGGGCACATTTATTTTAGGCCATTTCTGCTCCCCTTGGGGGCAGATCGGCATATTTCTATTAGGCTGATCTGCCCAAGGGGGGGGGGGGCAGAAACCACTTAGGCAGGGATTGGTGTGTGTTTTTTCTTTAGAGGGGCAGCCCCTGGGGGAGGGTCACTCCCCATGGGGGCCCATTACTGTTAACCATATCTGCCCCCCCTTGGCGGCAGATTGGCCTATTTTTGGAAGGCCCATCTGCCCCCAAGGGGGGCAGAAAGCCCACCAGAGACCAGGGAAGATTTATTTTCCAAAATAAGAGGGTGGGGGTATGGCTATACCCCCACCCCAAATAAATGGGGCCAAAGTTGTTCTGCCCACCAGTGGGCAGATGGGGCATTTACCCCTGATCCACACCTCGGGGCAGAAAGTCTACTAGATGCCAGGGAATTAAAAAAAAAAAAAAGTGGGGTGGTTGCTACCAACCAGTATGGGCCTGGTTATACCCCTACCCCATCTGAAGGGGGTAACAGTCTTCCAGCTCTCCCCGCACACTAAAACATCTTATCCCACGGCAAGCAAGAGGACATTTGATTATTTTGGTTTTTGGTTTTACATTTGGGCCATGAGAACTTGGCTAACTCTCAAAATCGTCCCACTTGGAATGCTGAGGGCTGCACTTTATGGACTTTGGGACGCTGCAATGTAGAAAAATCCACAAGACCTAGACACATCTGAAAACTAAACATCTGGGTGATTCCAGGGTGGTATGTTTCACATGCACCCACACACCATTTTCTTACCCACAATGCCCTGCAAACCTCCAACTGTGCTAGAAATCACACATTTTTCCCACATTTTTGTGAGGGAACCTTCCGGAATCTGCAGGCATCCACAAAATTACTACCATCCAGCATGTCACATCTCTACCGATAAAAATTCTGCTACTCTTGTCAGCCTAAAAATGTTTTTTTCAAACTGCCATTTTGGACCTGCTTTGGTTCCCCCTCAATTTTGACATGTTTTTGGCTCTTTTGTGTCACAAGCACTTGGGCCACCTACACAAATGAGGTATCATTTTTACTGGGTGACTGAGGGGAACTTTGGGTGGTATGAAATTTGTCCCGGTGTGGTAATCCCACACAGAAATGTGGGAAAAATTAGATTTTTTAGCTAAGTTTGAGGTTTGCTGAGGATTCTGGGTAAGAAAACATTGGGGGATCCACGCAAGTCACACCTCCCTAGACTCCCTTGGGTGTCTAGTTTTCAGAAATGTCTGGGTTTGGTAGGTTTCCCTAGATGGCTGCTGAGCCCAGGACCAAAAACGCAGGTGCCCCCCCACAAAAACAGATAGTTTGTATTTGATAACTTTGATGTGTCCAGTTAGTGTTCTGGGGCATTTCTTTTCGCTGGCAGTAGGCCTACCCACAAAAGTGAGGTACCATTTTTATTTGGAGACTTGGGGGAACGCTGGGTGGAAGGAAATTTGTGGCTCCTCTCAGATTTCAGAACTTTCTTTCACCGAAATGAGAGGAAAAAAAGTTTTTTTGGCCACTTTTTAAGGTTTGCAAAGGATTCTGGGTAACAGAACCTCGTCAGAGCCCCACAAGTCACCCCATCTTGGATTCCCCTATGTGTCTAGTTTTAAAAAATGCAGAGGTTTGCTAGTTTTCCCTAGGTGCAGGCTGAGCTAGAGGCCAAAATCCACAGCTAAGCATTTTGCAAAAAACAGCTCTGTTTTCTTTGGGAAATGTGATGTGTCCACTTTGTGTTTTGGGGCATTTCCTGTCGCGGGCGCAAGGCCTACCCACATAAGTGAGGTACCATTTTTATCGGGAGACTAGGGGGAGCACTGGGTTGTGGCTCCTCTCAGAGTCCAAAACTTTCTGTCACCGAAATGAGAGAAAAAGTGTTTTTTGGGCTAAATTTTGAGGTTTGCAAAGGATTCTGGGTAACAGAATCAGGTCATACCCCCACAAATCACCCCATCTTGGATTCCCCTAGGTGTCTAGTTTAAAACAATGCGCAGGTTTGCTAGGTTTCGCTAGCTGCCAGCTGAGCTAGAGGCCAAAATCCACAGCTAGGCACTTTGCAAAAAACAACTCTGTTTTCTTTGTGAAAATGTGATGTGTCTACGTTGTGTTTTGGGGCATTTCCTGTCACGGGCACTGGGCCTACCCCCAGATTTGAGGTATCATTTTCATCAGGAGACTTGGGGGAACGCTGGGTGGAAGGTAATTTGTGGCTCCTCTCTGATTCCAGAACTTTCTGTCACCGAAATGTGAGGAAAATGTGTTTTTTAGCCAAATTTTGAGGTTTGCAAAGGATTCTGGGTAACAGAACCTGGTCAGAGCCCCACAAGTCACCCCATCTTGGATTCCCCTAGGTCTCTAGTTTTCAAACATTTACAGGTTTGGTAGGCTTCCCTAGGTGCCGGCTGAGCTAGAGGCCAAAATCTACAGGTAGGCACTTTGCAAAAAACACCTCTGTTTTCTTTAAAAAAATGTGATGTGTCCACGTTGCGTTTTGGGGCATTTTCTGTCGCGGGCGCTAGGCCTACCCACACAAGTGAGGTATAATTTTTATCGGGAGACTTGGGGGAACGCTGGGTGGAAGGAAATTTGTGGCTCCTCTCTGATTCCAGAACTTTCTGTCACCAAAATGTGAGGAAAATGTGTTTTTTTAGCCAAATTTTGAGGTTTGCAAAGGATTCTGGGTAACAGAACCTGGTCAGAGCCCCACAAGTCACCCTATCCTGGATTCCCCTAGGTCTCTAGTTTTCAAAAATGCACAGGTTTGGTAGGTTTCCCTAGGTGCCGGCTGAGCTAGAGGCCAAAATCTACAGGCAGGCACTTTGCAAAAAAACACCTCTGTTTTCTTTAAAAAAATGTGATGTGTCCACGTTGTGTTTTGGGGCATTTTCTGTTGCGGGCGCTAGGCCTACCCACACAAGTGAGGTATCATTTTTATCGGGAGTCTTGGGGAACGCTGGGTGGAAGGAAATTTGTGGCTCCTCTCTGATTCCAGAACTTTCTGTCACCAAAATTTGAGGAAAATGTGTTTTTTTAGCCAAGTTTTGAGGTTTTCAAAGGATTCTGGGTAACAGAAGGATGCTAGGCACTTTGCAAAGAACATGTCAGATTTCAATGTAAAAATGTGATGTGTCCATTTTGTGTTTCCTGTCGCAAGCATTAGGCCTACCCACCAAGTGAGGTACCATTTTTTCCGGAGACTTGGGGGAATAGCAAAACAAGTGTTATTGCCCCTTGTCTTTCTCTACATTTTTTCCTTCCAAATGTAAGACAGTGTTGAAAAAAGACATCTATTTGAGAAATTCCCTGTAATTCACATACTAGTATGGGCACCCCGGAATTCAGAGATGTGCAAATAACCACTGCTTCTCAGCACCTTATCTTGTGCCCATTTTGGAAATACAAAGATTTTCTTGATACCTATTTTGCACTTTTTAGATTTCAGCAAATTAATTGCTGTATACCGGGTATAGAATGAAAACACATTGCAAGGTCTAGCTCATGTATTGGCTCTGGGTACCTAGGGTTCTTGATGAACGTACAAGCCTTATATATCCCCGCAACCAGAAGAGTCCAGCAGACATTAACGGTATATTGCTTTAAAAAATCGCAGGAAAAAGTTACAGAGTAAAACGTAGTGAAAACTGGATGCTTTTTTCACCTCAATTTCAATATTCTTTTATTTCAGCTGTTATTTTCTGTAGGAAACACTTGTAGGATCTACACAAATGACCCCTTGCTGAATTCAGAATTTTTTCTACTTTTAGGTTTCTGGGATCCAGCATTGGTTTCACGCCCATTTCTGTCACTGACTGGAAGGAGGCTGAAAGCACAACAAATTGTAAAAATGGGGTATGTTCCAGTAAAATGTCAAAATTGTGTTGAAAAATGGGGTCTGCCTGTTCCTGAAAGCCGGGAAGATGGTGATTTTACCACCGCAAACCCTTTGTTGATGCCATTTTCAGGGGAAAAAACACAAGCCTTCTTCTGCAGCCCTTTTTTCCACTTTTTTTTATAAAAAACCGACATTTTCGCTGTATTTTGGCTAATTTCTTGGTCTCCCTCGGGGGAACCCACAAAGTCTGGGTACCTCTATAATCCCTAGGATGTTGGAAAAAAAAGGATGCAGATTTGGCATGGGTAGCTTATGTGGAGAAACGTTGTGAGTGCCTAAGGCCGAACTGCCCCAAATAGCCAAAAAAAGGGTTGGCTCAGGAAGGGAAAAGGCCTGGCAGCGAAGGGGTTAAAGTGGGATGCATGTTAGACTACTCAGGGCCAAGATAGTGATCAATCAAAATATCAGGGGTAAACTATCACTCAAGCTATATTCTATTCTTAGCTATAAGTAAGTAGAGATTTCCTAGTCTTAACTCCACATCGTTGTACCTTGAAGAAATATATTTTATCAAGGTACATCGATGGAGTTAAGTATGCCTTCTATACTTACCTATGCACACTAAAGTTGATGATATTATATCAGTAATATTTTGGCCACGATTTTTTTTATTAGATTGATATTAAAATCTAAAATTTCTGGTAGACAACGCTTAGAGTGTCATGGGCATGAGAGAACGAAAGATAAAAATGAGGCTCAGCCCCCTGTCCTGGGGTGAAAGGTTAGGGAGAACTGGTCTGTGAGGAGTAATGATCAAGTAGCTGATTGTTATGTCTACTGAGGGTAGTTCGTGTAGCACCCTCATGTCTTAAATCTGAGAGTTGTAAGAGGAAAGGGACCAAGCTTCGATTCCGAACATTGAAAACATAGACAGTTGACCTTGTGGATTTCTTCTTTCCTATTTAAAGGCAGCCAAGATACTTCTGAGTGCCACAGTGGATGCCACATAAACACTTCAGATTATAAGGATTCATAAATTGAAGGTTTTGGATCTAAGGTGGATGTTGTTTATTTGCTGATATATCCAGCATGGGTTACTATTTTTTTAATAGTTCTTTAATTGATTTTTTCGAAGAACAATCAACAGAAAAAAGGAAACATATATATTTGATACATTTAATAGTTGGAAGTAGGGTTTGTTACAAAACTGAAGAAGATTTGTTGTGACAGGTTATTCAAACTCAGGGCACCCTCCATCCCCATCAGAGATTGCGCCTTATTTTCCTTAATAATACAATTATATTGAAACATAAATCTTAAAGAAAAACAAAGAGAAACCTAACAAGTGCTTAGCCTGAGAGGTTGAGAAAGACAATAAATAGTACATCATCTATGTAACAATAGCACATCCAAGACAGTCCTAGGGTCAAATCGAAAAATACATATAATTGCAATTCTATCAATATCCCTGCCTAGGATATCTCAGACTTATTTCCAAAACATCTGTCAGTGCTATCAATACTTATTATTCATTCAAACAAAGCAGTAATGATATTCCTCAGCTTATAAATCACATCGATACAGATCAGTCAGAGCAGAACATGCTACTTTAAATTCATATCCTAGAGTGCTCCGATATCTACGAATTTTGGTGCTCTCTGACCAGAGACGTCACTGTGGTCAAATCAATATAGTTAGTAGCAGATGATAAACATTCTTATAAAATGACAGAGGAGGGTTGTTATTTCAAAGGTTTATATAAAGAATTATAGGCAGATTGCAGAGCATGCACCATAAGTGAAATTAGCCGCAAAGCATGCAGATAATAACTACAAAGAATGTAGTACTGTTCTAAGTGAAATCCGGCATATATTCAGCTTCTAAGAGTGTAAAAGGTCTCTGTCATATAAATCTACACGTCCCTTTATATGATTTTAGACAAAGACATTCATACAAGGTACATGATTCTCAGGAAATGCACTGATTGGGAACAAGCAATAGAAAACATTTTACTACGGAATTCATTAGAAAATTCTCTCACGGCAATACTACATAGAATATCCAGACATTCTCACGGTTAATTCAGTAAACCAATTGATACATTGTATGACAATAGCCCGGGACAGCTGGAACGTCCTTCGTTGGGTACAGAGAAAAGATCTCTGGGAACATCTCTCAGTTTTTTAGTGTGGGTTTTACAGTCCATTATTTAGGACACTGAGGACAACAATGATTTTCACATGATTTTGATGATGTTAATACAAGGTGGAGAACATTGTAAACACAAATTTATTTAGCATAAGCCTCAATTTGCGATGTGTTTTACCTGAAAGGAAATCAACTATTACAGACCCTTCGTTGTGGCATTTCACCAGACTTAGGCTTCTAGTTTAGACAAGATTACATCCCAGTCCTCTTATGGTATGGGTTTACTCAGAATTTCTTACTGTATAAGAATTTCATCAATCTCTGCCCACTCTATTTATGTACATCATAGATCCAAAAATTGAATTGCTGGAGCCATTCCTGCCTTCCAATGCATTGCAATTTTCCATTTAGCCGACACCAAGGACAGATCTATAATTTTGCATATCATTTGTTTCCTCAGTTTCTAGTGTACCGCCTCAACAAACAAAGCTTAAGAGATGCTCTCAAATTTCTACCTACCAGTTCATTAAGCATTGTAAAACTTTGACTTCTGTAAAATAATGAGCTATCACTCTACACTCTCACAGCATGTGTAGAAAATCAGCCCCAGAAGAATTATATCTCTGACAATGGCATGAAAATCCAGGGAAAAGTCTGACCAATCTAGCTAAAAAAGTCTGATGTCAATAATTTATCTGAGTATAGTTAAGCTGTTGATTCTTATTAACTGATTTGAGGCATTCTAGTACAGCATCAGATCAATCTTGAGCCACTAATTCTACATCAAAAGTAGACTCCTATTAGTACTTTAATTTTTTAAGGCATGCATTGAAAATTAGGATAAGTGCCAATTATAGTGGCAAAACTGCCTTCTTACCAGCCCTGTGTGTCAACAGTAACTGTAAGTAACCATTTCATTACTAGGTGGCTCAAATGTCTCAATATTCAGAGTATCTTTCTCTGCCTCAAACAGCACCCAAATGGTAGAAGGTTGACAACTGTGTCTGTTCGTAACTCCTGATAGGATGACAAGACGCCATCTCTATATAAATCTCCAACTGTTGGGGCCGTGGCCAAGCAAGCCATTATGTCTGTCGCAATCTGAGGGGGCGCCTGCTCCTCCTCAGTATTAAACGATCCTGCCTGACAGCAGATCATCCCCACCAGGATATAAAGGTGGGGGGCGACCCTGGGTGACTGAAGGGGATCTGCCCGGGCCAGTGGCAGGCTGGGGTGGCCGCTGGAGCACGCCACAAGAGATGAGTTCGGAGCTGGCCTGATAGGTCTTGAATGGCGGCCTGCATATCCAGGCCTTGAGGGCAGGCCGGACCGATGCACGAGGGCGGTCGACGCACCGGAGCTGGAGAGCTGGCCGGACGAGCAGTGGCGGGGCCCGAAGTGTGCGGTGGCCCAGTGGCAGCTGGGGTCTGCAGCCTGGAGGAGGACTTCTGCGGGGTAAAGGGCCGTTGACAGGCGAGTGAGGGGGGAGGCGGCATTGTGGCCCGGTGGTTGGAGGCCCCGGGCTGCCACTGCTTGGCGCTGCCTTGGTGGCCCTCCATCCCCCTTGCTGAACAATCCTGAGTCTGCCCCACCTGTGGCCGCAGTGGTGGTCTAGTAGGCCCAGTGCTGGAGTTAGGGTGCAGCACAGCAGAGGAGAGTGTGTCCCTCCCAGGGACGCCTGGAGGGGCCTGGTGCCCGGGGACCCAACGACATGTATTGAGGTAGGCTGCACAAGGGCCCAGGGAGAAGACCCCTTCTCCGGGCAGCCCTGCATGCTGGAGACATCACAGTGAGGAGGGCTGCGCACTGCTGTGAGGTTGCCGGAGAGGTGGCCTGTGATGGACTCAGGCAGCGGTGCGGGCTGGCCTGGAGAGCTGCCCCCCCACCACCTAACTCCTTTTGAAGACACACAGTAGTTCTTCGGACATGCCGGGGTGGCAGTCCCGCCCCCGGTGGATAAGAGCTGCCCTGCGACTGACTGGGGCGGCTGGACTGGGCGCACCGCATGACCTGGCTGGTGGTCTGGGGCCCTGGAGTCGGGGCTGTATCGTGGCCCAGGCCTGCAGTGAGGCCGTCTTTGCTCATGGGGTGCCATCCCGGAGCTCTTGCTCGAGCCGGACTGTGCCTTGAACCAATAGAACTGGGGATAATTGGCGCACAGCCTGTGTGTCCGCGGAAGTCTCTCTTGTCACGGTCCGGCACTCATCAAATTCTAAGGTGGGACAAGTCTGCTTGGGACCCTCGGATCCGGGCGAGACGCGCAGCAGATGGATGTTAGAGGGCTGCTGAACTGAGTGCTGGTGCCTCCCGGTCCCTAGCCCTGCTTCTAAGAGGGACTGTTCTTTTGAGAGGGGACGGGTGAGCGGAGGATCCTGGAAATGGGCCGGGACAAACACCCCCAGACCAAGGCAGCACAAACTAAAATGGATCAGGGGCTCCAGAAGGCAGACGGAACCCCGGGCCCTCGCATCAGACATTGCAACGCTTCTGAAGGTAATCCAAGACTCCAGGGAGGCGGTGGAGTCCAAGGTGGACGGGGTCCCCATGGACCTCTCCCTGGTGCATTAGGATTTGCGGCGAGTGGCCGAAAGGGTGACTGAGGGTGAGACTAGAACTTCTACAGTGGAGGATATAGTGACCGCCCTTCAGACAAGGGTTACTCAGCTCACCTCAAAGGTGATCGGCCTGGAGGAGAGGGCCGAGAACACAGAAAATCGGTCACGGAGAAACAATCTTTGCCTGGTGGGGATGCTGGAGGAAATAACAGGAGGCAGAATGGAAGATCTCAAGGAGACCTGGTTTAGATCCTGGGTCCCTCAGGACTAGCTTTCGAGTTGCTTCGTGGTGGAAAGGGCACACAGGGCACTTGTCTAGCAGCCTCCACCGGGGGCTCCTCCCCGGTTGGTGGTGGACCGACTCCTCAATTACAGAGACCGTGATACTATTCTGCGAGAGGCTCGCTCCCAAGGTGTGATATGCTACTCTAATTCCAAAATTCTGATTTTCCAAGACTATACTCATGGTGTGCAACAACGCAAGCGATCATATGAGGAAGTTAAGCAGAAACTACGGGTGTTGCACATACACTATATGCTCCTGTTTCTGGCTAAGTTGAAGGTGTTCTACAGTACTTCTTCCTTGTTCTTTGAAACGCTGCAGCAGGCATGGGAGTGAGCGACGGAGCAGAGGGAGCTGCACCCTAGAAGTGGTTTGGTAGTGGACCTTACGAACGGGGCTGATGCTCGGCCGCCGAGGAATAGCGTTGAGACTCACGAACACCGGCGGAGGTCCAAGCGGAGGTGCCCCCGGCGTGGGGGCAGAAGAGACGCCTCAGTGAGCCTAGCCCCGGGACTGGATCTGCTGCGAGTGGAGATACGTGACTTGTCTCTGTTGGATACTCTGGCCATTTTCGACTCCAATGGGTGTCCTCCTTGATTTGGGCTAGGACGCAGCCCTGAACTATGCGACTGTGAATGTCACTGTAACCAGCACTGTAGTGTGTTTGGATGGAGGGACTATGGTCTTAAGTCCTCCCCACCATGTAAGATTGTGTTTATGTTCAAGGGTGGGGCTGTAAGCACGGTGTGACGCCTCTCATTACATGTTTAGTACTACTGTATTTCAGCTGTCAGGGGGATTATTCATACATGAGTGGGGGGGTATCCAGATGTAGATCGCCTAACACCTCCATGAGTTACTTTAGGTCAGGATGGTCAAGGGGGCCACAGTTGCTTCTTGTGTGGAAGTGTGTGGTGGGGAGGAGTTGGGGGGGAAGGGCACTGTTTTTGTTACTACAGTAGTTCAGTTTGCATGCTGTTTCCAAATTTACAAGCAGGTTTTATGCACCACAGCTGTATCACACAATTATGCCTTCCGACACGGCCATAGACTGGGTGATGGAGTACTAGCGTCTGGTTGCGTGGTCCCCTGCCCCCCCATTCTGTCCTTTGCCTATCGAAATGCCCTGTGGACCAGATCTCTATATTCTTACGCACAAGATGATTTTGATAATTTAATGGAATGTTAATGGGCTCCTAGACTGCATCAAACGGACTGCAGTACTTAGATACATCAAGAGACATGCCCTGGGGGATGTCCAACTGCAGGAGACGCACCTACTGGGAACTCGCTGCTCCTTTTTGGGGCGCTTCGGATACAATAGGGTCTACCTTTCTGGGTTTCTGTGAGGGTCCTGGCCCTGCTGCTTCATAAGTCGTTACCATTGATGGTTACTAAGGTTCAGGAGGACCCATTGGGGAGGTACATTTGAGTACAGGGTCATATGTTGGCCAAGCAGTATAATTTGATATCCTGTTACATTTCACCACACCGGTTGCAAGCTACCTGTGCGGCGATTGGATCGCTGTTAGCGTTGCTTCCGGCCGGCTTCACACTGGTAGGTGGTGACTTTAATGCAGTGCCAGACCTGCTCTGGGATGTTTCTGCAGAGCCTAGCTCCCCCCGACGTACCCGCTTGACGAGCCTTAAGATGTGGGCGGACTCATGGGGACTTTGCGACGTATGACGGGTCTGGCACCCACATGAGCCTGCCTACACCCATCAGTCCGCCGCCCATCACACCAATGACCGTATTGACCTGGTGTGGGTTCCGGCGATGGATCTCATGAATCTGAGGTCTGTTCGGATCCTTCCTAGGGGCATATCTGACCATGCCCCTCTGTTTGAGGACTAGGGTGTGGGGTATCAGACACATCGACCGATCTGGAGGCTCGATGCTTGGCATCTGAAGTCCTCGGAGTGTGGCAGTTTTGTAGAGAGGGAACTTGAGGCTTTCTTTCAATGCAATGTGGGCTCGGTGGCCTCAGGGGCGATGGTGTGGATGGCCTGCAAGCCGACAAGGAGGGGTGTTATCAAAATCTATATTCGTGGGCAGGAGCTATGCCAGCGGGTGCAATGTGAACAATTCGAGGCTAAGGTATTGGATCTAGAGGGGCTGGCTAGACACTTGGATGCACCAGTGGTGCAGCGCCAATTGGTCCTGGCGCGGCCAGAACTACTCCCAATATCTCTTGAGGAGGCTAAACAATATTGGCAGGCGTCGACTAGGAGAGTGTATGAGATGGAGGATAAGTCAGGTGAACTGCTCTATTGGTTGGCTACGCATGGGGCAGCAGCTAGAGTGGTGCCTGCCGTATGAGATAGAGAGGGAAACATCCAAGTGAAGTTGGAAGCGATTGCCTGGACCTTCGCAGCGCACTATCAGGATGTGTATGTTAAAGACCCCCTCCTGCGCCAAGTGGAGGAGGGTTCCCTGGTTTGGGACCTACTGGTACCAACTATCCCATCCACTCCTGCCCATGATTTAGACCAGCCACTAACCACGGAGGAGGTGGATGCCGCCATTTCGGAGCTTAGTGGGGGTAGAACTGCCGGGCCGGATGGATACCCAGTAGAGTTCTAAAAAAGGTTCCGCTCACTGTTGGTACTGTTTTCCCCCTGAACTTGACTGCGCCACTATCTTGGTCGTGCCCAAGGAAGGGCAGGCTCCAAACCAGTGTGCGTCATATCGGCCAATCTCCCTCATCAATGCTGATTAAAAATATATGCTAAAGTACTGGCACTACAACTCACGCGAATGCTAACCCACCTCATTCATCCAGATCAATGCGGCTTTATGCCTGGCAGGAGCACACGTCACTGTATCTGACGAGTTCAGGTGGCCTTATCTCATGGCTCTTGCTCCAGTGGTCCCCTCACCCTTCTCCTCATAGATTTTGTAAGGCATTCAACATGATTTCATGAGAGTACATGGAGGTAATCCTGGCACGGATGGGGCTGGGGCCATTGCTCCGCCGGATGATCCATCTCCTGTATCAACACCCCACGGCCATGCTTCAGGTAAATGGGGTGCTCTCCTAGACATTTCCAATTCAATGGAGAATGTGGCAGGGGTGCTCCCTATCGCCGTTGATATTCGCGCTGCCGATTGAGCCCCTGGCGTGCTTTCTGAGGAGCTATCCTCTGATGTGGGGTTGGAGATGGGGAGATGGCGGACAAAGTGGCGCTGTATGCGGACAACGTCTTGGTGTTTCTTAGTGATCCACCTGCGTCGGGACCCAGATGCGTAGAGCTACTGGAGCGGTTTGGAGAGGTGTCGGGGCTCCGGGTCAATGCCCAAAAGTCTACATTAGTGGAGGTCAAGGGGGATGCGGAGGGTTGACAGTGGTGTCCCCAAGTCCCAGTGTGGGGAAATGTGCTTAAATATTTGGGAGTCCACGTTTTCCTGCCTGACTTAGCGTGGTTGGGGATTTGTCAGCGCGTCTGGACAGGGACCTGCAGCATTGGGTGGACCTCTCTTTAAACCCCTTTGGGGGCACTGCTCTCCTCAAAATTATGTGGCTCCCCCGATACCTATATACCCTCACAAAGTACCCTTACCAAATACCAAGGGCGTGGTTCTGCACTCTCACTTCAAAATTTACCAACTTCATTTGGAATGGAGGGCGGCACGAAGTGGGTTTTAATCTGCGTGTAAGTCGCCGTACGAGGGCAGTATGGGAGTCCCAGATCTATATATCTACTATTTAGCTCATAAAGCCCATAAATGGTTGGCTTGCGGGAGGTTGGGATGACTCGGGATATCGACTTGAGGTCCATGAGACGGGCTTTGGAGGCCTACTGGGCATGCTTAAAGGTAGCAGGATTCCTGTCCAGACTGCGTCTTGCACCCAGGTGGCGGTAGAGTGCTGGAAGGCGGCCCTAAAACTCATAAAATGGGATTGGCGTTTTATACAACTGACTCCACTGTGGCATGGAGACTGGCTGCACCAACTCACAGCATTAAAGGGCTTTCAGCACTGGGACTTAATAAGGGTGCTTACTCGGGAGACGTGTATACAGGGGACAACCTTATGTCATTCTAGGACATGAGACAACAGCATGGGCTACACCGGACACAATTTCTTCCGATACCTGCTGCTGCGTCACGCCTTAAGTGTCCACGTTTCTGTAAATATCCAGCACCCCAACTACAGCCCGCTTGAGGCAAAATTGTTAACTGCGAGCCTGTGGAACAAAGCAGTGTCCCAAGTTCATAAATCTCTACTTACGAATGCCCCGAATGTGTTTGACCACCTGCGACAGAGGTGGGTGCAGTGGGTGGGGGAGCTGGACGATGATGACTGGTGTGAGGCATTATTGGCCCCCCTGGGAATTAGCTACCTCAGCTAGGCTGCGAATGGTGCAGTTCAACTACCTTCACACATCTTACTTGACCCCCGCAATAATGTGCTAGGTGTGGTCTCCTGGCGGAGACTTCCTCCATATGACTTGGAGCTGTCCCCAAATACGACTCTTTTGGGAGGGAGTTGGCAAGGAAATGGCAGAGATCTTGGGGCCTCCTAGAGATTTAAGCCCCAAGGTTGCATTACTGGGGCAATTGGAGGAATTGGGGAGCCCCTGTGCTGACCGGATATTTGTAGAAGTTGCATGCCTTGTCGCTAAGAGACATATTGTTCGAGGGTGGAGGCTTCCCGGGGGTTTCTCATTGACGAGATGGAGGGCAGGGGATGATTGGTGTGTGCATCAAGAAAAAACGATCTATGCAGCTCGAGGGTGCCGGGAAAACATGATAAAATATGGGGGAAATGGGGTACCTACCATGATGTTTTATTGTAATGTAATACTGAACACTGGTTGTCCAGATTTGGATTGGGTCTTATGCTCCATAACTGTATTACTGATGTTGTTGGAACTCAACTGTGTGTGTACTGTTCTCAAACTCAATGAAAATAATGATAAAAATGTGGTTCTAAGAAAAAGAAAATCTCACACTGTTTCAATTCCAGCCTCCGTTCATGCTCTACAATTATATTGAATAGCATTTCCCTTTGAACTCAAGAGAAACCACAACAGTAGCATGGCAGTTTAACACCCACTCGCTTTAGGTACTTCTTCCAGTGTTTGCCTACTGTATGCACAGCCTGGGGGCTCTCGGAGTTCATTGACACTAACCCCCACAATACCTCCAGCACTGCATGCTGCCAAAGACAACTCTGCATCTCAAAACTCTCTGCATCTGTAGCGTGTCTTATCCAGCGCATAAGCCACCAAGTCATGCCCAATGGATCCCATTCCTTCAGAGCGGTGATCTGCAATAAGCGTAATACATAGGATTTCCCCCAATAATTCTTAAGCCAGAGATTTGGGAAAACTCGTTTAACTCCTGTGTAACCGCTGGGACATATTGCATTGGGTCTGTAAGGAATAACAGTGCATCAGTGGCATATTATGAAATAATATGTTGCCTACCCAAAAAGAGTATGACTCCAAGAATCATATCTGTCCCACGTTAAGGACATACCCAAAAGTTAGAAGCAGGGGAATCCTCTCAAGGTCACAGAAAGAAAGGAGTGCACTATATAGAAGAGGATCCTCAGGGCCACCCACACCAAAGTACCCTTTGCTAAGGTGAAGAACTTAGGCCCAGATTTACGAGGATTTTGCGCCGTCTTTGAGCTACAATTTTTGGCGCAATGTCAGTGAAAAATCAGTGCCATATTTACAACGTGGCACTAGACCAGTCTAGTGCCACTTTCCCGAGGCGCTGCCTAACCCCATGCCATTTAACAAATATGCAGGGTAGGCATTCCCTACCAAAAAATGATGCTAGCCACCTAACGCCATATTTACAAACCTGCTGTAAAATGGCACATGCATTGGAAAAAACAGCGCAAATACCTAATAGCACCAACATCTTAATGCTTGGTCAGACGAGGCATTATAATTGTGCAAAGGCACAAGTATATAAGGAAAACACACATTAAGCACTCTGTCAACTAACAGGGCAACATGGACCTGTTACTGCTGCAGCTGGGCACACAGAGAAGAAGACAGTGACGACGACAAGCACTCCCACCGTCACTGCAGCAGCCTGCATCATAACTACACCAACCACAAAGGCAGCACAGGAGGAAAGAGTGCATCTATAGACTACGCACATCCATCCTTGGTCAAAGAGTAGAGACTGTCATCAGGTACTACCGGCTGAAGCCAGGGTCCATTGGGCAGCTGCTTCATGACATTGCACCAACAATTACACCCAGGATGCATAGGTCAACCAACATACAACCCATGACCAAGTTCCTGGCTGCACGTGCTGGCCTCTGGCTCTTTCCTGTCAACTGTGGCCGTAATGAGTGGAGATCTCAGCCTTACTGCCTGCTGTCCTGGATGCTATCATCCGCCTCACTCCTAGCCACATCACCTTCCCCAGCACCCAACAACTACAGCAGGAGACCTAACAGGGATTTTATGCAATTGCTGGGTTCCCACATGTGCTGGGTGTATGTGCTACTTGCCCCTCCTGCTGAAACCAAATACCTGTACAGGAAAAGAAAGAGCACACTCATTCAATCGATGTGCTGGCCATTGTGGACTATCGCAGACTAATCAGCAATGTGCTGGCCAAGAATCCAGGTAGTGTGCATAATTCCTACATCTTCCGGCATTTCACCATCAACCAACGCTTCTAGGATGGATTATATTGCAATGGCCTACTCGTAGGTAAGCAAACTGAAATTACATAACACTTCAACACACCAGACACATGGGGAAAACAACATACACACACAACATTCTCCACACATGGCTAGGGACACATAGATCAACAATCAGCAAAGGATATGCAACATGCAGCACTGCAAACATCCAATCCACATCTCCAACACACAGGGACCACTATACAAGCCCTTAGTGCCACTGGAGTGCCATGTCTGATGATGCTCCCATATAGCAGTGCCTGCTCTGCATTCACAAGGTGGTGTTCAGCAACTCTTTTGTGTCTCAACGCCGCATTGTCAATACTACCTTTTCACATGCATCACTGAGTGTGGAAGGGCTGTACATTGGGTATGCCACCACATGACACATTGCATATTGGCTCACAAATACAGCAATGTGTACACCTGAGGCAGCACCAAACATTATGCACACTATAGGGGTGCAATCACCATTGTGCAACAAGGAGAATTACTCAAACGTTTATTTGTTTTTGGTCTCCCAATGTGTAAAGTGGTCTACAGCACACATAGAACTAGCAAATTGTCAACACTGATAAGTCAGGTGCAGAAAAGAACACCTTCATGCACAATAAGCAATCACACTTGCAATGCAGCCATCATAGTACCAAGGTGCTAGGGTGCCTATGTTGCAACTTGGCAGCTGAATACATTTCTAGCACAGTGGGCAAGGACAGGATTGCACCATATCTAGTAGTCATCGCAAACTGCTGGTATGTCCCAGTGGTGCAGGGTGCTGCAGCAAGATAATTCCTGCCCCATCCTGTGCCCAAGGGCTAATATAATGTCCACATACATACGGATACATCCCAAGCTTCTATGCCACATTTTTCATGATGCCCACACACACACACATGCATGTGAGTCAGAAAATATGGTAAATAGCCATTTGTGCAGGGAGGAGTACCATGTTCAAAAGGGGAGTGAGTTTACAGGCTACACAGAGGGCACCACAGCTGTTGAGTAGTACAGAACACACACAAAAGGTGCAAAATCACAGAACATGGCTATTTGGCAGGTCCCATGTTTAAAGAAATTAAGTCCACATTCTTTGACATCACACACATTCTGCCTGGGTGAAATGTAATGTCATTTAAATGTAACAATTACCATGCCCCTGAGCCTGCACACTCAGCTGAAAGGAGTGCCACAACACACCAATATAATCATATATGCAAACAGGAACTCACACAATGCAAGAAGAAAGTCAGAGTCATAATTCACACATCTATACTGTACTAGGCCAGTGAAAAAGACACAGAAAGGAAAGTCTAACCCTGTCTCTCCTCTTCTATTGCAGCTGACCAGGGTGTTAGACCTGGCATCCTTGCCGTGGTCTCCCGTGTCTTTTTGTCTCTGCTTCCCATGTTTTGACTGTGTGCTGGACTCTATTTTTGCTGTTTTTGGTACTTTGGGCACTTTACTACTGCTGACCAGTGCTAAAGGGCAAGTGCTCCTGTGTAAAGTGTATGTGAAATTGGCTTTTCCAAGATTGGCATATTTGATTTACAAGTAAGTCTCTAGTAAAGTGCACTAGAGGTGCCCAGGGCCTGTAAATCAAATGCTACTAGTGGGCCTGCAGCACTAGTTGTGCCACCCACGAGTAGCCCTGTAAACATATCTCAGACCTGACACTGCAGTGTCTGTGTGTGCAGTTTTGAACTGCTAATTCACCTGGCAGTTGTACCCACTTTGCAGGCCCAAACCTGCCCTTGTCCTACATGTAAGGCACCCCTAAAGTAGGCTCTAAGTAGCCCCATGGGCAGGGTGTAGTGTAGGTTAAAGGTGGGACATGTACTTGTGTGGTTTTACATGTCCTAACAGTGAAATACTGCTAGCTTTAGTCTTCACTGTTGCAAGGCCTATCTCTCTCATAGGTTAACATGGGGACTGCCTTTAAATATCCTTACAATGCAGTTTCCCTTTGAGAGCAGATAGAAATGTGGAGGTTAGGTTCTCTGAACTCACAATTTAATAAGACATCTGTTAGTGAAGTTAATGTTTAGATTGTTAGTTCGAAAATGCCACTTTTAGAAAGTAGGCATTTTCTTGCTTTAACCATTCTGTGACTCTGCATGTTTGCGGATTCCCTGTTTGGGTCAGACTGACAGTTGGGATGTTTTTGAATCTCCTCTAGACAGTGTCACAAAGTGAGCTGGGGTGTAGCCTGAATATCTTGATGAGCCACCTAAGCTGGAGTTAAGGGAGGAGTGGTCACTTACACCTGAATGGGCTGTGCCTGCCCTCACACAATGCAGCCTTCAGCTCCTTGGTGTGTGTCTGGGGTCTGGCCTGGGTAAGGCAGGATCCTGTAAACAACAGAAACTTTCCTTTGAAGTTTACCTACTTCAAAGACAGAAATGGGGATAAGTAGTGGACCCAAAACTTCAGACTTTAGATTTCTTCAAGATCACTTCTGGATTCAAGAGGATCCTCTGCTAAGGAGAAGAGCTGAAGAGCTGAGGAGAAGTGCTGCCCCTGCCTATGACTGTGCCTTATTGGACTATCCTGCAGTTGCTGCTTCTGCCTGTGAAAGGGGACAAAGACTGGACTTTGTTGTGCATTCTTGCTTGATAAGAATCTCCAAGAGCTTGAACTGAGCTTGCCTCTTGTTTTGAAGTCCCAGGGCCATCAAAGACTTCCTCTGCCTGCACTTGAACTCTCTGCTGACACTCCTGTCATGATAAGTGGTGCCCTATCCAGTCCCTGGGCCCTTGAAAGGTGAAGCTGGCAGAACAAGGACTGAAATCCACGCACAGAACGCCATGTGGGGAAATGTTTGAAGTACCATCTGCAATGCGGCCGATAAATGACGCACCACCTACTTCACAGCTGAAATTGATGCTCCACCTGCATCGCGGCTGGGGGATTGACGCATCACAGCTGGAGAAACAACGCAACACCTGCTTGCAGCTGTTGATAATGACTCAAACCCCATGCAGCACGTTTTTCTAGCACTGTGCGACCGGATTTCTCACGCATCGTCCCTGGGCGTCAAAGTCATCGTGAACCTGCGTGGATATCACATCACTCTGTCAGATTGAAACATGACAGCAGACAAAATTAATATCTACTTGATAAATGCCATCCATATGTTAGGCATTGGTACGACGGCAGTAGGCAGTGCCAGCATCAGTGGGTCACAGTGAGCTATGTGACAAATCAATGTCTGACTGGCATTTTCAGAGGGGAAAAGATAGCAACAAACCCCTCAGCGGCACACAGATGTATGACAAATAGTGAGTGAAATACAGAGGACAGAGCACCTTTCTGTCAAGGCCTTTCACAGTCCAATCAGTTGTCATCTTGCACGTATGTCAAACTATAACATAGCATGTCTCAATACCTAGGTAATATGCATGGTACAATCAGGACATAGGCATATTACCACAGGCATGTTGAATTTATAACTGTCAGAACTAATCATACAGGTAACCCCTACTCACTGTGCAACTGACAAAGGATGTAGGCTGCAGCTATTTGGGAATACACATGTGAAACATTCACATTTTGATGGACTGCTGAAACACACCTGTAGTCAACTGGCCCAGCCACTTTGTGGAGGCCACTCACAGACTGAACAAGTGCTATGGCAGAAGTCTGCAAATATGTGGGAGTCAGTCACCTGCATACAATGGAAATGCTACAACAAATACCTTAAGTACTGTAGATGAATAAAAGTGTATTAGTAAGTATTATGTGGACCCAATATTGTAACATGCATGAAGGACTGGACAGTGAGGATGAGGAAGATGAGGAAAATATCTGGAAACATTGGCAGTCAAGTGACAACTGAAGCCTACAGTACATGAGACAGCTACAACGTGTGGAAATCACTACATAGGGCCTGATTACAACTTTGGAGGAGGTGTTAATCCGTCCCAAAAGTGAAGGTAAAGTGACGAATATACCACCAGCCGTATTACGAGTTCCATAGGATATAATGGACTCGTAATAAGGCTGGTGGTATATCCGTCACTTTACCGTCACTTTTGGGACAGATTAACACCTCCTCCAAAGTTGTAATCAGGCCCATAATCTCCTAATTTGGTGCACAAATCAACACTGTGGCCAAGTAAGGCCACACACAAGCTTTCACAATGTGAAGGCGAAATTACACCACACTCACAATGTCAGCAAGTCCATCAGTGTGCTAGCCCAGCTCTGACAAGTATGAGTGAAGCATGATGGAACTAACCCTCTTTGTACCGCAGGTTTGCAACTATGTCCCTGCCCCAATATTAACAAATGACATATACAAACATAGAAGAAATACATGTACACTAAATATCACAGTGCCATGTAAGTCCCTAGTAGATAATAGGGCAAGGGTAACACCAATTGACCTGTAAGGCCCAAGTCGATAATAGGGCAAGGCTAAAATTGACCTGTAAGTCCCTAGTAGATAATAGGGAAGGGGAGTGTAGGCAAACATTTGTGCTACTTCACTTTAGTGGGAACTGATGTGTAGCCTGCAATCCTTGCATGACACAAGCCCTGCAATATGGAGGGTGTGTCAAACAGAAGTCTGTGAAATAATACATGGAGAAGAATTCCACCATCAAAGTGTATGTGTGAGGAACATTTAGACAAAATACTATCATATTGTACCCCCTTTTTGGCCCCTGCATTACGTGCATCATAACTTTGAACATGGACAAATTCAAAGATGTATCATTGGGCCTGGTGCATGGTCAAACCACTTCTGAACACTTAGGTAGAAGAGAAATGTTTCAACATAGGGCTACATGTCATATACCGTTATGAGCAAAGATAGTGCTCAGAAGGACTACATTGACCCAGTAATGAGTCAAGGATTGTAGAAGTGACATCCCAGAACACAACACTTTAGTTGACAGAAGATACAGATACTTGAAGAACATATCCCACTCACATTCATGTCATGTCGATAATGAAGTAAACCATTACAAATGGCTGTCCACCATATCACAAACCATGTTCCTAGCATAACATTAACCTCCCACAACCTTGCATGACAGGCTGCATTCAGCACTTTAGGATGTTGCACATAATCCATGATATGTTCACAAGTCTACATGTAAGTATGCAGAGCAATTTCCATGTCAAGTCCATGCCATCCCTGTGGTTGAAATGGTAAAATTAAACAAAATGTTGCCTTAGCATTCACATATCCTTGTTAGGCATGTACCATCACCCATGTAAACTGTTAACACATACATTAGACACATGTGTAGAGAGCAGTATGTGCCATACAAACATTCATAAGCAGGATAAAAATCCACATGAATGGAAAAATTTTAACATGTGTGCAACATGATACCATACATCTTCAAAAACAGATTACACACATTTCTAACTAAAGACAACACATAGTTCAAATGTGTGTTTTTTAACCCGTTGCGTGTGAAAAATACGATGCATGCCATGCAACACAAATGAACTTCCCTATTTCTTACTATCGTAGCAACATGGGAAAACAAAGCATCAGAGTGTAGCAACAAAAAAACAATGCATTGCAGAAAATATGCTGCATATGCACAGGAAGTGAGGTAGTTGATCTGCCATGCTGCAAACCTGGAACTGCAAAGTTACTTTCACTTTCCTTTTAAATCACACTCTTTTTGTCTGCCTTGCAGGGAGGCTGTGTTGTCTGGAGCTGAGATTTGGAGTACTGTTGAAGTGGTGTGTTGTGTTGTGCTGTATTGTGTCCCTGTTTATTGTGTGTATGTGGTGCCTACATGTTGTTCATTGTACTGTTTTGTGATTGTGTTGTGTGGTATTTGTATTTGGGGTAGTTGTTAATTGGGTTAGTTGGGGTTGGGGCATGGTTTGTTTTTTTGGGACTTGGAAGAGCTGTGGGAGAGTAGAATGCCCAGGGAAGGGTAGGGCTGTTCATTTTGGAGCAGATGAGGTGGGGGGATTTATCTGGTTGATCCTGCACTACCTCACCCACATGGTGGCCCAGGGTGGCAGGGTGATACAGGGTTACGGGACTGAGGCAAGAAAGCTGCATTGGGGCACGGTCCTGTCCCATATGAATTAGATAGTTAAGGCGGAGAGGACCTTAAACTGTTAAACATCATTGGGCTGACCTGATTGCATGTGAGCAGGACCTGCTTTACTTTCTTGTGATTGAGGTTGGTGGGACTGTTAGTGAGTATAGAAACTTTGTGGGTAGTTCCTGTTGTGCAAATGCTACAGCATGTCTGTTTGACATAGGTCAACATTTACAAAGTGAAGCATCAGGGCAGGCTAGTGGATGGGGTCTATTTGGAAAATATGCATCCATGAAAAGGCCAGTGAAGCACCATACTGTATGCAAATAGCACATTCCTCACCTTATCCCCAGTATAGTATGTATGATATTTGTGGGACAAATATGATGTGCAGCAATGTTGGAACAACTGTGTCATGGATGTATAGAAAGAATTTCACACAAAGATATGTCCTTGACCACTTAGGGATTGACAGATGTCATATCTTGCATAGTCATGTATATGTGATGATGGTACTGTGGCAGGAGTAAAGGAAATCATACCTGAGTGTGTCCCTTGAGTCACGTATGTTCTGAGTGACTAGACGAATGTCTGTGAATGGAAAAAGACACACTAATGAAACATTTGCAACATGTGGACAATGTGGCTGTGACAAGTATGTATTGTCCCTGACCATATGTTAACATGTAAAGCTGGCCTCCCAATGTATATCACAAAGACATTTCAATTGGTCTTTTTGAGTATCAATAGCATAAGTCCCCTTTGTACATTAGGAAAATCTGTATGTTGTTCAACATGTGTCCATGCTGTTCAATGGTCAACATTCCTAATGCATTGTCAAATGTGTTCTCTTGCCCCCATCCCTACACCAATGAAGAGGTCTCCAGTTTTTCTGACGCCAAATTTGCTAGTAAGAATCAATCTGTTAACATAATCTGTGGTCAAAGTATGGTGTGAGGTGTGCTATGCCATTTAACAATTGCATGTATGCTATTACAGTCCTCATAACAAAACATGGATGTGGACAGATTTGTTGCACATATGTTTAAGATGTGAATCACCAGTACACAATGCTATGGTGTCAAGATGTACAGGAAGGGACTTGTGAATATTTGTCATGGTATAAGATTTCCCAAAACAGTGTTGACTACTGGGAAATGTGCTTTAAGGTAAGGATCAGACATATGTATGGACTTTGTGAATACGTTGTTTGCTAAACAAGTGACTGCACTGTGTTGCCCACGTCAGCTCTGTTCATGGTGAGATATTTTACCATTTGATTAGTTCTCTCATTATGCTGTATAGTAGGCAATGTACAATGATTCAGAACTGCCCATGTCTCAACCAGCAATAAGGTGTCATACCTCATAGTCAGTGTTGCTAGTCACTACACTGCCAACCCATGTCATAATATCTTGACCTGTGTGTGTGGGCTGAGGGATGTCCAGACACCCTTGTCAGACCACATGCTATCATTTCAAACATCGTCTGTTAGTGGTGATCCTGTAACTTGCCATGATGTGATGCTATCAGCTTCACACCATATACAACAGTAGCCATGACTGTGCCAAATTCCCAGTGCAGGAGAGGTCTTTGACATGTGTGCACACACATATAAGATGGTGGCACTGAGTGCTGCAGTGCTACATGCAACTCAATTGTTTTTGACATGTATACAAACTACGGTCAACTTGGTGCAACACAGCAGTACTCTTGGACTCTCCCTTCAGTAGTGCCACAATGAACTTGGTACACAGCTGTGTGGAAATCAGAATTGTGTCACCCTCCTCAGTGTGACATGGGTGGCTGCTGGTCACATCAATCTCCCATATAATAGTGTCACATACATTTTCCCTGCAGCATTGTTGTTAGACACCATCCTTGCCATAGCAGGCACAAACTGTTGTGAGCCTACCTGTCAGTAGTGCTCTTTGCTCAGATGGGTTTTTTACATGCAATCAGAGCAGGGATATATGGTGCATGAATGAAGGACATGGAGGAGCTATCCCACATGATGAGAATAACATACTATGGTCACATGGTTGATGTGTAGGTCAATAGTGGTCAATGATGTCATGGTCCTTAGAAGATGTTCAAGACTGGTGATTTTGTATTGTTCTACATGTGGATAGCTGTGAAACCTTGGTCAAGTCCCATTTCTGGGAAGGTTGAAGATGAGTCAATGTGTATATACCTTGCCGATAAGAGCTACTTATTTAAATGTGCATATCAATGTCAGAGGTTTGTGGTTGCTGTTTTCAATGCATGCCTGTTGGTCTTTTGACTGACAGACAGTTGCCCAACATAGGCTATTTTTCATGCAGCTGCCAACATGACCCCTGTAGTAAAAATACATTTTGCAAAAAGTGATGAATGTTATTGCCATAACAGGCAGGTCCACAGGAGTTACAGACACATGGAGGCCCTCTATGACCGGGAAAAGGCCTCAGGGAGCTGGAGGGCATTCCCAAATGGGGGGGGGTCCAACTACAGAAGATTCTGCTTCCACCACCCACCCAGCAGGCAGGTCAGCTATACCTGATGTTGCTGGACCATCAAGAGCAGGACCATTGTCAGCACCTAGCCCACCTACTGTACATCCACCACCTGCAGGACCCCAGCCAGGCCAGCACTATGTTGAGCCACCTTATGTGCAAGAACTCTGTACTGAACTGTCCAATCAGCTGTATCGGATTTCTCAGGTTAAGCATAAAATTGAAAAATATTAACAATTGTGAAGGACATCCAACCAGAGGAATCATTGAGCTGGACATTGTGTGATTGGGACAATTTACCCTTCCCCTTGTTCTAACTTTCTTTTTCATAGTTAGATTTTTTTTAGATAGATTAGGATAGTTTAGTTAGCATAGTGTAGTTAGTTTTGGGCCATAGTTGTATCACAGTAGGGGGGTGGTGTTGGTGGGGAGAAATGTGATAGTTGGTGGGGGAGATGTTTTAGGTCTATGTTATAGGTATAAAAAATAAAAACCAAAACAAATAATTTTTTTCTCCAAAATATACAAAAAATATATATTTATTTAACCTATATGTTTAGTTAGTCAGTATTTACCTGTAGTCACTGTTGTCCTTGTCAATTGATTTATTTTAAAGGGGCTGGGGGGTTGATGTATAATTGTGGCGTCTGATGTTTAGGATGTGTTACAATAAACTAAGGTAGTTGTAGTTCTAAGGTAGGATAAGGTATTGTAGGATAGCATAGTTTAGTTATGTTGTTTAGAAAGTGTGCATTTAGACTTTGGTAAGTAGTTCAATAAATTTTGTTAACCCATACAGTTTGGTCTCCATCATGTTTATTGTATAGGTGATAGTATGTCTATACAGGTTATTTGAGATTCATTCCAGTGACTTGAGCTGCAGTACTTTGTGACACATGTAACAGTAAGTATCTCCTATGCTGAGGTTCCTGTCAGGTTGCCAATTGTGTCAAATCAGCTAATCAAGACACATTTCTGCTAGGTGCATGGCACTTTGGTTGTGGATGGATACACATACTGACACAGGTAATCTAAATTAATATTATTGTGTAATGAATGTATGTGACTTGCACTGTCAATTGAATATTTGTCAATACAGTCACTCTAAATCAATGTTTTCATACACATGCCTGCCCCTTACAAAATTAAGCATGCATTGCATTGCATGCATTATGTCTTAGTCATATTAATAGTGTGGTGTTACTACCAGACTTGCTTAGCCAACCCACATGTGTTGTAATTGGATTCAGGTGTCAGAATACAAGCATGCTACATGACAAATGCCATGCTTGGATACCTCAGGTATAACTTGGTTCTCATCATAGTTCTCAGTCACCTCAACCATGTTGCAGTCGGGATATGTGTCATTTTGCAGACACATAGACACAGATATCCCTAGCTACTCAGTGGCATATGTACAACGCACTAACACCACCAGGCCATCATGTTTTGTGACAATACAGTGGTGATGGTTTTATTTCACATATGTACAGGTTTGCACTGTGGCTCTGTGGGTGCCACAGTGTCAACTTACAGGTTTAGCTCCCCTGCAGCAGGGTGAGTGGGATTTTCATGGCACATTTTGGATTTGTACGATTATGGCTTCATAGATTGGCTCTTGCTATGTGTGAACAATTTTCCTACACACATGAGGAGTCCAAAAATACATTACAGACTATTATTATTCTGAAAGGGACATCTTCCTGCAGATAATACAACCATTATCTGCAACACGGCCACATACTGCAGCGTGGAGCTCAGATGCCTGCATTAAGACTGGGCTGTAGATCATACACATGAGCAACTGTAGGCACACACTTTGACATTGCTCTTTTCCATATGTCTCTACCCTGCACTTTGGGAATGACACACCCCAGTGTAGTAATTTCACTTGTGCAAATGTGCAACTCCATTTCTATATACATAGGCCCTTCATTGTGCTTGCGTCACATAATGCATCCTGTTCACAGTTTCAAACTCAGACACAGATGTGACACAGATATTGTGTAAAGTGCATTTATTTACTTGTGCTATTGTGAAATCATGATTCAGTACATTGCACAAAAGAAAGAGCCCATGAGAGATCACAATTCATCGGATGCCCAAACAGATTACGGCGGTAGGGGAACATGTCTTGAGACATGAGTAGGAGAGGAGTGCTTCAGTCAGGAGGTGATCACATTGCCATTATGTAGGATGAGGACATATTGACTGTCCATAGGTCTGATCGGTCAACAGTAGAAGAGAAAAGATGGGACATAGAAAGTTCTTGGAATACTGACACAATGTTAGACACACAGCTAAAGAGAAACTGGCCATGTGCCACAGTCTGTAGCTACCGGGCTGTTTTTTGAGTGAGAGATGTTTCTTCCACATCTTCATCCACTGATGTGTGCTGTGCCTCCTGTGCCTGGGATTGTGCTGGTGTTGAAGTTGAGGAAGGCACACACACATCAGAGGCAAAAGAAGTGGGCTCGTAGGTCCCAGCAGCTCTCAACTGTGGCACGATGTGAGGCATCACTGCAGCAAGGTGAAAGTTCAGATTTTTCAACTCAGCAGCAAAGTCATGGTTGTAAGCAGCCAGGTACTCATTGATGGATACCCGCACTCGCTGCATGGACTGCATAACAGTGAGCATTTCCCCCAGCCTGTTGGCAGCCTCACTGGTGCCTCTTTGGTAGGGCATTTGTTCGTGCCTCTGCCTCATGACACCAGTGATATTGGCCAGGGACTGTGTAACTCAATGCAGTGGGTAGTGGGTGCCTCTGATGGCAGCAGAGTTGTCCCTATTGGGACTGAGGCACCTCTGTACTTCAGCGAGGCTCCCCACCCACACATGTTTTGCCAGCTCCCGCTGGACTCCTACTGTTTGACTTTGGAACATGATATCTGGGTCCCGGGAGTTCATGGTTCTGTCTGAGCTTGCAGGTGGTGTGTGCTCTGTTAGGTGGGTCATCTGGAGACCTTGCAACACTATGTGGCCTCCGTGCACCCGGAGATGGTGACCGGATGGAACTCAGGATCTGCTTGATAGTGTCTGAGCTGCCCATCCAAATCATCTTCAAATTCCAGGACAGGCAGCTGGGCAGAAGGTATTCCATTACTCTATGTAATGAGCTAGGGATATGTCAACGTTGACCTGTACTAGCTATTTTTTTATTTTGCCTAATTTACATGGCACTGAGCCACACATCAAGTCCCTCATTCACCAGCACCTGCCTGCACACTGCCCCACCAGTGGATATATTTTGATTACTCTCTGTTGACACATTCAGCAAGTCTACATGTTCCAATCAATTCGGATCTCTTTTACACAGGTTTTCTTTGGCATCTGCATATGACCCATGAATTGCAATACAGTGCACACATACACGCAAGGGGGGTGTCAACACCAGGACAGTGCGCGCTCTACGGGCATCTAGAATGCAAACAAACAACACTCGCAAGATAATGTAATTTATGCATTGTGATGATATGTTACTGTTTAACCTTTTGCATTGCAGAATTCCATCCAAAAGATTTATTTTTAAGGTGCTTATAAATACTGTACATTTGCAAAGTATTGCTGCAGACATTCAGAGTGTGTTAGGTGTGGTCCCTTTCCAGGGCCTTCTAGAGACTTTCCCTGCAAAATGCCTGGGCGTGGTTCTAGGCTGGGCCAAGACTCTATAAAAGAGAGTCAGCCCAACTTCCAGTGCTCACTATTCAGAGGTCCCGGTGCAGAGCAGCAGCTTCTTCCTGAGCTCCTGTCCCGGCGGCCTATTTGGATTTTCCAGTCTTCTGCACTCATCTCTCATTGGTGATCACTGTTTCCAGGCGGTAAGACGGTGTTTGGACATTTTCCAACACCGTAATTGAGAATTTTCATATTCTTGATTTTAATTCTTAAATGAATAACAGATTACTTGTGCGCTGCCATTTTTTGACATTTGTATGGTGGTTTGCAAATAGGGAGGACGCGCAATTTATTCCATAAAGATTTTACTTCGTTATTACATTGTTGTTCATTGCGCGCTGATATTTCTTGACATTTACATGATGTTTTACTAGTTGGCAAGACGTGCAACTCGTTTCATGAGCATTTAATTTTGTTGTTCATTGCGCGCTACCTTTTCTTGACATTTACATGGTGGCTCACTTCTCGTGTGTAATTCATGCTGTTCATTGTGCACTACCATTTTCTGGCATTTACATGGTGGCATTAGAATCGGCAACACGCGCGATTCTTTCCTTGAGTGTTTTTTCATGTTATTCATTCTGCGCTACCATTTCTTGGCATTTGCATGGTGGCATTTGAATCAACAAGACGCGCAATTTTTTTCCTGAGTGCTTTTCATGTTGTTCATTGTGCGCTACCATTTCTTGGCATTTGTATGGTGGCATTTGAATCGGCAAGACGCGCAATTCTTTCCTCGTGTTTAAATAATGTAAATTACTGTGCGCTACCATTCTAAGACATTTTCTTGGTAGCATTTAAAGTTGACACGTCGCATGATTTATTCCTTGAATCTACGTTGTGTGATTTCATGGTGCACAATCCTTTACGGTGTTTAATACTCATATAAAAATCTGCAATGTGCTCAATTCACTTTCCAATGTTTTTTCTGAGATGAACACAACAATACCAGAGTTCTAGATGTAATGCTGTGTGTGCCTGATATGTATTCTTAAAAGGAGATTCATATGGTTGTTTAGAAATTGCTCAGAGTGTTTCCTGATTCTCATGCTAAAGAAAGTACTTGAATCTGAAAGTCCTATTTAACTTTTCCTGTTTCCTCCTCAGGTATTCGGTCATCTAAAGCCTAGTCAGTTTTAGAACTATTCTAGAGTTGTTCATGTTTTTTCGGAAAAGACGAAGCTTAGAGTTGTAGCATGGTACTGATTTCATGAGATGTAATTTTGATGTTGTGTTTTAACCTTTTGCTTCCTACAGGTCTCCTTCCCAGCTGTTCCCGTCCTAATCCCCTTTTCCCCACTTGGACTCTCTTAGACTCTGTGATAAATCTAATCAGAGTATTGGAGCTGTCTTGTGGTGGAAGTGTTGGGAACGTGCACAGACCCTGAGGATCTTGTGACTCTGACAGGGGGGCACATCTTACTGTGGATGGTGCAGGGTTAAGCACACAAAACAACAGGTGACATGGAGAATTCACGTGGACAGTTACCCCCCCCCCTTGCATTACTCTTACAACGCACATGGGGTGGCATAGGGACCTGACACAATCCCCAGAATTGTTGATGTGTGAATGTAGGAGGTAGCTAGAGTGCCTCTGGGGTGCCAGTGCAGTGGTGCCACAAAAGACTGACATAGTTGTGGTCCTCTATTTGGCACCTTAAAATGTGTGTTACAATCTGCAACAGCCATTGGAGGATTGCAGACAGCATTCTTGATTGTTTATGTTGCAGGATGTGTGCCTTCCTGAACATGTGCAATCAGAGCTGAAACAGATGCACTCCTACACCATGCTCATTGTGTGCCTGTTTTGGTGTTGGGCAGCAATTTGTGTCCTATCACAAATGGTACTACAGTGTATCAATGTATGTTGGTGTGACCTAGACATCCTTGCACATTCCAAATGATGCAGCACCGCACAGCAAGGTGGTTTGCTGCACTGTACTGTATCATTTCATCACACATGGTTTACAATAGGCCACATTTCTCTGACACTAATAGCACACTGCCTCACGGAGCATTCTGTTTATATGATACTCCAGTGGTGCAGTGTGCCAGCCCATATTTAGCAGGTCAATGTGTGCACCTTGTATGCCTTTTGATTGCTTGGTAATTATGTTCACCATTGAGACTTGACACTAAAAGTGGTTGGCATTCCATGAATGATGCTCGGAGCTTTTCAACTTAACACAGATGAAGCCAACCAAACTACTGATGCCTTCACACATGTGCATGACAGGGATTGCTGCATATATTTCTTCCACCCCAGAGGTGTCAGGAGAGTCTGTGACATTATTGTTTGTACATTTCCATGTGTGTTGCAATGTACATCACACATAGTGGTACAAACACAGCACTTTTGCTTGCTGTTACGCAGGAAGATGTTCCTTCATACACAACAGCAGTCATCCCCTCAACACAGACCCCCTTGCAATATGATGCAGATGTGCCTACACAGGCATGTGGCAGCAAAATGTGAAGTAGCACAGATGCAACATTTGTTATAAGTACATTTCAGAAGTGCCCTTTCCTAGTGTTGCAGGCAGGCCTTTCCCTGCCCTTGGTGCCCCCCATGTGCAACATGCCTGATACATGCTGCCCATTATGAGTTAGACATGGCTAGATGGTAGAGTTGACACGGTGAAGTAAGTGGTGAGAGGGTACTGAAGTGGTCTGTGCATATGGGGAGGGTTTTAGGGGATATTACATGCATTTGGTGTTTAGCCATTGGTGTGTCCCCATGCAACCTATCCGCATGCGAACATTGCCTCCAATGTGCCTCACCCTTGTGCCATTTGTGAGTTACAAAATTGCCCCCTGCTGCAACCTACCATGTATTAGTTGTTGCTCCTCAATTGCTGCAGTGTCCTGTCCCTCGACCAGCTCATCTAGGATGACTGCTGCCACCATCTCCTCCAGCTCAACCGACTGCTAGTGAGGTGTGGGGCTTCCACCTCTGGTCTGCAGTGCTGCCTTTAGGTTGGTGGCCAGTTTCTCTTTAGTTCTGTGCTTGCAGTTGTGCCAGTACTTCTTTCAGTCAGCCACTGTTCTTCTATCATCAGCTAAACTGTTGACTTTAGCAACAATGAACTGACAATTAGCCTTCTTCCTACCTAATGGCAACGTTTAGTTGACAAAGAGCTGGTGTTGGTGCTCAGTCAACTCTGTGATTCATATGTTATATTCCTCCTGACTGAACCTACACTTCCTCTTCCTTTTCCATTTCTCCTGTGACGCTGCATGGGAATCCTGGCTGTTATCTGGCTCATTGTTGTCTCTCTTGGGTCTCTCCTGTCCAGTGTTCTCTATTTTGTGGCTTTTCAGGCTTCTTTTTGGTGTTTTCAAGACTTTTTCTAGATGCTATTTGGCCTCCCCGTATTCGCTCCAGTGGCTCTAAATCTGCACGTATTCGATGAATCTCTTTGAACCGTACAATCTGTGTGCCGCAACTCTTCAAATATGAGTAGATTTTGTGTTGCTTAGAAAATACAGCCATGCCCCTTACATTCCATGTCCTCAAGCTGAATGTATTGCATAACATCATATGGGCCATACAACACATTTACTGCTAGTGATATTCACCCATAGCTATACTGTTTATCCTAGGTCAGGCCTTACCAAAAGTGATATATACATAGCGATGTGTGCCTCTGTCTACAGTAAAGCCCACCCATTCACAGGAAGACTTACTCCCATACTAAGAGCATAGACAATATGTATTGCAAATTAATTGAAAAAAATTTAACAAAAATACACAACAAAGACATGACACTGTTGGACCACAATTTTACTTGTGTGGTTAAGCTAGGGGAGCGGAAAAAACTGTGCTATCACAATAGTGTCCTGGGTGGGTCCCAGACCTATGTATACCTCTGACACACTCCTGAAACATCATTGTTCTTCGGCTGTGACCAACTTCAATTTCAAGCAGGTAAACAAGATGTTTCAAGCAGAATAAATGATATAATGTTATCATCTTTCATAGGGATCACCACAACAGCTCTGGGTTCATAGTCTTGTGACTCACTGTAGTGCTCAATGTCTGCCAAATCTCTAGTCCATTACTCTTCTGCTTGATGCCTAGTCAGAAGTCCAGGAGTGCCACTCCTCCTCCAATGCCAAGGGCCATCTGTTCTGATACCAGAAATTTCCCATTCCTCATTATCCACCAGTGGGACCTCATTACTTTCTAGCCAACTCCACACAGTGGTTGGAGTGCTGAACACGTGAACCACAAAGTTTTTAGTCACTCTGAGATGCTCAGGGAACACAGCATAGTTAATATCAAGTTGGTGGAATGCCGCCTTGACCTAAAGAAAAATAGGTCCTCAATTTTCGACTTCTAGTGGCACAATCTGGAAACATAGGGACCTGACAGTCTTCAACTGTTCACTGATCGTGTTGCTGAGCCTCCTGAAGGGTACAATCTCTGTCCCAAAAATTCAGCAGCCTTGCAACCCTGGGGCACAGGCCAGCACCAGTAGCCATCCTAGAACACGTCTGCTCAGCTCTCCATCAAGCCATCTCCTTCATCATGTTATGAGGAACTGTTGCTCTACTAAACATGAATATTGAACATTTTGCTCCTGGACATGTCTGAGTGAATCAAATACTGGTCACAAAAGAAGCACTTCTTGCTTACAATGCATTTGAGGGGATGCCTAGCCTGCCAACTTAGAACTGTTACCAAATTATCAGGTGACGTAATTCCTGTTTGTTTCAGAAGAGTGCTTGCTGCTAGGTTTACCTAAGACACAGTTGATGGTCTTCAAAATAAAACAGTGGGCAACATTTTTAATTTTGGTCATCAACTTTTGCAAAGATTACTTACTTTACGTTTTCTGGATTTTGGAAAGTTTGGTAAACTTAAAACTTTTAAGCTCCATTGAAAATATTGCTAATAGACACATTTTACTACAAATTCAACAAAAATTATGTTTGTGCTTGCAAAATATACTTTTCCAGATTTGCTTATGTGAATTTTAATACCACCATGTTTGCAAACATTGTGAAAATTGCAAAGGTTTGAAAAAAACTTCATATAGATTACATAGGAAAATATCTAAATTTTTTACAGACAACTGAGTTTGAAATTCACCGCTGGTCTGCTGGACACCATTCTGGTCAGTTGTTGTTGCTGCTAGGGACTCCAGGAGACTCCAGGTCCCACAAGTAAACGTGCCAGGAGGTGCCATCAGTGAGGAGGCAGATGGGGAGGAGTGCTGTCATCTGTGGGTGCTATAAAGCCCTGCACTCACTCCTGCTGGGAGGGACACCACATTGGTTCGGAGGAGGGGGAGGAGCACTGTCACCTGTGAGTGCTCTAAAGCACTGAGCTCAATCCAACTGCTCAGGAAGCACGTGGTCCATGCCCGGGCAAAGGCCAGGCCAAGGTCGGGCCCATCCTACACCTGTCAGCACCAAGAAGAGGCAGGGGATTGCCACCCTCCTTGGTTCTTCATTTGGGCACCCTTTATTCTTATGGTAACAGTATTTCTATACCACTCAGCCTTACCCCTTGCCTGATTATTTTCCATGCTGAACTCTTTGTGAGAGGACTACATGCTACAAGAAACAAGAGGTGGAACCATGCTGCTATCAGCTCAGCAGAGGGCCTTAGTTCCCAGATCCAGCAGCAGCCAGGGGGTGGGGGTTTGCCACTAGTGCACCAGCTGGCCTCTAATACTGTGGTGTAAGGCGGCGATTGTCAACAGTGCCAGTGGGGCGTGAACTCTGTGTGTTTTGGGGTGTTAGTAAAGTCCCAATTTCCCCAGCACCAGGAGGCTTCACTCCACCCGACTTTGTGTTTTAAAAATGCCAACCAAGACCCCTCTCCACGGGACGGGCCATGGGGGGACTACTAGCCATAGCCCTAGCTTGCTTAGCTCTGCAACACCTGGTCACTCGTCTTTACGCCTGTAAGGAGGACTTGGCCACCCCTCAACATATTTGTTTTCAAACTTAGCTGGTACTTTTTAACAGTGGCCTATAGAGGTATTTGCTAAGTGGCTTAGATTTGTTTGGCTTAGTAATTGGTCTAGAGCTGTACCTGGGAATGTTGTGTGTCCTGTCTGTGGAGAGGCTACGGAATCGCCTAAGCATATTCTGTTTTTTTTATCCAGCGCATCTGAAACGGAGAAGAAAGTGGGTGGTACCCCTTTGTAGGAAGTTGGGCATTAGTCGATACATGGAGGCATACAGAACTATCTGCACTGACACAAGCAGAGTAATTCTTTTTTCACACTCTATATTTTAAATGTCAGCTTGGATCTGGTGTAGCATGTGTCTACAGGCAGGAGCAGTATATAAAATGGCAAGGCAACTCGTCCTTTGTTTTAATGATTTTTATCTTCCTACTCTTTTTGCAGTTGTTGAATAGTGAGATTGTATGTCCTATCTAGGATCTCTGTTACAGCAATTTATTGCCAATTTCACAACTCCCAATGGGGGAAATAACCAAAAGGCATAAGCCTGTAACTGGTGTCTGTGATTCTAATTCTAAATGTGATGTTGCATAAACCAGTAAGTCTATATTGCCTCATGCGCAGCACCAAGTCCTTCTCCTTTTACTTTGATTCAAAAGTAATGCATGAGAGTAGTCTGGTATAGATATAATAAAAGAAAGGACCACTGGGATTCTGAGCTTGTTGGGAAGGAACAGTAAAACTTTCTTTAAAGTTTTAACCATCCAAAAACAGGCACTAATAGTTTGATTAACCTGTAGATCGAAAGTCAGAGAACTATAGAACATGATGCCCAAATGTTTGGCTGCTGGCATGGGGGATGGTAAAACACACACACACCACACTTGCATACATACACGCACACATCCACGCTCACTCATTCACATACACACATGCACACAGCCACGACACTCACCCACCCCCCTCATGCACGCATTAACACAAGCACACATAGACACTTGCACACACACGTACACACGCACACACATGCACACAAACACACACAACACCCCCGCCCTCCTCTATTCACACACACACACACCCCTATTCACGCACACAACACTCAACACCACCCCCCTCCCCTGCTGGTCAATCACCTTACATGGTGGTCGCAGTGGTCGTCTGGGAGGGAACGGGGTCCATGGTGCTAGCTCCGCCGCCAGCGCCACCCCAATACAACATTGCCACAGCATTTACAATGTTGTAAGTAGTGGCGGAGAGCAGCCGGCAGTCATAATATGGTGGTCTGAAGACTGACAAATTGGCAGTCATGTGGTGGGCGTGACTTCGGAGGTCTACGAAATAGACTGCCGAAGTCATAATGAGGGCCTATGATCTGTCCAGTCAAAAACTTGACTTCCCATAAAGGTAAAATCCTGATGTCTGGAAAAAATCCCATCTAGGGTGTGACCAGCTGTGTGGATGGTAGAAGTTACCCTAAACTCCAGCCAAAGTTGGCCATAAAATCAAGAAGGGTAATAGGGTTGATGTCCAACTTGTCCTCCACATGAAAATTAAAGTCTCCTAGCACTATGCATTTGTTTGAGGTAATCAGCAATTCAACTGCTACGTGCCAATTGTGAAGAAAAGGTTTTTTAGGACCTGGAGAGCGGTAAATCAGAAGGCCCTCCAACCAGATAGTATCTCTGTAATGAAGCTTGAAAAGGGCACCTTCGCATGTCTCTAAACTTATGTTAACTGTTTCTAGTGTGCAATTAAATTTATTCCTATGATCACTGCCACACCACCTCTCCTACGACCAGACCTATCCAGCCTATCGGACTCATAACCTGGAGGAGTGGCTACAACAAAATCAGGACCGGATCTTCCCTGGCGCATGTCTCAGTCACAAACAAACAGTCCAATTCTGTAGCTTCAATGGTCTTGCTGATTTCTACTCAATGTTTAATAAGGGAACAAACATTAGTCAGCCCGCATCTAAGCTTACTCAAATGCGGCAATTGTCTTGTTTCGCCTGGTAACATCAAACAAAAGAGGACTGGATCTTTCAGGGCCAGGCCGCCCCATGCGTCCAAGTGCAGTATCCATAACTCCAACCCCCCAACTGACCAGGGTTAACAAACCCCCTTGCTTCACACCTTACCTGTGGAGCCAAATCAAATAAAGATTGCCTCGAGTACTGCAAGCGGGCTACCCCTCGGCTGAAACCGGCAGCCTTCTCGGCCGTCCTGGCTGGGCGTGGATGGGTGCAGACGGACTAGCCTTAGGGGTGTCTTCGGTGGGCCAGCTGCGTGCCTGCGTCCCGACCGATTTCAATGCCGGTGGCCAAGCCATGGATCGCTTGCTGGGATTTTTCCAGAACAACTAGACTGCCCACCTAGCGAAGGTGAATCCACGGGGCACCTGAGAGCCTCCACAGTCCAGGCATGGGCTCTGATAGGCCCTTTCCAGCCCCGTATCAGAAAGTGGGAATATGCAAAGTGTAATAGCACTAAGCCCTTAGTAAAAAAGAGATGTCCCAGCCAAAAGAGAGGTCCAAGTCAACAGGCTCACTAGAAATAACTATAATAAGATTAGCACATTATAAAATCTGGCAAATATTAAAAAACAATTAAAAACAGAACAAACAATGGTGTGCAGTGCAATTCAAAATAATGGAGTAACAAAGTGCAGAGCCACTCGCCCTACTCACCTGCTGCATGTCCAACCGGTTTAAATGCCGGTGGCTGAGCCATCCATGGCGAGCTGGGATTTCCCCAGAACAACTAAGGGGCATATTTATACTTTTTTTGTGCCGAATTCACATCATTTTTTTGACACAAATTTGGTGCAAAACTAACTCCATAGACCCGTCTAGCCCCAAAGTTATGGAGGTAAAGTCATTTTTGGGACGTGAAAACCTACTTTGCGTCAATGAGATGCAAAGTAGGCGTTCCCCTGCAAAAAATGACTCTATGGCCTTAGCACCATAATTATCCCCCTGTGCTAAAATCACGCACGGGACGGAGGAGGGGTCAAAAAATGGTGCAAAGCTAGCTTTGCACCATTATTTAACGCCTGGGTCAGGGCAGGCGTTAGTGGACCTGTGGGCATATTTTCATGGTGGAACACAGTGGAATAAGCCACAGGTACCCTCCCCAGGCCCCACGGACAACCCCACCCACACTAGAGGGACAGTGGTGGGTGGGGGACCTCATCCCAGGTAAGTATAGGTAAGTACAGGTAAGTATTTTTTTTTTAAAGTGCCACTGAGGGCCCTGAAATGGGACCCCCTACATGGCACTGGGTGCAATGGCCATGCCCCGGGGACCCCGGTCCCCGCTGCTAGCCATTGGGGTAGTGGGCATGACTCCTGTCTTCTCTAAGACAGGAGTCATGTGGTATGGATGGTTTTGAATCAGAAAATGAGTCTTTTTTTTTTACTCTAACCTGCCTAATGTTATTTTTTGGTGCAAAACCCCCTTCTTCCATACTGCCAGCACCACCCGACTAACTTAATTTTTTTTTAAGCTAGCCTATCCTTTTCACCGGCTTGCACCATTCCTTAAATATGGTGCCCGGGTGTTGCACAGAAATGGTGCAAGCCAGTGCTAAACTTTTTGGTGCAAAACTGCGTTAGTGCAGTTTTGCACCAAAATGTATAAATCAGGACCTAAGTCCGCCCAGCTAGCGACAGTGAATCGAAGGTGCACCTTGACGGCCTCCGCAGTCGAGCCACGGGCTATGATAGGCCTTTTCCAGCCCTGTATCAAAAAGTGCAAATATGCAAACTGTAATAGCGCAAAGCGCTTAGTAAAAAAGAGATGTCCCAGCTACAAGAGATGTCCCAGCCAACAGGCTCACTAGAAACAACTACAATAATATTAGCACACTATAAAATCTTGCAAATATAAAGAACAAATAAAAACTGACCGAAGAAAGGTGCGCAGTGTAATTCAAAATAATGGAGTAACAAAGCACACAACCACTAGCCCGACTTAGTCAAATGGATAGAAAGATTTTGTTGGGAATTAGATATCAGGCAAGTCCATGAAAGTTTACAAGAATGTCTCTTAAGCATGACTGTGACTTTTTTGGAGTGCAAGACTATCTGATGAATGTGGTCTTTTATGTTTTTTCTCTACAGGAAGCTGTGACAAAGAATTGTGACAGAGAAGGTTTCCTATAAACATGCTTATATCCATACATTTACATTAAGCATTGTTCACTGTGAAATACATGCAGTTGAATATAACTTGTATACATAACCGGCTTTCTTCACATTTGAAACACCATAGGGTACAAATAAAAGTTATTTGTTGGGAGCTGCATAATTCCTCTCTTAATATCTTTCTCCATAGATGTCAGTTGTCTACTTTTTTCTTGACTTGGTATATCATGACGCTTAGTGATATAATTAAGCAGTTTTGGAATGAGGCATCAAAAGCTCAGTGGAATGTTGAGCTATCTTTCAAGAGACAATGAAAGCATCCTTATTGTGAAAGTCGTGCTCACACAGAAGCTGAACGTGACAATCTGGTTGCCAACAGCCACCGCAGTGGCTGGGATGAACTGCAATTTGGCATTGAAACCCAGATGCTTGTAGAGACTGTCCTGATCTGCACAAAATATGCAGCTTTCAAATAAAAGTGTATACAATTTGCATAATTTGCTCTTGTGAAATTATATGAAAATTCGGCTAAATTAGATGAAATTATGAATGCATGCGCAAAATGCAAATCCATCATGTTTTAGCATGAAATGCACCTTCACGAGGCCGCAATTCCTGCTAATAAAAGTGTACAAAATTAAGAGTCGCAACAATCAGTGTCATTCTGTTCTTCCTGTGCGTTCATGGCAATTTTTCACCACAATGGCACTTTCTCTGTAATTTTCTATAGTGAATGGCGGGTAATTTTAAGAAGTGGTATAACGGCGTGATTTAGGAACTTCATATAAGAAGAATAGTGTGATAACCAAACATGAATTAGACTGGCATCACTTGAATTTCACTCAGGCTTAATAATAACATGCGACTAGAGTTAGAGTATGAGAATGGAGATTCCGCCTTTGCAGCAAATTTAGGTAAATCTGTATAACTTCAGTTCTGCATCAGAGTGGCCGTGGTTACTCCAAAAACTGGCTAGAAATGCAATTAAAAGAGCTACTGCGAAGGATACCAGAATTCTACACATTGCCTTCTCAAATGAAATAATTTTCCTCAAGTATGAACAATGGAAATATATCTCCAGTTTGGCAGTACACCTTCGGAGCAGACTCCTACTTTCCGAAACATGCCATGATTGTTTCACCGGGACCCTTTAATTACCTCTTCATGAAAGTTTGACACCCTTTTTGTAGCAGTCTGTCACTCAGGTAGCCCCGCATGACATGGTGGCAAATCTGCCACTCTAATGCATTCTTAGGAATCAACACCATTTTGACAAAGTCTTCTCTTTACCAAGACTGCCCAGATGACAGACGTGACCGGCTTGCTGTAGTGGAAAGCCTACCATGCAGTCAAATTAAATATATCGTGATTTTGCTACCAGAGGGTGAACCATACATTTGACATATGGAATTTTCCTTTAACAACGCGACTATGTACCTTATAATAATCATAATATTAACATGAGCAGAGATACTAACAACAAAAACAACAACAAAAATAAAAAATAAAAAAAATAATAATAATACAAACATTATTATTTTTGTTAGTATTATTATGATGACATATTGGGCCATATGTACGAACACATTTTCCCATAGAGACAGAATGGGTGAAACCCTTTGCTACATCTGGCCCATTATCACATATTACATTACTCGTGACATTCTATGATATCATTGATAACACCACTGATTGCAGCTGAAATTACAACAATGAGGACAACATGATGCATGGCGAGGACACAAGTTATAGTTATGTCAAGGGGGCATGGTCAAGATGGCCACCTAGTATGAGGCCTGGGTTCACACTCCACGCCCTCCGCCTTCTACTTATCCTGGTCCTTTGTGTCCATCCTCACTCCACCTTTGGCACTAGTTTGAGGACCCGTGGAGTCTGAGCAAAGCAGTTAGGAGCTCTCTGTCCCGTCGGTGGAGTGAGCTGCGGCTGCCGTACTCTGCAGCAAGGGAACTGATGGCCATACCAGGGGCTCCGTCACCCAGAGTTGAGCTGAAGGAGCCATAGAGTGGTGCTGCATCTGCAGAGAAGTCTGCACACAGGCATTCATTGCCTCCCATTGCAGGTCGCTTCCAGGAGACATCAGCACTGTTGAATATGCAGTGGCCTGCCTGACCGCTCTAGGGGTCAACCAGAGAGCCCTGGCAAGGTCTGCACAGGGCCCTGATGCTGCAGGCCTGCTACAAGCATGGTCCTGGTAGCGAAGGCCAGAGAGCAGAGAGGTACGGGTGGCACCTGCTCCCCACGGCAAGACTAGCCCACCTTATCCTTCTACCTAAAGAACATTGATATCTCCTCTGAGATACAGGGAAAGATGTTGAGGCCCTTCTGGGAAGCGGATCATGACTGACGGGCCACCATTACTAACTCAGCCAGCACCAGAGGAGATGCAGCTCTGAGGCTGGTGCATCCCCCACATAGGAGAGAGCACACAGTTTGATGCGGAGAAGGAGGGAGGGTCTCACCTGGAGCCCATCAACTGGCGCACAGCCACACCATGAGACACCAATCAATGACAGAGGTGACATAGTGCATCAACACTCACCCACCCAAGTGGTTGTCGGACACATACCCTCAATTATAGCTTCAGCTCTGTGTCTTTGCTCCATCCATCATGAGGAAACCAAAGGGTCTGATAATTGAGGGACAAGGCAGGCTACCAGATAATGGTGCACTTAATGTGAACCCTGATTTTGTGCTGCCCACTGCTCCAGAAACCACAATGCAAAATCGCAATACCAACCTGAGGACATATTAAAGGTGATTCAGGACGTGAAGTCTACCCAGGAGCCGAAACTAGATGCAGTGGCAATAGAATTGGAGCTGTTAAGGGTGGTCCACAGGAAATGCACATAATGTTGGAAACTAACAAATCAACACTGGTGATGTTTCACATCTCAATGCATGACATGCAATCCAAATCAAAGACCTCCAAGAGGAAGTTTGCTTTCTTAACTGAAGGCAAACAACATGGAAGGGCTATCTTACAGAAATAATGTGTGCATCATCCACCTTTGGGAACAGACCGAGGGCCTCAGTATCGAAATGTGCCTTGCGTTCTAGTTTCTGGATACAGTATTGGCCCGCAAGAAATCTCACTTCTTCTCAGTGGAGAGCGCAGACACAGTACCTTTCCCCATGGCACGCCCTAGACTGGTGGTGGTGTGGCTCTTTAATTATCAAGATAGAGACCACATCCTGCAGGCGTCCAGAACATTCGAGCCCTGGGTGGTTGCGAACAGTAAGGTGAATATTTACCTGGATTACACATGAGAGACACAGTGTAGCAGATAATCATTCTGTGAGGTTAAGCAACACCTCGGAAAATTTAACATAAGATATGCTCTGATATTTCCAGCCAAACTTCATATCACGGACGAAGGGAAAGTTGAATTATGTTTAACTACGACAGAAGCACAGATGTGGCTGGACACTAAAAGGGGGCCCGCGGATAGGGAACAAAATGATTCTGCTGATCGCTGGCAGACCTGGACACATAAGAAACATCATTGCAGGTGACTTTGGGCCGCCAAATCTGAGAACAAGCAGTGAAGGAGTGAGCAACGATGACAGAGGAAATTGAATGGTACACCACTCCCAGAACATCGACCTCGGGAAATGAGCAGGAATTGCATAGTAACATGGATAGTGTTGAGCTGGAAGAAATTGTGTCAACCTTGCAATAGGGCTCTGCCCTCATGCCAATGGCAGTGGTTTTCATCAGGTGACAGAGGAGCACTTGCATATCTTTTGTTGATGTGATGAACAGCCCCTATTGGAACAGGGTATTGGGCATAGAAACTGTTTGGGGAGGATGTTGGGTGGGAGGGAGATGATCAGGGATGATGCATGGTTGGTTGGGGGCAGGTGGGAAGGGGTACTAAGAGCAGGGCATGGCCTCCTAACGCCTCCACTGAACACCGAATGGACATGGAACTTTGGCTCCAGGTAAAAGCGGCAGTGTTATGTTGAGGCATATTCCGAGTCCTCAATTAGCGTAGGGGAATTGGGAACTTCACAGTTTTCATATTAAGTGCATATGTTGAAAACCCGGCCAATGCTGCACTGCACCTAATCAATGGAGGCCTCATACAGAGGCAGAGCGGTAAATCCTTAGCAGTACAGAAACATCATTTCAGATACAAATACGGGTACCCCCCTCGCAATACAAAATACTAACATTGAATGTCAGAGGGCACCCCCACCAAGCATTACAGAATGCAAGCTTACCTCAAGCATAGATGCATAGTTTTTGCATCCTTACAGGAGACTCACATGTCAGCTGCGGAACTTACCAAGCTGTGAAAGCGATAGTGTGGCACAGTAGTGGGCATTACATTCTCCAATTATGCCAGGGGCATACTAATTTGAGTTACTCCTAGGAATGCATCCTATGCAGCTATCATATCAAATCCATTAGTCACTTAGGGGGTTATTAAAACTTTGGAGGAGGTGTTAATCCGTCCCAAATGTGACGGATATACCACCAGCCGTATTACGAGTTCCATAGGATATAATGGACTTTTAATACGGCTGGTGGTATATCCGTCACTTTACCGTCACTTTTGGGACAGATTAACACCTCCTCCAAAGTTGTAATAACCCCCTTAATATGATGCTGCCAGGGCTTGGCCTCAGGGAGACGGCAACTCTTAAAATCTCTTTTTCTGTGAAGATGCCGTTAAATACAGATTTACTGCTGAGACTCTCATGGAATTGGCCCACTTTGGGATTTTTTTTTACCACCATGGGAAAATCCCTACTGCTAGCACGTGCCCATCAATGTGCAGAAACCAAAAAGGGGGAGGCAGCACCTAAAGCAACATTGCTAACTAAGTGGCTGACTCATCCACCCAAATGTTGACCCCGATCAAGACCAAAGAGGACAACTATCTGCTGCACTAGCATTTATATATGAGACCGGATGTAGTGGCAGAATATTAGGACACTGCCATAAGGGGAAGGCGCCGAGTGGTGGCGGATATTGCATTGCAGGGCACTTGTATTCTTATTTTAAAGTCTTAAAGAATTTTTTACATATATTGTTTTACATTCTCTTATTTTATATTTTCCTGTATATTTATCACACTTTTTTCAAATAATAATTTTCAGCAATCATGCAACAAACAATTATTAATTCATGTTCTGCAGGCACCCTACACTCCATATAGATAGTGACCTCCAGCTACACAACACCTTTTAATAAGCACTTTTCAGTGAACCCTGATTTTATAATCTTAGTAGACTCAGGGAACCTTATAAAATGTGTTATTAACATGCTCTGTGAGGATTTTGCATTTTATATTTTTAATGATTCCCAGCCATATAACACTTTAAAAGAAGCACTTTTTTCTGTGATTTATATTTACAATCGTCTAAGAGAACTTTATGTAAAGGTGTGATCAAAGGTTTTTGAAGAACTCTGCATTTTATGATGAACTGTAATTTTAAGTTTGTCGCAGTCCTAATAATTTTCATGCATTGTGTTTTGCAAAGTGTTGGAAAATGGGTTATTGGTAAGGGCAGGTAAGTACCTACACTTAGCAATAGGCCACTAACCTCCACTTAGGTCCAGTCAGGTCTCAGTAAATTAAACCTAGCTCAACCCTTGGTAGCTTAGCAACGAGCGACAAGGCTTAACTGAGGAGACAAAGGGGGTCATTCTGACCCTGGCGGTCTATGACCGCCTGGGTCGCGGATGACTGAAGCACCGCCAACAGGCTGGCGGTGCTTCAAAGCCCATTCCGACCGCGGCGGTAAAGCCGCGGTCGGAAAACCGGGTCCGGCGGTTTCCCACCGGATTTCCCCCGGCTGGGCTAATCCTCCATGGCGGCACTGCTTGGGGATTCCGACCCCCTTCCCGCCAGCCTGTTCCTGGCGGTGAAGATGGCGGGAACAGGTGTCCTGGGGCCCCTGGGGGCCCCTGCACTGCCCATGCCACTGGCATGGGCAGTGCAGGGGCCCCCTAACAGGGCCCCAGCATGCTTTTCACTGTCTGCTTAGCAGACAGTGAAAAGCGCGACGGGTGCAACTGCACCCGTCACACACCTGCAACATCGCCGGCTCCATTCGGAGCCAGCTTCAGTGTTGCAGGCCGCCTTCCCGCTGGGCCGGCGGGCGCTAACAATGTAAGCGCCCGCCGGCCCAGCGGGAAGGTCGGAATAGCCCCAGCGGTCTTTCGACCGCGGAGCGGCCATATGGCGGTTCCCGCCTGGGAATGAGGGCCAAAGTGTAAAGCATCCAAATATCACAAAACAGTAATTAAATAAAACACAGGAAACAGTTTAAAAATCCAAAATCAATTTATAAACATGGGAAATACTTTTAGCTTTAAAATGACAACAAAATGAATAAAATCGGATAAGGGGAACCGGAGATATGAATTTTTAAAGAATTATTGCTTTCTAGCGCATAAAAACAAAAAGTGCCAATCTGGTCATTTGGTCGCACCTCGACCGGGGCAAAGTCAAAGTTTAAGGCCGACCGCGATGGAGCCCGGCTTGGCTACAGCCCGCGGGAGGCCTCGGTCAAAAGTTTACCTTAGGACTTAGTCGTTTTTTGGAAGATTTTCTTCAGCGGGACGAACCTGCCAGTCCAATCCGACCTCCTGGAACTCTTCCTCGGATACGTGTCGCGGGAGCCCTCGGTGGAGATTTTTACCTTTGGACTTAGTTGTTTTTTCGAGGTGAAAATCCTTTGACCGGGGCAAACCTGAATCTTGATCCGACATCCTTGGAGCCCTCCTCGGATATGCTGGCTGGGAGGTCCCGGTCAACTTCCTACGTTCGGCCTTAGGGCTAGATGTATGAAGCGTTTTTGCATTCGCAAACGGTGCGAATGGCTGTTTGCGAATGCAAAAATGCCTTTCAGTATGTATGAAAGGCATTCGCTGTGCAGTTTTAAGGAATCGCTAAAGTAGCGATTCCTTAAAATTGCGAGCCCGTTTAGAGAATCGCAAATTGCGATTCTCTAAATAAGAAATCACAAATAAGGAATCCTTATTTGCAATTTCTAAACCACATGTATCAAGCTTTTCCTTAATGCGAATTGGGCATTAAGGAATCGCTATTACCACCAAGTTGAACTTGGTGGTAAGCATGTGCAAATTTTAAAAATGCATTAAAAATGATTTTTTTTAATTGACATGTAACGCACACATGCGCCTTTGGCATGTGTGCGCCTTACATGTCCTTAAAAAAATTATTGGGGTGCAGCAGAGGGGTCCTTAGGCCCCCAGCACCCTGGGTTTTGCATTTCCCAAATTTGCGAATTCCAGTTAGGAATTCGCAATTTGGGAAATGCAAAAAAATCGCAAATATGGGCCTACAGGCCCATAGGTGAGAATGGGGCCGGTATCGCAATTTTTAAGAAATCGCTATTACCGAATTGCAAATATGATACATACCATTTTGCGATTCAAAAATTGCGATTTCTTTAAAATCGCTAATAGAGAATCGCAAAATGGTTTGTTGATTCATCTAGCCCTTAGTCTCTTTTTTTGGAGATTTTCTTCACCGGGACGAACCTGCAAGTCAGGCCGGGTTGCGGTTGAGGCAAGCCGGCTAGAGTTGCCGCGGCGGGTCGGTCCATCTATGGAGCTTTTTTCAAAAAGTTCCCCAAAGTTCTCCAAACTTCTGGATCTTCTTTCAGATATTCTTTTAAGGTTCTTTTGAGGTCCACAGTTCACCCCAAGTTTCCAGAAGCTCTGAGATGCTCCTTGGGGGTGTGGACTACAGCTCCCAGAATGCACCTGGTGCAAACTCCTTTTTGGCCACTGGGCAGTGGTCAGCTGGTTGGTTTCTTCAGGAGTTGGTGCAGGGGACTCTGGTTAGCAAGTTTTCACCTGTAGCAAACAGGGTGTCCCTCCTTGAACTAGTTGAAGCCAGGCAAATTCCTTCTTGTGGTGAAGCCAAAGTGTGCAGCTGGTGCAGTCCTCCAGAGTGCAGGGTCCAGGTGCAGGGCAGGGGTCCAGCAGGGCAGTCCTTCTTCTTCTGTAGTCCTTCCTTGTTGGAATCTGATGGGGATCTGAGGTATGGGTGCAGGTCTGCCAGTTTTATCCCTGCTCCTCGGTGAAAAACAGGGGGGTCCTGGTTCTCCAATCAGGGGCAGGGTCCTTCCCCTTGTGATGACCACTTCCTGGGAAGTGTGGCAAAAATCTATCCCAGGGAGCAACGTTCCTCAAAAATCCATCATGGCTGAAAGTGATTTTTGGAGGTTACATCTGGCTGAGCCCACCCACTGGTGTGGCTAAAAATCTTAAACACACCCCTCTCCTGCCCTCTCCTAATCTAATCAAGGGGGCACCTAATTGTCTGGGTTTGCAGGATGTGAGGGTGTTGCTGGGTTGCTCCAAATGTCCTTCTCTGCCTTTGAAGACCAGTTTGGCAGCCCTCCCCCTTCCTGCTTCCCCATCTGCTGAGGGGAGCTCTCCTCCCCCAGGCACATCTCTTTGTGCTGAGCCAGGCCACTTCACACCTCATCAAGGCAGCCTTGCCAGGCTGCCAGAGGCTGGCCAATCAGAGCATAGCAGCAAAATCACTGCAGGGCTGAAGTTGGCAACCTTTCAGGTTAAGTTTAAAACTCTTTACCTGAACAAGTTATATTAAATCCCACAACTAGAAGTTGTGGGATTTATTATAACAATTAATTTGACACCAAACTTCTGGTATCTGCTACTTAAGGGGATTTTTAAAATTAAAATAAAGTCTCCCCATTCTAGCCAATGGAGGCCATTCACTACAATGAGGGAAAACAAATTTGGCTGTTTTACCTCACCAGGGCTTATAAAACTATAGTTACATGGCACCCAGCCCTAGGGGCACATAGGGCACACCTTAGGGGTGCCTATATGTAAAAATAATGTAGTTTAAGACTTTGGAACTAATTTTAATTCCAAAGTCGAATTTGCATGTAACTTTAATTTAAAAGCAGCCTGAAAGGCAGGCCTGCCTTTAAAATGACACTGGGCACCTCCTATGCTGGGGTCCCTAAACCTCCATTCCCTACCATATACTAGGGACTTATAGGTAGGTTAATTTTGCCAATTATAATTAGCCTAATTTTCCTATCCACTTTACACAGAGCACTGGCCCTGGGACTGGTAAGCAGTACCTAGGGCACAGCCAAGAGTCAGTAACCACCAGTACCTGTTTAAAAAGTTTGGGGGTGACCAGGGCAAAAAGGAGGACTTTCCTACACAAAGTTTTTAAATAATCATGGAAATAAAGATTTATTCATGCTAATTTGAGTTGCACTTGGGGTCCCATTTCAGATGTCAAAGACCAGGGCAGACTGGGCCTGTAGTTACATGATTCTAAATGGGTTTTAGACAGAGAGTGAATATCGATGAAAGCAGCATATACTCCCAACACAAATGTTGCAGCCTTTGTCAACACACTCACTACCCCTGTGCTTTCGGACCATACCCTACGGTGTATATGAGAAGGGGATTTCAGTGCAATACTGGACACTAATATTGACAGACCTATTCCCCCCCATTCCTGTGGCCTACCCAGTGATACTCCATGTCTGACCCGGGGCCGCATGCAGCCCTCCTGACCTTTGCATGCGCGCCACCTAGTCAACAGCAGCACTATCCTGCAGTTTACTCGACTCACACTAACATCAACAAGATGTTGTTTAAACAAGCAAGCATTTATTTAAAGGATAATTGATGTTAAAGAAAGGAACTGACTAGAGTGTCCCCCCCCAGCTGAACTTTATTGACACTTTCATTTTTAAAGGCATTTTGCAGCAAAAGTGTAAAATTATGATAGTCTCTTCAAAGTTCAAAAAGTATTCTTCATTAACACACAGAACAGTTTCACTTTAGTACATTAGCTTATATCAGTACCCTGAGAAGTATTTTTCAAAAGTGATAGTTTTCAAACTTGAATTTGGAAACATTCATTCCCCACCACACACACTCTGACAACAATGCTAATAGTGAACTAAGAGGCAAGTCAGTGGTTATGTCCACTGTTTGGGTGGACTGGGTTCCTTTTATGCATAAAAAACATAATAGAATATTAAATCAAACACAAGAGATGCTTTTGTACAGCGCACTTCTCCTGATATCCTGTATTTCGAGGTCCTCATATATGAAAGTAAAGAAAAAGGAGCGATTGTGAACTAAAACAATCACCTAGGATCACACAATTTGGTTAAGTGGGGACACTGGGATTAATCCCATGTTTTCTGGTTTCTCCGTGTGCAATTCAGTCACTAGATGTATATGTGTTGCTTTATCTACATCCACCTTACCACCACCCCATCTTGCTGGCATTAACGCAGCCCTTGGCCCCATCACAGACCAAACTTTTTGGCCCCTGGGAAAATATTTGAGAGTACCCATGATCTCTATCATTGACACAATGGGTGAAGGAACGGTTTGGTCATGGAGGCACGGAGGGCTCTGCAGCAACATGATAAAGAGTACTTGTTTTACTCCTTGATGCATGCTCTACACACTAGAATAGATCTTCTCTGCTACTGATTTCAGGTGTTCCACATTTCTATCACAAATGCAGAATGTGAGCACTCTAGTTGCTCATTAGAACACAGCAGGAGGATGAAGTAGGGGTAATCAACTGTCATACGACTGCTTCTTTTGAAAGTATGTCTTACTCAGAAGTTCAAACTTTAGTCTCAAAAGGTTGATGAAGATAGTGTCACTAATATGTTCTTATTTCAGTTTCTGGACCACCTTCTATGAAGTCGAAGAGAAAATCATGATATAATTTTTTTTTTCTCAAACAAGATACATTAATTCTTAACAGAAGACCAGCATTTTTCACTGGGTAAAATCACATTAGAACACATCAAAATTCCTAAGATTAGTATGGTACCACCATCAAATGATTTATATCACAACTAAAATCGATTATCACTCTTTATATGCGCTCTCTTTCTGACCCTCAAAACCTGCAATTCACTACAGTGCATTTCAATAGGGGTCATGACCATGACCTTGAGTCCTGTAATGGCTGCCACAGCACGTTGTCCATGTCATGGCCATCAAATTATAGGGGAGCAGGAGTCAGTTTGAGACCACCTTACATGCCCCTTGGGGTCACCCTGACGACTTCTATATTTTCTTTTATTCATTTTCAAGTCACAGTTAGCATGTCCCTGAGTCCTGTAATGGCAGCCACAACATATTGTTCAAGTTATGGTCAGCCAATCAGGATTGACTAGTCCCTTTAAAGTTCATAATGGGAACTTCCCCATAAAAATTCTATTTGGGAATTAATGTAGGAAATAAATGTTGCACTCTCCCTTTTTTGGACCCCATTTGATGGATCACCACAACACTTTTCAGGAAAGAGTTGAAGTGGCTGAACTTTTCTTCTGAAAAGTTTTCTGTAAAGTAGTTATACACCACCAAATGTATTCGTGAAACAATACATGCTCCCCAAAAACACACTCAACCTAGCTTACAATAAAATACTAGCCTGCCCTTACTTTGCAGAATGATTCACAATACAATTGTTGAGTGACATCTTCGCATCTCAGGTTTTGTTTTATATTCTCTCTGCACCTGAAAAATTGAGCCACGATCCTCTTTCGACAAAGACACAAAAACATCTAATGAATGAATGAATGAAACCAGTACTTTTAAAGAATACCTTTTGCCTAAAGGCAGGTACCGTGGCATTGAAATTGTAAGCCAGAGAAGTAAAAAGAGAGAAAGTAAAAAGATAGAGCACTTAAACTAAAAAGTGACTTTTAACCTTAACCTTAAAGATGCTTACATAAGTAGTAGTTGCAAGAAGTCTAATACATTGTTTCCCATTTTCCATTGCACTTCCTTGCCTTCCACTAGATTTCTCATAGTCCCTAGTGATACGTCAGCAATTATTTTTTTAAAATATATTTTCCTTCCACTGCCTGCCTGATATAGGTCTCTTAGGTAGTAGGTGTGCATCATTCATTTTTTAAGGATTATGTAATTTTCTCCTACACCCCCTGCCTGCCATCGATGCACACCAGCATTCATTTTCTATGGGTTATTTCATTTCCCTCTGCACCTCCTAACTGCCATGGGTGCCTGGTGTATATCAGGATTCATTTTATAAGGATTATGTCATTTTCCCTACCACCTTATACCTGCCATAGCTGCACACCAGTATTCATTTATTAAGGAGTATGTCATTTTCCCCTGCACTCCCAGCCTGCCATAGGTAGACACTAGCATTCATTTTTTTAAGGATTAAGGGGGTCATTTTGACCCTGGCGATAAAAACCGCCTACCACCGCCAAAAGACTGTCGTCGCGGCTACCAGCCGTCAGCCAGATTAGGACCCCAGCCGGATTTCCGCCAGAAGGATGGCAGAAATCCAGCTGTGGCCATGATGGCTGATAGCGGTAAGGTCGTGCTGTTGCCAGCAGCAACACCATGCCAGTAGACCACTGCAGACCGTATCATGACACATTATGCAGCCTGGCGGAGTTCTGCTGGCAGTCGCTGCTGCTGGCAGCAGCGTCCCGTCTCCTGCTGGTGGACCCCCTGACAACAGGTAGGTCATGTGAGTGCGTGTATGTTGTGTTGTGTGAATGCGTGTGTGCTTATATGTACGTAAGTGTGTGTGAATGGGTGTATGCATGCGTGGATGAATGTGGGAATAAGTGTGTGTTTGCGTGTGTTCGTGTGTGAATGAAGGTGCGTGTATGAAGAGGGGGTCTGGAGGGGAGAGGGGGAAACCTGGGGAGGGGGGCGGGGAAGAACCCTATCAGTGACAGGGAAGGGATTCCCTGTCACTGATAGTGCCTACCGCCATGGTTTTCGTGGCGGTAAGGTTGCACAAAAACCATGGCGGTTATAATCCCGCAGGGGGGCAAGTGACTGCCGCTGGGCTGTAGAGTGAAGTCTCCAGCCCGGCGGTTGTTACCGCTGTGGCAGTCGGTGTGGTACATTGGCAGTTTGGCTTTAGCCAAACCGCCAACATCTTAATATTGAGAAAAGTACCGCCAGCCTGTTGGCAGTACTTTTCTCCACATTAACGCCATCCGCCGGGGTCATAATGACCCCTATGTCATTAAAGTTTGAACTGGCATAAATCCATCATGGAAGCTATGATATATAAACTTGAGCATAAAAATGAGGCACATGTCAAGAATTACATTTTAAATTTTTTGGGAGGCTGGGTCAGAAGGAAAGAATATTGGAGAGAAGTACTAGTAGGAGGTGACTGAGTGGGTACTGGGAAACACACCTTTTTTCAGTATGTAATGCACTGAAAAAAATTGTAATGGCGCATTAACCAAAGCAGACGCACATTGTACAGGCAACACAGCAGTGAAGAATTGAACAATGCTTTAGTTAGGTCACGTGTGGTAAAATGCTGTGGGCAGGGAGGTGATGATGATGGGTGGGATGTCTGCCTCACTTAGCAAATGCAGTATACTTAATTTGTCAATAAGCAAACAAGGTAATTTATCACTCATCCCTGCCACCAGTAGGACCCTCCTTCCTATTGCCTGGGCCTCCTCTGTCACACTCCTTGTCTTATCACTGGCACTGGCTCCAGCACGGGTGGTCTGAACAGCTAGAAACAAAAATACAAATTATTCATTCAAAACACCAGATTCACTACCAAAGTGATTACTATTTTGAACTGCAATAGCAGTACCTCACTTCAGTTTGGTTAGCAGTATCTTCCATTCAAAACTATCACTTTGGGAGCTTTGTAGGTTGACAACATGTTAGAAAAGCCAGAAAATATTAATGAGTGTTCATGTATTCTGACTGATGGATTTGTGTAGAAAATGTATTAACCTAGAGAAAAATAATGCATGCATTTGAAAATGTGATCACGATGAGTGGCCGTCAATGTTCACGAAGTATACTTATTAATGGCATGTTAACATGAAATATGGAGTCTGTGTTTAATTAATGTAGTAGTACATCATATTATAGGTTATGCATTATGTAATTGTTTTGTTAATTGAAAGTCTTAACTTAGCGGAGGTCCTGGACTACTTGCATGGCCTACTGTCAAGCTGTATTTCTAAACCGATTAATAAAATGGCTGTCTTAGAGAATTAAATTGTGATTTTCCACTGTACTGTCCAAATATGCTCATAGCTAAAAGTCTTTCTCATGAGAACCGATTGCTAGAAGATGCTGTTCTTGCTAAATGTAACAATATAAGTGTAGTGTGTGTAAGGCTGACTTTCTCAGGAGGAGAACAATAGAGACACTGACTCGGAGTATAAGCTGCAACAATATTGTTACCTGACGAGCCGGATGATGAGGACATTACAAGAGAAGCCGATCAGTCACATGTGAACGGAGTACTAGTAGAAGTTATAGATTTGATGTTTTAGTTTTATTGGACAAAGTGTGAATATGTGATCCCTTGACCAATAGGGACTTGGGAATTAGTTTTAGGAAATCTAACTTAGCCGGACTGCACAAAGAGGAGATGTGCCATTCTCCCCAATTTTCTTGAGGGTTTACCTCTATTCATTCGAATTGCTTAAAGACTTTGCATTATATGAACTTTGATGCTGAATCCTGATGCCTTGCTGACCGAACTGATGTCCTGATGAAGAAGACTATCTTAGCTAGCCGATCCATTTGAGGAGAGGTATACTATTACTGATGTGTTTCTTAAGAATGTTTGCTCTTCCTTTCTAGGTACCAACTGCACTATTTTGATAGAGCCATAGTTAGATGTTTTCCAAATTTGTGTTTACTAAATTGTTTTGCGTGAAGCCCAACATGCTGATGCTAATCTGGTGTTATCAATTGCACTGTAACTTTAAAATGTAAAGTGGCTCACGTTTCTATTAGATTACTCTTCTTTCGCTGCTTTGGACAGCCAGTGATGTTTCTGTATGTGTATTATTTGAATTGAGATTATTTTACATGACATTAGCATTGTTAATATAGGGAAATAAATATGCTAACTTTTACTGAAGGTGTGGTTATTTGTGACTGAAAGGTCATGGTGTGTGATAATTACTGACTCCAGTTGATTACTAGTGCTATTGATTATCATTGATTATTGATGTTATTGAATAATTATTGATTATTGATCTGTATGTACTGGAGATATGGTGGGAACACCTTAATTACGAGTGAAAAGGCTCACCGACCTTTTCGCGTCCCCTTGTAAGTTTACTTATTAAGGTCAGACACACTAACATTTGCGTTTGTCATACAGCAATTTACAGGGCAGGTAATTTCTCCAGTGAAAGAATAAACATACTGGTTGGTCGTTTTAGTTCTCAGCACAGTATTTCCATCTCATTTAAGTGTCTGTCTTTATTAGGTTCCGTCCCTAGTAATATTTCTCCTCTTTTGTTTTCTAGCTCAAATAAAGAGCACGCTGGAAGGATTCCAGGAAAACAGTGTTATATGTATTGGCCTTAACATATCTGAAAGCCTTTTTCATTAGCTTTCTCTCTTATAAATTAGAAGGGACTTGGAAAATGTCAGTGGCAAAGAGATAGAAGGTCACCTCCAGACCCGGGACACTGCAGATAGTCGTGTTACAGTGCATCCCCTTCGAGTTAGTTACTTTTGCCTCAAAAGACATAAAAAACGAGATCTGAAAAAGGTAAGGAAGAAATATACACATCAGCAACCGCCCAAAAAAGTCAAAATGTAGATGACAAGGTATGAAAGGAAATTTTGGTTCTTCAAGGAACATTCAAAATTCGGGTTCTCTTGGCTATCTACTTTGTATTCACTTTCATATTGTTTTACGACAACATCTGTACCAGAATCATGGAGAGACTCGGTTATTTTCCCACTTCATGTAAATGGTTATTAAGGTGGCCCAATGAACTACTGTTTTATTCGTGTTTCTAGATGAGGAGGCTAAACGCTAAACAAAGATTTTGCTCTGCGAATTAAAATCATGGGTATAGGCAAAACCAAAAAACTTTCCTACTTTTCAGTCAGGATTTTGCCCTAACTGTGTGGTCATTGAAAATATCTTGAAATGTCTCTCCTGATCAACCAAACAATCCTTGACTTTAAAGAGGTCATGTACTTCGGTTTTACAGGCTATATTGGTGTCTTAGATTCTGTGGATAGGAACTCAGTGAAGAAGAAGAACCGGAGTACTCCTTTGCCTTTATTATATGCACTTCAGTCGTTATGTGAACAGTTGGTGCACGATCAAGTTAGGGAACAAAAACGCAGTGCCTGAGGAAAACGTGCACCAACAGGGGCCTGAAGCAGGAGCATAGCTATCAGTGGTGCAGCTATTGTAGTGTCCCCATGGCTCAGAGGTAGGAAGGGTCCCAGGCTACTCTGTATTTGCTGCAATTATTTTAGAGGTCATACGTTCACATATTTTTAAACACAGAGGGGCATTTTTACAAGAAAGTGGTGCATCAGCTACATTAGCACAATGGCGTCAAAATGTTTGACACTACTGTGGCGCATTGGTCGACTAGCGCCATAAATTATGGCACTAGTCCAGCAATATGGGGGGAGGCCATTGGAGACAACGGGAGAGTCAGCTTAACACCTGCCTTGGGCAACTGTTGAAAATGACTGTTGAAAATGACTGGAAAAATGGCATAGTGAAATCTCGTAAATTTCACTGCACCATTTTTCTGGGCCTCCTAACGAGGGAACGCCCCCCTTGCATACATTAATGCTGGCGCAGGCATACTGTGGCACAATGGGTTACAGATTGAAGCAATGTTTGCATTCCACCACTTCGTAAATCTGGTGTGGGAAAAAGGCCTCTTTGATGCCGCCTAATCGTAAAAGAAGTTATGCTAGAGCAGCGCATGGAGACGCTAAAGGCTTGTAAATATGGCCCAGAGTGCACCTGGCAGGGGAGGTTCAGTGGGGTGCATGTGAATAGGAGATAAGAAAGAAATTGAGAACAGGCAGGAAATAGATGAGAGAAAATGTGAGTTTGTAAGAAAGGATAGGAAGAGAGGGAAAGTTGACAGAATGGGGGAAGGGGTTACTGATGAGAGAGGGAAAGACAATAGGGGTAATCAAAAGGATCTTAGGAAGAGAACGGGCTAAAAACAAGGATGTCTGGGAAAGGAGAACAGGGACGAGAGTAACACAATAAAGGGATAAGGAGGCCTGAGTGAAAGGGGAGAAGGAGATGAGGGGAGGGGAAGAGAGAGGGAGAAGAGGATGGAAAACAGGTATAATAAGGAACTTGGGGGTCTGTAAGACAGAATGCAGATATCATTAGTACAGTAGGTGCAGTGGTACCAGGATCTATAGATGTGAGGTGATTACGGCGTCTTAATAGTGTCTATTTTAATATATGGACCCCACTTTTCATGCCTGCATACCCCCCAGGCTACACCACTGGCTGAAACAAAGGTTCATCTTAGCTCTTATGTTTTTTTTAACTCTCAGCATTGCTGGCCGAGCTGAGCCTAGTAAGGCTAATAGTTTCTTCCCAGAACTCTTTTTATTCCTCTACTACAATATGACAATTATGAAAATATGCTCTCTAGGTGTACTTCTATTGTAATACGCCAGTCATGGTTATATTCTGATGACAGCAATTTTAGATCTGACATCTAATGATTTCCAAAGCGATTTGATAGAACTTGATATGTATAATTTTACAAACCAATTAAAGTTCAGTACTCAAGACCACAAAAATAGTAAAGAGAGCAAATTTGTTACAGCAGGCAAAATGATTGCCAACGTGATAAAATCTAGCTAGTTAAGAAAATCGTCCCAGATGCGCAAAGCCCTTTTGCTATCACAAAATGTATTTTCTTCATGTACAAAAGCCCTTTCCTGAGTCAAAAAAATATTTGTATGTTGGCAGCCTCGAGGGACGTACCTTCCTATGAAATTTTTCAAGAGCAGCCCTGGTTCATTCAAGAAAGATCGGCTGCTTTTTTTATTTTCTTATAAAATGTGTTTAGTTTCTAAAATGCACACATACGGTTGGTGGACTGTGTCCCTTGCCTGCCACCATCGCTGTGATGCAGCCAGTAACAGGGTGTCACCAAGTGCAACATGCCTGATAAATATTATTTGGGCAGGTCATAGGTTGATTCACAAAATGCTATTTTTTCCATAAAAAGTTTATGCACAAATTGCGACCACTTTTTCCAAATAGAATAATAGTTTTTCAGGCCCTTGGTTTGAGAAGGGTTAGTGATGTCACTTGCCCCCTCTGAAAACAAATACACTCTCTCTAACATGAGCTTTAAAGTGATTGCATTCTAGAATTCCATGCTTACCCCTGTTTTTAGCTTGGAATAAAACAAAATTACTGCCAGAATTGTTTTATGGTTCTGAGGGTTTTTAGGATAAATTAGCTTAAAAGTATGACTATGTGTATTTTGGGAAGTATAGAACTCTATTTTGCTTACCTACATACACAGTACATGGGTTTTGAATTCAGTCTTCTGAAATAACTTTTTTTTCTCAGCATACTTCATTAACAGCTACTTCCGAATTCATTGTGCCATACATAGATCATTGAAAAAAGATTTTGTGTGAAATAAAGTGCCTTAGGGCCTCAAGATGATGCAGGAAAATGTAATAGAAATGCTACAATGCAGTAACTCACACTACAATTCAAAACCTAAGTTATTATTTGGAAAGTTTCTGCCTCATTACAAGTTTAGCGTCCCACTCACAGGGAGGAAGCCACCGCCAAGGCGGTGGCGTCTCCCCCACCCTACTACAATTTTCCTACCGGTCCGACCAGCGGGAGCCTTGCAATAGAGCGTTCCCTCAGGTCAGACCGGCAGGAACAGTGCTACAAGATAGCACTTGGCTCCTTTAAAGAAGCCAAGTGCTGTCTAGCAGTACAGAGAGGGCTGACCAGCACCCTTTGAATGCGCATTCCAATGATGCTGGGCAATGGGCATGGGCAGTGCAGGCCCCCCACTGTTGCCATCAGCAGACCCTCACGCCAGCCTTTCCATGTCAGTAAAACCACCATGGAAAGGCTGGTGTTGAGGGGAGTTGTAATCAGACAGGTGGCTCTGTGTTCAGCATCGTCCAGGTGCTCCAAAATTTGCTTCTTAGCTTTATGTACAGTACTACCCACATACATCAACGGGAATACAAGACAGTAAACAGAAAACTCAGTATTGCACATTGTAAATATTCAAATGGAAAACAATCTCATAGTATTAAGAACCATAAATTCGAAAGAATCTTGACTAGCTCTACATGCTTTACATTTCCCACAACAGAAGAAACCCACATTTTGTTTGCTGGGGATGTCATTAACAATGTGATTCCTGCTGAGTACATCTTTTAAAGATTGACTTCTCCTAAATGTGACCTGCGGAAATACACTCAAATATTTCTTAAGGGTATCATCTGTATGAAGGACATGCCGATGTTTCTTGAAGATATTCTTAACCCTCCTAGCTTGTACAGAATAGGTGGTTATAAATCTGACTCCTCAATCTTTCTCTTCCTGGTCCAATCTCTGTCCACAAAGCATGCTCTGTCTAGAGACTGAAGTCAGCCCTGTCACCCATGTAAGAGTTATATAGAATGAGATATGTTCCAGAAATAATTGGGCACTTGATAATTGTAAACAGAACAGATGATAGACGGAATTCTGAACAATGCAAACATTCACCCCCAGTCACAAAGATCTGGGTTTAATCCATCGTTTTTTTGCTCACCACGCCACCCCAGTTTGGACCCAGCCATTTGCAAATCAGTCTTGACCCTGTTCCCTGTGGGAACAGTCCAACCCAGATCTGTGACTGGGGGTGAATGTTTTATTTGGTCTACATTCCGTCCATCAACTGTTCTTTTTGCACTTGATAATTGTAACATCTATGAAGTGCATTGCATTTGTTATATGTTATATATATATATTATTCAGTTATTGTTAGAAAAATTAGATAGAGATTCTCCATTTCCATTCACAAAATTACACTGAAAATAGAAGCCAATATAGCCTAAATGTATGTTAATATGTATATCAGTAGGCAGTTAGTTATAGTTAGATCCGATCTGCTTTTCCACAGATGGGTGGTTTTGGTTTGCTAATAAATGTGGCACCTTTTCACAAATCTTAGCAAAACTTTAAAAAAAAGTTCATCCACCGGAGCTCCTTTCTTGTAAGTTTTGGGGTGAACTGTCAAGTGAGGGCTGAGAAAAAGGGAGGTCCCAAAATGTAAAATCCCCCTGCATTTTACAAAGACTTCTTTAGACATGGCTACAGCAGAATCTGCTGAAGAGAATGACACCAAATTCTTGGCTGCAGATTGTGCTTTTTGGGATTTGGTGTAAATCTATTCAGTAGGTTTGGGGAAATTAAGAATCAAAATAATTGTATATTTGGATGGTTGGACTCAGGAGAATTCTGCAGGATTCTGAGGGAGCACAAATTAAATTTTTTAGCCTTGTGGTTCGTCAAGAGGCCTGTTTTTCCCATGATACTTCATACACCCATGGGTGCTAGAGGCTCCTATCAGTCTTGCAAGAGCAAGCACTCTGATTGACTGGCTGTTGGAATGTTAGATATCAAATCACAGCCATTATTCTTTACTGTGAAAAATTTGAGGTGTTGTGGAAATTAAATAAAAAAGCTATATAAAGGGGCAGCAGAAAGGCATGCTGCCTCCCTATATTTAGAGAGGAGGTGTCTAAGGGGTAACTGCTGTGAAGAAAATTTATGTTTATTGTTTTCAACTCATTTTTACGATCTTGTGGGACTCCCACAAGATTCTGAATAGTAAGATGGGGTAGGTGAGTTCTGAATACATTCCATTAGTAGGAATGCATATTGTGGTCACTGTTTTTGAGCAAATGTGTGTAAGAGATAAGTATTGTGATGAATAGATGGTTACTTCCTATTTCCCCCCCCAAAAAAATTAAGATCTTCTGAGAGTCTCGCTGGATTGTGAACAGTAGAAAGGAGTAAGTGAACAGCATACACTGTAGTATGCACACTTACTACTGTAGGGAGCGGTATTAATGGCGATGATGTTTGTCAGAGTGTACTATTTACACACATCAGATTTTCAAGAGTTGTGAGTAGGGTAAAGTCTTTTTTCACACCCTACTATGCACACCAATTATCAGAGAGTCGGTGTTACCAGGGAGGACCACCCTTCTCCACTCACTAATAAGCACAACTGTCATCTGAGAGAAAGTTCCCAGTGGAGAAGCCAGTCTCTTTCCACACACCAGACACCTGATACAGAGGTGTGAAAGGAAAGGCCAGCCCATCCAGACACCCTACTATGCACACCTGTCATCTGAGAGGGAGGTCTGATAGGAGCGGTTTTTACATGAACTCCCCCTACTACACATACCCGTCATCTAAGAGAGTGGTCTGACAGGAGAGCTGGTCAATTTATACACCCTACTACAGACAGCCATCATATGAGTCAGATGCATGTACACACCAGAACATGTACACCCATCATCTGAGAGAGCTTTTAGTGGAGAGGCAGTCTGTCTCCATACACCCTACTGCACAATCCCGTCCCCTGAGATAGAGGTCTGGAAGGTGAGGGCAGTCCATGTACACACCTTACTATAACCTACTGTTATCAGAGAAAGAGGTGTGTAAGGAGAGGGCAATCTATGCAGACACTGTACTACTACATGCACCTTTTACATAAGAGAGAGTTCTGAGAGAAAAGCCCAGTCTCTCCTCAAACCCTACTATGCACACCTTTCATCCAAGAGAGAGGTCTCACTGGAAAGGCCAGTCTCTCCATACACACTACTAAGTACACATGTCATCTGAGACAGAGGTCTGTGGAAAAGCCAGTCTCCACACACCATAATACACAAACCTGTCATGTAAGATAGGGTTCTCAGTGGAGATGATACTCCATTCCACATACTACTATCTCCCTACAATTTTGTTGTGATTCAGTGAGACTAGCTCACAGGCTTTAGGGAGTGAAGCTTGCTGCATGGACACATGTGATCTTGCAAGAGGCCCGTGAGACCCAAGGGGAAATTACTAACCCTGTCATGAGGTGTTTTGCGATCCTGCAATGACAATGCGTCACTTTTTATATGGGAAAAAGTGATGCACCGGTGGCACGAGGTGCTTGTAAACAAGCCCCTATGTGTGACGGTAAGCAGAATATTAGCCTTGATTTGAGCAGTCTGCTTCTGATGGAAGGATGGTCGGGCTCCACACTGCATATACTGCAGATTTTCTTGGACTTGCTGCTCTGGAGGAGGAACGCAGGGAGACTCCAGAAGCATAGGAGATGCAGGTATTGGTTCTCACTTTTACGGTTGCTATGATTGATATTGACATGATTCTTTTGTCAACAGCGGGGGCTGTCAGATGAAAGACATTAGCCCACTAGCTACAATCCTTCATTTAATCTTTGTTTCTTTGTGGCTGTCTGGGACAAAAGCAGCAGAACTCTCAAGGCTTCTGCTGACTGCTCTCAAGTTTGGTGCAGTTGCTCTCTCAGTGTAGCAGGGGCCCTAGATGACTTTTTGGGTCTCGGGGATCATTCTTCCCTCTTACTTCAGTTGCAATGCCACTTAAGTCTGTCAGAGCGAGCGCCCTATCAAAGACTGCCATTTCATCTTATGCTGGCCTAATGTTGACTGGGGCAAAAAAACATGCACAGCAAGGGGGATGTTGGTGTAGCCTTCGGCGCTAGCCGGAACTCTGCCACAAGGATCCCTGTGAGTAAAGATGGACCCCTCCCCCCACCTGGTGCTACTCAAGGCAGCAACCTTTTATCTAGACTGGACGGTTCTTTTGTGGGGTCCCTGCATCTGGGTGCTGCTCGGCCCTCCGACCCAGTGGTTGGACTGCAAACTTCCTAATGAAGCCCTAAATTACAAAAGTGGCATAGTACATAACAAACTGCTGTTTCGTGGTTGCAAAACCTTTGATTGTATTATTTGCAGGCTTTGAGACCGCAAATTTGCTTTGTAAATTGTACTCTAGGGGCCATATGTATGAACACATTTTCCTACAGACATACAATGAGTAAAAACCTTTGATACATCTGGCCCTAGGTGCCTTGTCCTGATGAATAATATAAAACTGTGTAGCTCACATATTTTGTATGTGACTGTATTCAATGGAAATCTTTTCCTCATGAGTGACTATGTGAAATTACATTCTGAAGTACACTTGGTGAAGCAGGTATGCGTTTTTAAATGTTTATTTCTGAAGTTCATAACACCCACACCCAAGAGCATCTGATGTCTGTGAGGTCCTCCAGCAACTGCCTTACTTATTGGAAGTCACCGTCAGGCACCATTCCACTCTAGAATACAGAACCACAATTGATCCACAACAAGAGCACCCTTGTGTTACCCAGATGCACGAGAGAGCTCAACATACAATAATTCAATAAATGTATTAAGACATTTACCGTTCTACTACACACTCATACACAAAAAACATTGGATCTTTAGACCTTCAATCATTTTTCACAGTTTGGGCAGAAAAACACAAAGTTCCCCAGAAAAAAAAAAAATGCACATCATTAACGTCAATTCACCAAAATGCAGGGGTAGTGAAATTGACATTGCGCACCCACCACACTCCCTTTGTCCTTAAATCTGTGTTCTTCTGTATTCTTCTCTGTTCTTCTGTCTTCCTCGGTGTTCTTCTGTATTCCTCTCTGTCCTTCTGTGTTCTTCTGTGTGTCTTCTGTTCTTCCGGTCTTCTGCTCTTCCGGTCTTCTGCTCTTCCGGTCTTCAGTCCTTCCGGTCTTCTGCTCTTCTGTTCTTCTTTTCTTCTGTTCTTCTTTTCTTCTTGTCTTCTTGTCTTCTGCCTTCGGCTCTTCTGCCTCCTCCGTCCTCTTCTCCCCGCGCCTGCCCTCCTGCTCCTGCCTCATCCCCCTCCCCCACTCGCATCCCCCCCTCTATCTCCCCTATCTAACCCGTTCACTTTCTACCTCCCTCACTCCTCCTATCTACCTATCTCTCCATCTCTCTATCCCACTATCCAACTCCCTCACTCTCCACCTCCTCCTATCTTCCTATCTCTCTATCTTTTTCCCTATCTATCGATTTCTCTATCTACCTTTTCTCTCTACTTATTTCTCTATCTCTCCCCCCCTCCCGCCACCCCCCTCTATTACCTATCTTCCTATCCCCTCACTCTACCTCTCACCCTCACCCACCTCTACAACCCCCCTCCCCTATCTTCACAACCCTACACCTATCTTTCTCCCTAATCTCCTAAACCTCCTAACACTCTCCCCCCTCCACCCTTAAACCCCCCTCCCCCAGCTCTTCTCACTCTACCTGTCCCCCCCTCCCTCGCGCTTTCCCGCCGCGACCTCCTGCATGCCCCCGCTCCCCAGCTCCCATTCGCCCCCAGCTGACCCCTCCCCCCCCTCCTACCTCATATGGCGGCTGCTGCGCGACCGCGCCGCTGGCGCGCCGGAGGCGCTCCAGAGGCAAGCCCGTCTGCGCCCGTCCGCGCCTGGCCCGCGCGCACCGCCACGACCCCTGGTCCCCAGCGCTCCCAAGCCCCGATGATCTGCTACGACCCCACCACCCTCCATGCCCTCAACCCAGGACGCTCCAACACCTGCTTCCAAGCTCACCCCAAACGCACCCATGGACCCTTCGCCTGCAACTCCTGCAAACGCATCTTCCACCATGCAACAACTACGACCACAAGCCCACGCGCCATCAACCAACTCAAGTGCATCCTAGTCAACGCTCGCTCCGTTCACAAACACGGCGTTGAACTCTGGGACCTCCTAGACTCCACAGCACCGGACGTCGCCTTCATCACGGAGACCTGGATGAACGCCTCCTCTGCTCCAGACATCGCCACCGCCATCCCCGAAGGCTACAAGATCTCCAGGAAAGACCGCACCAATCAAGTAGGAAGAGGTATCGCCATCGTCTTCAAAGACTCCATCAGCGTCACCACCTCCACTGAAGACTCCCCTCTCGCCGCTGAACACCTGCATTTTCAGATTCGCACCGACCCGAGGACCACCCTCAGAGGATCCCTCGTCTACCGTCCTCCCGGACCTCGCGCCCCTTTCAGCGACGCCATCGCCGACTTCATCTCCCCGCACGCCCTCGCCTCACCGGACTACATCCTCCTAGGCGACCTCAACTTCCATCTGGAACAAAACAACGACCCCAACACCACCACCCTGCTCGACAACCTCGCCAACCTCGGCCTCAAACAACTGGTGAACACCGCCACCCACATCGCCGGACACACGCTTGACCCCATCTTCTCCGCCAGCAAACACGTCTTCTTCAGCCACGCCTCTGCCCTACACTGGACCGACCACAGCTGCGTCCACTTCACATTCCGACACGAGACCCGCCACCTCCGCACCCAACCCATCCCTCGTCGACAATGGAACAAGATCCCCGAAGAGCAACTCTTCTCCGCACTCGCCGCCAACCAACCCACCCTCACCACCGACCCCAACGACGCAGCCCTCAACCTCACAAACTGGATCTCCAACTGCGCAGACAACCTTGCTCCCCTCAAACGCTCGCAGCGACAGAACAACACCAAGAAACCCCTCTGGTTCTCTGACACACTCAAAGAATCAAAGAAAACTTGTCTCGCACTTGAGAAAGCCTGGCGCAAGGACCGCACCGCTGACAACATGACCGCCCTCAAGAACGCTACCCGCAAACACCACCACCTGATCCGCACTGCCAAAAGGAATTTTTTCACCGACAGACTGGACAAAAACAGCCACAAAAGCAGAGAACTCTTCAGCATCGTCAAGGAGTTCTCCAACCCCAGCGCCAACGCCAACGCCGTCACGCCCTCACAGGATCTATGCGAATCCCTCGCCACTTTCTTCCATCGCAAGATCAGCGACCTCCATGACAGCTTCGGACACCAGGCCCAACCAAACACCACAGAACCCACCTCCCCGACCATCACCCTCAACAACTGGACCCACATCAGCACGGAAGAAACCAAATCCATCATGAACTCTATCCACTCCGGCGCCCCTTCGGACCCCTGCCTGCACTTCATCTTTAACAAAGCCGACGACATCATCGCCCCGCACCTCCAGACCGTCATCAACTCTTCTTTTTCTTCTGCTACCTTCCCCGAATGCTGGAAACACGCCGAAGTCAACGCCCTACTAAAGAAACCGACGGCTGACCCGAGCGACCTGAAAAACTTCCGCCCCATCTCCCTTCTGCCTTTCCCAGCCAAAGTAATAGAGAAGACCGTCAACAAACAGCTGACCACCTTCCTGGAAGACAACAACCTGCTCGACCCCTCACAGACCGGATTCCAAACCAACCACAGCACTGAAACCGCCCTCATCTCAGTCACAGACGACATCAGAACCCTGATGGACAACGGTGAAACAGTCGCCCTCATTCTTCTCGACCTCTCAGCTGCCTTTGACACCGTCTGTCACCGCACCCTAATCACCCGCCTCCGCTCCACCGGGATCCAAGACCAGGCCCTGGACTGGATCGCCTCCTTCCTCGCAAAACGCTCCCAAAGAGTCTACCTCCCTCTGTTTCACTCAGAACCCACTGAGATCATCTGCGGCGTACCTCAAGGCTCATCACTCAGCCCGACACTCTTCAATGTCTACATGAGCCCCCTCGCTAACATCGTACGCAAGCACGACATCATCATCACCTCCTACGCCCACGACACCCAACTTATACTCTCCCTCACCAAGGACCCCGCCAGCGCCAAGACCAACCTACAAGAGGGTATGAAGGACGTCGCAGATTGGATGAGGCTCAGCCGCCTAAAGCTGAACTCTGAAAAAACGGAAGTCCTCATCCTCTGCAACACCCCGTCCGCATGGGACGACTCCTGGTGGCCCACGGCCCTCGGCACCGCACCGACCCCCGCAGACCACACCCGCAACCTCGGCTTCATCTTGGACCCCCTTCTCACCATGACCAAGCAAGTCAACGTCGTGTCCTCCGCCTGCTTCCTCACCCTCCGCATGCTCCGCAAGATCTTCCGCTGGATCCCCGCCGACACCAGAAAAACCGTGACCCACGCCCTCGTCACGAGCCGCCTGGACTACAGCAACACCCTCTACGCCGGGACCACAGCCAAACTCCAAAATCGCCTACAACGCATTCAAAACGCCTCGGCCCGCCTCATCCTCGACGTACCCCGCAGCAGCCACATCTCCGCACACCTGAGACACCTGCATTGGCTCCCAGTCAGCAAAAGGATCACCTTCCGACTTCTCACCCACGCACACAAAGCCCTCCACGACAAGGGACCGGAATACCTCAACAGACGCCTCAACTTCTACGTCCCCACCCGCCCCCTCCGCTCCTCTGGCCTCGCACTCGCCGCCGTCCCTCGCATCCGACGCTCCACGGCGGGTGGGAGATCTTTCTCCTTCCTGGCGGCCAAGACCTGGAACTCCCTCCCCACCAGCCTCAGGACCACCCAGGACCACTCCGCTTTCCGGAGACTCCTAAAGACCTGGCTGTTCGAGCAGCGATAACCACCCCCTTTGTCCCTAGCGCCTTGAGACCCGCACGGGTGAGTAGCGCGCTTTATAAATGCTAATGATTTGATTTGATTTGATAAATTACACTCTCACACACGTGCTTACAAACACACTCACACACACACGCACACACACTCTCACATAAACACACACACCCACCTGCAGGCACTCACACAATATACATTTAAAAGCATTTTTTTTTATTGAGCTGCCACTGTTTTCCTGGCACTGACTTTGCCACCTTCGAGGCCATGGGTCTCAAAGGCAGTCTTAAGGATCGCAAGGGGCAAGCCAGGAGTCGCAACTGTGACCCCTGGCGACCCCTAAATGACCTCCATCTCTTTTGTTAATTTGCTTTATGTACCTGGGATTTAAGTTAATGTTAACGCTTGTGACGTGGGATTGAGTGTCAGCAGTTGCAAAGTGGCATGCTGTTATTGCATCATGGTGGTTTCTGCATAGAAAGAAGCCAATTTATTGGACTCTGAACCAAACACACCAAATGTCGCAACTAACATCCATGAGATCATAAGAGGATAATAAGCAGGCTGTGGCCACGGGAGCAGTATTTTCTCTCACCATAACAGTGATCAATCAAAAAAGCCATTTGCTAGTAATATCTTGGGTTTTGCACATAAGCAATCCTATCCTATGATTGGAACTGAAAAATGCTGGGGATTTTGCTTCAGACAGCCAGGCTATGAGTTCTGTGGTAAATAAGCACACATTTTTCATTTTCTCTATAATGGATGCTGGACAAGTTGGAAGCTGTATTAATTTCTTTCTACTTGGTTCAAAAGCTGACTCATGGCTGCAACCAGGCAAACAAAGAAATCCAATAACAAGAAAATTAAGTATCCTCTCAAAAACTGTTTCATCAGAGCAGAATTGTTTAACTTTGCTGGGCGCTCAGCCAAATTAAAAGGGAAGCAAAGGAGTCTGGTGAGGCTACAGTAAAGCTTGAGCAAAAAAAGCCAGAGGCACAGTTTGTTCATTGACCTTTCAGAAAAAGCAAAACGGAAAGTCGGGCCGTGGATGGCTTATTATATTCATGCAAATATCATCTATAGAGTGCTAAGCAAAGGGCTACATGTCCGAGGACTTTAACAGGTAAAAAACCATTAGATGTCCCACGGGGTGATGTGCTTCCACCCAAGGCGGCACAGGCGTGCTCGTTCGACACATCGGAAAAGCAACTCTGCGCCGCGGTGAGCTATCATTCGCAGTCTGAGCTTTGAAAGTATGATTGGATTGAATATCAGGGTATAAGACAGCATGCTTGCCTAGAGCTGCTATCTGTCTGCCTTATCCTGGGACCTAGGTCTGACTGACATCATATCACCAAGAGCCTGAAATCTCTACGCTGCCTGCCAGTCAAAGAACATTGAAATGCAGTTAATGCGTGACTGAAAAATCAATTGAGAGGTCGGGCTTATGTTAAAATATCCCTTATTTAGTTATCAAAATATCTATTACTATTTGAAAGCGATTTAGCATTCCTGGTCACACCAACTTTCCGTGCTACACAGCTAAACAAAATCAGAGTTTTGTGGTACACTGTTGTCCTGTAATGGTTCCTTTATGTATCCTTCTAACGGAAACTGGCAACACAGGAAAATAGCCTCAAACATCCTTCAGTGAATTGACTAGCATTTGGGGCTGTTTATAAAGTTAGTTAACCCTTTCCGAATGAACTCATCTTATGTTTTCATCAACAAAGAAACCAGATATCTGAAGTGCAGCCATCACAAATCAAACTCCTGCTGCACTTGACTTGCAGAAAACCACTCTGGGTTATCGAAAGCACAGAAGTGGCGGAATGATCCAGGCTGTGCTAAAGTCCATCCTTAGAGAGAGAGTTCTCCCTGTGACAACGCCCTGATAGAAGTGAGTGGGATGATCATTCTCCTTCTGAAACTAAGCTATTTCTGGTAACCTCTCAATACTGCCTTTAGCACAGATCTTAAATAAACGTTTATTAACCTATTTATTTTTATGTCACATAATGCTCCAAACGTATTTTACATATTTATTTAAAATGTAGAACAAACTCAAAATGGGTACAACACTAATAACCAGTGCTTTAAATGGAAAAATAGACGTGCAGGTACTCTGTAATAGAGTACCTGCTTGTTTCTGAGAAGTGCCGGTACTCTCCAATTAAAAGTATTACGTTTTTCTTGAGAGATGCCGGTACTCTCCCTCTCAAAATAAAAAAGTACTCAGTACCGGAGAGTACCGGCCCATTTAAAGCACTGCTAATAACATAATATTGAATTATGGGGGCGTGGCCAAGCCGGTGAACATGGCGGACGCGAGCTAGGAGAGCTCCGCGCACCGCCCGGCTTATCCGGTGTTACACGGGGTTTTGTGGGCTGGCGGCGTCCAGTTGGAGGGGGCGCTGCACTACTGTTGTGCTCTGGATCGCAGCGATCCCGGGCGCCGGTTCCTGGAGGCAGCGGAGAACGGTGATAGGCTGGGCCCACGTGGGTCCGGGGTCCACCGGACCCTGGTGAGCGGCAGCCGCAGGCGTAGCAGTGCGAGATTAAAGTGCTGAGGGGCCTGACCGCCAGGGCCTGCTTGAGGGGGGCACCTAAGGGGCCGGCGCCCCCTCAGAATAGAGGAGGAGCCTGAGAGACTGGGAGGCGAGTGGCAGAGGGATCCGGCCTCCCGGGCAGAGTGCCACAGCGCCGGAGGGGGGTGCGGGGCCTCCCAGCCATGTGGCCTGATTCGCATCATCTGGGAGAACTTGCCCAGAGTGCCTGAGGACTGGAGCTGGTGGCTGAAAACCTTGTGAAAAGTGGATGGAGGTAGGCTGCGAATGAAGTACTGGTGGGGATGCTCGTGCTACTGTGTGGCGCCATTCTGGGGGTGCAGGCAAGCGGGCCCGGCCTTTCGGCGGACTGGAGAGGCACTTGCCCAGTGAATGCTAGAGGCGAGTTAACAGTGGATTTGCAGCTAGTTGTGGAGCTGGTGGCGGAGAGACGATCCCTTCAGTCTCACGGTACTGGGCAAATCGCGACATCATGGTGGCTGATTGGGAGGGTGTAGGAGCCTACTTGGAGGGTCTGCACTATTGCACGGCTGCCGCATTTGCTCCATTGTTCTCCTGACCTGGTCTTCCTGTGCTGGGTGAGCACACTGCGCCGCTGGTGGTGAGTTGCTCGGAGTGTGGAGTGGTGCCAATTTGGAGCGCAGATAGACTTTGGCTATGGCTGGGATGGGACGTCTTGGCTCTGGCACTGGAACCGGGAGAGTGCAGGATGCTGTGATGCAGGACAGCCAAAAGCCGGATGCTGTGTTGGCTGCGGTGGAGCGCATCGGCCACTCGCTGGAGCTCGCTCGCACTTCTCTAGAAGCTAAGATTGACAAGGTGGCCAGTGACCTTGTTCTGCTACATGCTGACCACTGCAACCTGGCAGACAAGACAGGTATGATAGAGGCGAGAGTGGACGAGCTTACACCGGTGGCATCTCGCTTGGAGGCCAGCGTGGGGGATGCTCTGGCGCGAGTGGCGGAGTTGGAGCGCCGTGTGGAGGACGCGGAAGGCTGCCCCCGACGAAAGAACATACGAGTGGTAGGCTTGCGGTTTCGGTGGAACGGGCTCATCGAATCCCCACGCGGCCCAGGCCTCCGGGAAGTGGCCCTCGCCCCTTCATAATACGCTTGCTCCATTATGTGGATCAAGACATTATTCTCAAATCTGTGAGGTCCTCTCCGCCGCCTCGAGTGGATGACGCGCAAATAATGCTGTTCCCGGACTACACTCTGGCGGTGCAGCAGGATCGGGCCTCCTACATGCCCTTGAAGTGCAGGCTCAGAGAGCTGTGCCTGGAGGACTCTCTACTATTTCCAGCCAAGCTCCGCATCATAGCCGATAACAAATCTCACTTCTTCACCACGCCAGAGGCCGCTTGGGACTGGCTGGAGTCAACAGGCCGCGTCTTGGGCCGTGAAGGGGAGAGGTACCCGTCTGCGTCAAAGAGCAAGCGTGGCCGGGGGAGGTGTGGATGTAGGAGGGGAGATGTGGCTGCCGAGGCCGCGGCACATGCCCCTGATCTGGAGCAGCTCATACAGGAGCGGTGCAAGGCGCTGCAGTCGGCGGCGGTGATCAGCGCCTCTCCGAGGGTGTCAGAATCGGAAACTGAAATTTCGCAGCCTCCCAGTGATCGTCCTGCCACGCCACACCAGCTTTTGGAGTTGGGTTTCCTGGATTGCTCGACTGTGACTCCTGCCACTGCAGGCGACCTCTTCTAGGCCCTGCTGAGACATATTTGAATGGTCAGGAAATGCTGTAGCTCCTTGCTTGATGTAAATGGTGGGCCTGACTCATGGAGATGACATGTAACTTTGTACGTGCTGATTGTTGGCCTGCCTGCCAGGCAAGAGTTGCTATGTTGGTAGACTGTGTGGTTTCTACTGGCTCTGTGGTTGTCCAGATCACAGAGCCTAGCCTGCCGCTGGGCCCCCCGCCCCCCTTCTGTTATCCACTATAGCCGGGCTGACTGGTTTAGTGCTCGCCTGTTTCCCTGTGTGATCTGGCCTACCCCACTCTCCTACTATTGGAGGATTAACATGTGTGATTGTGTTGTTGTATGTTCAAGTTGCTGGGTTTGGGCGGGGACCGGTTGTTCATCTGCTCTGACGGTATTGGTTTTGTTCTGTTTAAGTTGGAGGCACTACACGGGCGGTCGGTCTAGGCGTGGAATATCTGCCATGTTGCATGCAGCATTGCGCTTAAGGGCGGGACGAGTGGAGTGCGGGCATGCTAAGCTAAGGCCGCCATGAATTCATATACTGCGCTTACTTGGAACGTGCGCTGTAAACATATGCCTAGGCGCAGGTACTCCATATACTCGTATCTTAGGCGGCACTCAGTTCACCGCGCCTCATGCAGGAGACTCATTTAGCGCTAGCAGAACTCCCTCGCTTGCAGCGGCGCTGGAGAGGGCAATTATATGCAACAGGCCACTCCACTTATGCTAGGGGAACCCTGATCTGGATTAAATCGGGTGTCCCTTTTGTTGCGGAGGATCAGATCATAGACCCGCAAGGAGATTCGCCCTGGTGCGCGGGCAGCTTGCGGGCAGGGCCATAGTGCTGGGCTCTATATACGCCCCAAATGTAGATCAAACTTCCCTTCTGCACGCTCTGTCCCATCATTGAGCGGGTTGGAATGACTACCCCTGGTTTCTGGGTGGAGACTTCAACAGTGTGCTAGATACTGATTTAGATTGTTCCTTCCACCTACTGCCTGCATCACCTACTGTGGCAGCTGCACGCACGTTGGTCGCCTGGACTCAACATTGGCACCTGCTAGATATATGGCGGCAGTGTAATCCTGCTGATAGAGTTTACTCGTATTACTCTGCCCTGCACTCCCTGCATGTACGTCTCAATAGAATACTCTGCACGCAGAACCTGACCTCCGCGATTGTAGACGTGGACTATTTGGGGCGTACGCACTCGGACCACAACCCGCAGATTGTAAGCTTGTGTTTGGATGTCTCCCCTTCAGCTGTCCCTACCTGGAAGCTCAGACCTGAGCTCCTGGAAGATGCTGCCTTTAAAACATCACTAGAAGTGGCAATCCCGGAATTTTTTTAGCACAATAAAAGTACCGCCTCTACAGGCCTGTTGGAGTGGGACGCCTTTAAAGTCTTCATCCGTGGTCATTGTGTGGGGACTCAGTGGAATTTGAGACGCTTGGTCGAGCAGGACCTTGCTCATATAGAGCGGGAATCGTTGCACCCGGAGCGGGAGGCTACCCGAGATCCTGCAGAGGTGGCGTTGTTATCTAGGGCCCATACCGAACGTTTATCTCTGCTTGAACGCCTGCGTAGCTTGAACTACGCCGCTCACTCGGAGAGAACGCATGCCTCAGCAGACAAGTCGGGCCGACTTCTGGCCTGGTTGATTAGACGTGATCGCGACCATGGCCCGATTATGGAGGTTCGCTTGGAGGCTGGTCGTTTGTTGCATACACTTGGGGAAATACAATCTGCGTTTACACAGCACTACAAGACGTTGTATGCCTCGGTTGTGGTTGCCCGTGAGTGATCGTATGACGACTTCCTTTCCGGGGTGGCGCTGCCATGTCTGACGGCTGATTAAATGAATGCACTGGAGGAGCCTCTTAACCTTACAGAGGTACAGGCTGGTATTCGCAAGCTGGTGTCTGGCAGGATGCCGGGTCCGGACGGCTTGCCGACTGACTTTTACAAGGCGTTCACATTAATCCTTGCACCCAAGCTTCTCCGCGTTTATGAGGAGGCAGTACAGAGTGGTCATTTGTCGGCATCTCAGAGGGAGGCGATGTTAGTGTCCCTTCCCAAGCCTGACAAGGATCCGGTTGAGCTGGGCTTGTACCGCCCTCTAGCTATGCTCAACACGGACTATAAAATATTGGCCAAAATCTTAGCGATGTGTCTAGCGCCTATCATGCCGGACCTGGTGCACCCAGACCAAAATGGGTTTGTTCGACGAGAGACACGTCGCATAGTATCAGGCGGCTGTTCCATGTTATGCATTACGCGAGGAGAATCTGGCCGCAGGCGGGATGCCTTGTCATTGACCTGGAGAAGGCCTTTGATTCCCTGGAATGGCCTTATCTTTTCAGGGTCTTGCAGCGGTTCGGCATGGGGCCCCTTTTCATTTGTATGATTAAACTGCTATACACCAAACCTCGAGTCCGGGTTAAGATGGGGCGCGTTGTATCAGAGCCAGTCAATGTGTGTAAGGGTACGAGGCAGGGTTGATCCCTTTTCCCACTGCTCTTCTCCCTTGCCATGGAGCCGCTGGCAGCAGCCCTGCATGACAGTGGTTCTGGTTGGTGTATTCCTCTGGGGGATGATCTGCACGGGATATCGCTATACACTGACGATCTCTTATTGTACTTCAGGGATATTTTGCGAATCTCTCCAGGGGTTGGGACCTTATTGCAGCAGTTTGCCTCGTTGTCTGGCCTAGGGGTAATTGGGCCAAGTCCTGCCTTTTCCCCTTTGACCCCGAGCTCTCAGATCCAGAGCTTTGTTTCTCTGGGAGTGCGGTTCCCTGGCAGCCCGCGCATTCCGTTATCTGGGCATCCGCATCTATCACCATGAGGACGACCTAATAGATGGAAATCTTAAGAGAGCGGTGTCCTCAATCAAATCCCAGATGGCTTTCTGGCAGACTTTGCCGCTGTCAGTGGCAGGTAGGTTAGCGCTATTAAAAATGATAGTCCTGCCATGCCTATTATATTACTTTACTAACATCCCGCACTATATTCCTCCTGGTTTCTTCAAGAATCTGGAATCCACATTGAGGGACTTTATTTGGAATGGGGGAAGATGCAGACTTGCGCTAAGATAATTGTATTTGCCACTGGAGAGAGGTGGCCTGTCGGTCCCTAATCTGGAGCATTACTATTTGGCATCTCAGCTCCAATGGGTGTCTAAGTGGCTGGCGGGCCTGAACCTCGCTGACACGGCAACCACAGAGGGCCCTTGGTCCTTCATGCAAGTGTCATACCTATTTCACCCATTAACACGAGTGACGTTGCCGGGACAGTTATTCCTTAAAGTAGCTTTAGCTGTTATTGTAGGTCTCTGCGTATCGCTGGGGTGCGATCCCATTTGCGCCGGCGCGGGCATTTCTGGGCACTCCCCATGGCTCTATAGTTACGTCGGGACCCGAGCTGTGTGCGTGGCATGCAGCGGAGCTGTATACACTGGGCGACCTATATGATGATGGCAAACTGATATAGTTTCCTGTGCTGGTACAGGAGTCGGGCCTTCCTGCATGGCAGTTTCTGCTGTATAATTCGTTGCTGAGGTCTCTTGCGTCTAAATTACTTGTCTGTTACTCCTCCCATGCATCCATTGGTACAGTATATACAGGTGATGAGACAGGGACGTCACCTCATTCGATGGTTCATTGAAGCGCTGCGCTTACACACAGCCCGGGAATGCGATACACTGTGTGCGGCTTGGGATGGAGATGCGACTACCTCATTCACAGACGCCCAATGGAAATCAGCCCTCTCCGGCCATGTTAATATACCATGTAACTCCAGATTCTGCTTGATTCAACTCTATATCATTCACAGGGCATACCTCACTCCAGCCTGAATAAACAGATATTTTGCTCGCCGCGATGAGGCCTGTCCCCGTTGTTCCCACATTGATGCGGACATGATTCATATGCTCTGGTCCTGTCCATCCTTGCGCTGCTTTTGGGGGGCGGTGGCAAGTTGCCTATCGGAGTGCGTGTTGCGACCGGTTCCATTCACCTGGGAGGCTTGTATACTGGGCCTCTTTCCTAGGAACACGCGGAAATAAAGCTGCAGCACAATTTTGGGATTTAGGCCTGATAACAGCCAAGAGATTGATAATCCGTCGGTGGAAGTCATCTGACCCACCAGCTGAGCAGGCCTGCAAATATTTTTGGGAGATATGGGCTGGCGCGGAGGGAGTGACGTTGGCAAGGGAGGATGCACTGGGGCTGCGCAAGTATCCGTTATCAGTTAACTGTGAGGCGATGTTGGCATGCTTGCGAGGTCTGGGGCAAGGCTCGGATGTGGGGGAAGTGGTCAGATTGTCGTAGCGAGCGCATATCTGCTCCTGGTGCGGGAGCGAGAGGAGTTGGGTGCTGGAGATTGAGTAGCAGACCTGACCTCAGCTTTTGGGCTATGGGTGTGGTTTATATAAGAGGCAGGGATCTGTGGTGTGCGCACGTTTCCGCCCTCTGTTGGTACGAACGTGCCTTTGGGGGTCACGCTTCAGCCCCAGCCTGCTGCTCGTAGAGACAGTCCTCCAAATTTCGTTTATGCTCTTATTGTCAATTGTGACTTGTCTAAAGATACACACTTGAATGCATAAAGTTGCATGTATACAAGGACCTTCAGCAGTGGTTTAAAGTGGTACTGTGGTACCTGCAGCCCTTCAAATTATATATGAGACTCATGATTCCAGAGTATGGTCCTTTCTGTAGTGCTCGTACACTAATCAATCCTGTTTTATGCAAGTTCTGCAGTGTGTGGTTGACCTATCTGCTTTATGACTTCGCTGTTAAGCATTCCAATGTCTACCTTTGACAGTTGTGTTTATTTAGTCTAGTAATAATTGCACAAGCTATTTATCCTGCTCTTGATGTAAGTCTAAATGTTATAATATGCTGAAAATACTAATAAACAGATTTTCGAAAAAAAAGATAATATTGAATTATACTATTGAATTACACTATTAATTGATTTAATTATGGTAAAATAAAAAATTATCTGAAGTTTAAGTCAGAATATACATTCCCACCAAAACGTAAAAAATCTAATTTTTACAATGCGTTAATAATTCTTAACAGTGGTGTACAGAAATAATTGAAACTAATTTAATTATATTTCAGTAAAAATATTACATTAATTATTCATTAAAAATGGTAAAACATATTATAACTAAACAATAAATTGGCGAGGTTGTTGCAGTACCAGTGGCTAGCCATGTGTGGTGTTGGAGTTTCTCCACCTCTGAGCTGGAGTAGTTTGTTACTCTTTTAGGTCCTTTTGCCAGTAGTAAGTGCAGGTTGTGAGTAGTAAGGGGGTTATGTTTTTGTGGGTGGGTGCATGTCCCTCTCTAAGCCCCTTCCTAACCCACTTCACCCCCTCTTACTTCTCCATAAGTCCCTCCACAATAAGAGTAATTATGCCCCTTTTTTCAGACATTCCCCTGATCCCTCCCACATTTACTACTAAGCAGTAAACTTACATGTGTGAGGATTTCCCCATAGAAAAGATAGGAGAGGAGGAGGTCGAGCTTTCCACTCACAGGTTCATGAACAGCAATTTTCAGAACTTTAGTAGTACTGATGTAGGACTGTTACAGTTCTACAAAATGCAGTTTCTGAGTAGGCTCCACAATGTCTTGATATGTGCTTTCTCCATTGCCCTCTCAAGGTCCCTCGTCTTCTGTGTTTGCTTTGAAAATGGAAGGACATACCTAGTGAAAGAAATGAAAATTGGTGTGGGGTACATTATCACAGTGCCTGAAAATATGGATTTGAGAGTTGTTAAAAAATCAAGGAACACAGACTAAAATGTATAAATAGGCTTTTACTTTAGGGGGTCCATTTGCAAGTTTGACAAGGGTGAAGGGAGGTAGTTCTATACCGGTACAAATATTTCCTTTGGTAGCACCCACTCCTTATCACGCAGTTACAAGTGAACACTCTAGAGTGACATAGAATGCAGAATTAACATAGCTGTTTCACTTTTAATAGGCCATTTACCAGACACAAAATAATGGGACTGTAAACAAGTATAGCCACATCCAATAATCCGGGCATGGTATCAAGCACCACATGTAATCTCATTTTAGATGAAAATTGGGGAATTAGTCCGAAATGGTATTACTGTCTAAGCCATAATCAGGCATGAAGATGTGAGAAAGGGGATTGTGGAAAGACAGTTCGACGAGCAGAAGGGCAAAAACCAGACATGTGAATCACAGAAGAAGAGAGCAAGCAAACACAAGGAGTATAGAATAATTAAGTTAATTACATAAAGGCTTAATTAAAATTAATAATTATCTTTGCTTAATCGGGTGTAAGAAATAATTTTATAATGTCATGAATTTTCCAAATTTAGGGCATGATTGTGAGTTTGGTGGACGGGATGACCAGTCCACCGAACTTCCGTTGAGGAGGTTGCCACCATACTGGCTACCACCCCGTTGAGCCCATTACAACTTTCCCCCAGGGCTGACGGGCAGAAGGGTCAGCCCAGCCGGAAAGTGTGGCAACATTGTTGCCGCCTGCAGGGTGCACCCACACCCTCGCAATGCTTACTGTCTGCAAAGCAAAGGGTGATGGGCAGGGGGTGCCACTGCACTGCCCATGCAAAGTGCATGGGCGGTGCAGGGGCCCCCAGGTGGCCCTCTGCACCTGTTCTCTGCCAGCCTTTTCATGGCGGTAAAACTGCCATGAAAAGGCCAGCGGGTAACCAGGTCGTAATCAGCAGTGTGGTGCTGACATCAGCACCGCCCAGGCTAATTCCGACCTGGACCGCTGTCAGCCCATAATTAAACATTGTTCCTGGCAGAGATGGTGGTCGTTTGGCAGCCCGACCGACAAAGTCCTAATGTGGTGGTTGGACCGCCAATTAGTGGTGGTCAGGACCACCACCGTGAGGCTGATGGTCTCAAAACTGCCAGCCTTGTAATGAGGCCCTTTGTTTTTTTATTTCTAAACTTAGCAAAATCCTCCTGATTTTAAAGGCTAACCCTAATATTAAAGTACATTTGCATTGTTGAAGATTTTACCGCAAAATATGTGAAAATGAAAAGAGGAGGCAATGGAGAATCCTACTCACCTTGCATATACGCTCCACTGTTGATTTCCTTCAGGCCTGCCCTGTGGGTCAGAACACAAGACACATCAATTATATTTCCTGACTACACCCTGCAAGCCACAGTCTACTGGGCTCACCATTCGACCATGTTGAGGTGATTAAGTGCACAAGGTATGCCGATAATTTCCAGTGGCCTTGCCCCCAAAACCTGCTGCCCATGGATTTCAGTCTGTGTCCACAAATCATTCCTCTCCAAAGTGTGAATCCTATAACCATGCCGAGAGGAGAAAGGGGCTCTAGATACAGCCCTGTGGTCACACCCTTTACTGACTCACTACTTTCAAAGACCACCGGCCACGCTTTTCTCTGTACCTTGAGAGCTATTCATAAAGAGGTTGCATATATTATACTCTATATCCTTCACCTTTCTCTCCCCGGAATCCACTGGCTTTGCCTTCAGGGCTTTTGACAGAAGGCATGCTTATGGTCATGTGATATGCTCTCACCCAGAGGCCCCAGTCTATATCAACTGTATATCAAATGTACCAGTTCCATCTGATCGTGTGGACTCAAAATTCAAACTGGTCAAGGGACACATCCTGAAAGTTAAATTTTTCACTCCAATTGAAACTTTCTTTCTCTGCTGTAGCAAAAACTGCTGCACAGAATTTCATTAAGCTTGACAAGAAACTAGAACATGTTCTACCTTAGTACATTTGCTAGGATTGGGGTATATCTCTTCGGGAGCTTCTAATAGATTTGAAAAGATACAATATGCATAGTTATCTGTACAGTCTGACTCATTAACTGACATGTGAATCTGAAAAAGGAATCTAATTGGTTTAGCAGACCTGATGATTTAGGTCTGTCATGTTCCAGAAGTAGAGCTCTGGTTAAAAAAAATGGATCCCTTTCCAATGGAGTCAAAAAGGAAGGTAAACTACAGTTGTAAGTGTTAAAGACAAAGGCTCTTGCTAGTGGGTTAAAAGCTCCTTAATTTATTAATTTCTTAATTTAAAAATACATTTAAAATACGCCATGCGCACTGCTTACTATTGACATTCACTGTCTGCTCCTTGTTCTACACAAGCTGGGCTATCCAGATGTTGCACGATTTGCTGAGCCACATCCCTCTGTAGTGCATTTTGTGCTTCTACCACAGACCTGAAGCCTCCTCACTCCCAACGCCTAACACTGTTACTCTATTAGTTACAGTTAGCATCTGCAACTTCTCCAGCACATGTGTGACTTACACTAGGTCCCATGATACATCCGCGCTGCAGTGGAGCATTTCTAGAGTTTAGCAGTGTTTTGTTAGTGTTGTACTGTTGCAGTTTCCAGTCTGCCAACGCACTTGCCAAAGCATTGAACACAACCCTCTATATGGCAGTACATGTGCCTTTATGTCAATGACTGTTTTTGGATTGTACCACTCAAAGCTGTCACAGCCTCACATATGTTGTTGATGCTGTATGTCTAGTTCTAAAACCCATAGGCACGATTAGCAGTGAGTGACCCAATCTTCTTCCCCAACCCCGGTATTGTCTACAAATATTACAGTCATATTTTTAGCATATTTCAAGTGACTGGGATTTTCTTCTTCCTTTCTCCTCCCTGTAGGCCTCCACTCTGAAAGAAGGTGGAGGTAGAGGAGCAGGTACAGCAAGGGCCACGACTCGAGCCTCTACAATGCCCTCACTTGACCAGTTACAGCAGCGTGTGTGTGTCCGGGGCCCTCAGGGAGGGGGCCTCTGTGGCTCGCAGGTGTTTCCAGGTCCGTCTCCGCAAGTCACCCCAGCCCAAAAGGTGCCCCTGTGAGTGAAGGACTTTCAAGGTTCCCAGCTGGGTTGTGGGGGCAGGCGGGAATGTTCCTGGGCGCCCGCTGCCCCGGGGGTTCACAAAAGGAGGAGGCCCACCTCCAGGACCGGATCTCCCAGCCAATCGAGGCCACGGCTTGTCAGCTCGCCGTGGGCCTCTGGTGCTTCCTCCGCTCTCCCCCGTCACCTCGGGGAGAGCGAGCGTCCTCCGGCCAGGTCCGTGGCTCCTCCGCGCCACAGTCCGCAGCGCAAAGCTTGGCAGTAAGTGGGAGGGGGGGCAGGGGTGGGCGGGGAGGGTTTCCGGACGCCCGGTGCCCCCAAAGTCTGCTGCAGAGGAAGGCGCGCCTCCTGGGTTAGGCCCCCCTCTCATTCGAGCCCACGGCTTACCATCTCGCCGCAGGCCTCGATCTTGTCCTCTGCTCTCCTCGGCTGCTTAGGGGAGAGCGCGCGTCCTCCTCTCAAACTTGCGGCTCTCCCGCGCCGCCGATCCCCCGCGCCCGGTCCAGCGATGGTTGGGAGGCCCTCGGTGCACCCCCGGCGCCGCCACCCTCGCCACACGGCCCGCCGCCTAGAGGAGCTCGTCTCCTAGGCAGCCATCGCTGATCGTGGCCAGACCACGCCCCCCCATTTATTGTAATGTTAACCCTACCCATGAACTGGCAGATAGATAATCTAAAATGTCTAGGAAAAGGATTCAATGATCAGAAGCAAGTTGATTAAGGAGGATACCGAGGAGATCTCCATAACATTAGAAGATCCCAGTTGTTGATCCATGAGGAACAATGGTCTTTTGGATTTCAAGCCCTTGTCAATTAAAGATGAAGCGGAACTAATAGTGGCAAGTAAGCCTCGGGCTCTCCATGTCATTGGCAGTTTATTAAGTAAATTCGTGTTATGCAGTTTGTGAAATAAATCAAGTTTTTTCATTATTAACTATACAGATATTCAATGATTTTCTAAGCTGCAGTATGGTAGCAAGTGCATTTAAAGTAGCCTTCATTCAACCTTCAGTGAAAAAAATCCTCCTTTTTACAAAGAACCCCGTGTAATATTCAACCAGCTTCTTTACTACCATATGCAGCTCCCACAAACAGTTTTGAAAGGTAAAATCTCAAAATTCTCCTGTATTGAACGGGCTCATATAGTTCTGGGCAGAACACCCATACGAGGGGCTCCCCCAGACCCATTGTAGCCATGTTCCCTAATTTTAAAGTTAGAGGTCTGATATATCCTTCAGATGTCTAGGGCATACTGCCCAGAAACATATAGGGCAACAAGTAAATATTTTCCCGGATTACACAAACGTGGGACAGGGACAACACAGAGCCTTCATAAACATTAAGATGCCACAATGTCAACTTAACTTGGAATATACACTATTTCATCCAGCAAAACTGCAAGTGATTGCAAACAATACCTCACATTTTTTCTCTTTGGTGAAAAGAGGCATGGCCTTGATTCGAATCTCAGGGACACCCCACCACAACAGACCCGCCTAACAAAGAGAAAATAAGATGGCAAAACCAGCACACTGGAAAAGACTTCAAAAGACGAGACACAAATAGACCGACGAAAGAATAGGCAGAGTAGACGAGAGTGCACACGGTAGTTGAGTTGAAACAACGGAGTGACCTGAGTGATGACCCATGAAGGACTGCGCCCGACGTCGAAATTGGAGGTGATGGATCACAATAAACTGCGGCTGAGAAAGAATGTGTCCCATTGAGTACACATATGGCCTCACTTGAAATGTATGTTCCAGACTAGATAAGTAAATTGTTGTGATCGGAATGTCACACATGATGCTTTGAAGATCTTTGGGGAACGGAGAAGTGGCCAGGGGGCTGCTGGAGAATGAATCCTGAACTACATGGGGTAGCACCCAGAGTATGCACGTACGAAACACCTCCTATCTCACAATATGGTTTGCATGGTCAGAAACTGACAAACTATGGTTCACTGTTCATTACTTACGTTCACAAGGCGGAGGCTTTGTTTTGGTCACCTCCTCGGTAGGGGAGTTGGGAATTGTTTAATATTTTTTAACCAAACATACAATGCTGGAATAATGCCATGTTTTAGTGTTGTGCTTCATGGTGAACCTGCATGGATAAAACCGTCAGGGGCAAGAGGCGTTCGCTCCTGTTTCTGAATGCTAAGAGAGCGGCCAGCCACACATCCATACCAATCTACTTCATGGCATGGTCCGGAGCGCGCCTTAATTACATCCACACAGGTGAAGATTCCGTACACGGTGAGTACACATTTAATATATTTTATTCTAAAATAATATTCAATAAAAATAAGTGGATAACAGTGCCAGGGGTAAGTACTCCAGTGGGTAACAACGAAAACAGATGATTAGACTGGCAGCAAAACTATAATCAGTATGGACGTAAAATCAAAATCCTTTAAATGGTCTTCTTGCATGATCTAAAACAGCTGACATGTGCTTTGTCCAAGACAACTTTTTCAAGGTTTTCTCTCGTTCTTTTTATGTAAGTAATAAGAAAGTAAAGACTCTGTCATAAGAATCAAAACGGGAAACTATAACTCCACTAAGCCAACACAATGCGAAGAGAAAGTAAGCTTTGCGAGGCATGAGGTACTCACGTTAATAGTAGGTAACTACTTACTAAGACTGAAAAATGAAGAATTGCCATTCGAAGATGATGTAATGTATCCAAAATAGGACGCAGTCGGACTTGCAGTAACAAGATCCAAGTCTGTAGAGATAAGAAGCCTAACAAAAAAGTGAAATTCTCTAAGTGACTGCAAAGTAAATAGTGAAAAAAATCTGGTGGAATGATAGATCTAAACGACTCTGACCTGAGTGCGAAGGGGATGGGCGCAGGTAACAAACAACACCAACATATGTTCACTTAGGACAGCGTTATGTAGACATAGCTTATACCCAAAGCACACTTCACCACTAAAGAGCTAACTAAACTAAGGGATGGAGGAACCAGATTGTTCGGACGTCCTACTCATTGTATGCCAAAGGTGCGCTGATATGGGAGTGCATAAGTGATACTTCATAAGAAAGTAGATAGCAAAGCTAGGTATGCGATCTGAGAAGGAAAATTGAATCGGGTACCGTTAGCACTCGCATTCGTATGCCTCCAGCACCAATCATGCAGCCTATCCGAATACACTGAACCGAAATCCTTTTCAAAACCCCCACACAAATTTCTTATGTGGCAGAGATGTCAACTGTGTGATCCAGATTTGGATTGCTCATTCCCATCATTTCCAATAACCCAGTGTCACAGCATTATAACGAATTTCAACACATGGAGAACACACAGACAGACAACAACACACCAGAATAGATATGTTATTAATCATACAGGAGCTCAGTTGCTTACATGCATATCTAGGGCTTTCACTATCTGTTTAAAATTCACTCGAAATGAACTTGGAATAGAGGGGATTTACCAGCTATCCCAACATGGCGCCTGCAAGAAGATGTTTTGGACAATCCATACTGAGTGGCTATTAGGCAAAGCATACATTAATTCTTTACAGAAAATTATGGCAAGGCCTCTGGTGATAGAGTTGAATGGGAAGACTTCAATGTAGTCTTGATGGCTATGTGAATGAAAAGAAATTAGGGTGTAAAGCCCAATCTATTACTCTAACTGAAAGAGAAAGAAAAACTCTTATGCGCACTCAAAACTGTGGCACCTACAAATCAAATAGCTACTAGACAACTAGGGGAGGCCAGCTCTGGGTAGTCTGAGTTGGTATCTTGGATATCCAACACAAAGTATAAAGAACACACAGCTAAAAGTCACACAGAAGAAGACAGGGCTGGAAAAAATGCTGGTTTGGCTCCTAAACTCAGGGGCCCATAGATCCCTTACTTGTTTGGTTTGCACAAAAACCGGGGATATATGTAGTACACAGATGTTATGTTATGTTGAGGCGCCAAGTAGGGCAGGCCTGAGGATGGAGGAGGAGATCATGCCTATCTTGACTGGAAGAACCATGTCTTGAGTTTCCTTCGAAAGACCATGAGGGAGGTTCTGAGGTGTTGAGGGAGGTCATTCCAGGTCTTGTCTGTGAGGTCTGAGAAGGAGTGTCCTCCACTTCTGGCCTTCTTGATGCAAAGGAGATGGGCTTTTGCCTGGGACGCAGATCAAAGGTGTCTGGTGGGTTGCTAGAAGTTGAGGTGATAGTTGAGGTACGATGGACCGGTGTTGTGGAGAGCTTGTAGTTGTGGGTGAGCAGCTTGAACTTACATCTTTCCTGGACTGGGAGCCAGAGGAGATTGTTGAGGTGTGGAGAGATGCAGTGATTTCATGGGATGTTTAGGATTAGTCTGGTGGGGGCATTCTGGGTGGTTTGGAGTTGGCATAGAACATGGGATGGGATTCCACCAAAGTAGAAGGTGTTTCCATAGTCAAGTGTATTTGTGATAAGACCTGGGTGACTGTTTGTCCAGTGTTAAGTGGAATCCACTTGAACATCTTGCATAGGATTCGCAGGATTGGAAGCATGATGAGGTGACAGAATTGATCTGTCTGCTCATAGAGAGGTTGGTGTCCAGGATGCTCCTGAGGTTCTTGGCATGGTCTGTGGGGGTAGGTGGGAGCCAAGTTGAGATGTCCACCAAGAGGCATCCCAGAGTGAGTGGTTGTTAGACCTGATTGTGTGCTGGAATTCGTTTTTAATGGTTTTTGGTACTCTGGGCACTTTACCACTGCTGACCAGTGCTAAAGTGCAAGTACTCCCTGAATAATTTGTGATTATGATTGGTTATCCCTAATTGGCATATCTGATTTACTAGTAAATCCTGTAAAGTGCACTACAGGTGCCCAGGGCATGTAAATCAACTGCTTCTAGTGGGCCTGCAACACTGATTGTGCCACCCACATGAGTAGCTCTGTAAACATGTCTCAGACCTGCCACTGCTATGTCTGTGTGTGTAGTCTTGGACTGCCAATATGACCTGGCAAGTGTACCCACTTGCCAGGCACAAACCTTCCCTTTTACTACATGCAAGTTACCCCTAAGGTAGGCTCTAGGTAGCCCCATGTGCAGGGTGCAGTGTATTTAAAAGGTAGGATATGTACTGGTGTGTTTCACATGTCCTGATAGTGAAATACAGCCAAATTCGGGTTTTACTATTGCAAGGCCTATCTCGCCCATAGGTTAACATGAGGTCTGCCTTTAAATACATTTTAAGTGTAGTTTCCCATTGGAAGCAGATAGAGATATGGAGTATGGGGTCTCTGAACTCACAATTTAAAAGTACATCTTTTGGTTTAGTTGATTTTTAGATTGTCTGTTTGAAAATTCCACTTTAAAAAAGTGGACATTTTCTTGCTTAACTTTTCTGTGCCTCTGCCTGCCTGTGGAATCCATGTTGGGTCAGACTGACAGTTGGGCTGTTTGTGAATCCTCTAGACAATAACACAAAGGGAGCTGGAGTGTGTCCTTCATATCCTGATGAGTCTCCTGAGCTAGAGTGGGGAGAGAGGAGCTGACGTCTTGAACCTGAAAGGGCCTTGCCTGTCCTCACTGAAAGGGTTGTGCCTGTCCTCACACAATGCAGTCTCCAACCCCCTGGAGTGTGTCTGGGGCCAGGCCTGGGTAAGGTAGGATCTTGTGAACAACACAGACTTTCCTTTGAAGTTTTCCTATTTCAAAAACAGAAATGAGTATAAACAGTGGACCCAAAACCACAGATTTTTAGAACACTCTTGGTTCAAGAGAAGCCTCTGCCAAGGACAAGAGCTGGAATAGGAGTACTGTCCCTTTGCTGTGTGTGCTTTTCTGGGTTGGCCTGCAGTTGCTACTTCTGCCTTAAAGAGGACAAAGACTGGAGTTTACTGTGTATCCTCCTTGTGAAGTTTCTCCAAGGGCTTGGACTGAGCTTGCCTCCTGTTAAGAAGTCTCAGTGACATCAAAGTCGTCATCTGCCAGCACCTGGGCTCTCTTGCTGAGACCCCCTGACTTGCCAGGTTGTGCAACATCCAGTCCCTGGGTCCCTGGAAGGAGAAGCTGACAGACACAGAGTGACAAATCCATGCACCAGAGCCAAGCAATAGGAAAATCGATGCAGCTCCTGCACCGTGGCTGAAAACTGGTGCAGCGCCAGTGAAATCGATGCATCACCAGCTCTGCACAGATTAATCGCTGTTGTGTGTCTGGATTTTCCACGCAGCATCACTGGGCATCAACATCTTCAACATCACTGCACAAACCCGAGGCTGCTAGTCTTGGAACCAATGAATCGCTTACCCAGAGGAGAAAGAATCAAGGCATGGCCTGACTTGCGAGTAAGGATTTAACGCATCGCTTGCTTTTCCGACGCATGCTCGCCTGTGCGGCTTTATTTTTCATGCATACTCGTAGCTTTGTGCTAAAACAAAGTATCAATTGATTTCTATGGATTAAGACTCTTTTTACTTTAAAAATTTAGATCTTTGCTTATGTATGTTGGATTTTTGTCAGTTTGGTCTTGTTTGATTTAGATAAATATTGACTATTTTTCTAGACTGGTGTGAAGTCATTTTGTGGTGTTTTCACTGTGTTACTGTATGTGTTGGTGGAAATATTTTACACATTGCATCTGACTGCTTGTGCCAAGCTACCAAGGGGGTGAGAAGGAGTTATCTGAGCTGTGTATCTCCCTTACCCTGGCTAGAGTGAGGGTCCCTAGTTGGACAGGGCGTTAACTGACTGCCAACTAGAGACCCCATTTCTTACAATAAGGATTTCAGTTTTGTCTGCTTTCAGCTGGAGGCAGTTGTTTTTCATCCAAGCAGTGACATTGCTCATGCAGTCAGTGTCAGGAAAACTATTGCCAGTGTTGTTAAGTTCTTCCCTCAGCAAAAACAATTCCCTTTTTCCATGTACCCACATTGGTTGCAGTGGCATCCTCACCCCTGGTGTCTCTTGTGGAGGCTGTTCTTAGAACTAGCTTCTTCAGGTTTAACTGCCACTCAAGATGGTGGCCGAAAATCTTTGTGAGGTCAGCACTCTAGTCTTTCTACCTTAGTCTTGTGCTGAAGCATCCCTCCAGCTGTTTCTCCCTGGGAGCTGTGCACTTCAACTGTTATCGTGAGGAGAATGAGCAGTGTTCCTGAGGCACTTCGTTTCATAGAGAATTCTTCCACTTTTGAGTAATTAATTATTTTTCTTGTTACAGTGTGCACACCAGCTACTTTTTCCCTTCTGGAGAAGCTGAATTTCTTCCTTCTTCCAACAACTGGCTATCGCCTTTCTGAGGAGAATTAGTTTTGGCTTAACAGAACTTCAAGCAACTGCAGTAAGGAATCCTTTTGTATGATTTCCAGACTTGCCAATATACATATATATGTACATATCTATTCAAAAACTCTTCGCCTTGCAGACTTGCCAGTCTTAGAGACAAACCTCAGTGCTCAGACTAATTCCTAGAGACTGTGATTACGAAAACTGAACCTTGAGATGGAGTTTTCGTTTCCAGTAAAAGATATTAGTAGATTGTATATTTGTGAACCTTTGAACTGTTCTCCAGAGAACCTTGGATACCTCTGACTCCCAGAGAAAAGAAGATAATACGTTAACATTGTTCTCTTAGAGAGAGGCTAGTCTCTCAAAAGATCCAGGTTAGGAGAACAATAGAATTGGGTGAATGTGAATGGCTGAACAGTTGATTGCGCAGTAGGAATGTACCTCTCTATGCTCTTATCACCCGACTGCAGGTCCTTTCTTTAAAAAAATACCAATAAGAAGAAAGTTGCAGGTTACAGAAGCACGCACTGAATATCCTATCTTCAAGTGGGAAACATAGGCTAGAACTGGATCTGGAGGCGGTCTCTCTTTTTCTATTCCCATTCCCCTTTTCTCCTAGTCGATGCAGGGTTCAGATAATCAGTAAAGTCTGAGCATGCATCTGTTGGAGGGAGTTGGATAAAAGGCATCTGCTCCTGTGGAAGTTTGATTTAATGGGTAATCTCCTGACAGTCAGCAACGTTTGCTTCGGCAGTGCTGTTTGAGTCGTTAAGGGAGAGGATGAGCTGTATGTCATCAGCTTATGATATTAGGTTGATACTGCGGGTTCTGTCCACAGGGGTGTCATGCAGATGTTGAAGAGTGATGGGCTGAATGACGATCGTGGAGGGACTCTGCAGATGAGTTTCTTGGGTTTTGAGGTGTAAGGGAGAAGTCTATTTCTTTGATTCTGTCTGTGATGAAGGAGGATATCTACTTGAGGGTGGGTCCACAGATACCCAAGGGCTGAAGCTTTCTGATGAGTGAGTGGTGGGGAACGGTATTGAAAACGGCTGGAGTGATTGAAGAGAAGGAGTGCGGACATTTCTCTTTAATCGAGGATGCTTCTGATATCATCAGTGACCACAATGATGACTGTTTCTGTGCTGTAGTTGGTGCCAAAGCATTATTTCTGTGCTGTAGTTGGTGCCAAAGCCAAATTGAGAGGTGTCTAGGAGTTTTTGGAGTTCTAAGTGGTCTGTGAGTGGGGTATTGATGGCTTTCCCATGACTTTAGATGGAACAGGCAGGAGCGAGATCAGTCTGTAGCTACTGAGGGTGTTGGGGTCCACTGTTGGTTTCTTCAAACGGGTGTTGACTTCTGCATTTTGTCAGCTAAATGGGAAGGTGAGGGTGGTTATGGCAGTGTTGATGTTAGCGTCACTCTGGGGGAGATGATGGTTCATCCAAGGTTGTATATGAAGTGGGGGCGTGGGTCTGACAGGGCTCCAAAGTAGATGGTATTCACCTGGGCAGTGGTGTCTTCAGAGAGGGGCTTCCAGTTGCTTAACTGTTATTTGACGATGAGGGAGGCTTCCTGCTGGACATTTGTCTTGGTATGCTGTGGGTCAAATTTGCTGTACATTTTGACAATCTTCTGTTTGAAGGGTCATTCCAGAATACTTGGGATGGGATGGTGTTGTTGTTGGCAGCTGCTGGGTTGGAGAACTCCTTGACAATGGTGAATAGTTCTTTGGCATTGTTGGGGCTGGCTTCGAGTCTGAAAGATAGGGCCTTTTTCTTTGTGTCTTGAAATTGTCGATGGTAGAGGTTGAGTACTGCTTTGTATGTGGATATTGCAATAGTGTTTTTGTCAAGTCTCCATTTTCTCTCAAGTTGTTTGCAGTGGCGCTTGAACTCCCTGAGGTCATTCAGGTACCAGCTGAGCCATTTGTTGTTTTTGGAGGTCTTCTTTCTAGTGGTAGTTGTGAGGTTGGCACAGTTGATGATTCATTTTTTTAAGAGCTTGGTGTCGATATCGAGGTTCCCGGTGGGCATTCCTGTAGGGACTTAGTCCAGGTTTTTTTTAGACATTTTGCCGTACTGTCTAGATAGGGCTTTGGGTTTTTCTGGTGGGGTGACTTGGTGGACTGGTATCTTAAAATGTATTGTTGGAAGGTGGAGTATTAGTAGGAGTTGGCAGGTACCTACCACTAGAAATAAGGCCACAATCACAATATAAGATCCAGTCAAGGTCTCCGTAAATTAATCCCTTGTTCAACCCCTTGTTAGCTGGCAATGAGCAGCCAGGGCTTAACTTAGGAGACAGGTGTGTGAAGCACATTAAATAAGTAAGACACAACACACAGTAAAAATCCAACACCACTTAATAAAATTAGGAAATATTATTATCTTTAAAATGACACCAAAATGACAAAAAACAATGTGGGAATCAGAGATATGAATTTTTGAAGATTAAAAGTAAACCTAGGGCTTAGAACAAATAGCATTCAAAGAGTGAAAAAGGTCACGCTGTACTGAGACAAAATCAAGAATTCTGACCGCCTGCAATGTAACACTTTTTCAATCACTTCCAGCAGTGTTTCTTGATGCAGGAAAGTGGTCTACAACACCAATCTAAGGTTCCAGAATCTCTGAGTTGCTTCTTTGGATATTGGGACTAAAATTTCCACAATGCACCTCGACAAATCCTTAAAGGTCCACTGAACACTGTCCAGCTGGGCTCTTCTGGTAGGAGTTGATGCAGGTGACTCTTGGTAGCTCTTTCGTACCTGTTGCTTACAGGGAGTCCACTCCTGAAACCTTTAGAAGCCAGGCAGTCCTCTTGCCCAGAGTGTGCAGCAGGTGTAGTCCATGTGAGTGCAGTCTTTCTTGAGGAAGACCAAGGGCTCAGCAGGGCAGTCCTTCTTCTTCTTGTTTCTAGGCAGGGATCTTTGGGCATCCACCACACCAATCTAAAGGTCTAGAAGCTCTGAAATGGTTATTGGGATGTTGGGACTACATTTCCAGGAATGCACCTGGCCAATTCTTTTAAATCAATCAATCAGAATTTGTGAAGTGCACTGCTCACCCATAAGGGTCTCATGGCGCTGAGGGGGATCGGTCCTCTGTGCTTCAGTTGAAAAGCCAGGTCTTAAGGTCCTTCCTGAATTGAGGTAACGATGGAGACTGCCTGAGGTGAAGAGGCAAGGTATTTCAGCTTTTAGCTGCGAGGTAGGCGAAGGATCTTTCTCCAGCCGAGTTCTTCCGTATGTTGGGTATGGTGTCTAGTACCTGTTGAACGGAGAGGTCTGGAGGGGGAATAGAAGATGATGCGGTGGTTGAGGAAAGTAGGTCCTAGGTCGTGGAAAGCCTTGTATGCGTGGACAAGGAGTTTGAAGTTGATCCTTTTCTCGACAGGGAGCCAGAGGCAGTCTCTCACGCGTTTTGTGATGTGTTCGCAGCGGGGGATGTTCAGGATGAGTCTGGCTGAGGCATTCTGGATGTGCTGCAGTTTCTTCAGACTCTTCTGTGTGGTGGCAGCATAGAGGGTGTTGCCATAGTCGAGCCTGCTGGTGACCAGGGTGTGGGTTACACTCTTGAGGTAGTCATTTGGGATCCATATGAAGATTTTCTGGAGAAGTCAGAGTGTGTGGAAACAGGAGGATGCAACAGAGTTGACCTAGCGGGTCATGGTGAGAGATGATCCAGGATGAAGCAGAGGATGCGTGCATGGTTCATTGGGGGGGGTGGCGAGTGTCACAAGCCACCAGGAGTTGTCCCAGGTGGACGTGGAGGGTCCCAGGATGAGGATCTCAGTCTTGTCTGAGTTGAACTCTCTTTCATATAGGTGGCGAAGGCTTCCATCCCGATGTGGAAGCTCTTCTTGGCAGTTGTAGGGTTTTCGTCAGGGAGATGATCAGCTGGGTGTCATCGGCAATGTTCAGTCCGTTGCTTCTGACTATGGATGCGAGCGGGGCCATGTAGGTGTTGATTAGTGTGGAGCTCAGGGAGGAGCCCTGGGGTACTCTGCAGCTGATCTCTGTAGGTTTCAGAAGGTAGGGGGGGGAGTCTGACTCTCTGGTGGTCATTACGACCCTGGCGGTCGGAGAGACCGCCAGGGGTAATGTAGCGTCCGTACCACCAACAGGCTGGCGGTACGGAGGCCCTTATTACAACCGCGGCGGTAGCTCCGCGGTCGCACCGCCGGGGCCGGCGGTTTCCCGCCGTTTTAGCCCCGGCGGTGATAATCCGCCAGGGCAGCGCCGCAAGCAGCGGTGCCGTGGGGATTATGACACCCCTACCGCCTGCCTGTTTCTGGCGGTTTGCACCGCCAGGAAGAGGCTGGCGGTAAGGGGTGTCCTGGGGCCCCTGGGGGCCCCTGCACTGCCCATGCCAGTGGCATGGGCAGTGCAGGGGCCCCCTAACAGGGCCCCGGCCAGCTTTTCACTGTCTGCATAGCAGACAGTGAAAAGCGCGACGGGTGCTACTGCACCCATCGCACGGCCGCAACACCGCCGGCTCCATTAGGAGCCGGCTCCTATGTTGCGGCCTCATCCCCGCTGGGCAGGCGGGCGCAAACTTGGTTTGCGCCGGCCGGCCCAGCGGGGATGTCATAATGGGGGCCGCGGGAGTGTGGCCACATTGGCGGCCGCACGGCGGTTACAGCTTGGCGGGCGGCGGTAGCCGCCCGCCAAGGTCGTAATGACCCCCTCTGTGTTCTGCCAGTCAGGAAGGAGCATATCCACTGTAGGGACTTGCAGCGGATGCCAGCTGTGTGGAGTCTGGAGCAGAGGGTGTTATGGGAGACCGCGTCAAAGTCGGCTGATGGGTCCAGTAAGATGAGGGCTGCTGTTTGGCCACAGGCGAGAAGCGAGCAGATGTCATATGTGGCAGCGAGAAGGGCAGTCTTCGTGCTGTGGTTGCTTCTGAAACCTGATTGCGAGATATCCAGGATGTGTTATCCTTGAAGTGTTTGTGGAACTGTGCGTTGATGGCCTTTTTTAATGACCTTGGCTGGGAAAGGCAGCAGAGAGATTGGGCGATAGTTCTTGAAATCCAGTGGGTCAGCAGTGAGTTTCTTCAGGAACGGGGAAATTTCAGCATGCTCCGAGTCCTTGTGGAAGGTAGCTGTCTCCATGGAGCAGTTGAGTGTGGTGGAGCTAGGGTGCAATGGTGGTGTTGGCTTTGTTGAAAATGTGGTGGGGACAGGGATCAGTAGGGGCTCCGGAGTGGATGCTGCTCATGATGGAGGAGGTATCGTCCGTGGTGTGGATGTGCTGGATATGTAAAGGTGTAGAGGATCCGAGCTGGAGGGTTGTTGGTGGGCTCAGCAGGTCTTGGGGTCCGAAGCTGTCATAGATGTCCTTGATTTTTCGATGGAAGAAGGTAGCTAGTCTATTGCAGAGGTCCTGAGATTGAGGGATATTTGCATCTTCCTATTGAGTTTGGCGAATGGTTTTATCACGGCGAAGAGCTCTTTGGTATTGTGTGCAGTGGCGTTGACATAGTACTGCAGGGTGGCTTTCCTAGTGGATCTGATGAAGTGGTTGTGAGATCTAATGGTGGATTTGAAGGCCGCAAGGTTCTCTGGGGACTTGCTGTTTCTCCATCTCTTTTCTAGACGTCTGTAGGTGCATCTGGAATCCTGGCGTGCAGGAGAGAAGCTGGCCTTGGAGACTGTCCAGCTGGGTTCTTCTTGATGGAGATGGTGCAGGTGGAGCTCGGTTAACTTGTTGCTGTCAGGGAGTCCACTCCTGCACTTCCTGAAGCCAGGCAAAGTCCTTAGATCTGTAGATCCTTAGTGTGCAGCAGGTGCAGCCTTCCAGAGGGCAGTCCTTAGGGTTGCAGACCTGGGTTCCAGCAATGAAGTCCTTCTCTTTGTAGCTTCAGGCAGGGATCTGAGTTGCTGGGCAACTCTCCCATATTTATTTAGTGTTCCTGGGCTGGCAGCAAAAGGGCAACCCTGACCAATGGGGTGTAGGGTGCAACCCTCTGCAGTGATCACTTCCTGCAAAGTGCGGCAAAAATCAATCCCAGGAAGCACTATTCTTCCGAAATCCAAGATGGAGAAAGTCTCTCCATGGGGTTAGTCTCTGGCTAAGCCATCCCACTGGTGTGTCCTAATTTCTCCAACACTCCCATTCCAGCCCCTCTGCTAATCTATTTACTGGGGCTCCCACCTGGCAGGATATGGGGGATGAGCCTGGGTCCTGTCCCAACTGTCATTACCTCTTTGAAGACCAGTTTGGCTACACAGTCCCCTTCCTAATTTTTGCTCCGCAGCTTGCAGCTCTTCACCCACTAGCTGTCCCTTTGTCTCAATACAGGCCACTTCACACCTCATTAAGGTAGCTTAGCTCAGCCTGGCAGAGACTGGCCAATCAGTTCTAAAACTTATTTTCTGTTATAGTTATAATACATCTAACAGTGGCAAGTTGTTTGATTTATTCTATCATTTTAAGCCCAAGAATGAAAATTGTAGCTCTTCCCTAGCAATAGTTGTATTTTAATAAAGTTTTCCTGTGTTAGCCTGTGGAGTTACTGTACTACAATGGGGAAAAAGGAAATTAACAGTTTTTCCATCACCATGGCATTTAAAACATCTTTTATAATGACCCTGCTTATAGCTACAAGGCACCCTACCCCTGGGGCACCGAGGGAGGAACTTAGGGGTGACTTATATGCAATAATAAGGTAGTTTGAGGCTTTGGAAGTATCTTTAATTCCAAAGTTGAATTTGCATATAATTTACTTAGAAAAGCAGCCTGCAAAGCAGGACTTCCTTAAAAATGACAACAGGCACCACTACAGTGCACTCTAAAGTGCATTAAATCCTCCTGTCCTCTAATAACCCATGCCCTATTAAATACTAGGGACTTACTGGTAGGTAGTCATGCCAATTATAGCTGTGCCTAGTTTGCATACACTTTTAATCAGAACACAGGCCATAGGTCTGGTTAGCAGAGCCCAGAGTACCCCCAGAGTGAGAAAACAAAGCATCTAGGGGGCAAAAATGGGGGTAAAAAGTGGGGGGACACTTCAAAAGACCTGGTTTCTCACATGTATGATGTAGTAGTCAGACCATGTGAGTGGGGTTGTGTAGGTGGTGGTGATCCTGTGGTTGGAGGAGAAAATATGATTGAGGGTGTGGCCTGCCTTGTGGGTTGGTCCTTGGGCGAGCTGGTTGAGTCTGAGTTTGCTGAGGCTGTCGAGGATGGCCATGGAGTTGGGGGGTCTGTGGTGTCTTCCAGGTGGAAATTGAGGTCCCCAAGAAGGATGTAGTTGGTTGATCTAATAGAGAGGGGAGCAATGAAGTCTGCAATGTGGTTGCAAAGTTCCCCTTGGGGGCCTGGGGTATGGTAGGCAAGGGGTCCCTTCAGGGTGGAGTTCTTGTCTATTCGTAGTTTGAAGTTAATGCGTTCATGAGATTGGTGTCCGAGGCCGTGGAGATGGTGCAGTCAATCATGTTTTTGTAGATAATCACAAGTCCTCCACCTGGTTTGTAGGTTCAGTCCTGGTGTGTGATTTGTAGGAGGGCAGGGTGCCTGTGGCGATGTCTATGTTGAAGCCTGGGTTGAGCCACGTTTCAATCAGAAAGAGAAGGTCGAGTGTGCTGCTGTTGAGAAGGTCCCAGATTTCAGTTGAATGTTTTCTTAGGGACTGGATGTTGAAGATTATGGTTGACAGTTGATGTGGGGTAGTGATGGTGGCACGCTTTGATTGTTTGGAGGTAGTGGTGTCAGCATCTGAGGTGTCGCAGGTGAAATCTAAATGGGTCCCGGAGAAAAGTCTTACCATGGTGTTTTGGGGTGCACTGTGGCAGTGTGTTTGCTGGTGTTTTGAGGTCGCAGAGGAGTAGTGAAGGGGTTCATTGGCTCCGTTCGTGGCTACGCCTGTGGATGAGTGTTGCATTTGATTGTCATGGGGCCAGGCTTTCTGGCACTGGGTGTGGCCCAGGCATGGACAGGAACAGATGTGCTTGCCTATGGCATGTGTTCAGTGCACCCTACACCCCATTGGTCACGGGTGCTTCTGCTGTGCCCAGTCATGCTGGGGCCTAGGTTAAGTAGGTTCTTGGGTGAGCGGAGCTGTTTTTGGCAGGAAGAACGTTGAGCAAGAAAACCAAGTGGGAAAACCCAGGCAGTGTCGAAGTCACCTGGTCAAACAGTAGCAAGTGGTTCATGCTGGAACAAACAGAAATGTGAGGCCACAGACAAGTGTCAGGCTAAGTGCCCAGGTGCCTATTAGTGTGGTCGTACTGCAGTCTGCATTAAATAGGTCGTGGTATGGGCAGGGCTTCTGTTGGCAGAAAGAACAGTGAGCGGGGAAACCTGGGTGGGAAAAGCCAGGCAGTGGTGGTCTCACTTGGTTAAGTGGTGGCAACTAGATCAGACTGGAACAAGCAGGAACAGGAGACCATAGGCAAGTGGCAAGCTAGGTGTCCAGGTGCCTACTAACATGGTCACTCTTTGTCCAGTATTAAGTAGGTCCTGAGGAGTGCATGGCTTCTGTTTGCAAAAAGAATGGTGAGAAAGCCCGCACAGGAAAACCCAGTCAGCGGCGGTGTAACTTGGCTAACTGGTGGCAACTAGATCAGGCTGGGACAAGCAGAAACTGGAGGCCATAGACAAGTGGCAGGCTAGGTGCCCAGAGGAAGAATAATGCCATATTTTCTGGCAACTATATAACAATGCTCCTGAAAAGTCAGATGCATAGAACAACCATATCTAGAAGTGATAAGCGCGAGGGCACTCACCCCAGAACATCAGTAGCTAGAAACGCCACTGATGGTCGAAGAAATAAACTTGGCTATTGAACAGTTAGCAAGGGGGAAAACCCCAGGTGCAGTTGATTTTCCAGTCAATTGATATGCTTGTTATAAAACCCAATTGGCCCCTAAAGTATTGAGAGGGGCATTTACAAAGGCTTTGCATTGGGGTGGCGTCACTTTCATGGCGCAGCCCGAGGCAAAATCATTTTTGGCATTTACTTAGCCACACAAAGCCAGCTTACATGGCTTTGACTGGTGTAGTAAATACAAATTAAAGCAAGGCATTACAAAGAGCAGCCCTTACATTGAGGAGGCATTACAAAGGTGGGTGTTCCTATGCATCTACCCATGGATTTTGGTGCATTCCCAGATATACAAGGACTTGTGAACCTGGCAATATGTAAAATAGCTACACCTTCCAGAAGCAGACATAATGATGAAAAATATCTTTATTTCTTCTTGGTACTTAATTTTTTCTATGTGTGCTGTGTTCTGCAGCACACATGCAAAGAGGAAAATTCCTTTAAGGATTATGCTGAAATCAGCACATTCTGGTTGGCTGAAGTGAGGCCCTAGCCAGTCAGCACCTACAACTCCCATCAGGGGTGGGGAATTACACTCATTGTATAAACTGCACTCACCCTTGATTCGCTTGGTACAGGACAGTCAGGCCTATCACAGGGGCAATGTATGAAGCATTGGTACAGCACTTCCACACAACAAAGACACTGAGCATCACAAAAAAGACTTCACACAAGGTATGTAAATACAGTTTGCATTGAACAAACACAAAAATACATCAGCAGTTTGTACATGTGATAAAAGTAATACTTTCCCTCCCAGCATCCTCATGCGGTCCTAACACGTTGTCAGCACGAGACCCACCCTAAAGATTATAACAATTCAATAACACACAGCTATAGAATGCACCCTGGTTCACAACGATAGCAACGATGGGTACATACAGAGAACTGCAGCACTTATATAGCTCTGTGGCCTAGGCAACACAGATAAAACCCAATGGCAACCGTGATACTCCTCTGACAAAGAACCAATGTCTATGGCAACACAGCCATGTGGTGCAGTCAGTCACAAGAAATCACTCCCTCTCACTCTCTCAGCACTGCCACATGGGGCCGCGGATATCAGTCGAGCTAATATAACACGCTCTCGCACACACTTGCTCCCATCACTGATATCTGTCAGGCCAGTGGTCACTGCGCTTGTAGATCCCCCTGGGTCCAAACCTTCCTCCACCCTACAACCAGTTCTCACTACCCCACGAGCTGGAGATGAGATCACCCTATTCCCTGCATCCTAAGTCGCTCGCAGTCGGAGGTACACTTCTTCAGGATCCCGGGGCAAAGGTGGGGGAAAGTAAGAGGTAACGACTGACAAATGGAGGTCTGACCACCACTTGGGAAGTTCACTCAGGAGTCTCCACAATGTTCCTTCCGGCGTGAGCTCTAGTCTGCCAAGCATGGAGAGAGGGTCACTTTGGGCCACACGCTATTCTCAGTGGTGCCCAACCAAGTCAGGCACTCCAACACACAAATAGTTACAAATTCTGCACCTCCCTGGTAGGGGGCACAACGTCTAGGGCCCAATGACTTGGGTTGCCCAGACGGTCTCAGTTGCACATGAAAAGTCACCAAATCTGCACCTCCCTGGAAGGAGGCACAACATCTGGTGCGCAATGACTTGAGTCTCACCAGACAAATCTGATTGCACATAAAGAGTTGTCAATGCTGTACCTCCCTGGAACTAGGCATGACATCTGGTGAAAAATGACTTGAGTCACACCAGGCAATTTCTGATTTTACACAAAGAGTTCCAATCCTGAAGCTCCCTGGAATGAGGCACAACATCTGGTTGCACCAGAAAAATCCGGTCACACACACAGAGACGCAAGTTTAGGGGTGACCCACGAGGTATAATGCAACACTACTCTGGGTATGCCCCTGCCTCCAAGAGTGGCAACCAGTGAATAAGATACCACACACAATGAAAATGCAGTTGGATACTGCATGAGAGAAATGCAGCACGCTCGACAAAGGCGGCCACATGGGGTCCTGCGACCAGTGAATCCGTTCACTACCAACAAGGCTCTTATGCATATCTTGGCCCTACGATAAAGGTCTACACTCCTTGATCGAAAGCAGTACTTTGAAGGCTCCACACCAGGCAAATTCGGTATCCAGGTGCAATACTTAGCTCCACGCTCACATTGCTGCTACCAGGTGACATCCAGCAGATGATGTAGGCACTTAAAAGGGCACTGCTCTCCCGATGATGCAAGTAGAAGGTGTAGGTCCCTTCGGCAGATCTTTGATGTCCCTGCGACCTCCACAAAAGAACAGAGGCACCCTTGCACAGCACACTTCAGGGTGCCATGCAGCAGCAACCAGTTTGCCCAGGTCAGTCATGATGCAGGAATGATTCACGGTCCCTTCTTAGGGCAGTAATTACTGCTTATGCACAACAGATTCTTCTGGCAGTGTGAACCACCTGGTCCAGAGTCTCTGTCCCACATTCCTGCAGTGTAACTACCTTTCTGCAGTGTGGCACCAGTAGTTGTACTGTGGTATATCTTTGGAGTTGGGGGAAGTTCAGAGGGTTCCCCTTTGAACCACAGATGTCTCCCCTAAAACTCAGTCCTTTCTACCATGGAGCTGTGGAATGCAGATCTTTATCTTTAATGGGTCCATGATCTGGCACCAAGAGGCCAAGGTCCGAATTTAAGAAAAGTGGTGCTGCATCCAATACAGCACCACTTTTCTTGCGCCCCTTAGCACCCCCCTATCACCACCATGTGTGTGCCGTATTTAATATATGGTGCACTATGGTGCCGGGTAGGGGCAGTAACGTCAACATTTTTTATGCTATTGATGGACTCTGCAGGATTAGCACCAACATTTAGACGCTAGTCCTGCAGAGTACATAGGGGGCCCATTGATAACAATGGCATGCCCCTTTTAACGTCTGCTCTGTAAAAACAGCCACTAAAATTGGTGCAGTGGAATCTCTTACATTCCACTTCACCCATTTTTGCGGTCCCTCTAATGGGGAAAGCCCCCTTGCATACATTCTGCAGTGCGCAGGAATAACGCGGCGCAAGGCATTACAAAGAGATGCAATTCATGCATTACGCTACTTTGTAAGTATGGCGCAGCAAATTTGGCCTTGTTAGGCCACATTAGCATCATAGAAAATACTGCTAATTTGGCACAAGGAGGTGCTAGGCCCTCTTAAACCTGGGCCCAAGTTTCAGAACCTTTCCCTCTAATCTATCCAGCCAGACCCACAAATGGTAGAGGTTTTTGTTCCAGTGTGCTTAGGTTTTATAGCTGTCACTCAGGAATGCACAGTTGTGTTCCTCCATCCCCCAGTGTGGACTTGAGTTAAATTAAAAAGGCTCACAAAGAGTTTTAGGGCAGACAAATGTCCACTTTCTAGAAGTGGCATTACTCTTTGATTATTGACAAAACCACTTTTACCATAGAAAGGTACTTGTCAGGACGAATCAAATGATAGTAAACAATATGAGGCTGCTCTGCTGCAATCCACTGTTGCAGCTAGGAGTAATTGTAACATTTCCCCATGCTAACCTATGGGCAGAGCAGCTCTCCAATGCAGTGAAAACACACTTGGGTATTCCTTACTCTCTGGGCATACGTGCCCCTGTGAACTAACAAGCCTGCATTGGCAGGATGGACACATGTTCAAAAGAACCATAGGTGCAAGAGTGAGCACAGGCCTGCTAAGACAGGTGATATACATGTTTAGAACACCATAGGTGCTACTATGCACACCCAGGCCTGTTACGACAGGATTGATACATATTTAAACATGCCCTTGAGGCAAGTGTGCACACAGGACTGACATGACAGGCTCATCACATGTGCACTCACAGACTGGCCAGCGCCACTTCCTTATATATATGTAGGAAAACACGTCCACTTCCACACTGTGTTGACAGTGGGAAGGAGCCCAGGGGCCTAAAGCCATCGATTTGGTGATCAGCACAAAAACATATGGGAAGAGCTTACCCCCTTAGGTAGGAAACCCATCTGGGGGTTCTTCCCTACTGGACATGGGACATCCCTGCGTATCTGCCCACCCTTACATTTAGCACCTGCCCCACCCTTCAGGGGGTCCTCTAGGGATAGTGGAGGATCCCCTCAGGATTTGCTACAAACTTAGTAGTGCCAACCTAAGCCCATGCACAGCTGCACCTCTACAGGTCTGCATTGGCAAGCCGGATACATGCTTCACAGCCTATTCTAGTGGTTAGCAAAATAAGTGCAATGCCTCACTAGTAGCTAGGGCTGTATCCACCCAGGGTATGTGGTGTACCTTTTTACAGGGCACTGCAGGGTACAGCAACTGAACCAAACATGTAAGCGCCCCCTCCTAGCATGTGTAGGCAGGGCACATGCACTTTCCCACTGCAGTACAGGGGGAAAGTGCCCAGAGTCTTAAGGTTAAGCAAAGAGAGCGAGTAAAAGACCGCAAGGAAAAAGCAAACTCTCTGGGAACTCCCCTAAGGAGGGCAATCTCCAACAGATGGCTTTTGGCTTTTCCTCTCAGAACTGTAGTAGCCATTACATTTATTCAGTCAAACGTTGATTTGTTAATTCTGTACAAACTATATCCATTTCATTCAGAAATCCTGGGAGCACACTGACGATAAGTACCAGCACTTACAACATAACCAGAAAGTGGTGGCAGGAATATTATTCAGTCTAAAAAAAATAAGATCATGTTTTCAACCTCATTCAGCAACTACATTGGTTGCCAGTGCAGAAAAGAATTTGCTTCAAATATGCTTGCATGGTGCACAATATCAGTCCCACATTTATACTTTATAGCACCAGTCCCACATTCATAATCAGAAAATATTCTAAATATGGCGTTCTTTGAAGTCTAGCTCTCGACTCCTGGTAAGGTTCCTCATATAATATGGGGTTGCAGAATGTTTAGAGTTGAGGGAACACATATCTAGAACAGTTTGTTTTAAACTTACGAAGAAGTTATAAATGTGGAATGTTAACCCTTAGTTGGTTTAGTTATGCAGATGCAGTTGCAGCTCCCATACTTATGAGATCGTAACTCGAAAGTGTCAAGAGACTCTATTGTGAGTAAATAACCGAATTAAATTAATGTTCATTTAATAATAAAAGCACAACGGCTAATAACAACAATTTGTTTCTTTATGGTTTCCTTTTAGCATAATAAAGAGAAAATTCCACTTTTCATGATCAATTTTCAGTACCATGGTCAAGGCTCGTTTGCATTTGTGTTTAAAAGAAACAGAAAAGTGAAGCAGCGATACAGCTTTCAGCACCATGGATAGAGCAAAGGCTACACGCCTATTCATGGCCGTATGTATGCAGTTCCTCAAAGACAAGGCGTAGCTCTCGAAGATAAGGTGTGTGAAGCGATAGAGACCTCCGAGGGTGGGACGCAGGCCAAGCAAGGAGCGTCTCTCTTCGCCACACCCGTTTCGTAATCACGGATAGGGCTGTTCACGGGTAATAAACCTCGCTTTTACCATGTAGATTTTTAATTTAGTCACAGGAATTATACAGAAGTGCAAGATCAATTTATCCAGCAAAGTAGACAAAATTCTGCCCTACGAAAAAAAGGAAATTGTGTGGCATGGTGGCATAACCTGTCGCAATAATATTTTGTCATTTTAATAACGTATTATACTGTCTGGGCAAAGGTGTATCTCATTAGTTTCAATCAAAATTAGAAGGTAACCAGTTAGCTGTCACAGCCTGGAGCCATTTGTGATGCTCTTTGTTACGTATCTTTTAATCCGTTTGAGCTAGAAATATATTTTTGGTGGAATATGCCAATTATTCAGTAGATGGGGGATTATGTGGCAAATCCATATCTGTGGGAAAAACATCAACAGAATCATATAATTATTGTGGCACTGTCTTTAATTCCACACAGATGCATTATGTTCAATCCCATGGACTGAGCATTTTATCACGCCAAAGTATGCAGACATTTACCAGGGGCGGCTCCTCCGTTAGGGCGGAGGAGCGTTGCCCTCCCCTGCTAGCAGCGGCAACTGCAAAATCTTTAAAAGAAAACCATGATAAACTTTGTTTATTATGGTTTTCTTTTAAAGGGGTGGGGCCACGAGGGTGATGAGCAGAGAGGGGGAGTGCACAGCCGTCTCGGGTCGACCAAACATACATGAGCACTAGGCTCTCTCCAGCCCAGCAACCCAGTTGCTGGGCTAGAGAGAGCCTGCACAGGCTCCCAATCTGCCTGGAAGTGCCTTGGCTGGGCGCTCCCAGCCAATCCTGATGCTGTTTTGAGCAGTGTCAGGATTGGCCGCAGGGCAGGCTGGGAGCCTTTGCCTGCAGCAGAAGACGGTGGAGCAACGGAGAAGCACGACATGCAGGTAGGTATTGCTATTTCCAACCCCCCTGCTCCCACCCTGCGTGCTGCCACGCCCCCTGTAACACCTGAGAGCCGTAACTGACATAAACACTCACATGCGCACACAGAAACACACACTCTTTAAGCATCATGGATCGGGCGCATGTCACACAATGATAGGTTTGTTCCGTGGGAGGACTACTTTTATATACATCCCTGGGAATGCATGCTCCAAAAGCGTTATCTTCGGATGAAATGCTACAGTTCAAAGGGCGCTTTTGAGCGTGCACGGTCTGAAGCACATGAATTTAAAACTAGAATGAAGTATGTTTGAAATCTGCCTCAGAGGGGAAAGGCAGGGAAGCGGCCACAGCCCATCAAACCCTCTTGCACAATGCGATCTGATTGCTTCCAAAACTGAGATGTTAACAGTAAGTCGGCTCTCTGTCCTTCGCATCCCGTTCCACTTGCCTCATCACATTAGAATTCAAGGTAAGGCTGAAGGAAAATAAGATTAAAAGCAATAATGCTTTTTATTAAAGCTGGGCACAGCCTAGTACAAGGGTTATTTCATTTTGGCTACTTTTCCAAAGCATCAAACATTAATACATCACAGTCGATACCTGTCTTGACTGCAAACATAATTGAAAGTTATTCTATAAAATTCTTATCTGGAATTTCAAGCAGAACGTAATGTCAAAATAAGTATACCTAGGGAATGGGAAGTAAAAAAGCTATGGGAAAAAGGCAAAGCAGGAGAGGAAAGGACTGAATGGACAGGTGGACAGCAGATTGAAGGATTGATTTTGTATAGCATCATTCAGAGAACTAAATAGACTTGCACTGCTGCTGGCTTAAATGAGTTTATAATCAGAGAAACAAGAGTAAGGAAAGTAACAGTAAACTCCATAGAGCTGCTGACATGCGACTTCCCACTATCCGCAACTCAGACCACCACCTTCCATCTCATTTACAGGGTTGCAATAGGCATGGGAGTAGAAATGTTATGCTCCCAAAACACTGCAGTATTAGAGAAGAGGCTGTGAATGCTCTCAAAGGCTGAAGCAATGCCCTAAAAATTGAGGCCTCATGCACAGAGCTAAATGTCATGGCCTCATGTAAATAAGAGAATAATTTGTCTCTGCACCTGCACCATTTTATTGTAGTGGGTGCAGAGGTAGCCAGCATTCAACGTGCCACCCAAGGGTGCCCCTTTAGAGGGGGACACGGAGATCCCACATGGAGTTGATAGATGTAGTCACTCACTGCACTAACCTGCAGGAGGATATCTGCCCTCCTTCGAACTTTAGGTCAGGTTGCCACTACCAGTGAAAGGCGACCTTTGACTTCAAAGAGTCAGTCTGCCTTTCACCAATGCCGCGTACCCAGCTGCACGGAGTACAGTGCATTTGTTGTAACAGAGTGCAATCTGGCACATTTAGATAAGGGTGCACCGCCATACCGATTGGGGCAGTAGGCTCAATGCATAATGCGATTTCGGAAGGCCACATGATGCTGAAAATCTGGAGTATGTGCTGCAGGTCAGTAGATGACAAATATTTGTGATGACGTGTTTATCAAGATGATCAAAAAGAAATGGCTGGAAATACTAGGACCTGGTGCAAAGACTATTTGCATCTGCCAAGCAGCATTTATTTGCTAACTATTTTATGAAGCACATAAGAGACCCTCAGAGGTGTCAGAGCATTTTACATTACGATATATATTTACAAAGTAAAAAGCTGGAGAACATGCAGTGGTTGCCTCATATGGACTGTAACAGTACAATGGGCATAATCCAGTTCAGGATTGAGAATTAATGCAAACTGTAGGCTTCTGTTTGTGGAATAATTCTTGAAGGAACATCTGGAAGATTAGTTATTTCAAAACCTTTTTTGAAGTCCCAAATGGTGGGCTTCTGCGTAACACAGGAGGGATCGAGTTCCATATTTTCAAGTTGTTTCTGACAAGAGTGAGATGTAATTTTGTTTCTCGAACTTCGAGGATTCGACACTTCGTAGGGCGCAGTTTCCCCCAGAGGGATGACTTTAGAACAAGGTATCTTGGAAAGCCTCTAATTATCGTTTTATGGATTTTGCATGCAGTTTTGAAAGTGCTTTAAACTTCTATGGGGCACTAGTGATGTGTGCGAAACATTTCACTCCTGTGCAGTGACCTGAAGTTGTTTGGGGAGTGCCTTTAGGGCCTGTCAGTTGAATGTTCAGAATCCCAACGAGCATGAAATTACCTTAGTTCAGTCTGGATAGAACCAGTGACTGTTCCACTATTATAAACTCTGCCCATGGTGAAAATGGTTTTATTCCTCTGAGATGTTTCAACTGGCAAAGGATATATTTTGTTCTGGCAGTTATGTGGACTTGAAAGCCAAGAGAATTTTTGCTTTCATAATATTTTAGGTTTTCAGTCAAATATGATAATAGAATCAAACCAAGGAACAGACAGGCATTGAGTTATGTGGCAGGGAGATGAGTAGGATGGTTTAGACGGCTGACGGGTTATTCTATCAAAAATATGATGGATATACCATCGCCTGTATTACAAGTGCATTATAGTAAAAAACGCTTGTAATACGGCGGACAGAATAGCCGTCACGTTTGTGCCAGAGTAATTCATCCACAGAACTCTAAATCAGGCCTAAGTCTTTAGGGGGTTTGATTTTAGGTGTTGAACTATCATTCATGGCAGTAATTTTTTTTAATGTTAAGCCTAGTCAGCTTATGTCCTGCAGTTTTGAATTGCAGATATAGTTGTGTGTCATCTGCATAAAGATAGTATGAAACATTTGAGTGTTTCAGTAGTCAGGTGAAAGTTTCTAAGTAATTATTGAAACAAGTGAGAGAGAGTATTAAATCTTGCAGAATGCACCGTCCTATGTGTCGGGTTCAACTAGATTCATGCTAGGAGGGAACCAAATCAAAGTGGTTCCATTTATCTCTGTTCTCCTTTGAGGATTCTTTGGAGTGTGTAGTGGTTGACCATATCAAATGCTACCAAAAGGTTGACAAGAGAGCCCCGCTGTCTGAAAGATGCAATGTATCATCAACTCTTTTTTAGATTGAATGGGGCATATTTTAGAGCCACTAGCACCTCCTTAGCTTCATTTTCTTTATGCTATGTGGCCCAACGAGTCCAAAATCACTGCACTATATTTACAAAGTTATGCAATGCATGCATTGCGCCACTTTGTAACCCTTTGCGCTACATTATGCCTGCGCCAGGCTTAATGTATGCAAAGGGGGCGTTCCCCCATTAGGGGGCCAAAAAAATGCCACAAAGAAATTTCAGAGATTTCTTTGTGTCATTTTTGTCATCACTTTTCATGCCTGCTCTGAGCAGGCGTTAAAAGGAGGCTGCCATTGGTTACAGTGGGTCTCTGGGTGCTTTGCAGGATTAGCGTCAACATTTTTTATTCTAATTCTGTAAAGCGTCAAACTAGCATAAAAAATGATGATGCTAGTTCCCTAACTATCGCCATGGTGCGCCATATATTAAACAAGGTGCACCCATTGGGGCATTAGGGGGGCACTAAGGGGCACTAGTAAAGTGGCACTGCACTAGGCGCAGTGCCACTTTTCATAATAAGCCCCATTGTTTGGTACTAAAGGCTGGCCTTCAGGGGGCTCCTTAGGGTAGGTAATTTTAGTGGCCATTGGACTCTCTATCCAAGGGCCCTTGCAATTAGTATTCAAGATACATTTTCCATAAATTAAATTGTGCACTAGATTCTCAGGGTAGAAATGGGGGAGAAGCCAAAGGCGTAACTCAAGAGAGGGCATGTAGGGTGAATGTGGATATATTGCAATATGGTTGCCAAGGGCACAAAAACACATATACGTTTATGCCAAGGGCTGTTTGTACAATAATAAGTCAGATATCCTAAATATATTTATACAGCAATGGCATGCAGATCTTATAGAATGTAAACAAAACACAGTGAGAATCAATACCAAAAAAATTCAGTTCAGTAGAGTAAAGCTGCAAGGAACCAGAAAGAGAATAGAATCTCATGTGGAGTTACCAGACAATAGTTAGGACAGATCCAAAAGCAACACAGTACTGAAACAATGATAGTGAGTAAACACTATGGAACATATTCAATAAAAGTGAGCAGCGCCACTTTTCTTGTGCCCCATAGTTCTCCCCTAACCCCACCATGTGTGCGCTATATTTAAAATATGGCACCCTATGGCGGTAGTTAGGGGACTAGCATCAACATTTTTAACACTAGTCCAGTGCTTTGCAGGATTAGCGTAAAAAATGTTGACACTAATCCTGTAAAGCACCCAGAGGCCCATTGTAACCAATGGAATCCTCTTTTTAATGCCTGTTCTGAGGCAGGCATTTAAAGTGCTGAAAAAAATATGCAAAGAAATCTCGCCATTGTTTGGGCCACCCTAATGGGGGAATGCCCCCTATACATACATTATGCCTGGCGCAGGCATAATGTAGCTCAAATGGTTACATGTATTGCACCACTTTGTAAATGTGGCACAGCGTTTTTGGTCTTCTATCGCCGCATTGGCGTTAAAAAATTACACTAATATGGCATTAGAATGATGCTAGGGGCTCTTAAATATGCCCCTATATATTGTTTGTGAACTGTTCTAATAATTACAAAGCTAAATTATTTATGAAGCTATAATGTACCTAGAAAAGAAAAGATAAGGAACCAATGCAACTGGTGTGTTTCTTATTTTACAACACTTGCAAACAGCTACTGTTCTTAAAGCTTTGCAAATAAGTATACTGTGGTTCAAAATAGAGGCTCATAATTATATTGGGATATTTTTATTATTTAGTTTTGTTCACAAGTCTACATGCATGCAAAGACTTAAATACAACAACAGACAGAAAATACAATGGTATTGTTGATGTCAAGGGTACCTGCAATGAATTAAATGAATGAATGAATTAATGAATGTTAATGAATGAATGAGAGAAAATATACTTATAGATGGCAACTGCTGACCTGTTGTTGTATCTGGGGCCCTTCTGGTGGAGGGCTCTATGAGTGACCATAAGCATCTTAAATTGTATTCTAGAGTTGATCAGTAGCAAGTGTGGCTCTTTAACCGTAGTCTGATGGACTGATGCTTGGGGATCTCAGAATGAGCCTAGCTGCTGCATTTTGTACTCGCTGCAGACGAGACAGCAGATAATGGGGGGCACCAAGATAGAGTATGTTGGAGTAATCTAGTCTGGAGGTATAAGCACATGTACAATCCCTTTCCGAGTGTCAAGAGGCAGATACTTCAGGAGTTTCCTCAAGGATTTTAGCATACCACAGCACGTGCCTGCAGTGGCCATTGATGTGGGGTAAGAAGGAAAGGGCAGTGTCCATTATACCCCCCAGGTTTCTGACAGCAGTGGGGGGGGCAGGCCCTAAGTCAGAAGACTAGAGGCACAGTGCTTTCAGCAGGGAGAATGACCCAAACATTATAATGTCCATTTTGTCAGAATTCAGTTGTATGTAGCTGTCATGCATCCATTGAATGATGGAGGAAAGACTGCCCTGAATGTTTCCTATTATGTTGTCACTGAGCTGGTGGAATGATGGCATAAGGTGAGTATCTGCATAAGAGACAATGTTCATACCCCAGCTTTGTGCAACTAAGGGTGATGGAACCAGGTAGATGTTAAAAAGACAACAACAAAGCAGGGTGTGAAACTAAGGATAAATGGCGCTACGGGTAATGAACTAACCCTATTAAATGGCAGGGAACCTCAATAGGGAAACACCCTACCCTCAGAGGAAAAACACCTCTAACTACAAAATTAAATATAGTGAGGGTCCCTTCTAGATATATATAAAAACAAAAGAAAACACAAAGTCACGAATATAAAGTGAACACTTCACAAAAAACTTTCAACTTCAATACATCAGTCCAAATGTATCATAATGATCCTGGAATTAGCCAGTCAAGTTGAATGATGAATCCAAAGTCTTTATTCCAAATCTCATTCACTTATATACAGTCTGTAATCCACAGATTATGGGGGTCATTACGACCCTGGCGGAACAAGTCCGCCAGGGCCGTGGGACGCGGTGGCACCGCCGACAGGCCGGCGGTGCCCCGCGGGGCATTCTGACCGCGGCGGCTCAGCCGCGGTCAGAGAAGGGAAACCGGCGGTCTCCCGCCGGTTTCCCACTGCCCCAAAGGAATCCTCCAAGCCGGCGCAGCATGCTGCGCCGGCATGGGGATTCCGACTCCCCCTCCCGCCATCCAGTTCCTGGCGGTTCTCCCGCCGGGAACCGGATGGCGGGAGGGGGAGTCGCGGGGCCCCTGGGGGCCCCTGCCGTGCCCATGCCTATGGCATGGGCACGGCAGGGGCCCCCGTAAGAGGGCCCCTAAAAGTATTTCAGTGTCTGCAAAGCAGACACTGAAATACGGGACGGGTGCAACTGCACCCGTCGCACCTTCCCACTCCGCCGGCTCTATTACGAGCCGGCGTCATCGTGGGAAGGGAGTTTTCCCCTGGGCTGGCGGGCGGTCTTGTGAAGACCGCCCGCCAGCCCAGGGGAAAACTCGGAATACCCTCCGCGGTCTTACGACCGCGGAGCGGTATTTCGGAGGGGGGAAGCCTGGCGGGCGGCCTCCGCCGCCCGCCAGGCTCGGAATGAGGGCCTATGTTCCTTCCAGCCAACACGTGTTTCGTCTTGGGAAATGATAAATCCCTTATGACTTCTTCAGGGCTAGAAATCATAGAGTACATATGACAAAATGAGTTGAAACCAAAATGCTCAATCGTCCACTATGATGTGCAAACACACTCCAAAATTACCCAAGGGAGGTGAAAATTACATGGTATCACCAGAATGAGTGATGAGAAAAAAGGAAAGAAACCAAACCCAAAGTCCTAGTGATTGAAAATTAACACCAAGCCACCAACAATCTCCAACTAACTTCCTAAAAGTAAAGACACCAACATTAGCAAATCTATTAACAAGCTACAAGCCCCCAGTGAGTACACCAAAGTGTCCAAATTCAAATAATACGATAATAAAATACCTTCTTAAATCAGGCACTAATCATCTCTACTACAATTTGTTATATTCCAAAGTTTTCATCCAACACTCCAGTAGTGTTCCCATAACTGTCAGTATAAAAAGAAAGAATTACTTGAATAGTACAGTATTTAATATGTAATCTACAGTACATGCTTCGTAGCTCATCATCATTCAAAGTTTTTATATGCCACATCAGTATAAGTCTCACAAGGTCAAAAAAGCGGTTGTTGTATTAATTAAAGACCCAAATCCTATCCTTCACCTTCTGCAATCCTTAAAAGTTCGTCATTTCAAAAACCCACCTCGTTATTCCGAAAATTATTTATTTTATGGCTCCAGCGTCTGACAGTAAGGACGCCTTGCGAGTACGCTGCTCGCGCGCAGCCGAACCCGGAAATAAATACACTTCCGGGTTCGCGCTCCTAACACAGCGTAACCATGATAGAAAACGGACTAAAATGTGAGTAAAGAAGGAACCACCGACACACGTCTTACAAATACGTTCCAGAAAGCCCAGAAAATAGTCAATTATATTGTTATACTGGTGAAACATATCTGGAAATTCACTACCGCAACCAGCCTACAAATCAGGCTAAAGTAAATAGTGTAGAACGCTCAATCTGTCAAAGACTACTTATATCGCAATTAAGTTTGAAGTCTCTCATTCACAATAATGTGAACATCACTCAAGTAAATAATCTAAAAGTAATTCAACATCTCAGTAATATTAATATAATTCATAATATATATTGGTAATCCAGCCCACACCTCACACAATGATTAATATTGACAAAAAAATTCAGAAGGGGTACCCATATGAATTATTCAAAATTACGACGTTTGAGAATTTTGGTTGATCGCTCATGAAAACACAAAATTTCTTGACAAAATACCATACACAATATTCTTACAGGAAACAATATTAATGCATACACAGGCAATTTGTAACAAAATAATAATAGAGGCTTCACAGAGTCAAAATTATTTTAATAGAACGTATCATTCACCCAGAAAGAATTCCAATTCTCTATCTGAATTTAATCCTATCTCTACAGCTCTTAATTTCATAATCCACATGGCTTCTTGTCTTCGTAGACACAGTTCCCTATTACCCCCCCTAGAATCCCGGGGGATATAGTCAAGACCAAAAAATTCAAAACTCTTCTGAGTAGGTTGTCTCTCACAAGAGATAATGTGTGCCACCAAGGGATATCTCATATCTAAATCTTTCAGTGCTCGTGCATGTTCACCTATTCTAATTCTAAGTGGTCGTATGGTGCTACCAACATAGATTTTAGAGCATCTGCAGCGTATAATATACACCACATAATTAGAGTTGCAATTGATTGTGAAACGAATTACAAAAATCTTGCCATCATGAGAGAATTCTCACAACTCATGACAAGCCCATCTGCAAACTCCACAACAACCACATTTGTAGAACCCTGCTTTTTTTCTTTGTGATAACCAGGTTTCTTTAGGAGAAATAGTGGTAAAACTAGGACTCAAGATGCTTTTGAGTGTTCTGCCTTTGCGAAATGTTATCACCAAGCCCTCAGGGATTGTATCCTTTAATGATTCATCCCGCGTGAGGATATTCCAATGTTTATTCATATATTTTTTTTAAATCAATGAAGCCTCATTGAAATCCGTTATAAACCTCACCAGATTAGATGTCTTCTTGACATCATCTCGCACTTTAAGTTTCAAAGTATCCTTTCTGTCCACATACTTGACTCTATTCCGGGCTTTTTTTATAATCTTGTGAGAATACCCACGTGCCAAGAATCTCCTTTCCATGTCATTTATTTGAGAAACAAATTCATCATCAATGCTGCAATGCTGCAATTTCGTCTTGCCCTCATGAATTCACCAAAGGGAATGTTAAAAAGAGTTGGGCTTAGTGATGAACCCAGAGGGACACCACTATGGTCCTTAACTGGGAGGTAAAAGGGGAGATAAAGACCACCTGTTGTCTGTCTGCTAAGAAGGAGCGGAACCATTTCAGAGTGAGGCCCTTGAAGCCTGTGTGTCCAACCTTTGTAAAAGAATCTTGTGTGACACAGTGTTGAAGGCGGCAGAAAGATCTAATAAGATAACCATCACCTTCTGCCCTGCATCGAGGTTACCTCTGATGTATTCCGTGACTACAAGAAGGGCTAGCTCTGGTCTAAAACAGTCACGGAAAGCCGACTGGTTGGGATGTATAATTTAATTCTGCTCCACAAAACTGGTATTCTAATAGTTCTCCAGGACTTCTAGCATTTTACCGAGATGGGGAAGGAGAGAGATGGGCTTGTAATTGCTCAGGGTGTGTGGGTCAACGTTTGCTTTTTTAAGCAGAGGAATTACTAGAGCCTTTTTCCTACTAAGGGGCACATCACCACACCCTAAAGGTAGGTTAAAGAGGGAATTGATTTGTGAATTGATATCTAGGGCCCCTATGCTGAGCAGAAACGAGGGAGTATCGAGGCACATACCAGATCGGATTTTATGGATTATTTGTTCTGAGTCAGCTAATGGAATTAGTTCGAATGATTTGACAGCACCACTGTCTTTTCTCTCTTATCTGCAGACAGTGGGGGTCAGCTCGGAAATGGGAGAGTCGGAATGCATGTTAAACTTGGGCTATATTTATTCTACTTTTGTGTGGAAAAATAGGGAGAGGTACTCTGCTAGTGGGCATGCACACTTTGTTTGCAGGCTATTGGCTGCAGAAAAGAATAGAGAATGTAAAAATCATTCTGGGGCATTGTCAGCATCAGCAATTTGCAAAGAAAAGAAATTGATTTTAGTGTTCTTGATAGGCAGTGCTATAAGCCCACTTCTTCTCAATGCCACAGTTACTACTCCATTTCCTTTCCAATTGTTTGCATTTTAGTTTTTCTGCTGGAGGTTCTGTGACAAGCAGAGGGTGTGAAGTGCTAACTGTAAAAAGATTTGGGATGAGTCATAGTATGAACGCCTAACACTAGGGAGTTGTTGAAGGTACTGATTGCTACTTCTATAACTTCAGAGGTAATTACTTCTATCTGAGATAGTGTATGAAGAAGGATGGACTCATGAATATTCTCTGAGAATCTGGAGATGTTCAATGACTTAATGGACTTAATGGTGCCCAATCTGGTTGAAGGAAGAAAAACATGGATGGGCACTAGAAAGTCATCTGACCAGACTATTGGAAAAGCTGAGCTGACTGTGAGGGAAAGGAGGATAGAAAGTATCAGATCCAGGGTGTGTCTATCACTATGCGTGGAACCCATGACCAACTGTGGAAGGTTATGATCACACATTGCCTCGCTAAATTATTCAGCTGATCTGCAGTTGGGATCATCAGTGTAGACTTTAAAATCTTCAAGGACTACAAAGTTGAAGTATTGTAGATAGCAAGGGGTGAGTACAGAGACAAGGGTGTCAAGGGCTGAGGCAGAAGCTTTAGGAGAGCAGTAGAACAGAGCTCCTGATAGCGAGAAATTGGGGGATATCTGGTTGGAGAAGACCAGGGCCTAAAGTCTTGTGAAAGTGCAGTTGAAATTAGAGCAGTACTATATGCCAATCTCACCGCCCACTCCAGTGGCACAGTCACTATGAATAATTGAGTAGCCTTCTGTGATTGCAAGGGCAATATTCGGGACTGAGTGGGTGTTGAGCCAGGTTTATTTTGGAAACAAAAATATCTGTTATTTTCAGTAAGCAAGTCTCGGGTGTAGGTTTAGTGTTTGGGAAGAGATCTTATGTTGATTAGACCTAGGTGTATATTGTTCAGGTGGCAGGGAAGGAGCTTAGTCCAACCATTCTCTGAGATTGCATATTAGAGCTCGGGCTAGTTCAAGGGCTGCACCTGGAGAAGGCAGGTCATACATACCAATGAGGCAATGGAATGAGTGGCTTGCCTGCTGAGAGCAGAACAGCAGAACCTGAAACACAAGAGGACAGTGTCTTGGAGTTCATGCTGCCACACTGGAGGTGCAGTGGAAGTCTGCAGACTTCAAGATATTCCAGTCATGACAACAGAAGTACAAAAGGCTCAGACAAGATTGCAATTGTCCCTAGTTCCACTTATCCACTTAGCTGGCTAGCCACTGGGTGCTAGACCACGTACAAGAGTGTGTGTGGGGAAGGGTGAGGGGGGGGCAAAAAAAGCAACAAAGAAAATGAAGAATAAAATAATAAATAGTGATGCAAATAATGATGTGCTAGTGAGGCTGCGTCAGCATCACCTCAAATACCCTTGCAGGCTTTGATCTCCAAAGAAGATCACAATGAGGTCGACCTCTGTTTCATGATGAAGATTATTGTGAGTTCAGGCTATGTTCTGGCTGTCCCTAGCAGGGCAGAACTCCTTGTGCTGGCTGGGGACTTCCATAATGGAAAAGGGCAGCAACAGGGCAGGCAAGCAGAGTTTCTGTAGGGCCTTGAAAATTATGCAGAAGTGGACAGTGCACCGGCTCCACATAAAAGTACAGCATCAAGGTCCAATCACTGTCAAGTCATTTTACAATTTCAAATGTCCTACCAAACATCTTGGGGTCACTATGATATCAGGAGCATGTGTCTACATGAAGCTACTCCCAATGAAACCTCTAGATTATTCTCTGATAGAAAGCTATATGGATTCCCTAAACCTTCATTAAACAACAAAAGACAAGAAATGGCTGTGTAGTCGTCTTCCTGTCTAGATCAGGGCTAGTGCTTCATCTTGACAATGCCTTTTGTACTGTATTATAAATGTTTGTTTTCCGTTTCAGTTCAAACACTAATGAATGTAAACTTACTAATCATAACTTATGCATCCCATCACTTGCAAATGGTTGCACCGGTAATGACCATGTGTAATACTCAAAAATGTTATATTTAATAAAAACAATGTACTCATGGGCAACCCCCGTTAGTCAGAAGTATCTGAATGTTATAAGTATCTGACTTTCATTTTACATGTGGTGGGCAAAAGGGAGGTCTCCAAATAGCTTTGTTGAGAGGGCACCAAAGATGGTGTGCCCACCCAGCAAAGGAATGTGTTCTGCAAGCACAAACTCCTAAAGCAGGAGTTTGTTCTTGATGAACAGAATAACAATGGACCTGATACAAAATGAGTATATCTCCTTCATATTAAGGCTCCTGTGCGATTTTGCAACGTATGACCACCATTCCATATGTGGCCTCTCCAGACAGATAAAATGAGAGATGGTCACCCAATCCTAAAAAGGGTGGGGTGACCATCTCCGTGACTTGACGGCAGACTGGTCATCAAGTTAAAGGTTTCCCACAGAGGAACCAGCTGAAGCTCTGTCATTAGAAGTTCTGCAGTTCTTCCACATGAGAACCACCACTTTAATGGCAAGGTGCATTCACAAATCTATTGCAGATGCACTATTCTTTCGAAACTGTACTTGACTCTTCATTGTCCTTTAAAACAGATGCAAAACAACTGGTTGCCCAAGACACACTCACACCTAAATATTTAGACAGCCAAACATGCAACACTCTTTTCAGCAGGTAGAGATGCTTTTGGTCAGAAGTTCCCAATATTGCTTAATGACGGCCGTGTGTAAGTGAGCTTTTCAAGATATTAATGTTTCCAATAAATGAATAGATCCAATAACTAACCTTAAGTTTATTTATTTACTTACTCAATGAACCGTTTTCCTGTAAATCTGTCACAGATCTGTTCTTTGTGATACATAGCTAGGCAATCCTGCTATAGGTTGTCCTACCTAGGTACTCAACAGCTTGCAGATTTGGGCAACATTTTAAGATGTTTAACGTGAGCACCCGTGAGCTTCATTAATATATATTTATCACTATTGCCTCAACAATGTAACTCATGCATATATATATATATATATATATATATATATATATATATATATATATATATATATATATATATATATATATATATATATATATATATATATATATATATATATATATATATATATATATATATATATATATATATATATATATATTGTTCATTCTTCACAAACGCCATTACTATTGCCGAACACTTGGGGATGGGTGCCTGCTACGTGAAAATGGCATGCACATTAATTATAACAACCAAATAGGCTCCACTTCAGAGCCAAAAGGAGCACTCTACGGATTCCCAGACACAGTTATTTCACGCAGCATGATGCGTTTCGGCTCCTTGCCTTTCTCAAATGGCCAAATGCCGATAAAAAGAGAATATTCACTCGCAGGTGCTTTAAATAGTTTTACTTCATTGTTCTTATCAGTCTACTTATAACTAAAAAGGGACTCAAATATATATATATACACACACACACACACACACACACACATACACACACACACACATATATCACACACACACACACATACACACACACACACACACACACACATATATATATATATATATATATGTCGTAGGAGCCATTACTTCAAGGTTATTGCAACCAGATCAATTGGACTTGCCTATTGTCCAAATCTGAACCATAGGAACAAAAACATCTCACATGCCTCATGCCTTTTTTATTTCACACCATGGAACAATATGTTATCTTTTCATATTTCCTGCGAGAACAAATGCAGACTTATAATGTGATGAATTTATTAGCTGGAGAGTTTGGATAAAGCCAATAATATTATAACCCTGGCAAATTTATAGCTCAGTCCCTGAGTCCCTTACTTGCTTGCTGAGATTTCCTGATTACTGTGCTGAAGGTGAGATGCAGAAATGGTCGAATTACGTTTGTCGGAGAAGAGTGACAGCTTCTCCTTGGAGAAGGATTTGCTCTAAGGCTCGTGTCACATAATAGAGACAGAAAAGAAATAGAGCGTGAGTTGCAGAGTTACCTCTGAAAAATGAAACCTGTGGCAAGGTGAGAACAAGTCTGGTGCAAGGGATTTTATTTAGAATTTAGCTGTGTGGGGCTTTCCGCCATTTACCCAAGTTCAGTATTCAGTACACTTGTAGTATGGAAGATGGGGTATCTACAGTTTTTTGTAAGATGTTATGCATCGGCTCGACTCTAAATCAGGACTCTTGACATCTTGGATTTGGTGGCATACTGGATGAGCACAAAGAGATCAAGACTTTCACACAGAAGCCAACATAAGTCATTCTGATGGCAGGGCCACTGGAATTATGGGACACTTAAGGAATACGTTATTCAACAGAATTAATTTAATTACAAGCTGAATTGTGCCTGGCCTGTGGCAAATTATGCAGCTCAACATGCCACATTACTATCTATTATGACATTTTAACGCTCATAGGTATCATTTAAAATGAACACCAACGGATTAGCAGATACATAGATAAAAATAAACTATATGCATTAAGCACATATATTACAAATGGATTTTTAACAATTAACGGTATATCTTCTTCATGGAAAGAGAGGAATCTCATTCTCCATATATGCTGTAACAAAATTGTGTAAACACACACACAATGTTTTACTAGAAGAACACAAATGTACATGGGCACACATAAAAGTCATACCTCTTTTGATATGCACATCTCATACGGATTTTAAAATATGTCATCTAAAGCTCTGTGTCGAGTTATTGTGCGATCACATGGTTTGGTTTCGGGAAACACACCTTTACAATAAAAAGGCTTCTGTGAAAGTGTGTTCATCAAAAAATTGTTGAGCCTCATTATGAGGAACACTCATACTGAAAAATAACCAGCCCTAGTGAGAAATTAATTGTTTGGTACGCTTAGGGCCAGATGTAGGTATATTCCAATTTGCGACTTGCAAATTTTGAGTAAGAGCGAGTCGCAAATTAGAATGTAGGATGGTGTCCCTGACACCATCTGCGACTCGCAAGGGGGTCGCAAAGGCCCACCTCATTAATAATAATGAGGTGGGTCGCAATTTGCGACCCCCTTGAGACTCGCAGCACTCACAGGGATAATTGCTTGCTGGAGACAGCAGACCACTATGTCTGTGACTGCTTTTAAATAAAGCAGTTTTTTTTGCTTGTAATGCAGCCCGTTTTCCTTAAAGGAAAACGAGATGCATTACAAAACTAAAAAATGAAACGTTTTCGTTTCATTTTTTCAGAGCAGGCAGTGGTCCGTAGGACCACTGCCTGCTCTGAAAAAATGTTTGCAGTTCCATTCACAAAGGGGAAGGGGTCCCATGGGGACCCCTTCCCTTTTGAGAATGGGTTACCACCCATTTCAAATGGGTGCAAACTGCAATTGCTTTGCGACCGCGTTGGGGGTCACAAAGCAATCTGGCATTGCACTGCGACTCGCAATTAGGAAGGGCACTCCCCTTCCTAATTGCGACTCGCAAAACCCGTTTTGCGATTCGGTAACCAGGTTACCGAATCGCAAAAGGGGTTTTGCGCATTGCCAAGTGCAGTTTGCACATCGCAAACAGCGAAATTCGCAAACTGTTTGCTACATCTGGCCCTTAATTTGGAGCACCATCCTAAATGACTGGTATGCTTGAAACATTGCTAAGTAAACATCAATTGGCATCGACAGTGAAACAAATTAATTTCAAAAGAAAGACTAAACCTTTCTTTCCACTATGTTTACTCCCTGCTATCGACATAAGCAAACGTGATTCCCTGTTACTTCATGAGTACTCTATGAATGCCAACAGCATCTGTAAAGAATTCTCACGTCTTTACAGGGAGTGCAGAATTATTAGGCAAATGAGTATTTTGACCACATCATCCTCTTTATGCATGTTGTCTTACTCCAAGCTGTATAGGCTCGAAAGCCTACTACCAATTAAGCATATTAGGTGATGTGCATCTCTGTAATGAGAAGGGGTGTGGTCTAATGACATCAACACCCTATATCAGGTGTGCATAATTATTAGGCAACTTCCTTTCCTTTGGCAAAATGGGTCAAAAGAAGGACTTGACAGGCTCAGAAAAGTCAAAAATAGTGAGATATCTTGCAGAGGGATGCAGCACTCTTAAAATTGCAAAGCTTCTGAAGCGTGATCATCGAACAATCAAGCGTTTCATTCAAAATAGTCAACAGGGTCGCAAGAAGCGTGTGGAAAAACCAAGGCGCAAAATAACTGCCCATGAACTGAGAAAAGTCAAGCGTGCAGCTGCCACGATGCCACTTGCCACCAGTTTGGCCATATTTCAGAGCTGCAACATCACTGGAGTGCCCAAAAGCACAAGGTGTGCAATACTCAGAGACATGGCCAAGGTAAGAAAGGCTGAAAGACGACCACCACTGAACAAGACACACAAGCTGAAACGTCAAGACTGGGCCAAGAAATATCTCAAGACTGATTTTTCTAAGGTTTTATGGACTGATGAAATGAGAGTGAGTCTTGATGGGCCAGATGGATGGGCCCGTGGCTGGATTGGTAAAGGGCAGAGAGCTCCAGTCCGACTCAGACGCCAGCAAGGTGGAGGTGGAGTACTGGTTTGGGCTGGTATCATCAAAGATGAGCTTGTGGGGCCTTTTCGGGTTGAGGATGGAGTCAAGCTCAACTCCCAGTCCTACTGCCAGTTCCTGGAAGACACCTTCTTCAAGCAGTGGTACAGGAAGAAGTCTGCATCCTTCAAGAAAAACATGATTTTCATGCAGGACAATGCTCCATCACACGCGTCCAAGTACTCCACAGCGTGGCTGGCAAGAAAGGGTATAAAAGAAGGAAATCTAATGACATGGCCTCCTTGTTCACCTGATCTGAACCCCATTGAGAACCTGTGGTCCATCATCAAATGTGAGATTTACAAGGAGGGAAAACAGTACACCTCTCTGAACAGTGTCTGGGAGGCTGTGGTTGCTGCTGCACGCAATGTTGATGGTGAACAGATCAAAATACTGACAGAATCCATGGATGGCAGGCTTTTGAGTGTCCTTGCAAAGAAAGGTGGCTATATTGGTCACTGATTTGTTTTTGTTTTGTTTTTGAATGTCAGAAATGTATATTTGTGAATGTTGAGATGTTATATTGGTTTCACTGGTAATGATAAATAATTGAAATGGGTATATATATTTTTTTGTTAAGTTGCCTAATAATTATGCACAGTGATAGTCACCTGCACACACAGATATCCCCCTAACATAGCTAAAACTAAAAACAAACTAAAAACTACTTCCAAAAATATTCAGTTTTGATATTAATGAGTTTTTGGGTTCATTGAGAACATGGTTGTTGTTCAATAATAAAATTAATCCTCAAAAATACAACTTGCCTAATAATTCTGCACTCCCTGTAGTTATGAAATACATCAACAAAGGTAGGTAAGGTGGCTCGATAACCTTGGACAAGTTCTATGAACTTTATTGCATTCCATATGAAGTTTCCTACTTAGGCCCTCATTCCTTTGACCGCCAGGGCTGTTTTGTTGATTGCACCGCCAACAGGCTGGCGGTGCAATCTTGAGTATTACGACTTGATAGGAACCGCCATATAAAGGCTGGTGGAAAGGGGAGTTGTGGGGCCCCTGGGGACCCCTGCACTGCCCAAGCCTTTGGCATGGGCAGTGCAGGGGCCCCCTGGCACAGCCCCATGGAGCTTTTCACTGTCTGCGTAGCAGACAGTTAAATGCTCGACGGGTGCAACTGCAAACTCGGTTTCCGCCAGCCAGCCCAGTGGGGATATCGTAATGGCCTCTGCGGAAGTGCGGCTGCATTGGTGGCCGCGCAGCGGTTACAACTTGGCGGGCGGCGGTTGCCGCATGCCAAACTTGTAATGAGGGCCTTAGTGTTGACCAGTTTGAGGGAGAAGAAAAATTGCTATGATTCAGTCTGCAAATCGTGTAGAAATAATTCATACGTGTCCCTGAGCGGTCAGGGAATAATAGCATGATGCGTTTAGTGTTGATACAGTGAATTAAAATTGAAGGCAGAGCTAATCAATTCTAGACATGTGGATTCAATGTTTAGCATAGAGAAGCAGTACTTCATCTCTAAAAGTGGAAGAATTTAAATGGGTGAAGATGTGCAGTTTTTTTAGGGCTTCGTGTATATTGGACTTGCTCAGGGATCAATGGGGATAAAAAATGTGTGGTCTTTGAAACAAAATGGGTTAGCTTTATTGAGCTAAATCGTACTGCTCGGCAAACTTGCAATGTTAATAGAGCACAATGAATTTGTACACATCAGTCGATTAAAAAAAATATTTCAGAGGTTCAAATTCAGCAGGACAACCTAAACTCTGTTCATTGGAACTTCATACAAAAAGCTGAACGTTTTTGGCAGTTACATTTCTAAAAGAGACTTTTCAACATGTCCACTTTTTTTTAATTATAAATACAGCATAAAGTAAAATATTTAATGTTAACATTACATAGACTTTCATATCTAAGAAAGGAATTAGGCATATGAGTATGTTATAGGCCCTCATTACAACCTCAGCGGTCTTTTGAAAAGACTGCTGAGGCTGCGGGAGCCAGAATACCGCCAGTGCCGGCGGTATTTCTGTCTCCCTATTATGACTTTTCTGCTGGCCCAGCAGACGGTAACAGTGTTACCGTCCGCTGGCCCAGTGGAAAAGTCACATCAAATTGCTGCCGGATCGTAATAGAGCTGGCGGCAATGCTGGTGTGCAGCGGGTGCAGTAGCACCCATCGCGCATTTCACTGCCCGAAATTCAGGCAGTGAAATGCGTGACGGGGCTATGCCTGGGGGCCCCTGCACTGCCCATGCCAGGTGCATGGGCAGTGCAGGGGCCCCCAGGGGCACCCCAAGTCCCCCTTACCACCAGCCTTTCCATGGCGGTGTTTACCGCCGTGGCCAGACTGGCGGTCAGGGACTCATAATCCCCAGGGCAGCGGTGCTTACACCACTGCCCTGGGGATTTTGATCACCAGGCAAAAGTCTGGCATATAGTGGAGGGGCCTGCGGTATGGCAGTGGCCATTGCGCCATGGTCATAATAGCTGGCTGAACACTGCCAGCCTGTTGGCGGTGTTACCGCCAGCTTACCGCCAGCCGCCAGGGTAATAATGAGTCCCATAAGCCTTATGCCGGGATGCGTACATTGTAAATTCAACGCTGCATGTGGAAAAGAGACAACATGACAGTGAATAATGCGATCTTGGAGTGTTTGTTGTCTGATGTTTTGTCCGTTGCCTCCACTGAGGAGAGCAGACACTCGTTCTCATCAGCTTGGTACAAGACAAAACAATGGACCATGATGCTAAGACTGGGAGTAGCTCCATCTATTTGTTTTCAGGAGAACAACCATCCCAATGACTTCTCTCAGCAGGGGGTACAAAGGTGCGGTAACTTGTGATGGAAAGGGAGAGTGGACCTACTTGAGGCTATGCATGTTATTTTAGAAGAGCATTTGCTACGTGTCATTGAATTGGCCCTTACTTTGGTGTTTAGTAGGGCGAGGCAACAAATTGAAATTAACAAGTGTACATTACTGAGTTTGAATTTATCTCTTCCCTTAGAGATGTGGCCAATCTGATGCTATGCATTGCAGAAGGTTGTGTGCTGCAGGGGTGGCTTCACACAGGGTTTGGCACAGGGCTTGGCTGAAGACTGCCACAAGAGGTTGCCCTCTGACGGACTTGGGTCAAAAGCTGTGCTCAGCAGGGAGTGGGTTGCTCTCAGGTGTTTGTGCCAAGAGCTGGAAACAGGTCAGGCCTTGTTGCCAAACCCACACAGCGGAAGGCCAAAAGCTGTTTGTGGCAGGTGGTTGGCTGCAATGGGGGGAGGTTGGGCACGGCCATGCACAGCGAGGTGAGGCCGCTCGTGGGGATTGGGCGCTCTCGCCACTCATTGCTTATGACTCACATATGTTAAAATTCATGAAATTTTCTATAACATTGATAATATCACTGATGACAGCTGAAATGACATCATTGATGACAGAATCAATGATAGAACTGTCAGGAGTTAGAGTTACTTGAAACAATTATAATTGGTGATTTGAAGGGTTTTATTTAATTTAAAATGTTACCTTTCCTGACTAGAGCATCTTTTTAACCTTTTGTTTTTTTCAGTTATTATATATAGACTGGGAAGGGAACATACTAGCCCCTGGGGGAATATAAGGTGGTTATGGAGTTGAAGAGAAGCTGAAATTAATATTACTGAATAAGGGTAGGAGAGAGCCATCTTTAGGAATAAAAAAAAGAGAATCTTGTGTGCTAACAAAAGTGAAGGGCAAATTGAATCTTGGATCCCCCCAGCTAGTGAAAGCCGCTGATGGCTGTTCCTCCCCCACAGACAAGCAGAGGCTTGACTTCCTGCCACCCTTGGAAGCATGTGGTGGATGACTTTGCTTGTTCTCACCAAAATAAACATACAGAGCGCACAATATTTTTAATGTTTTCTCTGCAGTTCTTCATTTCTTGTGAGGGTGTGTGGGTGGGAAAGGCTAATAGTATAACTAAACCTACCTCTTGACAATCAGGAAAAACTTTCCTGTCAGTATAATGTTTGTGCAGGTATACAGAAATTCTCAACAATACTTAACCATTTGAAAGTATACCAGTATAATAGCAGTTCGAGAAAATGGTTTAGCAACATTGCAGGAATCTCCTTTACAACCTTCCAGACGGTTTTCCCAAAACGTTGCAATTTTTGCCAAGTGTACAAAGCCTAAATATTTGCAAATAAAGTACTGGACAAAGTGTAGAACGTTTATTATCTAGTTCAAAATCCCAGATAAACTACCGTTTGCCAGGGGACTTCTCCAAGAAAGAAATTAACAGAAGCAGTCTGTACTAAAAACTTTCACTGGGGAAAACTTTTTTTTTTTTTTGATTCTCATTTACCTTCCAAATTTCCCTCACATGACCGGGGGGGAGCAGCGAAGATTCTCACACAACTGCTCACCACTCATCTCTGACCTCATCGCCCCTGTATGGGACAAACTTTCCACCCAAGCTCCAGTGTAGAAAGCAGAGGAAAGAATATAATCATAGGATCGCATCCTATCTATTCATACCTCACCACTTCCCAACCATTGCTTCAGCGGATTCCAAAATCTGATCCTCTTACAAACTTTATGACAGTCTAACTTAAGATGGTAAATTAGAGAGTTTTTCCATTCGACAAAAGTAGGGGGAACAGGGCTGATCCAATTCCTACAGATCTCACTTCTTGCCACAAGCATCATATAAAACAACAGTTTAGCTCCATCTCTACCCATCTTCTGCGCCTCATATGAAAAGCCAAACATCACTATCAAAGGTCTTACCTTCGGGCTTGTGGGAAGAATCTCCTTAATTGCATCACCCACCTCTTGCCAAAACGTACGGAGTAAAGGGCAATCAATAAACATATGTAGATCGTCAGCTGATGCAGAACCACACTTCTTACACCTCACCACGTTATCCTGTCTCAGCCTGGACAATTTTTGGGGAGTCTAAAAGGCTCTGTGAATAGAAAATAGATGATTTCTCCTTAACACAGCAGTTTTAACAGTATTCTACAGAAGTGTAGTAGATACTTGCCAAAGGTCTTTAAGCTGCGGCTCCGGCAAGCACTCTATCCACAATGTCCATCATCAGCCAATACCATCTAGCCACTTCTTTCTTCATCGGAGTATCCAGCTGCATCTGGTCCACAAGTCCGTTAGTACTTCCCACTTCCTCTGTCACATTCCCAACCCAATTCTTCATCTATAGGTATTTAAACTTAGACAGCCTTCCTCCTACCTCCATATTAAGGTTATCAAACTCCCTAAGTTCACCATTATAACAGGGATGTCTCCATTGCAAAAAACCTGCCTCTTTCAGAGGAATAGCCAGGGCGTCTTTAGTCCACTCTGGGGAGCCAGGAGAATCCCAAATCGACACATACTCATTATAATATGACGACCTCTTGATCTTCCTCACCTCATACCACAACACTGCCCAATCATGTAATATCTTAAATCAATTTTTTTTAAAGAACTTCGAATCCCCGAACTTATACAAAAAACTTCTCTGGACTTCCTGGCCTTCCATCATAACAATTAACACCTACCCCAGCTCTGAATGATCTAGTGCATTAAAACTCTGTATTACATTTTTAACAGATAAGCCCATGCATAGTACTGCATTCCAGGAGCCGCCAGACCACCTTTTTCTTTCTTCCTCCTGAGCTTTTTCCATGATATATGAACCCCTTTAGATGCCCAAACAAAACTGCAAATTTTCCCCTGCAATTTCTTTAAAGCAGCCTTGTTAAACATAATGGCAATGCATTGAAAATAAAAGTTAATTTGGGAACAATCACAATTTTTACAACATTAATCCAACCTATTATAGTTAGTGGAAGATTAAGCCATTTTCTCAGCAAAAGGTCCACCTCCCTCAAAAACCGAGAAAGATTTGTTTCCACCATTTTACATATATAATGTGTTACAGTGATCCCCAAATATTTAACTTCTTTCTCTACATCATTTAGTTCCATATTCCATGCCATAATTTTGGTCTTTTGATTGTTAACAGCATAACCAGAAATTCCCCCAAAATCCCCCATTAACTCTTGTAGAACTGGTTTAGCCTGACTTAAATTCGATGTAGAAATCATTAAATCATCCGCATATAAAGAAACCTTCCTGACCAGATCTCCACTCTGGAAAGGAAGTATTCTCTTATCTCTCCTAATTCTACAAGCTAATGGTTCAATATAAAGGTCAAATAATAATGGGGATAATGGGCACCCTTGTCTCGTCCCTCTTTCTATTTTTACTGGAGGAGTGAGCATACAATTAACCAAAATTCTTGCACTTGGGTCATGATAGATTTTTTGCAATGTTCTAATAAATTGACCTCCAATTTTATATGATTCACATACCGTAATCAAATAACTCCAATCAACCCTGTCAAATGCTTTTTTTGCATCCACATTACCACCGCCAAAGGCATATGCATTGAAGTGGCTAAATCAATAGACCCTACCAATCCCTGTATCAATTCATGCATATGCCTACCCTTCAAAAACACTTTCTGGTCTGTGTGTATGAGTTTCCCCATCACCATCCCTAGTCTATCAGCCAGGAGTTTAGCAAAGATTTTATAATCACAATTTAACAGTGATATTGGGGGGTATGAATCACACTTCCTGGGGTCTTTGCCGGGTTTTAAAATTAACGTAATAATCGCCACTTTCCAAGAAGGAGGAAGATTCTCATCCCCCCCATAATATTATCACATAATTGCTTAAGAACTTTTAAAGTACTACTACCCAGAATTCGATAAATCTCCATGAATAACCCATCTGGTCCTGATGCCTTCCCCAATTTGCCAGCTAAAATGACCCGTTCTACCTTGCTCAGCTGCAACAGATCATTAACTGCACTTCTCTCCTCTTCATTTAGGGTAGGTAAACTAATTCTCCAAGCCACCCCTTCAATACCTTGAAAGGCGGCTTCAAATCTTCTGTATATAAGTCCTTAAAGAAACTGAAAAAACCTTCTTCCACCTGCTCACCACCTTTTCTAATCTCACCTGAGTCTTCATCTCGAATTTCTGTCACCCAATTCCTAACCCTATCTGATTTTAACTTCCAGGCCAACAATTTACTGCTGTTCTCACTGTACTCAAAATGTATCACCCTATTAGTTTCACATCTCAATCTAATCCTGCGATCCAAAAGAGCTGCCAACTCCAAACTAGCTGTCTGACGTTGCTTATATAAATCGTCAAATTCTTCACCCTGCTCCTTACTTAACATTCCCTGCTCAAATTGTCGTATTTGACTCTCCAACCTGCTTATTTCTTCATTATATAATTTCCTCCTATGTGCAGCTATCCTAATCAGACATCCCCTCAAAAAGGCCTTAAATGTATCCCAAACTATCGCTAAGGGAGCTGAACCCAAATTTATCCGAAAAAATTCCTCTGAATCAGCCCGCAATTCGGTCACCACCTCCTCTTCCAAAAGCAGAGTTCTGTCTAAAGCCCACCTTTTTTCCCTCCTTTTCGTTGGCAACCTAACAACTAAACTAACCGCTGAGTGATCTGATAAATGGGCCCCAATATGTACTACTGACTCAACCAAGTCCCTCAAAACACTATCCAAAAGGAAGTAATCAATTCTGGACTGATGCCGATACTTCTTATTATTATAAGAATAACCTCTCTCTGACCCCCTCTAATCCCTCCAAACATCATATAACTCCCATTGGGACATCATTACCCGAATCTGACCCTGCATTTTCTCGTTTATTTTGGGCCAACTACCCGCTGATCCATCTAATTCATAGTTCAATACAACATTAAAGTCACCTGCCCATATTATTGGAAATAAATATTGCAAAAGACGATCTGAAAGTTCCCTTAATGGGCCTACATCATCCCTATTAGTACCATAGTATCCTACCAAGGTAAAGACATATTCAAAAGCAGACAACTTCCCCAACATCCACCTCCCTGAGTTGTCTATGGGACCTTCCAGAAAAGTAATATTGGCATGATTCTTAATTAGAGCGGCCACCCCTTTACTACCACTCAAACAATTTGAGCTAGCTATCTGCTGAACACACCCGCATGCCTTAAAAACTTCAAAACATTCACCCCTAGAAAGATGGGTCTCTTGTAAGATCAAAACATCAAACGGGGCATCCTTCAAATATTGCACCAACCTTTTCTGCCTACTCTTTACCCTAAGACCATTTACATTCCAAGACAGGAGTCTCAAATTCTTTACTGCCATTTTCCGACATCAAAACCACCTACCTTCTTCCACCCCCCCACCCATCACTCCCACGCTCCCCAGGTCTACCTTTTTTCCCTATTATGCTCCCCACCCAGTGCTCTCCACCACCACCCCTCGCTCCCCCTCCCCCGATCTACTTACAACAAGGAGGATCTTTTTTTCCCTATTATACTCCCCACCCAGTGCTCCCCACCACCATTATCCTGCACCTCACCCAATCCCCCTCCTCCCCTGGGAACCCACCCAAACATTAACCTGACCAAGGTCAGTGGAGGGTCACCACTCCTAAATTAGGGCATCGCCCACAAAACCTCCTCACCGGGGAAACATTCAAGTCTTAGGTCAGACTTGCCTCGTTCCTGCTCTCTTTCTCAATTTTCATAATCAACTCATCCACCTCCTTCTAGTCCATAACATTATACATCTTATTATTTGCCATAACTTTTAGAGAAGCAGGAAATCTCAGCTGAGCTGTTGCCCCAAGTATTTTCAAAATATCTATTCTTTTACCAAGCTCCCACTGTTTATTTACAGTCACAGACGCAAGGTCCGACCTAATTTGAAAAGGGGATCCGTTTACCATCAACGATATCTTTTTTAATGCCAGGGCGAGAATATGTTCCTTCAGAGAGTATGTCTGGAAATAAACTAGAATTTTCCTTGGTCTGTCCCTGTTGGAAGGCATTTTTACCAGGACCTTGTGCACCCTTTGAATATCTTTAACAATGTCCTCCTCTGATATTTTCACATTCACCTCTTGCTTTATCAGTCGAGCCATAAAACCTTTTAAGTCATCTTCTTCCAGCCCTTCCAGACCCTGAGAAACCTCAAATTATTCCTCCTCAGATTATTTTCCAGGAATTCCATTTTAGCCATCACCCCTGTTTTCCCTTCCTTTAAATATCTTATTTGCTCCTTATTTTCTTCCACCGCCACCCTTAACTCCCCCACCTCCTCCTCCAAAGCGGCTGTACGACCTGCCAGATTGTCAATTTTTTTCCCTAAATCTTCACAGAGATCCCTAATTTCCACCTGAATGGCATTAGAAGTCTCAAAGCCACTCTTCTGTTCCACAGATAGTGCTTTCAACATATCCACAATTGATTGCCCATGATCCTTTCCGACGGGTTGGGAAACTTGTACTGCATTCACCTCTGCTTGCCTCTCTATGGATCTCACAGAAAGAGAGTGCTGTAAAACACTTCCCCCATCCACCCGGAGGTCTAGGCCGCTATCCTCTGAACTAGCAGCAGACTCTAATTTGTACAATTTATCAAGCTCTTGCATATTCGTTCCCCCGGCTAACATTCTGGGAGAGCCTGGCAGTACTCGAAAATAAGTCCTAACTGAAGGGGTAACACGGGCTTTCCTGTAATTCAACCATCCAAAACTCTTCGCATCCAGTCTCTTTATAACGGAACTATTATCATGTTCTGCCTTACTTCTCACTGTAGAGGGTTTCTGGAGGGGGGGATCGGACTTTCGATTTCCACTCTTTTCTTACTTTTCTTAGTGCTACGAAGGGAATACGCCACTTGACCAAAACTATTTTTAAATGCCACCTTCCCCCATTCTTTCCCGAATCCCACCTGCCCCTTTACCCTGTCCACCATAAGGTCAGAATACGTTTCTACTGGATTTATACCAAAAATAGCATGACCCCTCACTGGGGAAAACTTTATCTCAAATGATGTTGGCCTAGTGTTTCATTTAGAAAACGTTCAACAATCCACCATAGTACACGTTGCCCACTTCCAACAGCCAAATTACAACTTCACCTATTGTTTAGAACGTTTCCCTCATAACTGTACATCTATTTGCAAGAAAATTCCAAGTTGGAAAATGAATAGAGACCAACTGATTCAAGGGAAGAAGTGAACAAAATGAATGAAGTCCTGGTAAAAGCCCCCCTCTTCCTCAATCTTTGTTCTTGAACTTTATTCTTTGTAATTCGATTGTAATACAGGCTCTTATCTCCCTGGTCAAGCATTCTATAATTTCCTTGGCATTCACTGCTTTTGTTTTCCCACTTAAACATCACAGTAGTGATTGTGCCTAGTCAGCAACATTGAAATGTTCAATTGTGTTCACAGGCGCAGGCACTGTAATTTCTCCTGCTTTTTTTGTTATATACTTTACTTTCTTGATGCAACAATAATTTTCTGCCCCCCTGGCTGCATTGGCTGGTGTGCACTTACTGGTCAACAACAAAAACCCTATGGGGCAGTGATGGCAAAAGAAATCGATGATGGACGGAATGCTGAACAATGCTCACCATTCCACCCCAGTCTGTTCTCTTTTTTCTGTGTCGCCCTAAGTGGGAAGGGTATACCCAGACGTGGGTCCCATGCTCACTATGCCACAGGATTCATGCTAACCTGGCTGATGAGAGATGATACCCCAAAACGGGTGCCAGAATGCTTGTTTCAGGTCTGGGGAGGACCTGCCCTGGCACTTTGGGCTGGACTGTTTCCATGGGGAGCAGGGTCAAGACTGATTTGTATACAGCTGGGTCCAAACTGGGGTGGCATGGTGGGAAAAAATTGATGGAGTAAACCCAGATCTGTGACTGGTGCTGAATGTTTGCACTGTTCAACATTCCTTTCATCGTCTGTTCTTTTTGCTTTTGTCAGCCTAGTTGGAAAGGGTATGCCCAGAAGTGGGTCCCATGCCCACTGTGCCACTGGATTCAAGCTAGCCTGGCTGATGAAGGGTGATACCCCGCAATTGGTGCCAGTATGCCTGCTTCTGGTCTAGGGAGGACCTGGCCTAGCAGTTTAGGCTGGACTGTTTCCATGGGGAGCAGGATCAAGACGGATTTGCCTATAACTGGATCCAAACTGGGGTAGCATGGTGAGCCAAAAAACAATGGATTAAAACCAGATCTGTGACTGGGAGTGAATGTTTGCATTGTTCTGCGTTCCATCCATCATCTGTTCTTTTTGCTTTTTGTCACCCCAAGGGGGAAGCGTATGCCCACACATGGACCCTGTACTCATTGTGCCACTGGGTTCAAGCTAGCCTGGCTGACATGGGGTGATATCCTGAAAATGGTCCAAGGATGCTTGTTACTGGTCCAGGGAGGACCTGGCCTTGTAGTTTGGGCTGGACTATTCCTATGGGGAGCAGGGCCATGACTGATTTGTATATAGCTGGGTCCAAACTGTGGTGCTGTGGTGAGCAAAAAAACAATGGATAAAGCCAGATATGTGATTTGGGGTGAATGTTTGTATTGTTCAGAATTCCTTCCATCGTCTGTCCTTTTTGCTTTTGTCGCCCTAAGTGGGAAGGGTATGCCCAGATGTGGGTCCAATGCTCACAATGACACAGCTATCCTGGCTGATGAGGGGTAATACCCCAAAACCGGTCCCGGGATTCTTGTTTCCAGGACAGGGAGGGCCTTGCCTGGCAGTTAGGGCTGGACGGTTACCATGGGGAGCAGAGTCAAGACCGATTTGCATATGGCTGGGTCCATACTGGAATGGCGTGATGAGCAAAAAAACAATTGGTTAAACCCAGATCTGTGATTGGGGGCAAATGTTTGCATTGTTCAGTATTCTGTCCATCATCTGTTCTTTTTGCTGTGGTCACCCTAAGTGGGAAGGGTATGCCCACACATGGGTCCCATGCTCACTGTGCCACTGGAGTCAAGATAGCCTGGTGGATGAGGAGTGATACCCCAAAACCAGACCCAGGATGCTTGTTTGCAGTTCAGGGAGGACCTGGCCTGGCAGTTCAGCTGGAATGTTCCCATAGAGAGCAGGGTCAAGACTGATTTGTATATGGTTGGGTCCAAATTAAGGTGGCGTGGAGGGGGCAAAAAAACAATAGATTAAACCCAATCTGTGACTGAGGGTGAAGGTTTGCATTTCCCAGCATTCTCTCCATCATCTGTCGCGTTGCTGCAGTGATGTTCAAGACAATGTAAAGAGGGGCAGGGGATGGCTCAGGTGTGACATTTGATTTGCTTTGTGTTACTGCTTCAGAAATCAATTTTAGGACATGCAAATAATGGATTTGTTCTGAGTTTTCACCGGAATTGGCCTGTTAATCAGTTTCTCATGAAATCCTGATACGTCACTTGCAGAGAAGTTTTTAATTTTATTTTAATAAATTTGGTATAGTGCTCGATCAGCACCAAAAATATCTTGCCTCTGCTCTAGAAACTTTATGTCTTAGAAAAGAACACTGAGTTGAATTGCTTCAAACGAGATACGTTCATTTGAACCCCAAACATTCTTCAAGCATGAAAGAAAAAAGACCTGCCTCCATCCTTTTTTGTTGGTCTTCAACATTCTACACAAAGAGATCAAAAAGGAATGATGGCACTGGTCTTTTTGCCACAAACCTCTACCACTCTCAGTGGCATCCTTAACCTTCCCTGCACAAGCTGCACAGAGAGCTGGAACTGTGCTATAGCTGTGTAAGCACAGTTTTAACTCCCCTGTCAGTGGAAATGTGGCATCTAGAGGAGTACAAGTGCCTCCACCATTCTCCGAGCTGCATTAGGTTGAGACCTAGGAGAGACAGAAAAATGCAAGCGAAAGAGCTTTGCTCGAGTCGCTGGTGATTGGAGTGAGGCATGGGAAAACAAGAGCTTGCCCTTGCTATCCGTGCAGCCATTAATGTGACAACCTACTGAAAACAGTGATGCGAGGGGGACCATGTTGGAAGTGCTTGCTCAGCAATTTGTCATTCTTTATCAAGAAAAAAAAATCCCAAAACAGGTGCTAATTCCTGATAAAAACTGCGAAAAGCAAGCTGGGGTGGGAGTTTTCTCAATTTCCCTTCCTGGAACCACTCTGCCTTGCTTGGCAATTCTGGGCATGGAAATCTAGTGATTGTTTTCGCACTCTAAGTAGAGTCCAATGGCTGCCATTATGACCTGAATGCTCTATTGCAGATGGGCCATTCGAAACCTAGCGATTCCCCTGACTTTAAACAGAGTTCTGTTTTAATGTTACGTTATGTTATTGTTGTAAAGCGCACTATCACCTAAGTAGGTACCCTGGCATTGACAAAAGTGTCATTCTAGCCTGACGTAGGGCTGGCAAATGGGTGTATTCAAAAAGCCAGGTCTTCAGCTTCTTGCAGAGATCAAGAATTGAAGAAGAGGCCCTGATGTGCAGTGGCAGGTAATTCCAGGCTTTAGTAATGATATAGGAGAAGGCTTGACTGCCATGTCTGGTTCTACGTATGAATTGAATATGGATAAGCAGGAGTGTGACTGATCGGAGGTATCTGAATGTTTTGTGGAATCAGATTAAGCATTAAAGATATACTGGGCCTGTGTTATGCAATGCTGAGAACTTGTGTATGAGGAGTTTAAGATGGGCTAGTTTGTGTATTTGGAGTCAATGGAGCTCCATAAAGGGCTGTTTGATGTGTGTGACGAATAGTAGGTTCAATGTGATTCTGACTGCCAAATTCTGAATGGTTTAAAGTTGTATGATAAGTTGTTTGCCAATCCTGGTGTAGAGGGTATTTCAATAGTCCTGCTTGGTAGTGACTAACGCATGTGGGATGGATTTGTAGGTGCTATTTGAGAACCAGTTGAAGATTTTCCTCTGCATCTTTAGGGGGTGCAAACAGGAGGGTGTGACATTGTTGACTTTGGAGGGCAAGTTGAATTGATCCCAAGGTTCTTGGTGAGAGTGGTCAGGTTGGGTGTAGGCCCAAGTTCAGACAGCCACCTGGTGGAATCCCAAAGCAATGGGTTGTGCACGAAGATCATGCCTCCTTTAGTTTTGATGTTAAGTGTTCATCTAGTCAGCAATTTCAGTCATACAGGCGGAGAACTTGTGCTGGGTGTCCAGGAAGGAGAGTATAAACATGGTGTTACTGGTACAGGATAGGGTGTCGATGTTGTCAGTGTGAGTGATACTTGTTATTGGGATCATGTATGCATTGAAGAAGGTCAAGCTGAGAGAGGATCTTTGCAGTACTGTGCAGAAGAGGGTGCAGGTGCCCAAATATAGGAGGGCAGTCTGACTGATTTTGTTCTTTCAGTCAGGAAGGAGCATATTCAGTGAAGAGCAGGACCTTAGATTCCAATCTCATGCAGGCATTGAGTGATGATGGGGTGGGATATTGTATTGAATTCCACAGAGAGGTCCAGGGGGGATGAAGGCACCCATGTCACCTCTGTCCAGGATGATACGGATGCCTTTTGTAGCATTGATGAGGGCTGTTTATGTTCTGTGGTTAAGTCGGAGTTGGTGGTCATTAAGATGGTTGATGAGGCTTTTGTTGAAAAGTTTCTATATGACTTTAGCTAGGTAAGAGATGTGTCTGTAGTTGGTAATTATTATTGGGTCTGCCAATGTTTTTTCGAGCAGGGGAAGTACTGTGGTGTACTTCCTTGTGTCCAGAAAAGTGGCTGATGGGATAGAGTAGTTCACAGTTGGGATGCAAGCTGTGCTGATGGGATGTAGTTTTTTGGTGAAGGTGTGGTGGGTGCAGGGATCTGATGAGGCCACAGAGTGGATGGACTGCATGAGTGAAGCAATTTCATATGTGGTGATGGAGGCCATGTGGTCATGGTGGATTCTTTGGACTAGATGTTGCAAATTGTGTTGGGTCCTGTTAGGGTCAAAGCTGTCATATTTGGTGGTTATCCTGCTGCATAGGAACTGTGAAAGCTTTTTGTAGATGTACTGTAAGAAGGTGATGCTGTTTGAGGTGGCTATTAGGGAGGTGATCTCTTTGTTGTTAGTGTCAATGTGGTCTGCAATTGTGAAGCATTTGGTGGCCCAGAAATGTTGGTGGTAGCATCTAAAGGTGGATTTGAATATTTATTGTGTTTTCTTGATGCTTTTTCAATCTGCACTCCAGTTGTTTGCAGGGTCACATCGTTCGTCCCTGTACCAGCTGGAACATGGTCTGGATCTTGTGGCTTTGTAGGATAGCTTGAGCTAGGATGTCAGCACAGGTGATGATTCTGTTTTTGAAGTCTGTGATGGCGTTGGGTAGGCTGATGCTGTGTTCAGGCCGGTGTTCCAAGAATTGGGTCGTTCAGGCCTCTTCTAGGATGTTGCTCCGTCTCAGTGGACTGGCATAACAGTGATTGTTCTGTGGTGGTGCGGGACAGAAATGGTGAGTTTGACGAGGGCATTTTCTGTTTAGGCGATTGGCAAGAGCATGTTGCCTTAGATGTTGTCAAAGGTGATGAGAATTGTGTCCATGATGTGTCGGGTGGAGTTTGTGAGGTCTTCTATGTACTGGGTGAATCTGAGGTTGCCTAGGTCTTCGAGTAGTGCAGTTGTGTTTGGGTTGGCCCAGTCGCAGAGAGGGAAGCTCAGGTCTCCAAGGTAGATAAAGGTGCTGGAGTTGAGGATGAGAGATGTGACAAAGTCTGCAATGGTGTTGGGTAAGTTGATGATATGTAATGAGGTCACCACTCATGGAGAAGTTGTCTGTGATGCAGGGCTTGAGAGACAGGTGCTCCATGTTGCTGAAGGTGGGGTTCAAGGCGGTGGCGCATCTAAAGGAATCTTTGATGATGATGGCAAGTCTGTCACCGGGCTTGTGTTGTCTGCTCTCTCAGGCAATCTTGGGTTGGGTATGGTGCTTATGGTGATGTTAGGGCTATCTGGGGTTCTGTTAGGTTTCCATGAAGAACAGAAGGTCCATTGTGTGATCATGCAGTAGGTCCCAGACCTCTATGGCGTGTTTGGTGATAGATCATGAGTTTAGGAGCATGCACGAGAGTGCAGAGTCTTGAGCGGTCAAGGGCAGGGGAGTGTGGAAGTGCTAGGGTCAGGTGGGTGCTATCATTGTGGATGAACAAGAGTGCATGAGAACATTCAGGTGGCACAGGCAAATGCCCCTTCCGTGGTGTGTGATGCAGCAAAACAGAGTGAGGGAACTGCAAGTTTGGCTGGACTGATGAACAACGTTGCTACTGCTCTGCCAACCTGTAAATGACCCTTTTTTCAATCAATCAATCAATCAGAGCTTGTAAAGCGCAACTACTCACCCGTTAGGGTCTCAAGGTGCTGGAGGGATGGGGGAAAAGAGTAGCGTATACCGCTGAGATGGTTATTAAAAAAGCCATGTCTTCAGTTCCTTCGTGAAGCTGAGGAGGGAGATGGTTTGTGTGATGTGGAGATGAAGGGTGTTCCAGGTGGTGGCTGCGATGTAGGAAATGGAGTGTCCTCCTGTTCTGGTTTTTCTGATATGGGGTGGTTCTGCAAGAGAGAGCTGGGCTGAGCGTGGGGCCCTTTGGGGTACGTGGAGGTTGAGTCACTGGTTCAGGTAGGCTGGTCCGGTGTTGTGGAGGGCTTTGTGTGCATGGGTGAGGATCTTGAAGGTGATTCTTTTTTCTATGGGAAGCCAGTGCAGTGTACGCAGGTGTTGTGAGATGTGGCAGTGTCGTAGTAGGTGTTCTGGATGTTTTGTATTTTGCAGGTGAGTTTCTTGTTGATTCCGGCGTAGAGTGCATTGCTGTAGACCAGCCTGCTAGTGATCAGGGCGTGTGTGACGGTCTTTCTGTGTTTGGGGGGATCCACTTGAAGGACTTGCGTAGGAGGCGGAGGGTGCAGAAGCAGGTGGAGGTGACTGAGTTGATTTGCTGGTTCATCCTTAGGTTGGAGTCAAGGATGATTCCTGCAGGCTTGGCTGGTGGGGGTGGGCAGGTTTCCAAGGGTGGGTGGCCACCAGGAGTCGTTCCATGCGTTGGGTTGAGGGCCCATGATGAGTACTTCTGTCTTGTTTGCGTTGAGTTGAAGGCAGCTGTATCTCATCCAGTTGGCGACTGCTTCCATGCCTTCGTGGAAGTTGTGTCTGGCTTTGTCAGGTTCGTTGGAGAGGGAGAGGATGAGTTGTGTGTCGTCAGTGTAGGAGATGATGTTGATTTTGTAGCTTCTGACGAGGGTGGCTAGCGGGGCCATGTAGATGTTAAACAATGTGGAGCTGAGGGAGGATCCCTGGGGTACTCTGCAGGTGGTGGGGTCTGCGGGAAAGGGGGCGAGTCTCACTCATTGAGTTTTGCCAGAGAGGAAGGATTGGATGCAGTCGAGGGCCTAGTCTCTGATGCCGGCTTCATGGAGTCTTCTTATCAGGGTGTGATGGGAGACTGTGTCGAAGGCTGCCGAGAGGTCTAGTAGGATTAGTGCTGCCGTCTTTCCCTTGTCCAGCAGGGAGCGGATGTTGTCTGTTGCGGCCAGGAGGGCTGTTTCAGTGCTATAGTTTTTTCCTGAATCCGGATTGGGAGATGTCGAGGATGTTGTGGTCTTTTATAGTTGGCTGTTGACTGCTTTTTCGATGACTTTCGCAGGAAATGGGAGTAGGGAGATAGGTCTGACGTTTTTGAGGTCGGTTGAGTCTGCCAAGGGTTTCTTGAGGAGGGGGTTGATCTCGGCGTGCTTCCAGTCATCTGGGAAGTTGGCGCCAGCTAGTGAGCGGTTGATGGTGAGGCGGAGCTTGGGGGCGATGGTGTCTGCGGATCTGTTGAAAATGTGGTGGGGGCATGGGTCCATGGGGACCCCGGAGTGTATTGATCTCATTGTTCTTCGCGTATCTTCGGTGGTGAGGGTGTCAGATGGTGATTGTTGGCTTGTTGGTGTTGGGTTTTGGTAGAGGGGGTTCTGTGTTTAGGTTGTCCTTGCTGAAACTGTCATAGATGGTCTTGATTTTGTGGTGGAAGTAGGGTTTTGACTATCGCCGTTGCAAGTCACCACACTGCTGATCTGAAAAGAAGTGGCCCTATCTCCAAAATGTAAGACAAAACGGTTGTCTACCCAGGTGCATATCATTTCCAAAATCTCTTGCATCTGTTTCGAATATATCAAACTTCAAAAGTAGAACAACATTGGGGCATATTTACAAGAAAGTGGTGCATCAACTATGATGCGCCACTTTTCTTGCGCTCCCCTCTAACGCTACCAGGGAGTTGCATATTTACAATACAGTGCAACATGATGCACGTTAGAACAACAGCCTCAACATTTTTTACGCTATTGTAGTGCATTGATCTACTGGCGCCAAAAACTATGGCCTAGTCCAGAAATGCTTGGGGAGGCCCAATGGAAACAATGGGAGTGTCACTTTAACACCTGCCTCGGGCAGGCGTTAAAGATGACGGGAAAATTGGTGCAGTGAAATCTTGTAAATTTCACTGTGGGATTTTTCTGGGCCCCCTAACAGGGGAACACCCCCTTGCATACATTATGCCTGATACAGGCATAATGTAGCACAAGGGGTTAAAAGTGGTGCAAATATGTTGCAGGAAATTGGCCTCCTTAATGCCACATTAGTATAAAAAAATGATGAAAGTATGGCGCACGGGGCTTGTAAATATGCGCCTTAGTGTGCAAGATCTCCATTTCAGGAGGTCTTCTTGAAACCTGCAGAGAAGATACTGCCTCACCATTCTCTTCTTCAAGGTATCCAAAAATTCCTCTTAAATTCTCACTGCTGCATCTTCAAGAATATTGAACTGATTTGTCTGCTCTCTGTAACATGGGCTTCTGTCTTTCAGACAGCTCTTAAAATCATAGCTTCTCTTAAAATCCAACCACCCCTGAATCCTAGAAACTATCAGGATCATATTTATGAAACGGGGTACTGCACTTAGTGCAGCGCCACTTTTCTAGTGCCCCTTAGTGCTCCCCTAACGCCACCATGTTTGCACCGAATTTAATATACGGAGCACCATTGTGGTAGTTCACTAGCATCATAATTATTTTTAAATGTTGACGCTAATCCTGCAAAGCACCCAGAGGCCAATTGTAACCAATGGGAGCCTCCTTTTAACGCCTGCTTAGGGCATAGTGCCACTTTGTAAATATGGAGCAGTGTTTTTGGACTTTAAACACCACATTAGCGAAAAAAAATGATGTTAATGTGTCATTAGAATGGCGCTAGGCCCTCTTAAACTGGGCCTTAGTATCTATTTTTATCACTGAATTTTTTTTCGTATCTGTTGATCATCTACAGCTACACTTCTCATCATCTGGCTTTACCCACTGTACATCTTTTATTTACTTTCATTTGTAGTTCCTTTCTCTCTATCAATGCTACAAATGCTTCACTCTAAATTAATCCCATAGACTAGGGCATTGTTCCACTATATAAAAAAACACACACAAAGGCTTTTCGATCACCGAGGTTTGTACTACGCAAACGTGTACTAGCTAGTTATCAGTTGTCCAAATATTTCTATTACAAATAAAAAGAACATCCATGTTGATGAATTCAATTTCACATTATTTATATCCTGGGACTAAATGCTAAGAGCTAGGATTGCAGTTATCAGGGAGTTATGATAATGCTATCATCAAGCCAGGCTAGAAGATGAACTTCCATATCCATAACCTCTGTACACAGAGAGAATACCAGATTCAAACTCAGGAGTTTTCTGAGATCCATGTGATGATCATGAAAAGGTGACTCAGAGAAAAGACCTGTGCCACAGTAGCTAAGGTTCGAGAGAAAATAGGGTAAGGTCACACATTTGTTTCTCATAATTTTCTTTTTAAAAGCTTCTACTCAGCCAGCAATGGTGCATTCAAATGCTGCTGGTAGATCTCCTGTAATCAGTGTACTGATACCATCAGCTCCGGATAACCAGAGCTGTTTGGTAGTTTAAGAGAGCAACTTCGTTTCCTTAGTTTCGCCCTGCATTATATATTTGACTAGAAGAGATGGATTCAATTGCAGGTCTCCATCAATAATCCTAGCAGTTTAGTGGTATGAGGCAGTACAGGGAAGAAGCTCCTTGGAAGGGCTGGATCCAGACGCATTTTCTTTCATAGATTTGACACTTTTGCTGCCTTCAAATCAGTTGCAACATAGTCATACTTTAACCAGTGTTTGATTCATTCTAGAAACAGCTTTAGACATTTAGCCAAAGGATATAACAAAATGATATTGAATATGTTTTTAGAGCACCATGGAGCATAGTTCATGGTAGTGGCATAGCAATTGCCCCATGCGTCATAGTGCAAGCAAAAATGGACCAGGCCGCCTGTGCACTGGTTGGTTATTAAAATACAGCAATATTTGGAGTCCCGAGTACCCTCAAGATTCCTGAATGCCAATGACATTGCACCTGCTGCACCTTTAATAGCTACACTTTTGATCTATGGGGCTGTCACTAGTCTAGCCATGCCCGATACATTGAAAGTGGTATTTTATTGCAGTTATCCCTGTGTTTGCCTTCCAAAGTGGTGTGGGTGATCGTGATTTGTTTGACAGTTGCTTAACCTAAGTCAGATGTCTCTGTTTGTCCATCTGCTTGGAGAGGTGAAAAACCTTGTGCCATACAGAGCACAACTGTAGGTTTTTCAAAGACTTAGTGGGGCTTTTCTGTGAGGTGAGTGTGTGTGCTATATGCATTTGGCTATTTGGAGTGCTTGTATTGACTCTAATATGAGGGTTGTGGGTAGATGAATCTGTGTGGTCCTGGAGCAAGGTATTTGTGATTTATCCAGAATAGCACTATCCTGATAAACTTCTTTAGACCATATCCCCAGTATAATCCTGGCCCCCTCATACACCTCCATAAAAAATAGTTGTCCAGAGATTTTCATTTTTGATTTCTGTTTTTGGATCATTAGAGAAGTAATTTAGCCTGGGTAGACATTGCTGATCCGGGCCAAATGTTTCTGGTTGACATTTCTAAAAAATGGTGGATGTGTTGCAGTGATGATGCAATATTCCAGGAACCATGAGACCTATATACTTTATCTTGCTGTCAAAATATAGGTTTTAAGGGTCAAGTAGTCAATCAATCAGTCATTTTTAGACCGCGCTACTCACCCATACGGTCTTAAGGCACTGTAGGTAGGTCCTCAGGGTTCAGTCGAAGAGCGAGGTCTTGAGGTCCTTCCTGAATTGAGGTAGCAATGGTGGCTGTCTGAGGTGGAGAGGAAAGGTGTTCCAACATTTTGCCGCAAGGTTGGTGAACGATCTTTCTCCAGCCGAGGACTTCTTTATGCGAGGTATGTAGTCTTATAAAGACAGAAAATAACTCCTCAGAGCAACGCTTTTGCTATTTTCAAAATAGCGGCTACAATAGAGGAAAAAAAGACATATATAGAAAAGAAACAAATAATTATGGTTTTTAATACTTTTATGTATCCACTAAACAATGTTTATGATCTGAATATAATATTTAAAAAAATGTCATCACTCCTGTTTTAGACACATTTTCATAGTTCTCATTATTTCTTTCGGCAATCAGTCGTGGTACTTTTGCAGAATGTTGAACATTTTAGAAGAGCATATTGACAGGGATATCTTTTTGTAGCGCCGGTTATGCAAGTACGAGTTCTCTGGATTGAGGCTTTAGAAATTTCATAGGTTTTAGCACCCCATAAATATCTTCCCAACCAAATTCCCATGGACCTTTCTCTACATATACATGTTCCAAAATATTCATACATCATCTGATCAAGTAGAACTCTCTTTTAATGTGTCCACACAAACAATATGATGTCGGTGGAAGGTCACTTAGCAGGTCTGATCTCTAGAACTCACTGTACTGAAGACTGTCAAATGTGTGACATTCAGATCTGGTTTTCCATACACGCACAATGTATTCTTCTATGTCTTTAAAGTCACATTTTCTTCTGTCGCAGCTGATCCCTTTAGAAACTTCACAGGTTCAGCAGTTAAAAGCTCCAAGCTTCATTCCAATTTTGCTCATAGTGTCATCAACTGTAAGAATGTATGTCTTGATAAGAACATTGGGCATCTTTGGGTCAAGTTTCTTGCACTGAATATGAAGCGGATTAAGGCCCTCATTATGACATTGGCAGTAAATCCTGCTTACCGCCACAGTGACGGCCGCCAACATCCTGCCGCATAATATGGCGAATCATGCACTTACCCAGGATACTTTGCAGTTACGTGGGAGATGTACTGGTCCGGCAGGCACATCATTTGCACATTCAATGAGTGGAAACTCTTACGATTCCTGAACACCTGTTGATTCTGGTGGGGGGAGGGACAAACGCTATATGTGTACTGTCAATCATCCCAATAATATTGGGGATATGCCCCATTGCATAGAATCCTGCTTTCACAGTGGCCAAATCCTCCACCTGGGGGAAAGCAATGTAGCTGCACATGTATTTCACCAGGGCAGACAAAACCCTTGCCAGCATGATTGAAAACATTGGCTGTGACATTCCTGCTGCCAAGCCCACTGTCACTTGGAAAGAACCAGTTGTCAGGAAATGGAGCAATGATAGCACTTGCACAAGAGTGGGGCCCCAAATGGGATGACCGATAGCTGATATCAGGTCAGGCTCCAATTGGGCACCCAGCTCTGTGATTGTGGCCCTGTCCAGTCTATAAGTCAGTATAATGTGCCTGTCCTCCAGTGTAGCCAAGTCCACAAGGAATCTGTACACGGGGTTGTCTTCTCCTCCCATTCATCCACAGCGGTAGGTTTCTGAGGGACACAAGAGTGAGTAGGCTGTCACAATTTAAACAATGGAACCCCACTCCAGTCTCCATAGTGCATGTATGTGATGGGGCAGTGGAAATGGCAAGGTATGTGCAAATCTAGGCAGTGACACAGTTAAGGTTAATCTGATCGTTGTCCACCACCATGAAATGGCAACCGCCTGTCCTGTATGTAGGGACAGGTGGAAGTGAGGTAAATCTGCCGACATTGGGCGTTGTGGCGAAAGGCGGTCTTGCACCGCCGTGCAATGCCTCATTGGATAGTATGGGGCTCTATTGAGTACAGTGGCCAATGGGATCATCTCCGGCACCGCCGTTTTCTATCTGATTCCTCCCTTGTTTCCTGACCTTCAATAGGAGATCACCTACACTGCGTGTGCTGCTGTGACCTGTGTCTGGAACCTACCATGGCCCGTGTGACCAGGGAAAGGGCCCCTGCCTTCACTGCGGAGGAGCTGCAGCGATTGTTGGACGGGGTCGTACCCCAGTATGGACTGCTGTATGGATCTCCAGACCAACAGGTGAGTACACCTTGGGCATGATGCATGTGGGAAGGATGCATGGAGATGTGTGTGCAAGCATCATTCATCGGGGTGGGGAATGTCTTGTGGTGGTGTACATGGTGTGCACCGGGCGATGTGTGTGCCAATGGTGATGGACACGGGATTACTGGGTCATATGTGTGACAGGCTGGATTGTATGTGTAATGGTGTCCTCCCATCTGTATCGCCTCTGCAGGTCAGTGCCCATCAAAAGAAGGAATTGTGGCATGCCATCCCCAAGGACGTGCAGACCCTGGGGTTCTATGTCAGGCGGAGGACCAACTGTCAGAAACGGTTGGAGGACCTGAGACGCTGGGCACGGAAGACCGTGAGGCCCAGCTGGGGATAGCCTCCCACCAAGGAAGGGGTGCCTGTCGGAACCTGACCCCCCCGATGGCCCGCATACTGGTGGTGGCCTCCCCAAAGATGGATTGGGTGCTTGAGGGCATCACAGCAGCCACAGGGGGGTGAGTACAAGGGCCGTTACAACAATAATTTGTAGGTGGCATGGGATCTGCGTGGTGGATGTCAGTTAGTGCATGCCCCTTAATGCCAGGCCAGACATTGCAGCGTGATCCAGCTCAAGGGTACTGGTTGAAAGGGAAAACAAGGTGACCTAGCTAGGGTGCATTCCATGTCAGACAGGGATTAGAGGGCCCCAGGAGTGGTGCAGTTGGCGGTGGTTGGCCCTCATCTTGCTGTGGCATATAGACAATTGTTTGGCAGTGCAATGTATAGTGTTCAATCCTGATCTCTGTGTGTGACAATACTGTGTATGCCTTCTGTGGTGTTGGTGCAGTAATTGACCTAGGCCCTGATTCTGACCTTGGCGGACGGCGGAGGCCGTCCGCCAAGGTACCGCCGCCAAATGACCGCACCGCGGTCAGAAGACCGTGGCGGCCATTCAGACATTTCCTCTGGGCCGGCGGGCGCTCTCCAAAAGAGTGCCGCCGGCCCAGAGGAAATGCCCCTGCAACGAGGACGCCGGCTCAGAATTGAGCCGGCGTAGTTGCAGGGGTGCGACGGGTGCAGTTGCACCCGTCGCGTATTTCAGTGTCTGCAAAGCAGACACTGAAATACTTTGCGGGGCCCTCTTACGGGGGCCCCTGCAGTGCCCATGCCATTGGCATGGGCACTGCAGGGGCCCCCAGGGGCCCTGCGGCACCCCCTACCGCCATCCTGTTCATGGCGGGTTTCCCGCCATGAACAGGATGGCGGTAGGGGTGTCAGAATCCCGCGCGCTCCGCCGCCATGGAGGATTCCCCCGAGCAGCGGAAAGTCGGCGGGGGACCGCCGACTTTCCGCTTCTGACCGCGGCTGAACCGCCGCGGTCAGAATGCTCGTGGGAGCACCGCCAGCCTGTTGGCGGTGCTCCCGTGGTCGGTGGCCCTGGCGGCCACCGGCCGCCAGGGTCAGAATGACCCCCCTAGTGTCCCCTTTCTCTCTCCCCCCTGTTTTCTTCTCTCATCCTGTCCATATGTGCATTAGCATCTTCTGCGGCAGAGCAGGGGCACTGGCGACAGAGGGAGCTGCATCCCAAAGGACCGAGGAGGCAGAGTCAACCGACGCTGAGGGAACCAGTGGGACGGAAGGTGAGGGGAGCACCACGGCGGAGACAGAAAGTGACAACACTGACTCAGATACCTACTCTGATGGAAGCTCCCTGGTGGTGGCGGACACCTCTGTGACCACCCCAGCTGCAGATACCGCCTTCATCCCCGTACTAGCACTGCCTTCCCAGTAGCCCCTCAGCGAGTTGCGAGTTGCCTGTGCCCGCTCACCCAAGAGAGTGGGCATCTCCTTCTTCCCAGGTACCTCAGGCCCTGCTCCAGTGAGCCCTGCTGTCCTGAGTGAGGAGGCTATTGACCTCTTGAGATCCATATCTGTAGTGCAGTCAACCATTGTGAATGCCATCCAGGGGCTGTCATCCCAGATGCAGCAATGCAATGCATTCCTGTAGTGCATCCACGGTGGATTGGCAGCCCAACAGAGATCGATTCAGGCTCTGGCTCTGGCCTCCTCTCTGATGGCAGCCCTTGTCCCTGTACCTACCGTCCCTCCTCCAACTATCACTTCTCAGTCCGTCTCCTGAACCCCAACCTATCCCATGCACACATACAGACGAGCATGCACACAAGACATCACACAAGAGTGGCACAGCCAAACACAGGCATCACACTTCAGCCCACAAGCACTCATGCAAACATCAGACAGTTGCAGACACAACCACATCCACTGCCTCCACTGTCTCCCCCTCCTCCTCCTCCTCCACCTTCCTCACAGTCACGTCCACAGTCATACCTGCATGCACCGCATTAACAGCCACCACCAGCAACACCACACGAAGCAGCACACACACCTCACTGGCAGACACCTCCACAACATCCATCTACACGTCTCCTGTGTCCTCTCCCACCCTGTCTGTCCCCCCTCCTAAAACACAAGCACTCAGACATCCAACAGCCATCCACCTCACACACGCACATTGCCCATGCACCTGCACCCAAGTCCAGCAGACATACACCTCCAACAACCACTCCCTCAACCACCACTCCCATCCCTCCTACCTCTTCCCACCGCACTGTCCCTAAGAAGCTTTTCCTTGCCCTGCTTGATCTCTTCCCTCTCCCTCCCCCCGTCCTGCCCTTAAGAGCAGTGTCTCAACGACCCAGCCCAGCCCCTCAGTCAAACAGTCCACGCGGACAGTGGAGGCACTTCCTAGTCGTGGAGACAAGACAGTGAAGGATCCCACTCCACCAGCTAGGAAGGGTAAGGATCCTACACCTCCTGCCATAAAGACAGGGAATCCCTCAACTCCTGCCTTGAAGGGGAAGGAGCCCGGACCTCCTACCATGAAGAGGAAGAAGCTCTTGACTCCTGCCATGACGGGAAAGAAGCCCTTGACTCCTGCCATGAAGGGGAAGAAGCCTTTGACTCCAGCAGAGGCTGGCAGGATGACACCACCACCATTGGCCATGGAGCCCTACCTCCAGCTGATGTAGTGCAGGCCAATCCTCCTGCAGAGGTTGCACCATCACCTGCTGAGACAGTGCAGCACTAACCTCCAGCAGAGGCTGCCCAGGAGTCACCTTCACCTGCTGACACAGTGCAGCCCTCACCTCCAGCAGAGGCTGGCAGGATGACACCACCACCAGTAGTCACAGAGCCTTCACCTCGAGCTGAGGCAGTGCAGCCCTCACCTCCAGCGAGGCTGCCCAGGAGGCACCTTCACCTGCTGACAGAGTGCAGCCCTCACCTCCAACAGAGGCTGGCAAGGTGACACCACCGCTGTCACCACCAGTGGTCACGGAGCCCTCACGTCCAGCTGAGGCAGTGCAGCCCTCACCTCCAGCAGAGGCTGCCCAGGAGGCACCTTCACCTGCTGACAGAGTGCAGCCCTCACCTCCAACAGAGGCTGGCAGGGTGACACCACCGCTGCCACCACCAGTGGTCACGGAGCCCTCACCTCCAGCTGAGGCAGTGCAGCCCTCACCTCCAGCAGAGGCTGCCCAGGAGGCACCTTCACCTGCTGACACAATGCAGCCCTCACCTCCAGATCAGACAGTGCAGTCCTCACCTCCAGCAGAGGGCATGTAGGCCACCCTCCTGGGACTGCTGTACAAGGAGCCCCCTCTAGAACCAGTGGGCAAGTCACCCACCTGAGAGACTGTGACCTTTCACTCCCCAGCACAGAGAAATGGGCATGGAGCCCCCTCCAGAACGAGTGGGCAAGTTCCTGATTTTGGCTGAGGTGCCCCGACCCACCATCCCCTGAGGCGCCTGCCCACTTGCAAACTGATGCCCCTGCAGAGTTCTGTGCGAGTGATGTCAGAAAACAATCTGGGCCTTGTACTGTGCCCTGTGGCTACGTGGGCCCTTTGTACTTTGGACTGGGCATTGGCCCTTTGTGGACATTTGTACATATCTCTTTTTTTATCCAATTGGTTCATTTGGTGGCTGTTTCCATTCAAAACATTCTCATTACTGCCTTCTTGTTGTCCTTGCATTATTATGCTGTGTGTCGTGTACCATTGTTTTTCGTCTGCAGCTGGTTGTGTGTATGGTGTATGTGTGAATGGTATGTGTTTTGCATGTGTGTGTTACTCTCCTTTTCCTCCCTCCCTCCCTTGCCTGCTAAGCAGCAGAACTCACCATTGTCGTCATCGTCAACGTTGGTGTTCCAGATGGAGCATGGCGTAGAAGAGCATCGGGAAGACTTGCAGTTCCGGTTCCATGGCAACTATGTCCTTCTCTGTGTCTCTGATGGTGAGCCTTTTGTCTTCTGTGCAGTGCTTCCACCAGGCTTTTGATGGCATTGGTCCCGCCCCGGAAATAGTGGCGGTTTGCCTTGTTGTGATATGGTGGGTAGTACTTCGTCTTCTGCTTGGCTGTTGATGGCGACCACCAGTGTGCGTGGTGTTAACACCCTTGCAAATGGTGTGGTACATTGGCTGTCTCTGGGAGTTCTCACCGCCATGGTCATAGTTTGGGAGTAATTACTGCCGGCCTGTTGGCTGTATTTCCGCCATTTTATCACTCACCGCCAATGTTATTATGACCACCTAAGTGTCTTTTCTCGCCTGTTTCAAAATGTATTCACAACTCTGACAATCCTTGACTTATGAAAATTGCAACAAATCTAAGTAGCACAATTATATCTGTCATTTGACAGTACTATGACTCGTTTGGAATATTTTCAGACAGCCCACTAAACATGTGGCACAACAAAAAGGTCCCCTTCCTCCAATTTTCTTTTACGTTCTTGAACAATATGGCCCGCACCTTTTGAATATATTTCTGCCAACACCAACTCCTCATTGACAATCATTCCATTTGCAATAGTTGGAAATTCAGTGTTCACTGAATCATCAGCAATATTTTAGTGAGTTAACATCTCTGAATTCATCTTGTTTGATGCTGCTAAATTTATCAAGTTGCACAGGTATAGGTGTTTAATTGTTTGATGCAGGCAAGGTCAATTCTCTCACATTCTTTGACAAATAGTTCAAGATAACTGTCAAAGACAATGTGCAGTTCTTGCATGGTGCACAGTTTGAACAACCTCTCCAAAGTTTTGCATGAAGGAAATCTTGACCATTCCCAACTGTGACATATGGTCCACAACATCAGTTTTCAATGAGGAGACCTTTTTGAATTGAAATTCTTTAGGTGAAAGTTTTTTTTTAACTCTTGCACAAGTTTGTGTTTCAATGGTTTGGTTGCAGCATCTCCATCAAATAATGTGTTTGTTGGAAGAAGCTCATGCAACAGATTTTACTTGATAAATTCACCCCTTTCTTTTGCTACATCCATCTCTCTACGTGCTTGCGAAAGTTGCTGTTTTGTAACCTGTTTTGTAGTGGCTGCTTGGATGAAACTCTTACTATGGCAATTAAAGCGTGGAAGTTTACCTTTAGTGATTACGTCAAACAGCTTTTTCTATTTCAATGCAAATCTCTCCTGCTTCAGCTCGGCATATAGGGGGTCATTTCGACCTCTGCGGTCTTTACACAATACCGCTGAGGGACTGCCGTGCTGAAGACCGCCAGTGCTGACGGTTTTCCGCTCGGCGAATTATGACTGCTGGCAGCCCTCCGTCCTTTTCCACATGGAGAGCCGCCAGCAGCCATACTGGCGGTTGCCGGGGAAGTGGAGGTTGCTCCACCTCCACCGCCCCGTCAACAGAACACCGCCCACCGAATCACGTTACGTGATTCAACGTGGCGGTGTTCTGTTGACGGGGTGCTGGCGGCGGAGCAGCCCCCATGGATCCCATCCCCTTCCGGAGGATCAACGGACCAGGTAAGTTGATTGTCCGTTAGGGGAGGGGAGTGAGGGGGTGTTGTGTGTTGTGTGTGTGCATGGGGGTGTGAGTATGAAGTGGGGGTGTGTGAGTGCGTGTATGCATGCGGGGTGTATTGTGTTTGGAAATGTGTGCGTGTCTGCCTGTCTGTATGTCTGTATGGATGTGTGTGTGTGTATGTCTGAATGTGGGTGTACGTGTATGACTGTGTGTGTGGCTGTTGGCATGTTTGTTATCAGTGCTAGGGAAGGGATTCCCTGGCACTGATAGTGCTTACTGCCATTGCCCAACCCCATGAAATCCATGGTGGTCAGCGGGGTCATGATACCGCCGGCGGTCTTGTGAAGGCCGTCGGGCTGGAGACCCAAGTCTCCAGCCCAGCGGTCATGTCTGCCCTGGCGGTCGGTTCGGAGAAGTGGCGGATGACCATGGCGGTTACATAATTCCAAATTTTTTACCGCTAGCCTGTTGGCAGTAAAACTGCCACTTCTCCGCCGACCGCCAGGGTTGTAATGAGGGCCATAGTTTCTATCCATGTTCCAGGATATCTAGTAGACTTGTCTTTATTTCATTATCCACATATTATTTGGTCACAAAGTTGAATAGTCACACAGGCTCAGTCATATAAAAGGGGTTTCCTTGCTGCTGCATAAAATGAAGAAGGCTGTCAAAATGTTTATTAAAACTTTCCCCTCTCATTCCCACAAGTTTGTGATGAGGAACTGTATTATGATGGCCCATTAATTTTGAATTTGTCATCTCTCTGAAAACATTTCAGAAAGAAAGGACTTAATGGTAAGCTAGCTGCCACTGAGCAACCTATTCATGTTTATGAGCCTGACCAACAATTCCCTTGGACATTTCTGTGATCCTCTGGATCATTTCTTCCAGTTTCATATCTGGAGCCAAATCATTGAAACCTCCCTCTCTTCTTTCACCACAAAATGTCTTTGAATTAATTTTCTGCAGAGGTATGGTTGTCCCATCTCTAGCTTCTTACTCTTTCCAAATCCAGGACCCATATCTCAGGTAGTTTATGCAATCTAATTCATGAAACAAAGCAATCAGTGACTCCACAGTCTTTACGTACAACTCCCAATCACCTTGTCAATCAGCATGTACCACATATTTCACTAGAATGTGTCATGCTTGTTCCAGAAAGCATTCCAATGCAATGTTTCTATAGCCTCAGAAATGATGAGTATACTTTGTAACGAACTTACAGAATGAGTTCCGCTCAATACGGACTAGACAGTTTTGCTTCCAAAGATTTCAGCCTCAAAAACTGCATCATCTATGCACATCCACTGAGATAACTTCCTGCACACCGCAACACAAATTTTGTTATGTGGAAAAAACCCATCTTTAGATGAAGATCATCAAATTCTACTGGATTGCTCATAAAAATGTCAGCTACAATATAGAAAACACCTTCATCACAGAAATGTGGCAGGATAGGCTGGTCTCAAGCCGAGCATACACAAAATCTTCAAAAGCACGGTATTCTGCGAGATCATAGCATGAATTCTAGCCCACAGAGGAACTGTCTTTTCTTTATCCTTCAGTCTGCACCAAAGAAACATTATGATAAATTCAGTTAAATCAGCTTTTTGAAACGTAGTGTTGATGGCTTCTAGTGATTTTTCACATGTTGGCAAGGCAATTATATCATAAATGTGTAGCTTCATTTTTTATCCCTACAGCTGACACAGCTTGTTTTCCAGAAGCTACTTCATTGGTACAGTTTTTAAATGTGCCATGGCAGTATCATGTGTGCTGGATGTTCCAGAAAAAAGAAAATCTGTCTTTAAAATTATCAAGAGCAGCAATTGTAAATCCTTTCCTGATAAAGTGACTTGGAAGAGGTGTGCAGTTGGATTCATAAGATTTTATTCAGCAAGCTTCTTCTCCATAATATGTCATTATAACTTGTTGATACACCAATCCTATTAATTGAAGTGATTAGCTCTCTACTTTTGCACTTGTCATAGATTGTGTGGACATTCTTTATGTGTAGCGGAGATTCCTTTTTTCCGTGATGCGATTTATAAAACATGATTTGGAAAAGACAGTATATTTGCACAGTGTAAGCCTTTCGGTTAATGGGACTGTCTTCCTCCTCTTCGCTTATATCTTCAAAGCCATCATCAATGTTGCCGGCTTCTGTTCCAGACTCAAGAACTTTAGTTGTAACAGTTTTTGCTGATATTAAACAATAATGTAAAATATGCTAAAACATCAGGCTCTCTTGTTGACTCCCATGATTTGCGGAGCTCTGGGGCATCACAAAATTTGTCATTGAGTCCAAAATCTAAATCTTAAAGGATATTTCTGAAAATGGTCCCTGCTGATTTTACTGCATCCTGTGATTGTATCTTGGCAGCAAGAACTTCAGGAATCAAAATACCATAAGTGGCTCATTCTTTTTGATAAAATAACAAAAACAAATTCTGTTATTGTACAGTCTCACCAAAAAAATCTTAATTTCATTATAAAGGATCTATACAGTTTCATCAATGTTGACCATTATTTCTCCGATCTCACTGAGTGTGCACCAGTTGGCAGCCCTCAAGAGTGGCTTTAAAACTTCATTTGCTTTTTAAAAGAGTGCAAATTTAACTGAAGGCTGGTGTTTACATTAATGCTGGGAGCTCATTGTACATTCATACTCTCGAATGTATGCATGCATAAAGTTTTGGTGGGCACAGAAATCTGCTGAAAATACATTCATCTCACTGTTTAGATCAGCTCCTCAGCTGAAAACTTCATCTTAGAAGAAACTAGCTGCAGATAAAAATATGCTTGCCCTTTGAGACTCACATACTCTGCACTTTGTTCTTTTGTCAATCCCTTTGGCCCTTGTTCTGGCAAAAAATACAGATAACACATTGAAGATCCTCTGCCTTCTGATCAGGTGTTGGAGGTGTAAAGGGGTAGTCATCGATCTTCTAAGTGCTAGTTGCCAGCTTGTCCACTACTGTTGAAAGGTTTCTAATCTGTTCATCATTTTAGTATCATTCCTACTGCTGGAATAATACCTCCAAATACGCCCCCTACTAACTGCGTTCCTTCTTTAACACTACATGTATATCTGTGTGTAGGTGCCATTGTTAAAGCATTTAAACTCTGTACATGATACATTTACACAAAAAGCAAACCTAAATAGCAAATGCTCTCCCAATCAGCAGATAACCTGAAATATGCATGCTCTCCACATACAAATAAACTCCAGGCATAGTTGGATCATTTCTCTGTAAAATCTGCCATGATCCTCCTGATAATTCAAATGTGTGCTGATAATTTATTCTCTACAGGTCTCTTTTTGTTTTAAAGTCTTCTTTTGAAAGCACATACCTTCCCTTTATGTCTCATATCTAACTCATATCTATGGCTCATATCTACCATGGACTTGGATAATAAATTTTGCTTCTATACTCATCTTCTTCTGTTTTCCAAACATTCTTCAAAACATATTTATTTTTATTAGAACTATGAGCAAAGTGTGTTCTTCTTTCTTCTAACATCATAATAAAATGTTCTCTAATGGATTAATCAAGCAAGTTAAATTATTCTTGTTGGACCTGGCCCTTTTACAGGGTCATTCCCCAGACTTTTAGCTTTTTGCCTCCTTAGTTTTCTGACCTTTGTTGGCTGACGTTTTGACTCTGAGCACTTTTTCACTGCTAACCAGTGCTAAAGTGCATGTGCTCTCTCTTACAAATTTGGTATGATTGGATTATACCTAATTGGCATATTTAATTTACCTATAAGTCCCTTGTAAAGTGGTATCCCTCTACCCAGGGCCTGCAAATTAAATGCTACTAGTGGGCCTGCAGCGCTGCTTGCGCCACCCACTGTCAAATCTATCTAAGGCCTGCTAGCGCGGAGCCTGTGTGCGCAGTTTTCTGCCACAGGGAACTGGCATCTAAATTTACTTGCCAGGCCCAGAACTCCTCTTTTACTACATGTAAGTCACCCCTAAGGTACGCCCTAGCTAGCCCTTTGGGCAGGGTGCCATGTATGTAGAAGGCAGGATATGTGCCATGTTGCATGGCCTGTCCTGGTAGTGACAAACAGCCTAACTTGGTGTCTCACTGCTGTGAGTGCGGCATCCTCATAGGATTGCACTGGAAATGCCCTGCCTTATGTGTAAGGGGTATTGTCTGATTTATGAGGGGTAGCGTAGGCATGTTTGGTATGGTTGTGATAGTGGTAAGAAATGCTGCTTACTGGTGAGGGTGTATTTTTCATTACTATCACAGAAATGCCACTTCTAGAAAGTGCGTATTTATCTGTGCTTATGACCTTGGTGTTTTGCAGCTTGTCTCCAATCCACGTCTGGGCAGACTGACAGTTGGGGCTTTGTGCATACTTCTCAGACAGCCAGAACACAGGGAGGGTGGAGGTGACACAGAGGTGCATCTACATATTCTAAAGACTTCCTGGGCTGAGAGAAGGGAGAGGCGGGGCACACCTGCATTTGTAAAGGCTGTGCCCTGGCCTCACACAATAGGGTTGTTAACCCTCCACTAATGTTTGGAGCCTGTGCTGAAAGGAGGGAGGGGGCACTCCCAGAACCAGTTGTAACTGGCTGGAACCTCCTCTCCCTACCATTGTAAAACACACTGTAAACCCAGTATAAGTACAGGGGAATTTTCCCCTCAAATTGAACATTCTTGGAACTTGAAACTGGACACAAAACGCTGTTGAATGGACTCACCAGGAAACCACCTTGGACTGCTGCTGTTTTGCTGACCTGTGACCTGCCTGGTCACTAGGAGGAACTGTCATCATCTGCACCCCTTGTGCTGGTCTGTAGCTGGGCCCACCAGCCCTGTGCTTCTTCTTGTCCTGCTTGCTCCCAGGGGCAGGGTGCTGTGGCCCCTGACCCCTGCATCGATCTTTACATGTTTGCCCAGAGCGCTTTGGAAAAAGGCACTCTCTTCCTTGCTGGGAAAAGATCACCCCCGCAGCCCGGGCTTTAGATTTGCCCTAGCGCTTTGAAAAGCGCTTTATTTCTGCCCAAATCACCGCCGCAACCCGGGCTGAGAAACAAGCCCTCGCGCTTTCTTTAGCGTTCCACTGCTGCCAAGATTCACTGCCGCAGCCGGGCTTTTTGAATTATCTCGGAGCGCGAGGTTCGCGCTCATCTCAGTACCCCCAGGGCACGTAGAAAACCCTCCTTCCTGTTCTCTGGAGCAAACGTGCTCCTGTTGGTGCCCCGGGGGCGAGGACTGCTCCGTGGAGCACCCCCGGGGCACCGGTAGGCCCTGCCTTGGGCCAGGACGTGGTCGGAGGGAGAGGAGGATGCCTCTCCCTCGTCTGTAGAAGTCCCGGAGGACTTTTCTTTTGTCGGGCAGCCAGGTGGTAGCCTCACCGGAGGCTCGCCCGGACCGCCGGCTCTCTGGCGGCCAATGGCATTATTGTAGGGGTCTCTCCCCGTGGAAGGGCTGACGGAGGCCCAGGGAGACCCCAGGAGTTTGCGGGTCCCTGGAGGGGCCCGTTCTCAAATCGTAGGGGGTGCGTGGAGCCCCCCTCCTTACTCAAAGGTTTTCATTGACTCGGGGCCCCCCTCGTGAGGGCCGGTGGAGGCCTAGGGAGGCCCCCTGTAATCCCGGTCCCCAGAGGGGCCCATCAACAGGATAGAGGAGGTGCGTGCCGCCCTCTTCTCCTCCCAAGGAAATCCGAGGCCCCCGTTTTGCAGGTAGGAGCGCCGGGGCCCCATTGTTCGCCTTCTAGGCACTGGAAATGCCCAGTCATCCAACCAGGTACTTTTTAAAGGGCCAATAATAGTTGCAATCCAAAGTTCTTTGGTTTATATATTATCTACCTGTGTTTGATGATTTTACATATGTGCTAATGTTTCTTTTAGGAGCATGACAAGCAGATATGTATTTATATAACTCGTGAAATACAGGGAGTGCAGAATTATTAGGCAAGTTGTATTTTTGAAGATTAATTTTATTATTGAACAACAACCATGTTCTCAATGAACCCAAAAAACTCATTAATATCAAAGCTGAATATTTTTGGAAGTAGTTTTTAGTTTTTTTTTTTGTTTTAGCTATGTTAGGGGGATATCTGTGTGTGCAGGTGACTATTACTGTGCATAATTATTAGGCAACTTAACAAAAAACAAATATATACCCATTTCAATTATTTATTATTACCAGTGAAACCAATATAACATCTCAACATTCACAAATATACATTTCTGACATTCAAAAACAAAACAAAAACAAATCAGTGACCAATATAGCCACCTTTCTTTGCAAGGACACTCAAAAGCCTGCCATCCATGGATTCTGTCAGTGTTTTGATCTGTTCACCATCAACATTGGGTGCAGCAGCAACCACAGCCTCCCAGACACTGTTCAGAGAGGTGTACTGTTTTCCCTCCTTGTAAATCTCACATTTGATGATGGACCACAGGTTCTCAATGGGGTTCAGATCAGGTGAACAAGGAGGCCATGTCATTAGATTTCCTTCTTTTATACCCTTTCTTGCCAGCCACGCTGTGGAGTACTTGGACGCGTGTGATGGAGCATTGTCCTGCATGATAATCATGTTTTTCTTGAAGGATGCAGACTTCTTCCTGTACCACTGCTTGAAGAAGGTGTCTTCCAGGAACTGGCAGTAGGACTGGGAGTTGAGCTTGACTCCATCCTCAACCCGAAGAGGCCCCACAAGCTCATCTTTGATGATACCAGCCCAAACCAGTACTCCACCTCCACCTTGCTGGCGTCTGAGTCGGACTGGAGCTCTCTGCCCTTTACCAATCCAGCCACGGGCCCATCCATCTGGCCCATCAAGACTCACTCTCATTTCATCAGTCCATAAAACCTTAGAAAAATCAGTCTTGAGATATTTCTTGGCCCAGTCTTGACGTTTCAGCTTGTGTGTCTTGTTCAGTGGTGGTCATCTTTCAGCCTTTCTTACCTTGGCCATGTCTCTGAGTATTGCACACCTTGTGCTTTTGGGCACTCCAGTGATGTTGCAGCTCTGAAATATGGCCAAACTGGTGGCAAGTGGCATCGTGGCAGCTGCACGCTTGACTTTTCTCAGTTCATGGGCAGTTATTTTGCGCCTTGGTTTTTCCACACGCTTCTTGCGACCCTGTTGACTATTTTGAATGAAACGCTTGATTGTTCGATGATCACGCTTCAGAAGCTTTGCAATTTTAAGAGTGCTGCATCCCTCTGCAAGATATCTCACTATTTTTGATTTTTCTGAGCCTGTCAAGTCCTTCTTTTGACCCATTTTGCCAAAGGAAAGGAAGTTGCCTAATAATTATGCACACCTGATATAGGGTGTTGATGTCATTAGACCACACCCCTTCTCATTACAGAGATGCACATCACCTAATATGCTTAATTGGTAGTAGGCTTTCAAGCCTATACAGCTTGGAGTAAGACAACATGCATAAAGCGGATGATGTGGTCAAAATACTAATTTGCCTAATAATTCTGCACTCCCTGTATTCTCTAAAGTTCCTTTTTATGGGTATTTAGGAATTGTTCATCACAAGTGCATATATCTTTTACTGTAATTCCTGACTACTGCTTATGTTGCAGAATCCTGAGTACTTACGTGTTCTAATGTGACAACTGCATATTCTTGCAGAGTATTGGTAACTTGTGTCACGATCTGACAACTGCTAAGGTAGCAGGATATTTCTTACGTGTAATGTTGGTCTAATTATGTTTTGTGCAATACAGATTATTTTTACATAGCTCAGTGTTGTGTTTACTTTGTGGTGTACATTTTGCGTCACGTGTGTTGTGTGTGTTGTGCAAACGCTTTACACATTGCCTCTCGGATAGGCCTGACTGCTCGTGCCAAGCTACCAAGGGGGTGAGCAGGGGTTATCTTAGAAATGTAACTCCCTTGCCCTGACTAGAGTGGGTAGGTTCTGCCTGGCTGAGGTGCATACCCTAGCCAACCAGAAAGCCCATTTCTAACAATTCTCATATGCCTTAATATTATCTATAGGTAGAAAGACCTAAAATAATGCCAATATGTCTCAATTTCTTTTGCCTGTGAATGTAGGTTCATGGTTTTTTGTAAAGGCACTTTTGGAAGACTCATGTCAAAGTTAGAGTAATAATATTCAAAATGTTGTTGCTTGTAAACTAAACTTAGTAAAATACTGCATGAAGTAACACAAGAAAGAGGAACGTGATGGTATGCCACCTCCTCTTCAGTGGATGAAGTTAATTGCTCACACACCTAACAATCCTCAGCATGTAAAGCTCGAGTATACTCTTGAACTAGTCTAGATTAAACATTTGTTGAATAATCTTCTTCCATGTAATCTAGAAATGAAACTCTTAGCTCATTCTCATTTATGTCAGGAACAGATGTGAATTAAAATACAGATTTCTCTTTTTCTGGAGTACAGTGGATCAATAATAATATTGCTACAGCTAATAAAACTACTAATACAAATGTAATACCTAAAAAATATTGCATGTAGCTCTGGTTAGAACAGACATGTTTGTCTAAGGTCAGGTCTTTTAAAACAAGAAAGTGTAGCAGCAAGTGTTAATCTTTGCTGTCAGTTACTTAGTTCACAGTCTTTGTTTTTCTTCTTTTCTTTGTAATTGAGTTAGCTTCTTGCAGCTTTATTTCCAGCAATCGTGTTATAGACTTCTTTATTCCTACTCCATGTTTTTCTAAAATGTTATCCCTACTCTTCTACTGCAGCCTCGGACCTAGGTAAGAGCTTCTTAACTTATCAATTTTTTACTTCAGTCCATTAACACAGTTCATTCAATGAGTAACTTTCCCTAACTGAATTAAAGGACAGCCTTAAGGTGGCTCAGGTAGTTCTTTGTTCCAGGCAAGCAAATCTGTTATTGGGATATTTAACACTTGCACATGTACTAAGTCCTTTCAGGTGCTGAGTATCTTCAACATGGTATTCTTGGTCTTTTTGATATTCTCAGTGTTTGTTGATCTCCTTCTGTGTTGCTTTTACCACTTGAGTCTGTCTGCTCATCAATTGTTGGTGGTATGAATCTAACTGACAGCCTTGACTTTATCACCTTTCGACTGTAGGCTTTTGACCATTTAGCATTGTGGCATCTCTTTTTTGTTCTTGATTCAGCACTTGTTCCTTCTCCTGGGTCTTCTTGGTACAATGAAGGTGTCTCAACTGTCACTCCAGTCTGAGTTCTTGATTCTCTACCTTCTATACCAAGAGCTCCAATGCCACTCTGTGAGATATCTGAGAATTGGATTTCTTCACCTGCCTGCAGTTCTTCAACCCTCGCTTCTTGCTGTTTTGCTCCTTATACGTGTGTGAGTTCTACAGTTTGTGGTGGTATAGTCACCAGCATTCTCAGTCCTGGCTCATAGAACACTGTTTCTTCATATGGATCTCTTGGTCTCTGAGTATGCAAAGTATGCACCTAGTTTGGCATTCCAGCACATTTAACAGCTGTGTTTGTGATTAAAATAACCTGGTAGGGGCCTTTCCAGCTTGGCTCTAGACATGACTTTTTCACATGTTTCTTGATAAGTAACCAGTCCCCTGGATTTACATTGTGGCACTGCTCTTTATGTGGATTTGCAATTAAAACTTCATCCTGTTGGGAGATAGAACTTACCACATCAGCCAATTCATTTCAGTAATCAAGTACCAAGTCATCTATTATGTTCACAAGTGCATTTGCAGGTAGAGCAGGCAGCCTCACGGTTCTTCCCATGAGAGTCTCAGGAGATGATAAACCTGTCATCCTGTCAGGTGTACTTTGAAGGCTTATCAACACCAAAGGCAAAGCATAAGGTCATTTCAGTGAAGGGGATACACCCACATTTGCCAGTCTGTACTTGATTATACCATTGAGCTACTTGACTATACCAGAGGCCTCTGGTCGATAGCTACAATGAAGCTTGTGCTCAGCTTCTAATGCTACACACAACACCATAAGGAATTTTCTGTTGAAGTGAGTTCCTCTATCTGACTCCAAAGAAACTGGTGTCAGTCCCCTTAACATCAGTTTAGCTACAGTAAGACTGTCATTTCTCCTTGTTGGTTAGGCTTCAACCTATTGAAAGAAAATGCACACAATAACAAAAATGTATCTGACATCATTAAAAAAGGCATCCTGTGATGTCCATCTGCATTCAGTTGAACGGACCACCTGATCTCCCTACGTTACTCAGTATAACTGGAGTTTGCTTCCCTATATCCATCTGTTGACATGTTACAGAACAGTGACACAATTCTTCCCCGTGCTTCCTAAATCTGGGGTTACACCAATGCTGTCTAAAGAACCTGACCACTGCATTGCTACCTAAATGTGTGGAGCCATGGAAGTGTTGTGCCTTGGGTGATAATAAACAGTCTAGCAACACTGGTCTCCCATCTGCTAAAATATGCATCCTTTCCACATTCTGCTCTGATTCAACACTGCTGCTCTGTGTCTGAGGTGTTTTCCTGCAAGCTTTTTAGTTCTTCCCATGTGTCAGCTATAAACACATACATTGAAGAGATAGGCGGTCATTCTGACCCTGGCGGTCATGGACCGCCAGGGCCGGGGACCGCGGGAGCACCGCCAACAGGCTGGCGGTGCTCCCAAGGGCATTCTGACCGCGGCGGTATGGCCGCGGTCAGAGACGGAAAACCGGCGGTCTCCCGCCGGTTTTCCGCTGCCCTGTGGAATCCTCCATGGCGGCGCAGCTTGCTGCGCTGCCATGGGGATTCCGACCCCCTCACCGCCATCCTGTTCCTGGCGGTTTTGACTGCCAGGAACAGGATGGCGGTGAGGGGTGCCATGCAGACACTGAAAATCGCGACGGGTGCTACTGCACCGGTCGCACCCTTCCCACTCCGCCGGCTCCATTCGGAGCCGGCTTCCTCGTGGGAAGGGGTTTCCCGCTGGGCTGGCGGGCAGCCTTCTGGCAGTCGCCCGCCAGCCCAGCGGGAAACACAGAATAACCGCGGCGGTCTTCTGACCGCGCAGCGGTATTCTGGCGGCTCCCGCCGGCACCGCGGTTACCGCGGCCGGCGGGAGTCAGAATGACCCCCATAGTGTCTTCTTGAGATTCATCTGTGAATGTTCCTTTACATGTACAGGCCACAATTACACAGTTGTGTGCCACTTTATCTGCATATCTGTTGCAAATTGTGATAGAACCATTGTCACTCTTATGAGTTACACACTTCACAACATCAATTTTAGTGGGAAGCTGCAAAGCTTCCAGCAATCTTCTCACATGCTCACCATTCCTAGTCGGGGAACTAAAAGATGTCATGAATCCTCTTTGTGACCATAACTGACCAATGTCATGAACCACACCAAAGTCATACTGACTATTTGTAAAAATAATCACTCTCATCTGGGAGGTCAAGCCGCAAGCTCTTATAAGGGCAATTAAGTCAGTAACTTGTGTGTTAAATTATCTCCTTGTAGCAAGAAGGCTTCCACAATCTCTTGTATTGTCAAACAGCATAAGCTGCTCTCAGGGAACCATAATTTCTTTCTTAAAAACGAGCAATCAATGAAAAGCACATAATAGGGTCTAATTAAAGGCTCATCTTTTATGTCAGGTCTTGGCTTGGTGCATACATGTGTTGCGTCAAGACAGTTTTTGCTAAAATCTGATAAAGATTGAAGGTCTCTAGTTATAACCTTGTGGGACTCAACACCATTTTGACACTTTCTCTTTAAAACACAAATGTGAATAGGAATTGGCTATCCTCATGCAATGGGATTGAGAAGAAGGCCTGAAAAAGGTTTACAAGAGTGAACCATTCTGCTGTGCACTGAATTTGATACAGAATGATGGCTGGATTTGATACTATGGGACACATGGGATTGAAATATAATTCACCTTTTGTAAATCTTGAGCTATCCTACACTTACCATTGGGCTTTTGTAATCCCACAATCAGTGAGTTGCATTGACATCCGATTAATTCTTGAGTATTTCTTGCAAACATCCTTTCTGCAACATGTTTTCAGTTATTGAGACTATCCCTCTTATTGTTTTTGGGGGGGTTATGTTACATAATGGAGTTCTCTGGAAGATCGCATTAGGCTTAATTGTGATACGGACAGGTTCTGCATCTTTTTTTGATATCCTTTATTGTGAAGTCCCACGCTTCAAGATTTACAGTCTCTTTCAAATCAGGAAGCCATTCCTCTACTGTTGTCGTTCGGTAAAGCCATACAATATCTTGTTGAGTAAGCTCAAACTCAACATCCTTATCATTGCTTTGAATTTCCACTGTGTTAGGAGTGCAATAAATTGTGCAATTTAACTTATACAGCAAATCACTTCCCAGCAGGTTTTCAGAAATGATACTTGGTGGCCCTTTACCTCACCTTCTACAAATGGTACACTCTATTCTACTGCTAAGAGTGCGCTAAGGTTGCAATCTGCCTCCCCTCTCAGGTACCGTCATTGCAACATTCCAGAGTTGAAACTTGCACTGTTTAGCATGGGAAACTGTTGAAGCACCTTTGGATTCCAGTTCTGAAAATAATTTGTATTTACTTGGGGCATCCCATTCATGTTCATTTTAGGATTACCCTTATCCTGTTGACTATAGGGGCATTTGGGACCTGCAACATTTGACTTGATTTTGCATTGGCATTTACATTTACTGAATCAGCACATCTGATTTCCTCCTTCCATTTGATAATTAGCATTCATTCTATCCAAATTACTCCTACACTCCCTCTACCAATGCCCAACCTTGTTACAGAAGTGACAAGGAGTCATTTTCTTTAACGTTGCAACATCCACACCTCTACTCAGAATTCCTCGACCTGCACCCTGTGAAACAACCGTAACATACCTCCCTGAACACCTTGTATCCAGCTTGAAAGCAAACTCCTTGCATGCCATTCCGAAAACCAATACCTTGCATTGCACCATTCCCTGCAAACAACTGATTCCGAAAATCCTTCTGAGCCAGGCTCAGCCGGAAACAGCCCACAACATTGATGCCAGCTCGTAATCGAGCCGGCTGCAATGTTGATGTGCATAGGGTGCAACAGCAACCGTCATGCTTTTCACTGTCTGCAAAGCAGACAGTGAAAAGCACAATGGGGCTGTCCATGGGGGGCCCTGCACTGCTCCTGCCAAGTGCATGTGCAGTTCAGGGGCCCCATGGGGCCACCCGCACCCTGTCGTTGCCAGCTTTTACATGGTGGTGCAACTGTCATGTAAAAGCTGGTAGGGAGGAGACTCGTAATCCCCAGGGCAGCGCTGCTTGCACGGCTGTCTTGGCGAAATAAGGCCATTGGCACAGCCAGGCTGTCGGCCGGTGAAAAAGTGGTGGTGCTGGCAGTCTGACTGTGGCACATTGGCCACAGTCATAATGTGGAGGCCAGACCGCCACATCGGCAGCAGTCCGACCACCACCGTGAGTTTGGTGGCCCTAGGACAAGCTTACTGAAGATGGATACAACTTGTAACAAATAATGAATATGTAAACCCATATAAGTGCGTGTTCCTAGAGAGAGGGAGAGTCTTCACTTTGGCTAGACTTCACTTCAGATTTATTTTGACCCAGACTCTTTGCTGACGCCTCTCAGATTCATTCTGAGAGACCTTTTCCTTCCCCCACCTGAATTTATGCTGCTCTGAGATTTTACTGAGTTTCTTGAACCTCTCTTTAGGGGAGATTCTGCCTAATTTTAAATCATTTAAGTTTCATGCTTTCACATCTCGAATTTAGAATTCTTCATGGGTTCTAACTGATGCTATTTTCCAAAATCTTCAGACTTTGAATAGGGATCAACTTATTTGGAATTCAATTCATGCTTTGTTCTGTATTGTAGTGATGACTTGATTAATATTCATACCTTTTAAAGACATTCTTACTGAAACATTTATAAAAGCTTTGAAACTCACACCAAAATCTCATAATAGACTCTCTAGAACAGAAAATGGGTTTTTGATGCATAGACTATTTTGAGTTGCAGCTTATGATTAGTTTCTACTTACCTCAAAGGTCCCTCCCTTTTGTGGGCCCAGTACTACAGAGCAGGGACTTTATGTTTCCAGATGAGTTGGTAAGGTTGATACCAAATATGTATTTAAAGTCCCTGATCCAAAAAAGTTGGCAGTGATAGGAAGGTTAACATAATGGGAAAGAGGAGCTGTAATCATTCAAAATTGCCCCAAGATAGATAAATGCCCATGTCCCAATGCCCAAAGACCGAGCTTGAAGATTGGTGGAGTGTGGTTTTCTAAGGCGGTTGAAGAATTAAAGTTGTGATTATTAATAGGGTTATGCCTCACAATTGATTATTGATCATTGATTATTGTGGCTTTATTCAAGTATTGGTTTTAGTGTATGCATGTTGAATGAATTATTGAAGCTTATGAATTGTGTTTATAATTGCTGATGCATATGCACGTTTGTTAAAGAAGATAAAGAGGTTATTGGACCAAGATCCCAGGATAGATTAATATGAAGTGATTATTGGTTTTCTCATCTGCTAATGATTTGTGATGCAGGTCATGTGACATTGTTGACTACTTTTTTGAGACAGGAACAGTAACAAATTGTTGTGATTGTACTAACCTGATGCACAAAAGTGATGCTAGATTAATTAGGTCATTTCCCGCTGGTAGAGATTTCACTGGTGTGCGTCAAACTCTTTTTGATTAAGAAAGGTCAGAGTGTGTAAAAACCTAAATATTCTGATTGTTTAATTGTTCTGTTGTTTTCTTTAATAGCGGCAAACAAAGACTGTTGTTTATGTTGCATAGATTGGTAGAATTGATGGATGCGTGACTGAAAAGAAATTGTAAAGGAGGATGAGCCACTGAAAAGAGTAGGATGTTGCATCATATTGTGCTACGCTGGTATTGGTCAGTTGGTGAAACATGGTACTGAGATTGGTTGAGCTGCATGAAGAGCTGCACTGAAATTGGGAAATAGGCTTACTGAAATTTGACATACATGGAACTGAATCAAAACATTATACATTTCGTTTGGGCCATCTGTTGATTTAAATTCGAGTTCATGTCATTTCTCAAAGTTATTAGAAGTTTAATTAGAGGTGATTATTGCAGTATGGGAGTGTGAAGAGGCACTTGCTGAGGGTATGCCAACTTACCATATGATGATTGAGAAAGGGTTGCACACATGTATAGCTTCATCAGTGGTGCAAGATCAAGGAGAAAGAGGGTCCATTGAGCTTTCCTAGATGGATTACATTTATTTTGAGGAGTATAGACAGACTACAAGCTGATGCCTCCTTCTAGACCTAAACAATTAGAAGCACTAAGTGTAATGGAAAAGATAGCTTGCAATAAGGAAAAAGAGAAATAGGTAAGAGGAACAAAGAGAAATGAGAAACTACACAGATGCAGTTTGGGATGAGCACTAGCAAAGATAGAGAAAGGACATAGTGGAGGGAGCTAGATTATACTCTCCAATAACAAATGAGAAAAATGAAAAATATGAATAACCCAAAAGAAAAAAGATTAAAGGGGAAAAGAAGACAGAACACGAAACAAAGTCAGACACTGACAATGATACTGATTCTGGAGATTTTTGGCGTAGTTGTTAGCTGCGACTCATATGGGCCATGTGACCAATACTGATGAAACAACAAATAATAATGTGACATTGGCTACAGCCCCTGTTGATTCAAATAAATATCAAATTGAAAGACCATTCCCAATGACTCAGCCCGTTGTAGCACAACCCATTATAACACAGCCCATGATAATACAGCCTGTTGAAACACAGACTGTTGTACTACCCATTATACCAAATAATGTGTCTGATAAAGTTGAGACTGTACAGACAGTGATGCCTGCAGGTATTACTACTTCAATTGCAACTGTTCCAGGACCCGTTACAAGGGTGACTACAGCACAGCCAGTAGAGGCATTGTAGTGCTTTTCTCTTATCTAGTTTCTAAGCACTAACATAACACACCAGAAATGCACTTCTGAGTTCAAAGAAGACTTTTATTGTTGTTAATTCTTCCCCAACCACAATATTTATGTTGACGAATTAGTAGCTTTCAAGCCCGCGTTAATCAAACAAAATATATCAGTTTGCAATATACACAGCAGGTTATATTTATAAGATATTGAATGCAAAGCAAAACAAATACTTCACCGTGTGGGAAACTATTTACAGCTTCATCTTTCTAAGGTCTGCAAGCTGATGACCCCTTGTCAGCCGCGAGAAAGAGATACATCTACCCACCCAGGATTGCTGGCAGCTGGCGCCAAGCTCCAGCACGAGGTCCGGCAGATCCGAATCTGAATCTCTGCAGCCTGTGTCATTCGTTACAAAGGTGTGCCCCCTCCTCTCAGACCTGGGAAACTGAGCAAGCCTTTTGGAGACTGGCCAGGTCTCCGAGACGACTCCTGTTCCCAAGCTCAAGCGGAGAAAAACAACCAGTGTACTCTCTCTTATCAGGTCTAGTCTACTGTGAGAACAAAACATCTTGGTTCATCTTGTGCAAAAACACAGCTTGGAAAAATACAGCTTGGATTCTCAACTGCAATGTCTAACTCCACGTTAAAGGCAATAGGCAGCTAACCTAAATATCAAATGCAATGTCTAGTGTCATGTCAAAGCCAACAGGCAGCTGAGCTGAATACAAAATGCAATGTATAATATCATGTCAAAGCCAATAGGCAGTTAAGCTGAATACAAAATGCAATGTATAATATCATGCCAAAGCCAATAGGCAGTTAAGCTGATCATGTCAAAGCCAATAGGCAGCGGAGCTGAATATATGATATCATGTCAAAGCCAATAGGCAGAATATCTAATAGCATGTCAAAGTCAATAGGCAGAATACAGAATGTAATGGCTAATGCAATGTCAAAGCCCATAGGCGGCTAAACTGAATACAGAAAGTAATGGCTAATGCCATGTCAAAGCCAATAGGCGGCTCAACTGAACAAAACATACAATGTGCTACTGGTGAACATTGAGCAACTAATATGCGCAGTGGTGAAACACAAAGTCATTGGTCAAAACAAACTCCATCAAATGGCAGTACAGGCATATACACCAAGCACATCAAATACATCAAATATTCTGAATAATATTATCCCAAGTGCAGTAGCTCAAGGAATCGTTGAAGGAGCAACAGTGACAGGGTTTATCAAGACTTCATAGAATTCACAGATTGTTGTATTGGCACCACTACAGACTACTCAATCATTAGGGTAAGAAAAGAGATTTGTCTTTACAACACAGACAACACAAGGTAAGGCAAATTTAGTTGAAAATGGGATTTTTCCCCCATGGTTTGAGGAAGCTGCCAGGAAAAATGAAAAAACTGAAAGTGCAGAAAGCCTGAGCACTAGTCAGAGTGCAAAAAAGGAGAGAACATTAAATGCCCTTAGATCGAAAAAAGAATTGGAAGAAATAATTAGAGGATGTTTGTATTTAGATCACGTGAACCAATAGCAAGATCAACAACTGATTTATTTGTGCAGATGAGCTGCAACTGTACATGATAAATATAAATATGAAATAATTGTAGAGAAGTTTCAGGGTACAGTTGGATGATGAATCAATTGAGACAATGCTTTCTTCAGGAATGCAGTTGCACATTACTGAGTTAGTGAAATGTGTTTATAGGAGGAGCTTGAGAAATTAGAAGGCAAGTGGGCAAAGAAACATGAAAAGAAAAAGAAACCAACAGAGGTGACTGAAACAAAGAGAAAGCCACCTTCAGGACCCCCACATGATGGAGAAGCTTCAGCTTATCCAATAAAAGAAATACCACGTGGAGAGTACGACCATGTTCCTTGGAGTAGGGGAGATCTTGCAGTGTTTACAAACAATTTCCTCAAGATAAGAGAAGTTAAGAGAAAACCCCATGCAGTGGTACACACAGGTCGAAAGATCTGTTAAGATTTTTAAAGTGTTGTTGACTGATTTAAATCCATTCTTTGTTGATATTTCTGTTCCGAATGACTTGTAGTCTGAATGTAAAATTGCTGTATATTGGCCAGATTCAGTATCACCAAGAGATTCTCACACTAAGGTGATGGATAAGTACAATGACATCATTACTTTTTTGAAAGGCAGAGTTCCTCTGAAGGATTTGGATTATGTGAGGTTGAACAGGATTGAGAAGGAGGTGAAAGAATCATGCATGAATATTATGAGAAGTTGTAGAAAGCATTTCATCAGCACAAAGGTCAAATGCATCTTGAGCCAAATGATATGGGATTATTGAGACCTGAGATGAGTCAGCTCATACAATACAACGTGATGTGTTGGTAGACAAAGTCATTGGATGAGATTCTGAACCATGCCAAGTACTGTAGTGATGAGGAGGAAATGAAGCAGGAAAAATCTTTAGAAAAAGTTTATGTTGGGTTCCCGCCCGCTGACCCAGCAGGAAACTTGTAATAGAGGACGTGGGAAGGTCACTGCACTCAGGAGTTTGGCGGGCAGGCGGACTTTTCTGCCCGCTAAACTCAAAATGAGGGCCACGGTGTCATCATGGAAACAGGAAAGCTTCCATTGTCTAAGCAGTCTAAAGACAATAACTTGCAAACAATAAGGACAACATTTTAGAGGGCCTAATGCCTCCTTGTGCCACATTAGCATCATTTTTTGTGACACTAATGTGGCTCAACGAGGCCATATTCTCTGCACCAGATTTACAAAGTGATGCAATGCATGCATTGCTCCACCTTATAACCCCTTGCGCCACATTATGCCTGCACCAGGCATAATGGATGCAAGGGGGTATTCCCCCATTAGGAAGACCACAAAAATGACCCAGTGGAATCTATGAGATTGCACTGCACCTTTTTTAGGGGTTATTTTTAACACCCGCAGAGAGCAGGCATTAAAAGGGGAACACCATTATTCATAATGGGCCCCTATGTAACATGCAGGATTAGTGCCAGCATTTTTGGTGCTATTGTCCCTAACCTGGACCATTGTGCGCTGTATATTTAATATGGCACACACATGGTGGAGTTGGGAAGGCTGATGGGCACAAGAAAAGTGGTGCTGCCTATAATGCAGCGTCACTTTTCTTAAATTTGGGCCTATATTTCTAACAAGAAACACATTTGATAATTCTAGCAGGTTAGAGTACAATTCCCACAGTTCACTTACCACCAGGGAAAACCAGTTCATGGTTAGATCTTCACATTACTACATGAGATTGTCCCTTTGCAGTGTGCTCCAACTAGCAAAAACTCACTCATGAAGAAACATTCTACAGAAATTAAACTAAACATTTTCACCTATTATATATATTTGTACACGTATACATATTATGAAAACTATGCATATGGGAAGGTCGAAGTATAACAATTTTCTAGTAAATCTTTTATCTCACTTCATTTGTGTCATTGAAAGTTTTACATCACACATTCCTGGCATAGATCAAGGTAAAAGAAAGAAAAATGCATTCCAAAGGCTTTTTAGGTAAATACTTGTGATGATGAAAGTCTATTGGTCTCAATTGTGTTAGAAATGCAGCTTTGTGTGGCCTACACATTTATTTCTACAGGGAAGCGGCCTTAACCATGACTCTGTAACAACGAAGTTGTGGACAACGACAGTGGAACAACGCTTTTGTTAACCACAACTTTGTTGTTTGGTGCCTTAACCACGCATGTGCTGAACTATGCACATGCGTGGTTAAGGCACAGAAGAAGGGAGTCGGCTGAGAAGGACGACGTGATCAGTCAGGTAAGTGGGGCTGTTTTAGGGCTGGGGGTCGGGTATTTTTAGTTTTAAGGGTGGGAGTGGGGGGTCGAGGTATTTTTAATTTTGGGGGTCAGGGTGGTTTAGGGGAGGGGGGTTGGGTTATTTTTTGTTTTTGGGGCGGTTTAGGGGCGGGGAAGAGGGGGTGGGGTATTTTTAGTTTTAGGGGCGGGGTGGGTTGTCGAGGTATTTTTTGTTTTACGGGTGGGGGTCGGGCGGTTTAGGCTTGGGGAGGGGTATTTTTAGGTTTAGGGACAGGGGTGGGGGGGTTGAGGTATTTTTAGTTTTCGGGGAGGGGTGTCGGGTGGTTTAGGTTTAGGGGCAGGAAGGGGGGGTCAGGGCATTTTTAGTTTTAGGGACGGGGTGGCTGGTCGTGGTTTTTTTAGTATTTGGGGGTGGGGGTTGGGGTGGTTTAGGTTTTAGGGGTGGGGTGGGGGTCGGGTTATTTTTAGTTTTAGGGGCGGTTTAGGTTTAGGGGTGGGGGTGGGGGAAGGGGGGTCAGGTATTTTTAGTTTTAGGGGCAGGGTGGGGGAGTCAAGGTATTTTGTAGTCTTAGGGGTGGGGAGTCGGGCGGTTTAGGTTTGGGGAGGGGTATTTTTAGTTTTAGGGGCGGGGGTCGGGGTCGATGTATTTTTAGTTTTAGGGGCGGGGGTTGGGGTGGTTTAGGTTTAGGGGCGGGAGGGGGGTTGGGGCATTTTTAGTTTTACAGGCGGGGTGGGGGGTCGGGGTATTTTTAGTATTTGGGGTGGGGGATGGTGTGGTTTAGGTTTTAGGGGTTTGGTGGGCGGTTGGGGTGCTTTAGGTTTTAGGGGTGGGGGTTTGGGGTGGTTTTAGGTGTTAGGGGCGGGGTGAGGGGTTGCGGTAATTTTAGGGGTGGGCGTTGGGGATAGGTTTTAGGGGTGAGGGTTGGGGTGGGGCACAGGGGGACGCATGCTGGAACCATGCATGCCATTCACTAATGCCTTTACCAGGAATGCCTTTACACCAAAAAATCGTTGTTAAGGCATTCGTGGTAAAGGCATTAGTGGTAACAATGCAGTCGTTGTTCCGACCTCGTTGTTCAGGCATGCGTTGTTCCAGCATGGATTGTTCCGACATACATTCATTTCTACATGTTAATTACATTAATTTTTCATTATTTAGAATTCTACTGACATGAGATAATCTTTGCAGTCTAACCTGTAAACAAAATAACATTTAAAAGAGAACTGTAGACCAAGATAAACATTATGCTGCAGGTGTAAGATTGGGAAAGCTATGGTGCCACTGGGGGTGGGGCACAGGGGTACGCATGCTGGAACCATGCATGCCATTCACTAATGCCTTTACCAGGAATGCCTTTACACCAAAAAATCGTTGTTAAGGCATTCGTGGTAAAGGCATTAGTGGTAACAATGCGGTCGTTGTTCCGACCTCGTTGTTCAGGCATGCGTTGTTCCAGCATGGATTGTTCTGACATACATTCATTTCTACATGTTAATTACATTAATTTTTCATTATTTAGAATTCTACTGCACATGAGATAATCCTTGCAGTCTAACCTGTAAACAAAATGCCATTTAAAAGAGAACTGTAGACCAAGATAAACATTATGCTGCAGGTGTAAGATTGGGAAAGCTATGGTGCCACTTTTACACTTTACTTTTACACTTCAGATTTTTCAAACAAGATTTGAATATATTAACCATGCCATCTTCTCTGCAAATTGATGAGTTAATAAAAATATGAAATAGTTGGAAGGCTGTGATGTAGTGGAGTGGGGAGAGCAGATTCTTGTAACAAGGAGGTAATCCAACTAAATAACATCAATCTTTTTTTCATAGATTTAGCTTTGATTAGTATGCATTCACCTCATAGCCTTAATTCATATAAATATTAAGGCCTTAGATATACTCAGAAAATGTCTGGTGGCAGTGTGGAATAAACATCTAGTGGCACCTGTCAGTTTTGTTGCTAGGATCATCCTTTAATCAGTGTTTTTTTCACTTGACAGGGTATCAAACCATTTGCTTACTTGATCATTCCTGTAGGCCCCAGGGGGGAGAACAGGTGCACCTCCAGCAGTGATGGCAATATGGCCATCCATGTGCTTCATTCCTTAGACCACTTCTGACATTTCATCAGCCAAGATAACACAGCCAAAGAGGCATGGGCCCTTTAACAGATCATCTAAACCTAAGTTACATCTGAGAGCAACAGCGTAAGAGCTGTGCTTGTGATTCACTTTTTGCCTGGGCCTTTCATGCTCATGTAGAATGCATCCAGATCTCACATCTACATGTTTGTTGAATTTACATATGGCTTCATCTTCAGGTATTCTAATTCAATGACTTGTGGTGTGTAATTTCCTTGTTAGTTGTTTAGTTGATGAATTCTGACTGGACTTCAGTCAAACAGTTCTCCTGCAGAGAACTGATGAACCTTGTCAATGATAATACTCCCTTTTCTCTCAGATAACGATAGAATATGCATGTTGACATATTTATTTTGACACAGTTAATTATAAATTCCTGATATTGTGCATACAACATTGTATGGTAACATCATAGAAGATAAAAATTAGGAGCAGGTGTTACATGAACAGTGAAAATTACAAGGAAAATTGTAGCCCTAACATTCTCACTGTGCTATCTGTAGGTGATATGTTATTTCTGGCAGATCAATAAATAACAAGCCTGTTTCTCGAGTTTCAGAGTTTGTGCATCCATTTTGAGTACAATGGCAAGGAGACTGTGTCTATTTGAGAACATAATTCTGGCACCATTCAATGAAGGTAAAATGTTTTGCAAAGCCTCGGAGGAGTCTTACCAGAGCTTTCTTTGGTTATGGTGGAATCTGGTGCTGTGCCATAATGATCTGGTGGTGTGCAGTCATGCTCTTCGCCTGAGTGAAGTTTCTCTCTCAATCAGCTTCATTGAGATATTCCATGTTTCCACATGGGACACATGCCTTTCTAGAACACTCTCTTTTCCAGCATAAATACCCCCTCTTAACCTGCATTGGCGCTTAGCCTCGTACCAGTTCTGAGCAAGCATTATCCCTGCACTCCCCTCCTGAGCTGCCCAAAACCTCCAGTGCGCTAGTCTTCCAAACCTTCCTGATGATCCTGGGATTCTGGCATCAGCGAGGCTTCCGGTGTCTTCCTGGATGAGCTAAGATTCCGCCTCCTCCTGAGCTTCTTGCACGGAGTCCCTGTCGTCTTCAGATTCCATTTCCAGTACCAGACACAGTTAAGTACTTTCCCCTCAGGTCAGTGCGCACTAATCGATAGGTTAGTGAATACATCTACATCACATTTTTGGACATTGGACATTGTTTGAGAATAAACTCTCATGAAGCCCAGCGGTGTGGACTCTTTCATTGCAGCACTCTGAACTCTATTGTACTCAAATGTAAAGTTTGCCACTGTGTTTCTTGACAAGTTGGATCTGGTATTTTGGGAGACACTTCTAGAAGTTGAAGTTGTATTCAAGTTTGATTCTGAACCCTGTATGTTCCAGACGGCCAGAAAATCTCCAATTTATTCTTGAAGTGTTTTCAGCTCTTTCTCATGCAATCTTCATGATGAAGTCTGTAAGTGTACATGTAGTAGAAAAATTGATCTACCATTGTGAGTTGGGAACCTACGGGTAACATTGCCTCTTGTTGTTTTTAGTTTGCACATCTGCGTTGAGGATAACAAGCTCTCACATTGTGGTGCAATCATTGTGCTTTAAAACTTAACTGCCACTTCAATTGAAATCAATAATAAACAAGACCCCCGAAACTCACCTCTCTTCCCTGCTCCCTGCATAGTGGGCATAGAACTGACCACCACCCTAACCGTGCAGAGTGCTTGTCACCTATTAACCAGAATTAAACAGTAGGAGACAGTGGCAACAACAAACATTCAGCCCACCTACTCCCCCAACAAAGAAAAAGTTTGTGCCATGGTGGTTCTTTATCACCATGGTAGAACTCACTAGATAGTCCTGATCCCCAGTGCCTTGTGCAAAGAAGAGGGAAACGTTCTTTAATTCTAGGTGAGTCAGCCCTCTCCATCAAACCTACCTGTGTTCCATTCCTGTGGTGCCATATTCTTGGTGTACTGTTTCTGAGGTGATGTCTAATTGTTGTTTGACTTGTCAGCGTCTTTCCGGTGGTCTACAGGGGATGGTTCACCACATGGATACTGGGTGTGATTCGGTCTCCCAGTCTGTTGTCATCCCTTCAGCCATTCCCACGCCACCTCTGGTGTTGTAAAGTGCCATGTTTTTCCCTCACCGCTAATCTCAGCTGTGCTGGGAACACCATGGAGTATACTAGGCTGCACTCCCGGAGGACTCACTTTACTTCATTGAAACTGCAGCAGAGCCACTGGATCCTGGGAGTGTACTTGGGGAAGAATGCTATGGCTGCATTTTCAGTCTTGACTGGTGGGGCCCGGCACACCATCTGGTTCTACTATCCTGTTCCCTGTAGGTAAAGATTTAAGTGATTATTGTTTGTGGAAGTGCTTTCAGTTTGGAAAGGCACCCAAGACTCTATGCGCTCTTTCCACTGAGAAGTATTTAGAGAGTCCTTGGGGTTTCAGCTTATTAAGGATGATGTCTTTGACAAATGAATCCACTGCAGGGCTTTCAGCTCTCTTGGGCATTCCAATGAAACAAATGTTGCACCTTGAGCGACCCTCAAAATCTTCCAGTGTCTCCATAGTAGCACATAGTTCTTTGACCTGTTTCATTAGGGAGACAGTTTAGGCTTGTAAAGAGATAGGGGAGTCTTCAGCCTTCCTCACATGTGTTCTCATATTATGTAGGTCAGCTCTGACCAGAGTCAATTTGGTAGAGACTGTGTCAATTTTGCTTCCCATGGGCCCAGGTACTCATGATATCACTGCAATGATGTCCTTGAGTTTGGGTGAATCACCTTCTGGAGGTTGGACTTATCCAGCTTGGTTTGTTGTGTAACCCATGCCCCTCATCTTCCAGTCATTTCCATGGAGCCCTCAGATCGCCATACGTGTGGAGGGCACAGAGGTACTCGCTGCTCCCAGCCTGGGGATCAGCCCAGGGACCAACCAGCCCATGGCCTCATGGCCTGTTCGGTTGCCTCCATAAACCCTGTAGTCTGTTCCGATGCCCATAGATTGTTTGAAGCAGGGGGGCCCAGGTAGAATCAACCCCCTCCACACTCCTCATGGTAGTCCTTTGTTTGTGTGACCTTCATATCGCTCACTGCTGCAATGGTAGGGCCAACATGTCACCAGTTGTATCTTTTTAGTATCCTTGGGTTGTCAGTGTGTCCAATTATCTCACTAGACCAATCTCCAGCTGCCAGGTCTCGTCTCTGGATATGTTGTCTGAGCAAGGGGCATCAGTCAGCTCCCTTCCCTGAGTTGTGGTGGGGCACCTCATTCACCCCCAGGACTCTGTGTCACTGAAGCAACACTCCAGGCTAGCCAGTGTCTTGACTGAGTATTACTTTCTCCTGGGCCCTGCTTCACTGTTTTCTGGACAATCTGTTCACAATTGTGGGGCAAATGTCAGTTGACAGCTAGACCCCCTTGGATGCAGATGGCACCCCAGAAACTTCCGGGCTCCTACTCACACCAGATCAGCCTTGCGTGGATTCTCAGCAGAGAGGGAGGGTTCCCAGGTCAGCTCTACCTTGGCATTCAACAGGCCTGAAATAGGCCCTTCTCACCAGGGGCAGTATCCAGGGGCCCAGCTAGCATCAGGAAGGCTGAAGTTCACATCATGAGGCAGCAGGCCGCTCCCTGCCACCAACAGTCTGCAGACTCGGCCCTCTGCCATTCAGGGATCATTGCACTTATTTCAGAGCTCTCCTAGGCTCTTCAAGTGGTTGTCATGGTGCTGCTTTGCCAGTTGCTATCTGCCCCGCCTGTCAGCTGGCTCCTGTGTGCTGGGCAAGCCTTGTCATATTTATCAGATCGTCCGCCCCCGCATCAGGCCTCACCTTGGGGTTCCGCTATTGTCGTGCAGCTGCAGACAACTGCTTGCTCTGCTCTTGGTCTCAGAGTCGTTTCCTGTTTAAGGGGCCACTGCCTCACATGAGGACTCAGTTTTCAGTGCCCAGGCCATGACCTACAATGAGGTTCTAGGTTTTGGCTCTGTATCTCTGTGGAAGTCCCTTTTCCGGCCACTAGAGTCAGAGTGTTGCTATCCCAGCAATCCCCAAAGTCAGGTCACCCGAGCTGGGGCTGTAAGGGCAAGATGCAAATATAGATTTTGGGGGATTAGGCAAGTGGGAAAGAGGAGCTGCTCTAGCAAGTAGCTGTCTTAGCTGGTGGCTGGCCACTCCCCCTTTTGACCATTGATTCTTATCTTATGTTTTCAGAATCAAATCGGAACTTTAAGACACTAGATCTAAACGGACTACACTATTAGGATGCAAAATATATCACTAAGCATTTGCATCATCTTTATCTCATGTTTACTCCAAGGGTCTACTTTTAAAACCTTGAGATGTAGATATTGAGGAGATGTACTAGACTTGTGGCCTATGATGGCATAACAATTGAGGCTAAACAATGTTTATACATGAATACCATTTTCACACGTCCTGAGAAAGATGACAAAATGCTGACTGTAAACTACGTGCACACAAACTAACTAAAATGGAAGTTAGGTAAAATGGAACCTGTCCTACATTTGTTTAGGAACCTCAAACTCTACTTAAATTAACAAAGGAAGCCCAAAAACAAGTGAATCAAATAAATAAAATGATAGAATTATGAAGGAGAACCATCATAGTGCTTATAACATCCCTGGAATAACTACTAAACTAAATAATCACTGAATGTGATTTACCAAGGCTTGATTATTATAACTTGACACTTTTTTTCAGAGCAGACAAATATGCTGGAAACATGGTTCATCACGTGTTGCATATACAGTAAGATGTTTTCATGTAGAAACGAAAAGGATATCTGTAGTGGAAGACAAGATCGCAACAGAAGCAGTACTAAAGAGCTATTATGGCTTGAATTCTTGTTTTCTGTGTTGGCTTTTAAACATTTTATTCTACACAATTGATAGTGAAGAACTTTAATTCTGTGTTGACAGTTATGCCGCCCAGAGATGATGGTGCTGAACTTACATTGTCTAGAGTTGCAGCCCAAGTTTGTTTTAGATGTCATGTGATGTGTTCAAGGCCTCTCTGTTGGAAGGAGCACTTGTCTCTGTACAATCACATTTGTAAGGAACTGATCACAAATCTCGAAGTCTTGAAAGTTATCATGCATGTCTAATAAGTGTACTTCAACTACATTCCAACAAGTTCTGGTGCGAATCCCACTCCATGGCCAAAGGACGCTTCAGAGCCTCTGCCACTCTCCAGCTTTCAGTGTAGTTGGTGTAGAAAAATGCAGTGGTTTCTGGTGCCCTAGAGGACGTGGTGATGTTATCTACTTTTCAGTATTTGTGTTGCTGCATTCATCCGCATGGGGCAAGAACATGATTATCAACCTTAAGCAAGCTATAGTAGTGCACTTTAAGACGGACATGTTTAGCCAACCATTCTGTTGGTTTCTCTGGGGAAGATTTTGGCAGCATAGGCAGTTTTGGGTGCTTTCCTTGGATCATTAACCCTAGTTGCTCATCAAGGTGCCGGCTCACTTGCTGCCATTCTGAATTCTTGGTAATTCTTACATTGATGATTAACTGATCAAATTCCCATCTATTTCCATGATCAGTTTAAAAAAAGAGCAGTGTGCTAGCGCATTGTGCACTGTTGGTTTCTCAAAAATCAAGTGAATTTCCACCTGACTCTTACCCTTCTGCACCTCAGTACTTATGTCGTGTAAATGTGACAAAGATGGATCCATCGCATTGGTGTATGAACTTTCATCACAGATCACTGCATAGAGCGACTCCAAGTTTTTTTCTTATCCACTCTCCATTTTACTTTGCTGTTCACAAACAAACAAGCACTATAACAATGGTACTGATGCACAAGGACTTTTCTTCCTGCAAATTGGGGCTTTTTGGTTGTTTTCTTGCCCATGTACACCATGCCTTGCATGGCAGACCTAGTCAAGAAAAAACAGTGGTTATGACCCCACTATAAATAGGGCTGATGTGTCAAGGGTGACATTCTGATCTTGGGGGCAACTAGTGTTCTGCCATCAGAAATCCAGCAGTTACCCCACCTGGTCGGGGCAAATGAAAGCTCAGTGGGACACGAGCCTCAGCCGTTTATGGAACAGCTCTTGCACCACCGAACTCTGATGTCCCTTGATATTTAAAAAACATAAGACCCATGATGGCGGCAGTAGAAGGAGAAAGTTACTGGAGAGTGCTTGGATGGACAGCTGAAAGGCACAGCTCTGAACCAACTCTGCTATACAAGTCCCGCAGGAACAAATAAAGATGTTTTAAGTCCTGTATTTTATGTTGCCAAATTAACTGCTGTTGTAAATAGCGGAGATAGCACGAGCCTGTTGGAAATCAATTTTCTACTTCCCGGAAACACTTAAGAACAACTTGAAAACCTTGCTCCACAGCAGTTCCCCTTGTTGCCTTGCATAATTGAGGCCGCTAAATCTTTTCAACGTCAGGGCAGGCGCCAGTTAAATTAACTTTGATGACTGCCACCCAGACTGCACATTCGCAGAATTTTGCTAAAAATGCCCTGCGATAAGCGTAATCGCTCCTCATTGTTCCCCTTGATCGGCGCCTGTTCTATTTCCTTGACTCTTTAATAGCACTGGAATGAAATAGCTGCGTCTTTTGTTGACACTGAAAATCTATCTGGTTAATTGTGTCGCTGCAGATATGAAATTACGCTTTGAAGGCTGAGTAAATTAAGACAGTGGTGACACGTTCATGAAATAACAAGGCCTATTAGACAAGAACGCATATTGCAAAATGAAGGGAAGAAACAAACGCAAATATAATATTAACCTCTCAATGGCTTTGGTGAAAAAGGCCCTTCTTGAAGCCCTGCAAGGAAGTGAGCAGGGAACACGGAGAGGGTGTTTTTACGATGTGTAATTTACATCGAACTGTTAAGAAAAAAACAGGTAAGTGATTCAGCCAACAGTACAAAGGATATGTACATATCATCATCTGGGAATATGAAGGCTCCCTCCTTGTATAGGTGGGGCGGTGAAGATTGGCTATGAAGATATGCTTATGTCCTCCTTCGGATTTTTTGTAGATGGTGTGGTTGGCGACAGGTGACTTTGGAATTACTATTATTTTTCATTGGTATTAGAAACCATGACCATAATTCTGGTCCTTCCATTTTAGGCCCTAGTCCTTTTTACCCTTCCTTCCATGATAACCACACTATGGTGCTACTAAAGAAGCATGGTAACTAAAACATTGTGAAAATAAAATTATTGAGAAAGGTGATGCTTATCATCAAATGAGAGGTGCAAGAAGTAGGAGACAACATGCCCATATACCCTAACTTTCAAATGATGATACCATGCACACCCCTACATTACGTCATATTAGGAGCATCATGGATACACCAAGCAGGGTGGCAAAGACCCTCCAGGCATCTGAGGATCATTAGTAGGTTCATAAAGTCTACCTGGAAGGTTAGATAATTTGTGAGGCAGAGACCCACCCCCAAAATTAAACAGTCACTACTAGAGTTCTTAGCTGATGAACCGAGAGGTCAACTCTTCCCATAGGGATTCACTATTTATTTTATGCATTTTTTTGTACAGCTCCTGTGCTTAAAAAATACACCTGGAGGAGGGAGAATAACGCTTTGTGTTGGCCCTTCACGTCCTGGCCCTGTGGATTATCAAAGTTGTGGTTCTGCTACCACAAAAACTACTGTCCCTCACCTCGAAATAAAGCAGGACATCCATCCGTTTTCGGCAGACATTACCGACCACCCCTAATTGGTTCAATATATTTGTATGCAGGTTGGGGAACTGTACGGGCAGAGGCTATGCCTCCACCATGCAAGTGGCTTGATGGCCAACATGCACCACCAGTAAACATTGAAAATGGTGCAGTGAGCCTTAGTCAGCTCAGCTCTCTTCCAGCATCTGCCTTCCAAACCACAGACAAATACAAGATTACCCAAAGAAACAGGCTGAAACACAAATACAGAGTCCACACACACACACACACTCATATACACACAGTTGCACACAGTTGCACGCATAGACACACACGCAAACCACACACACACCCACACACACAAATACTCATCCAAAAACCAACTCTGCCACCTTACTTTCCTCCTGGTTGTTCAGCATCTCTAGGTCTGTTCTCTCCTAGTCCACGTCATCCATAGGTCCAGCAATGCCAGGAAGTACTGAAAGGAGGGGGGTGCTGGCTCAGTGACAGAAGTCAAGTTGTGCTAGGCCTCAGCAGCGTTCAGGAGACAGACAGACTCTGTTTACAATTTCCTGCCTCCTGAACCCAGCTGAGACCAAGCACCAGCATGGGAGGAGTCTGTGCCTCAGGGGAAATGCCAGAGAAAGATGACAGCAGTGAGAGGAGAGGTGCTTTCAGGAAACAATATCTGCTTTCCACTTGTCTCTCCGAGGTCCCACCTGCTCCTCTCATTGGTTGACCCTCATAACTTTTCTAAAGATCTAAAGATCAGCCAACGAAATAAGGAGGCCGGATCGGGACAGCAGGACTTACCATCCATCTTGGCTCAGGGGGAGTCCATTGTTTGCCCTGAGCGGTGGCATATATTTACGCATATGGCAGCATCTGCCAACTCTTGCTACTACCCTTCAGACACACACTGCACATGTGAGACTTGGGCAATATTGAAACCACACATCTCACTTAGCATCCATCTTGGCTCAGGGGGAGTCCATTGTTTGCCCTGAGCTGTGGCATATATTTACGTATATGGCAGCATCTGCCAACTTTTGCTACTACCCTTTAGACACACTGCACATGTGAGACTTGGGCAATATTGAAACCACACATCTCACAACCCTAGTATCTCTCTGTAGTACTTTGTGCTAGTCCAGTTCCTGACTGTCCAGTCAGAGAGTAGCAACCCATGCTGTCAATCTGCTTTTCCTTCCTCCCCCAAATGTTGTGGGGCTCAGCCACTAACACCACTGTTAGTGAGCTACCAGTTGTGGACAACCCACCAAACACTAAATAATGTCCTAATTGCCCTAATTTCCTCCTCACTCTTACTGGGTGCTTACACTCTCCAAAAAAGTGCTTCATCAACTCTTTAGTGCCATCCTCTGCTGATTTTTCCCTCTCATTCAATTACTGCATGCTTCTGTTTTGTCTCTCCTGGTACTGATCCTTTCCACATGGCTGCTTTCAACGTAAAGTTTAGAGGGCTTTGAAGGAAACCTCTATATTGTTGCAGCATGTTCACGGGACCACTGTCTTTGTGGATTTCTTTTTATGTGCTCCTGTGACAAGAATTCTGTTTGGGGTTACACTTACTCTCGTCTTACCAATCATCTGAGTGTGTTAGTGCGGCAGACCTTAATAAGTAAACTTACAAGGGGACGCGAATAGGTCGATGAACCTTTTGACTCACAATTAAGATGTTCTTACCATAGCTCCAGTACATGTAGATCGATAATTAATAACCAATATGCAATATCAGTAATCATCAACAATCAATAACAATAATAATCAATAGAGTCAATAATAGTCACACACCATGACCTTTCAGTCATGAATAACCACACCTTTTAGTAAAAGTTAGAATATTTGTTTTCCTATATTAACAATGCTAAGGTCATGTAGATCAATCTCAAAATCAAATGAAACACATATAGAAACAATAGTGGCTGTCCAAAGCCGCGGAAGAAACATAATCTAATCAAAGCTTGAACTACAACACATTCTAAGGTTACAGTGCAAATTAGTAACAAAGTCATCTGCCAACTGCGTCAAAGTAATTACGTACATTCGAATTCAATAGAGAAATTCATCAAGCATTATTCATTCTTAGCACAATTTCTTTAGTGAGGATTCTTAACTAACATCAGATTAGCATCAGCATGTTGGGCTTCATGCAAAATAATTTAGTAACACTGTTAGACCTGACATGCCTTAGGGTGGTCACCCCTAACTTTTTGCCTGCCTCCCTCCACTTTTTGGACTCTGTTTTTGCTGGCTTTTAGACTCTGCGCACTTTACCACTGCTAACCAGTGCTAAAGTGCATATGCTCTCTCCCTTTAAACATGGTCACTTTGGATCATACCCAATTGGACTATTTAATATACTTATAAGTCCCTAGTAATGGGCACTGTATGTGCCTAGGGCCTGTGCATTAAATGCTACTAGTGGGCCTGCAGCACTGGTTGTGCCACACACTCAAGTAGCCCCCTACCTAGTCCCAGGCCTGCCATGGCAAGGCCTGTGTGTGCAGTTTCACTGCCACTTCGACTTGGCAGTTAAAAGTACTTGCCAACCCTAAAGCTCCCCTTTTTCTACACATGAGTCACCTCTAATGTGTGCCCTAGGTAACCCCTAGAGCAGGGTGCTGTGTGGGTAAAAGGCAGGACATGTCCCTGTGTAGTTTACATGTCCTGGTAGTGTAAAACTCCTAAATTCGTTTTTACACTACTGAGAGGCCTGCTCCCTTCATAGGCTAACATTGGGGCTACCCTCATACATTGGTGAAGCAGCTGCTGATCTGAAGGGAGTAGGAAGGTCATATTTAGTATGGCCAGAATGGTAATACGAAATCCTGCTGACTGGTGAAGTTGTATTTAATATTACTATTTTAGAAATGCCACTTTTAGAAAGTGAGAATTTCTCTGCACTTAAATATTTCTGTGCCTTACAATCCACGTCTGGCTAGGTTTAGTTGACAGCTCCTTGTGCATTCACTCAGACACACCCCAAACACAGGGTACTGAGCCTCACTTGCATACATCTGCATTTTGAATGGGTCTTCCTGGGCTGGGAGGGTGGAGGGCCTGCTCTGACACAAAGGACTGCCACACCCCCTACTGGGACCCTGGCAGACAGGATTGAACTGAAAGGGGACCTGGTGCATTTCTAAGCCACTCTTTGAAGTCTCCCCCACTTCAAAAGCACATTTGGGTATAAAACAGGGCCTCAGCCCTACCACCTCAGACACTTGCTGGAGAAGAAACCTGAACCTGAACCTGCATCCTGCCAAGAAGAACTGCCTGGCTGCTCCAAGGACTCACCTGTCTGCTTTCTACAAAGGACTGCTGCCTTGCTGTTGGCCTGCTGCCTTGCTGAACTCTTGTCTGGCTGTAAAAGTGCTCTCCAAGGGCTTGGATAGAGCTTGCCTCCTGTTCCCTGAAGTCTCAGGACCAAATAGACTCCTCTTTTTCATTTGGACTGTTCGCGCGCCGAAAATTTTGACGCACAGCTTGCTCCGCGGTGAGAAAATCGCTGCACACCGACACTGATCGACGCGACGCCTTCGGGGCGACCGGAACTTCGACGCATGGCCTCGCAAGGACAACGCCGCCTGACTTCCAGAGGGGAAATCGACACGACGCCTGCTGTGAGAACGAAAATTCCACGCACAGCCTCCCGGAACGACGCGCAGCTGGAAAACAAGCCGAAGAATCCATGCACAGACCCCGGGACATCTGGTAATCCCGCGAACCACAGAAAGAGACTGCCGGTGCGCCGGAAAACGACGTACGACTTCCCCGCGTGAAAAAGAACGACGCAAGTCCGTGTGTGCAGGGGAGAAATCAACGCACACACCATTTTTCCACGTATCTCTTCTTCTGCGGCCCTTTCCGGAGATTTTCCACTGTAAACCAGGTACTTTGTGCTTGAAAGAGACTTTGTTTGCTTTTTAAAGACTTAAGACACTTAATATCACTTTTCAGTGATATCTCTACAATTTCACATTGCATCTTCATTCGTTTTGACCTACAATTATCCAGATAAATATTCTATATTTTTCCAAACACTGTGTGGTGTATTTTTGTGGTGCTATATGGTGTTATTGTATGACTTATTGCACAAATACTTTAAACATTGCCTTCTAAGTTAAGCCTGACTGCTCGTGCCAAGCTACCAGAGGGTGGGCACAGGATAATTTTGGATTGTGTGTGACTTACCCTGACTAGAGTGAGGGTTATTGCTTGGACAGAGGGTAACCTGACTGCCAACCAAAAACCCAATTTCTAACAAACACAAATTTGGAAAAACATCTAACAATGGCTCTGTCAAAACAGTGCAGTTGGTACCTAGAAAGGAAAAGCAAATATGCATAATAATCAACAGTCTAATTCATAATACCTATCCTCAATGTAGATCAGCAAGCAGAGTCAGTCTTCATCCTCAGAACATCAGTCGATCAGCAAGGCATCCGGATTCAGCATCAAAGTTCAGAAAACGCAGTCTAAGCATTAAAGTTAAGCATGTCTCTTTGTCAAGACGCAAAATGGTCAAGAATGAGCCTGTCTTCTATCTGTGCAGTGTCATTAAATTAAAACTAGTAAAATTACTTCCCAAATCCCTTTTGGTCTGTTCACACTTTGTCCAATAAAACTATTTCTCCAAATCTATGAGTTGTACCATTACTCCGTTCACATGTCATTGATTGGTTGTCCTGCAATGTCCTCATCATCTGGCTTGTCAGGTAACAATATTGTTGCTGCTTCTACTCCAGTCAGTATTTCCATTGTTCTTCTCCTGAGAAAGTCAGTCTCACTCACATTACACACAAAATGTTACATTAGCTAGAACAGCATCTTCTAGCATTCGGTTCTCATGAGAAACTTCCGTTGTGAGCACATTTAAACAATACAAAATGGAAAATCACAGTTTAACTCTCTAGGACAGCCATTTCTTAAATGTTAAGAAATACAGCTTTGACATGAGGCCTGGCAACTAGGCCAAGACCTTCACTAAGTTAAGGACTGCAATTAAGAAAGCTAGAGCATAATGCATAACCTTTAATATAACGTATTACTACATTAGTCAAACATATATTCAACATTTCACAATATTAATCTACTAGTAACTACACTTTGTGAACATTGACGGCCACTCTCCGTAATCACATTTTCAAATGCGTGCATTATTTTTCTACATTATTATGTTTTCTACACAAATCACTTATTCAGAATACATGAACACTCATTAATAATTTTTATTAATACACCTGGGCTAGCAAGTGTATGTTTTAAAAAGACAGTCAGTACACACAGTTCTGTCACAACCTCCTTCCACAGCTAATAGATTTTGGAGACTCCAGAAAAAAAGGCACAATAGTTTCAGTTCAAAGAAACACTTTTGAGAACACTGGCCTCGCAACATGGGATGCAGTACTGCAGACAAACTAGATGAACATCCTATCATCACTTGACTGTACTTTACAGCCACTGATGAACCAATATAGGCTCATATAATACACCCATGGCTTTGAGGTCTTTAATTATTACTAGAGTCAACTTGAAGAAGAAATATAAAAATACAAGCAATGGTGGGTAGTAGCACAGAATAAGAATTATGCCACTGAAGAAAAACATCAGTATCAGCATATGACCAACACAACAGTACTCCTTAATAGTTGAACTTCTTTGACTGGTAAAAAAGAAAATTTTCATGAAGTAAGTTCATTCAGTCAAGTGGAATAATTACAAATGAGATGGGTAATAGTGATATGACTTCCGTTGTTATATCATTCCCTCTTTAAATGTGTCTTTTGTATCTTGAGTACTAAAGTTGTTTATTCATGGCCACAACCTAAACCAGAGGGTATGAATTGATTTGGGAGCATATATCTATATTTCTTAGAGGTTTTGATGCTCAATATGTAATATTGTACCTTTTTGAAATCTAGCTATATGTTTAGAAATTCTGTATTGACTAGTACGTTCGGTCACCAGCTAAAGATAGGTAATATGACCTGGAAGTGGTTAGGAAATATCTCATTAACTTACTGCTATTGACAGACTGCAGGGTGTGAGAAGAGTCAGCCATATGTCGTTCTATGCACTCACCCAGTGGCAGTCAGGGGCACCAGCCTGTCCAGAAAATAAAAAAAATATTTTCAAACTAGTGCCATAGAAATGACTTGAGGATCCCCCAGGGACTACAATAAAAAGCCCACTCATGGACCAACTTGCACAAATGGAGGATCAAATGTACTTTTCATAGAAGGCCCTGGTAAACTAATATGGCTTAGGACTTCATGCTATTGAAGAAGATAATCAGAGGGTTTCCATAGTCACATCCCACAACTGTGTGGGTACATTGGAAGCTGTTTCATAGCAGACAGCAAAAGCATACGTCCTTTGAATAAAAAGAAAAAAGGGAGCACACTGCCTCACACTCCAGCAAAAAGTTAGCCCCAATGCATCATGGTAAATGCAGTCACTTCGTTTTGTGTTGAAAAAGTAATCAAAAGTCTTTCACCTAAGTAGGTGCAGCAAGTGCTGTGTATCTCTGGACACGTGTTTCTAGGTTTAGCCCGTCATCAGCAGAGAGCAGCCAAGTCTGTGGGGTTGCTTGAAATGCCGCCAAAAGTCTTCTCAGGTTTATGTACCACTCACTGGCGCACAGGTGCCTCACCAGAGCTCGTCAGCTCGTTAGCTCAAGGGAGCAGTCATTGGACAAAAAGAAAAAAGGGAGCACACTGCCTCACACTCCAGCAAAAAGTTAGCCCCAATGCATCATGGTAAATGCAGTCACTTCGTTTTGTGTTGAAAAAGTAATCAAAAGTCTTTCACCTAAGTAGGTGCAGCAAGTGCTGTGTATCTCTGGACACGTGTTTCTAGGTTTAGCCCGTCATCAGCAGAGAGCAGCCAAGTCTGTGGGGTTGCTTGAAATGCCGCCAAAAGTCTTCTCAGGTTTATGTACCACTCACTGGCGCACAGGTGCCTCACCAGAGCTCGTCAGCTCGTTAGCTCAAGGGAGCAGTCATTGGACAAAAAGAAAAAAGGGAGCACACTGCCTCACACTCCAGCAAAAAGTTAGCCCCAATGCATCATGGTAAATGCAGTCACTTCGTTTTGTGTTGAAAAAGTAATCAAAAGTCTTTCACCTAAGTAGGTGCAGCAAGTGCTGTGTATCTCTGGACACGTGTTTCTAGGTTTAGCCCGTCATCAGCAGAGAGCAGCCAAGTCTGTGGGGTTGCTTGAAATGCCGCCAAAAGTCTTCTCAGGTTTATGTACCACTCACTGGCGCACAGGTGCCTCACCAGAGCTCGTCAGCTCGTTAGCTCAAGGGAGCAGTCATTGGACAAAAAGAAAAAAGGGAGCACACTGCCTCACACTCCAGCAAAAAGTTAGCCCCAATGCATCATGGTAAATGCAGTCACTTCGTTTTGTGTTGAAAAAGTAATCAAAAGTCTTTCACCTAAGTAGGTGCAGCAAGTGCTGTGTATCTCTGGACACGTGTTTCTAGGTTTAGCCCGTCATCAGCAGAGAGCAGCCAAGTCTGTGGGGTTGCTTGAAATGCCGCCAAAAGTCTTCTCAGGTTTATGTACCACTCACTGGCGCACAGGTGCCTCACCAGAGCTCGTCAGCTCGTTAGCTCAAGGGAGCAGTCATTGGACAAAAAGAAAAAAGGGAGCACACTGCCTCACACTCCAGCAAAAAGTTAGCCCCAATGCATCATGGTAAATGCAGTCACTTCGTTTTGTGTTGAAAAAGTAATCAAAAGTCTTTCACCTAAGTAGGTGCAGCAAGTGCTGTGTATCTCTGGACACGTGTTTCTAGGTTTAGCCCGTCATCAGCAGAGAGCAGCCAAGTCTGTGGGGTTGCTTGAAATGCCGCCAAAAGTCTTCTCAGGTTTATGTACCACTCACTGGCGCACAGGTGCCTCACCAGAGCTCGTCAGCTCGTTAGCTCAAGGGAGCAGTCATTGGACAAAAAGAAAAAAGGGAGCACACTGCCTCACACTCCAGCAAAAAGTTAGCCCCAATGCATCATGGTAAATGCAGTCACTTCGTTTTGTGTTGAAAAAGTAATCAAAAGTCTTTCACCTAAGTAGGTGCAGCAAGTGCTGTGTACCTCTGGACACGTGTTTCTAGGTTTAGCCCGTCATCAGCAGAGAGCAGCCAAGTCTGTGGGGTTGCTTGAAATGCCGCCAAAAGTCTTCTCAGGTTTATGTACCACTCACTGGCGCACAGGTGCCTCACCAGAGCTCGTCAGCTCGTTAGCTCAAGGGAGCAGTCATTGGACAAAAAGAAAAAAGGGAGCACACTGCCTCACACTCCAGCAAAAAGTTAGCCCCAATGCATCATGGTAAATGCAGTCACTTCGTTTTGTGTTGAAAAAGTAATCAAAAGTCTTTCACCTAAGTAGGTGCAGCAAGTGCTGTGTATCTCTGGACACGTGTTTCTAGGTTTAGCCCGTCATCAGCAGAGAGCAGCCAAGTCTGTGGGGTTGCTTGAAATGCCGCCAAAAGTCTTCTCAGGTTTATGTACCACTCACTGGCGCACAGGTGCCTCACCAGAGCTCGTCAGCTCGTTAGCTCAAGGGAGCAGTCATTGGACAAAAAGAAAAAAGGGAGCACACTGCCTCACACTCCAGCAAAAAGTTAGCCCCAATGCATCATGGTAAATGCAGTCACTTCGTTTTGTGTTGAAAAAGTAATCAAAAGTCTTTCACCTAAGTAGGTGCAGCAAGTGCTGTGTATCTCTGGACACGTGTTTCTAGGTTTAGCCCGTCATCAGCAGAGAGCAGCCAAGTCTGTGGGGTTGCTTGAAATGCCGCCAAAAGTCTTCTCAGGTTTATGTACCACTCACTGGCGCACAGGTGCCTCACCAGAGCTCGTCAGCTCGTTAGCTCAAGGGAGCAGTCATTGGACAAAAAGAAAAAAGGGAGCACACTGCCTCACACTCCAGCAAAAAGTTAGCCCCAATGCATCATGGTAAATGCAGTCACTTCGTTTTGTGTTGAAAAAGTAATCAAAAGTCTTTCACCTAAGTAGGTGCAGCAAGTGCTGTGTATCTCTGGACACGTGTTTCTAGGTTTAGCCCGTCATCAGCAGAGAGCAGCCAAGTCTGTGGGGTTGCTTGAAATGCCGCCAAAAGTCTCCTCAGGTTTATGTACCACTCACTGGCACACAGGTGCCTCACCAGAGCTCGTCAGCTCGTTAGCTCAAGGGAGCAGTCATTGGACAAAAAGAAAAAAGGGAGCACACTGCCTCACACTCCAGCAAAAAGTTAGCCCCAATGCATCATGGTAAATGCAGTCACTTCGTTTTGTGTTGAAAAAGTCCTTTGAATGTCCTTGTGTAAAACACATGCAGAATCACAACAGTAAATGACATAATTTAATTGTGAATGGTCCACCTTTATAGGCGTTATCTAACCATGCTAAAAAATCATGTGCACTGCTTTCAGTGCATTTAGAATGTAGCGCTTAATTGCTGATGGTACTCGCAGATAAGACCACTTCTCTCCAATCATTTCATTTTTCACTGAACTAATGTATCTGGCTGAGTACATTAAAAGCCCTATATGTTTGAGTTGGCCCTTTCTCCAGGGTCACCCCCAACATTTTTTGCCTTCACTCTCCTGTTTTCTGAAGACATTTTGTTAATGTTTTGGACTCTGTGCACTTTGCCGGTGCCAACCAGTGCTAACATTTTTGTGCTCTCTCCTTAAAAAATGGTCTTACACCCAAATATGCCTCAGGCATGCCACTGCAGCCTGTACATGTAGTTTCATACTGTTATTGTTAGACTTTTCATCCTTGGTGTAGTCTCTCCTAACTTTTTGCCTCTGTTTCCCAGGTTGTTTATATGTGCTGGACTCTGATTTTGCTGGTTTTGTTACTCTGGGCACTTTACCACTGCTAACCAGTGCTAAAGTGCAAGTGCTCCTTTACAGAAGGTGCATGTAATTGGCTTATCCATGATTGGAATATTTTATTTATAAGAAAGTCCCTAGTACAGTGCACTGCAGGTGCCCAGGGCCTGTAAATCAAATGCTACTAGTGTGCCTGTAGCACTGGTTGTGCCAACCACACAAGTAGCTCTGTAATCATGTCTCAGACCTGCCATTGCAGTGTCTGTGTGGGCAGTTTTAACTGTAAATTTGACTTGGCAAGTGTACCCGCTTGTCAGGCCTAAACCTCCCCCTTTCTTACATGTCAGATGCCCCTAAGCTAGGCCCTAGGTAGCCCCAAAGTCAGGGTGCAGTGTATGGTAAAGGTAGGACATATAGTACTGTGTTTTACATGTCCTAACATTGTAATATTGCTAAATTCGTTATTCACTGTTGCAAGGCCTGTCCCTCTCATAGGTTAACATGGGGGCTACCTTTAAATTGGATTAAAGTGTAGATTCCCTTTGGGAGCGGATGTACATGTGGAGTGTGGGGTCTCTGAGCTCACAATTTAAAAATACATCTTTTCGTAAAGTTGATTTTAAGATTGTGTGTTTGAAAATGTCACTTTTAGAAAGTGACCATTTTCTTGCTTACACCATTTCTGTGACTCTGCCTGTTTGTGGATTGCCTGTCTGGGTCAGTTTGACAGTTGGGCTGGTTGCTCCTCACACTAGACAGTGACACAAAGGGAGCTGAGGTGTAGCCTGCATATCCTGATGAGCCATCTGTGCTAGGATGGAGGGAAGGAGTGGTCACTCACACCTGAAAGGGCTGTGCCTGCCCTCACACAATGCAGTCTCCAACCCCCTGGTGAGTGTCTGGGGCCTGGCCTGGGCAAGGCAGGATTTCACATTCAAGAGAGACTTTGCTTTAAGGTAGGCCTACTTCAAAGGAGAAATTGGGTATAAGAAGGGCACCCAAAACCACAGACTTTAGAACACTGCTGGAAACCAATAGGAACCTCTGCCTGGAGAAGAGCTGAAGAGCTGAGGAAGAAGAGCTGACCTGCCTGTGACCGTGCTTTGTGGAGCTATCTTGCAGTTGCTGCTTCTGCCAGAGTAAGAGGGCAAAGACTGGACTTTGTGTGCCTTCCACCTTGTGAAGATCTCCAAGGCTTGATTTAGAACTTGCCTCCTGTTGCTTGAAGTCTCAGGGACAACAAAGACTTCTCTCTCTAAGCATCTGGAGTCTCTGGAGAGACTCCTAATCTGCCCTGTGGTGCCCATCCAGTTCCTGGGACCCTGAAAGGAGAAGCTGGCAGCCTAAGAGGAAGAAATCCACGCACAGAACGCCATGCGGGGAAAAGATTGACGTGACTACGATCTACGGCTGGGAAATCAACGCGCCACCGGTTTCGTGGCTGAAAATTGCCGCTCGCCTGTAACACAACCGAAGAATCGACGCACGGAGCTGGAGAAAGCAACGTGCAGCATCGCTGACAGAGGCTGGTGAGATCCCAACCTGCGCTGCGTGGTTTTCGGATCATCGTTTAGCTGGATTTCTGACGCAAGCACAGCTGGGCATGTAAAAACAACACAAGGCCTGCCCGGACCCGAGAGTGCTGACCGGATCGACGCATCACTCTCCTGTGGAGAGAAGAAACGACGCGCCCGACCCGATGAAAGGAGAAACGATGCAAGGTCTCACTCGTGAGTGAAATCGACGCATCACAAGCCCTTTTTGACGCACACTCACCCGTGTGGCGTTATTTTTGACGCACCCAAGGTACATTTTCACGCTAACAGAGTAAGTGTGTGTTTAAAACTACGTGAAGACTCTTTTGCTTTTTAATTGATACCTTGACTTGTGTATTGTGAAGTTAAGCCTACTGCTCGTGCCAAGCTACCAAGGGGGTAAACAGGGGTTAGCTGAGGGTGATTCTCTTTTACCCTGACTAGAGTGAGGGTCCTTGCTTGGACAGGGGGCAACCTGACTGCCAACCAAAGACCCCACTTCTAACAGTTATAAACCATTTTCAGACCTGAGCCTTCCTTTTCATTGCATAGCAGTCACCCCTAGGCAGTACAGAGGGCAGGGTATGGAGTATTTAAATAGTTGGACATATACATTTAACTTTTACATGTCCTGGTATTAAAAAAACTCTTAAATTATTTTTTTAATCCTGCAAGGCCTACCTCTCCAATGGGATAATATTGGGTTACCTTATTACTTCTTATAAGTGCTAACTTTTAATTTTGAGCAAATGGGAATGTCGAGTTTGGTGTCTAAATACTGCAATTTAAACCCTTATTTAATGGTAAGATCAGATTTTAAGTCACAATGCTGAAAATACCACTTTTAGAAGGTTGGCATTTTCTTGGCCTAACCATTTGGTGCTTGCAGCCTGTGTCCCGGGTCACATGACTAGGTGTAACTGGCAATTGGTCTTTGTGTACTGCTCTCAGACAATGAGACAAGAGGGGAATTACTGTTAGAAGGGCCATCTCTGACTTTATGGGGGGGGGCGGCTGTCACCTACCACACTTGCACATCACAAAGACTCTGTCTGAGGACACTGACAAATGGTTTGACACTAGTCTCTTGTGCCCCCATACAAGCTAGGGCCAGGGCAGGGTGGCAGGAAATTCCAAGCACCTCTGCAGGTGGAAATCTCCAGAAGCTTCTACTTCAATCTTGCACCAGGTATATACAGTATATATTGTACCCTCAGACCCAACTCTTCAGTATGCCTCTGGGCCAGTGGAAAACTCAGAAGGGCTGCTGCACTGCTCTGCTGCAAGAAGGAGTGCTACTCTGATGCCCTGCTTCCTGAGTGAAGAGGACTGAACCTGCATCTTGAACCCAGGTCCACCACAGTGGCTCCAAGGACTAGTTGGGGTCAGGAATTGTGGTTGCTGCTTAAGCAGGGATTCACTCCATCAACCAGTAACCCAATTTCCTACACAATGTATCACCCACAGCGCACCTTGTGGGCTACACTCACCTTTTCTCATGATTATGCAATACTGTCAGTGGTTTTCTCCTTAGACAAGGTGCTTGTGCATGCATGCATGCATCTGCCATGTTAGATCCAGCACAAGACAAGGTGCTTGTGCATGCATGAATGCATCTGCCATGTTAAATCCAGCACAAGTGCCTATTGCACTGTGGTGGCTGAGATATGGAATTTTATACCTCTGGCTATGTGGACCATATAGGTTACCCTGGGGGTTGGAAGAGTTGATCATAAGTTCCAGGTCACCTAATTATCTGTTTGAACATAATGATTTATTTATCATTTGTACTCAGTTATTTAAACACAAGGTGGTAGCTGTACTGAGAACTTTGTATTAAGCATAAGTAGAAGGAGCCAGAGGTTAGAGGCTTTCTCACCTTTGACCCAATTACTGTTATGGGAATATCATTTCCAGGAGCTTGCACATCAGTGCCAATAACTTGGTTTGAGCCACAATGTTTCATTGAGCTGAATTAACCTTTTGGCACGTCTGACTATGTGAATTCACATGATTGTGGACATTGTGGGGTTTCAAATTCAGACAGAAAAGTAGAAATCAGGTGTAATTGGCTACAAATTAACCAAATTATCTATCAAAACTTTACTCCCTTATCTCTTCCCTGTTTTTTATCTACATTCTTTCTTCAAGCCTTGTGACCAACACAAAGAAATATAAGGAAAACTAACAAGGGCACAAGAGATAAAGATCAAACATTGAAGTACAGTCGGGAAACTGCAATTTAAGCTTCTACGTTTGTTGTTACACACAGGCTGTGATGGCAACTACAATAATCCTTTGCCCTATTATTTCTCTTTTACGTTTTCTTCTCCTCCTTATTTACCATGTTCCTTTTTTTGCTCTGCCTTAATATGCTATCTTGATGATCACAATGTTCCTGAATCGACAGAAACCAACAGACCTAATCTGCTTCTCCCCCGGGGAAAATAACTAAAATGCCCAATACCATGATGAGTAGGGCACACACGGTTAAAACAGGTATCACAGAAGAACAGTGATTATTCCTCTGAGGAGTTAAGATCCCCCGTACTTCCTTACCACGGGCAAGCATACTTCACTGTAGAAGAGAGGAGGACAGTAACTGCCAAATAAAATAAAACACTCCTCTTATAAATAAGTAATGAGACCAGGCGGGTTCACATGTGGGGATTTCGGTGGCAGGGGTGGGGAGCAATCTGAAGAAACTCAGGCTCCTCCACTGTGCGAAGATAACTCTGTGAGGCATAAGATACATGCAATGCCACCCCTTGAGTCTGAATGAGTCAGCAATTTTATTACCGCCTTTCCAAGCAGCTCCTGTGTGGGTTTAAATTAATATAAGAGCCGCACAAGTGGCAGCCATTAATATTAATGGAGACCGTGCAAGGAACGACTGAGGTTTGCTGCAAGCAGAAATATCCTGAAATGAGGAAAGAGAGCCGTAGCCTCATGCTTGAGGTCTAAGATGTCTAGCATCGTCTTATTTTCGTTAACTATGGAATAAGAATGCGCGGAATGTGCATAATTTGCTTTTGCGTAACCACTTTAGCTTTTGGCAAAATTACATGACATTACCCAAAATGCAAAACTGACATTTGGCACTGTATTTTAGAACAAACAAAATACAGTGTAAGAAAGCAGAAGCACCCCAAACACCAGCTCACGGTCTGCTGTTCTCTTTGTTCCCATGCGGACATGATAATGGTTTTACCACGTACTGTGCATAATTGCACAATGTGGCAAAATAGCATAATTTTGGGACTTTCATATAGCAACAGTTTCAGCACCTAATGTGCTAATCTCGCACTACATAGCAAATTACATTTTGTGTAGCATATATAATATGAGCCAGAATGCTTTGATGGAAACACAGGGCAAAAATAATATTCTGTAGGATTCACAGAATATTTGCTCAACTAATATTAACGAGGCAGGGATGTAGTTTGTGAATGGCACCAAATGTCTTTCAGTGTACGGAGGGGGCCTGCAATGAACAGCAGCAGACCGCCATCTCAGCAGTCACGTTTGCAATATGGCTTTTGTTTCAATTGCAGCCCCTGTTCCTTGGAGAGACACAGAATGAATTAAAACAACAGGCTGTGATGTGAAGGATATTGAGAGCACAATGAAGTGGTCCCCCATTGCCCGAGCCCACATTCGCAAAAGTGATGTCTCTCATGGACAATGCTCATGTTGAAATCCAATACAAACGTCTTCAAGGAACTGGGATATCATCAATGGTTTATCAATGCAATTGTCATTGTAAGACATTAATACACTTTACGGCAATCCATAAGGAAGGAGATGCCCCTCCCATACCCATATTTTGCATATCACAGGCTTTGCAACAGCAATAGCCTTTGATATACCAGACCAGTTATGTCCCAAGGCTGGTTTTACATGTCCCATGGCAGCCGGTAGAGTAAAGTAAACTGAAAGTATGGTGGATAAGACATCCATCAATTTTTAGATGATGTCTCATGTCTGATTTCTCAAACAAATCACCCCATTTGAGCTTGAGGTTAGGATTAAATGGGCGTACTTGTACACTGTTGGTTTGCTCCAGATTTTCACTGGCTCATTTGCTACCTTGAAAGGCAGTCAGTCCTCACGGTTTGAGTGTCCCACTGCAACTAAGGGCCTCATTTACAAGGCCTTTGCGCCACTTTTGTGTCATTTTTTTATGCAACGGTGGCACAAGCAGTGCTCTACACTGCTCCACATTTACAAACTGACACATTGGGCCCAATGGGTCAGTTTGTAAAGCCTTGCGTCACATTATACCTCCGCCAGGAATAATGTATGCAAGGTAGACATTCCCATGGTAAAATCTACGCAGAACTGACGCAGTGAAATTTATATTTCACTGCGTCATTCTGCGACTTCACTGCATCAGAATTTTACTGTCTGCTCAGAGCAGGTGTAAAACAGATGCAGGGCTTTTCTCAATGGGGGCCTCCTGGTATTGCTGGAGTAGCATCATTTTTTATTCTAGTCGACCAATGTGAGTTTAGCATCTATGAAAACGTGCACCATGGAACTCCGTATTGTAAATGCAGCCCATCCAAGGTGTCGTTAGAGGGTTGTAGGGCAGCGCAGCACAAGAAAAGAAATCTGACACATCGGAGGTGATGCGTCAGATTCTTGTAAATGAGGCTCTAATTATGGTCATCCTTTATCACCTATCCAGGAGACACCTAGGCCTATTTGCACTGCCTAGAGTACCCGTAGGCCGCTGCTATGATCTGCAGAGAAGTAAGGGGCTTATTTACAAGCCTTGTACATCGCCGGTGCATCTCTCTTTGTGACGCACCGGCAGCGCATAGTGCAGGCCTATGTCTACTAGGCCACGCAAACCCACTTTATTAGACTTTTTATGGCCTTGTAGATATGGTGTAAGCCAATGCAGCTGAAGTCGCTGCGTTGCCTTACACTACGTCAGGGAGGCGTTCCGTGGGCTTTGCAATGGGTTTTCCCACACACCTATGGGTTTTGATGCATTCCCAGATTTACAAGAACCTGTAAACCTGGAAATGCGCCACAAACTTAGGCCTCCCCATGGGAGGTGCAACAAGGAGAAATATTGTTGTTTCTCTTCATTTGTTCCTCTTTCTATGTGTGCTGCAATCTGCAGCACATATAGGATGCAAGGATGCCTGTGTCGCAGACAGGGTTGTTTCTATGTCCGTTTGTTGTGTTTTAAAATGTGCTATTGTACTTAGTTGTTTGGTGTGGGCAGTGTACCTTTATGGAAGGCTGGGTGCGTGGAGTTCTGATGACTTCATCGGCTCCCGTAGTCAGTTGCTGTACTTGGAGCTGTGAGGACGTTGGTGTTGATGTGGAAATAAACTTAGTGTTCAGGAATATTCCTTCTCCGTTTTTCCCTTCTTTTGGATACAACATAAATTGGCGACGAGCTTCTATCAACACCATCTGGACCCACGTAACTGTTCTGATATTCATTTCTTGTCCTCACACTCGTTTACTTCGTTGTTGTATTAAGCGGAAATCTTTCAGCTGACAGAGTATGCCGGTGTTTTTAAATCTATTTTGAAGCAGATTTACAATCTGTTTGTGTTACTCATCCTTCTTCGTTCAGGTATTTTGTTAAGGGCCTTTGCCTGCGTGCGCCCGGCAAAGTCCTCTGGTTTCAGTTCCTGTTGCCTAGTTACGCCTGATCAACAAACATTCTACTCAGAGGAACCGGTTTAACTCTTCTTTGTACCTGTGGTTAATGCGACATTAGGTTAAGACATGCAAGAATATTTTCTTTACAGAGATTGAAATCTACATATTTTGAAACAACATGGAGCAAATTCTGGTTCCTGTAGTTTATGTTCCGGGCACGTTCTAGGTTTTGGTTTACAAACAGTGATATATAAATCCGCAAATCGACGGAGGAATTCTGTGTGCCTCTACTGTGTCTATACACATAAACAAAGAGAACCTGTGCTGGACTTTCTGCACCAGAAAATAAGAATCCACTATCACGCGGACAGGTGCACAGTAATTCGCGCACTCTTCATTTTAAGTGTACCTTGCAGATTCATACATATTCTGGTATTTATCTTACTGTTGCTATTGAATGGAGGATATTTCTACGCAATTGCGGATCTTTTTAGTGATTTGCACACTTCTATTCTGACTGCGAATTTACAGTGAAAGTACAAATTGTATGGACATGTGGACCTAAAATGTTATGCGCACAGTGATTCGCACACTCATCTGCTTTTCTGGATCTGCAGACCTGTGAATTTGTTTGCAATATTTCACGCACGTATCACGACTACTCTACATTGAAGGCGGTTGCAGATTTGTACAGTGATTCGCACACTTATTCAATTTTTATCTTTAGTGGTGTCTTATTAGTCATATACACGTTCATACAGTGTCTATTCCTCGTTATGCAAACAGCAGATTTGCCACTGCCATTTTTGCCTGAACCCGGTATTCCCACGATAAAATGGCAACACTGGTTCAAGTCTTTTGAAAGTTACTTAGTGGCGATAGATGGGGTAAATTTTTCTGCGGTTCGAAAGAAGGTGATTTTGTATAATTGCCTTGGTACAGAAGGTCTGAGAATTTTTGATCATCAACCCCAAGTGCAACCTTCATCCAGTGATGGTTGGGATGTTTTTACTGAAGCTGTAAAGAGGTTAGAAAATCGCTTTAAGGATGACCTTAGTATAATAGTTGAAAGACACAAATTTTTTACTCGAAAACAATTCCAACACGATTGATAATTTTGTAGCTGAGCTTAGGGTATTAGCAGCCACTTGTGAATTTTTAGGACCCCTCGATCAGTACCTAAGAGATCAGTTAGTGGTGAACTGTTATGATTCTAGAATCCAAGAAAAAAATTTATGTTGTAGAAATCCAACTTTGTGTGAAACACTAGAAATTGCTAGAGGCATCGAGCGTTCAGTAACAGCTTCCAAAGAGTTAAGCAAAATGAAAGTAAGTCAGGCAGAAAATGTGAACATAGTTTTACAGAAGTCTAAGACAGTTATGTCGGGCACTCCAGATTTAAAAAAAAATAATACTAAAAGTTCACTGTGCTTCAGATGTGGTTCTAAGTCACATGTTGCCAATTCCTCAAATTGTCCTGCACTGGGGAAAGTGTGCATGAAATGCAGGAAGTCTGGTCATTTTGCTTGTGTATGCAAGCAATCGCAAAAAGTAATGTTAGTTGAGCATCAGCAAGCCATTGACAAGCTGACAGATGGAGGGGAGGTGGACTTTTCAAAAAGATGTGTTTTGATTGTTGATGATATTAATTCTGATTGCAAATGTTCTAAGGATCCAGTATGTGAAGTTAAAATTGGGGAAGTCAAACTAAGTGTTACTGTGGATTCAGGCTCACCTATATCAATTGTATCTGATACAAATTATCATTCACATTGGAGTAACCTTCCCTTGTCAGCTCCTGACATAAAAACAGTAGCTTTTGATGGTCAAGAAATTGATATGATGGGGTATTTCTTAGAAAGGATTTGTTATCAGCAGAAGACTATTAGTACAAAAATATATGTAGCCAAGAGAGGGTACAATATTCTGGGGTGGAAAGATCAAGGACAATTTGGGATGGTTCTGAGACCGGGTACTGAACGACCTATCACCTTGATTGAGAAAGTGGACATAAAACTTGATACTCTTAAAGATGTCCTAGACAAGCATACTGTGATTTTCAGGGATAAGCTAGGCTCTGTAAAAGTTTATGAGCATAAAATAATTCTCAAACCTGATGCGATACATGTGGTACACAAGGTGCGTAATGTGCCTTTGAGCATCAGAGGGAAGTTAAAGGAGCACCTACGTGAGCTATGTGCTGATGGAGTCATTGAATCGACTAATTCGTCCCAATGGGTTTCTCCGATTGTGGTTGCAGTTAAGAAAACGGGGGATTTGCGATTATGTGTGGACTTGAGGTCTTTATACAAAAATATTCTAGTTGATTGTTTCCCGTTGCCCAAAATACAGGAGTTATTGGCACGATTGGGGGGTATGAAAGTGTTCTCCACAATTGACCTCAAGTTCTCCTATCATCAAGTTGAGTTGAGTAGGGAGTCTCGTTCTCTTACAACATTTGTCACTCCATTTGGGGCTTACAGATTTTTGCAGATGCCTTTCGGTTTAGCTTCCGCAGCATCTGTGTTTCAGAAGCTAATGAATCAACTGTTTGGGGAAGTACACGGAGTGTTGGCATATCAGGACGATATTCTGATAGGCTCAGAGTCTATTCAGGAACACATACACAAACTTGATAAAGTCCTAGAAATTCTGAAGATCACGGGATTATGGTGAGAAAAGAGAAATGTAAATTCATGGTTGAGACGGTTGAATATTTAGGTCACACAATTTGTGCACAGGGAATCCTACCCAAGAAGGACTTATTAGGGGCTATTGGAAATGCTCCATCTCCTAATGATAAAGACCAGTTGAGATCCTTTTTTGGGTCTTTGTGAGTACTACTCGCGATTTGTTCACAATTTTGCTTATCTGACAGAGCCATTAAGGAAGTTGTTGAGGAAGGGTGAGAAATTTCAGTGGCAGGATGAGCAGGCTCAAGCCTTCTTAACTCTTAAGACTCTCATAATTGAGGCTCCTGCTCTTCATCCTTTCAATGAAGACGTACCTTCTGTCATTACTGTGGATGCGAGTGGGATTGGCCTAGGAGCTGTTTTGAGTCAAATGATAGGAGGCAAGGAATTTACCATTGCTTTTGCGTCCAGACGACTTTCTGAGGCCGAGGTGAATTATAGCACAATTGAGAGGGAGGCACTAGCTTGTGTTTGGGGTGTCAACCATTTTTCAATGTATGTTTGGGGGAGAGAATTTACTTTGGTAACAGATCACAAGCCATTGGTTTATCTATGGAATGACAACATTTTCAATAAGACTAGTCCTAGATTCACCAGGTTGTTGGCTAAACTGTACGAGTTTAATATGAAAATGAAACATATTCCTGGGGAGAACAATGGTAGAGCAGATTTTCTTTCCAGGTGTCTGGTTCACAATCCAATTGAGGGGAAGCAAATGGAGGATGAGGATGTCATGGTGGGAATGATAGACGGAGTGTTTATTTCTGGGGAAGTCATTTCCAGGCAGGTTTGGGCGGAAGCCATGAACGAGGACAATTCTCTGTTGCTTCTTAAAAAATGTATTTGTGAGGGTTGGCCGGCAGGGAATGGTGTTTTAGAAGTAATAAAACCTTTTTGTAAGGTTAGAGAGGAATTGAACGTAGAGGACGACCTTGTCATGAGGGGGGAACGTTTGGTACCTCCTAATAAATTAAGGCACAAATTGATACAGCTGGCTCATGATTGGCATGTTGGAATCACTGGCACAAGGAAGAGGTTGCGTTTATATTATTGGTGGCCGGGTATGGACACAGAGGTGGAATTTGCAGTTAAGAATTGTAGCATTTGCAAGGGGGCAGATAAAGGTTTGCATACTAGAGAAGTGCCTTTGGGTCCTGTACCGTTTCCTGATAAACCTTGGCAGAAATTGGGATTGGATTTCATTGGTCCAGTTGGGGGTTACAATGACGGAAAGAAATATGTGTTGGTTGCAGTAGATTATCATTCCAAATGGGTTTCGTACAAGTTTTTAAGAGAACCTAATACCACCAATGTGATTGGATTTTTAAAAGAGATCTTTCATTGGGAGGGTATTCCCAGGTTTTTGGTCACAGATAACGGGGTGCAATTTGTATCGCACCAGATGGTTGAATTTCTGAGAAGACTTAATATTAAGCATCTTACTACTGCATTGTATAGTCCGCAGGGTAATGGGCTTGTTGAGAGAGGAAATAGATTACTCAAGGAAACTATTCAATTGGCCATCAGGTCAGGGAAGAGTATACAGGAGATGGTGGCAGAAAGGATATGGTGTTATCACAACACGCCACATTCTTCTACTGGTGTTGCTCCTTTTGTACTTTTGAAGGGTAGACATTCTTGCAATGAACTGTCTCCAGAGTGGGTTGTACAGGAAACTTTAGGGGGTGTTGTTGCTTCTGATATCAATCAGGTGAAAGACAAGGTGATTAAGCAACAGGTCAAGAGCAAATTGAGATATGACGATCTGAAAAGAGTTAAGGAGGTTCAATTTGGTATGGGTGATGTAGTTAGAGTAAAAAAACCTCAGGGGAAGGGAAAGGGATTGTCGAGTTTTTTTCCCACTGCCAAGGTGGTCAGAGTATCCAAACATTCTGTTATGGTTGAGGGTGGCAAATGGTGGAATAAGAGGAATGTGGCGAAAGTGACAGATGTAGCCCCTGGGGTAAAACATTCAGGTGTTTGGGCTGAAGTTGAGTTGAAAGATAGTGGTTATGATGGTGGTGCCTTAGGTAGAGGATCAGGTGAGAATGTGGGGTGTGGTAGTTCTCCACATGAAAGAGGAAGTGTGTTTTCTGGGCAATTTAGTGATCTAGGAAGAGGGTCAGGAGAAGACATACAGGAAAATAACATGCATGACGGTCGTGGAAATTTTGGCATAGGAAATACTGCTGGGGTGATGGGTGAAGGTGAAGTTGAAAGGTTGGAGGAAGGTGTTAATCTGGAGGGTGTGTTGGGTAGGCCCAAAAGAAATGCTGTTAGACCCAAATATTTTAATCAGTGTGTGACGTATTAGGTATTTAGGGAGGCAGTGGGATATTGCCTTTATTGCTTATTTACAACTTGCCTTTATTGCCTATGTATAACTTGTTTTTCATTTCTTAGTCTATGTATGGAATGTTTAGAATGTTTATTGGGATTTTTCATTTCCAATGTATCTTTTGTATATTTTATTGTAGCATATGTGTTTGTATTTGTTCTGTTTGTTAAGGGGGAAGATGTGTTGTGTTTTAAAATGTGCTATTGTAATTAGTTGTTTGGTGTGGGCAGTGTACCTTTATGGAAGGCTGGGTGCGTGGAGTTCTGATGACTTCATCGGCTCCCGTAGTCAGTTGCTGTACTTGGAGCTGTGAGGACGTTGGTGTTGATGTGGAAATAAACTTCGTGATCAGGAATATTCCTTCTCCGCTTTTCCCTTCTTTTGGATACCTTCCTGCATAGAAACAACCCTGTCTGCGACACAGGCATCCTTGCACCATAGTGCAAGGGTGCCTGAGTGGGCGCTAGGCAGTTCACTGTGCACCAGCGCAGGGGGATAGGACAGAAATGCGCCATATCTTTCAAATACGCACATTTCTGCCCTTTCCTTGTGGAGATGGGCAGCACAGCAAGGTCACTTGCTGCCCTGGCCTGCTCCACGGGGCTTGTAAATAAGCCCCTAGGCTCTTGAGCGAAAACTGGGAGTGAACGCTAAGATGCAGTTGATGCATTTTGTGTCTTCTTTGCCCAAAATTCCGTCCTTGCATTTGAAAGCACATCTCTAAAAGCATGCCCCATACATCAGCCAAAGTTCACTCTGCGCGCGCATTAATAACCAGATATGAGAAGTGCACCGGGATCAGTAATAATACACAGGCCGGCAAGACAGAGGAAGGGTTATTGATCGGTATTAGCTTCTTGTTAAATGAGGTATGACGCTGACAATCCACCTGCTCAGTGAGCAAAGGGTTAGTGATGGAGAGAAGCACAGGAGCAGCGAGGTAAGCTCCTTTCTAACATCGCAAGCCTTTTTGCAGCAGTGGGCGAAAGTGTGGGGCAACAGGCGTGGTCGCCTGGTTACTGCAGTGGAATTATGCCTCTCATCTTCTGTCACATATAAATTGACTGTTTTTTCCTCTCGCTACCGTTCTCCTATTTCCTGGGAAGCGTTCACATTGAAACAAATGGAAGCGGACATGGTGGCGGACTTACCTCAGCTGACTGCAGTATCAAAGGCCCTGTGGTGCCATCTCTTCAACCCTCCCAGATCTTCAGATATCGATCGTTTTTTTTAATTTAAATCTTGGATAGGTTCCTTTCACTGATGCTCTTAATGCAGTCGTTCAGCATAGCCCTGCAGAAGCGAACTCTGGTGCTGTGGCTATGAAATAAGCAGCAGTTTAAGTGCGCGCGTAAGACTGAACATTCATATCCCCTGTTCAATATTAAACATTAACCCCCTCCTATAAAATAAAAAACCGTGTCCCATAGAATACATTCATATGTTACCACTTTTCCTCATAGTGTGTAGTCTTTTGGCAGGCTGTTGATACCATTTTGTTATATTTACATAAATAAACACACGTTTACGAAGAGTGAATCCATGTTTACTTTGCAGTCTGAGATGTGTACTCCTGATGAACATAAAACCAGGAATACGAGTCTAAGAACACAAAGAAAATAACGGAGCTGGATGAGATGCTCGCACAAGGGGAACTTGAGAAGTCTGATCAGTTCGTTTTCTACAGTTTAATTCCAGGGTCCCCACCCGACCCACTTCAGGTGACTTAACCAGCTTGAATAATTTTGAAGAGGGAAGACTCACATTCAGATCTTGCTTCTCTCGTAATTTCATTCCATCAAGCGCAAACCGGGTTGCTCATAGCAGCTGACGAAAGAAACCAGCATATCTTTGTTGGCAAACATTTCTCTGGCACGCCATGCCTGCATAGCTGCTAAGCATTATAGTTTCATTTCCAAACCCTATATTGCTGTTTGATAACACCTTACCATTCGATGTCGGGCAAAACATTTTATCTCCCTGTGTCTTACTTTCTCTGTCTGTCTAAACTGGCACCAATTGCAAATTAGGTGAAAGGCCTTACTGTGGACTATTGACTAACAAGCCTTTGCAATGCCATCGGTTTCGAATGTGTGAAAGTAAGAGCTCTTAGCGTTGAAAATGGAATTTTTTTACTTTTGTTTTTTGTAAGCAGTGGAGTGATGATATTTGCTTGATTGAGCTGGAAAGCAACTATTTTCCTGAACGTTCGATCTGCTATTTAGTGATGTTAGCTGAAAATCCTTTTTTGCTTATAATGCTTGACATGCAGACTGTTGTCTTTGGGTGTTGTTAAATGGGGTGCTGAAAAGCAATGACAGGGTTGAAAACTAAAAGTGTGCTGTCAATTAACAATGTTCTGTGCTGGGGTACCTAACCTCTACATGTTTTTCTCTATTGTATGAACTCCCTAAAATGTTTGTCATTCAGTCTTATTGTCTGGGACCACCATTACTATCACTGTCACAGCTACCTCATAAACAGACGAGTAAATGTGACCCTGAAATAGAGACAAGAGAAAGAAACAGGCATTTGAATGCAATGGGTCTCTCTCGTTTACTCAAGTTAAAACTATTAGCGTTGTAAACTCCTAACCGGACTTTTCTTGCCACATAAACTGAAAAGTAAAACAGTTTTACATGAGTGAGCTGACGGCAACCATGAGCGCAAAGCAAACACACAAAAAGGAAACAGAAGTCCGCTTGACTATGGAGGAGTGTCGCCCCCCCCCCCCTGCCAGCAGCAGGAGCTGCAAAATGAAAAAGTGTTTCTTATCATTTTTATTTTTCAGGGGGATGGGCCATGGACGATGACAGGGATGAAGGGGGAGTGCACAGCACTCCCCTCAGTGCGCATGTATGTTTGGCTGGCCGTCTCGGGCTGGCCAAACACACATGCACACTGGGCTCTGTCCAGCTCAGCACTGCGTTGCCAGATTGGAGAGAGCAGGCAGAGGCTCATACTCTGCCTTGGAGCGCCAAGCCAGGGCACTCCGGCCAATCCTAACACTGCTGTCATGCGAGAGCAGCATCAGGATTGGTTGCTGGGCAAGCTAGGAGCCTGTGCCTGCAGCGAGTGGAGCGGGAACCAGAAGAGCGGCAAGGCTGCAGTGGCAGCAGAGGAGAGATTTTTTTTTTTTAAGTTCCTTTATGTTGTGCCCCCGCCCCACAGCTTTGCCTCTACAGGAGCCACCCCTGGCTGGCATATATTGTTAAAATTCATCATATGACAAGCAGATCGCATGAGAGTGGCTTAAGCGGCAGTGGAGAGTGCAGTGCAGATTGGTATGATTAATAGGTGAGAGGAACATAATATTTAGTAAAATAATTAACTTTTTTTGGGCTTTCAAAACAGAGGTGAGAGAGAGTGTGTGTGCTTTGCCAGTTTGTGCATGCATAAATCCCAGGTGAAACTCGACAGACAACTCACCATACCCAACCTATTTTTTTTAAATTAAGCCGGAGGGTGGGGGGAAAGCCAAAACAGAGGGTGTAAGTGGAATGAAGCAACACAAAGGGTGTGGGGTAGCAACACAGAGGGCACGGGAAGTAACAGGGAAAGCATATAGGCAAGTGCAACATAAAGGGACGAGTGACAGAGGGGGTGAGAAGTGCAGGGCACAGTCGATAGCACCAATAACAGGCATCTGACTAATCTTCTGAATTAATGTGAAATAAAGTATGACACCATAACATGAGAATGGTTCAATTAGAACCCATGCAATCTGGGGCATGGTAAGTTGAGGGGATCAAGCATGCCATCCATTCCAACTATTTTCGAAGAACTTGGAAAGCAAAACTCTTGTGCAACCAAAGTTCTCCACTGAACCGATCCTAATGGACACTCAAGCCCACTTTAAATATAATTTCTCAATGCTGTACATATTGCTGCCAGTCCACATACAGTGTAAACTAGTCAAGATCACAGAGGTAAACAACGTACAGTGGGACTGCTATTCCTTTCAAAAGTCAACGAATTTTAGTATTATTAGCTGACAAGTCCATGTATGCATTCGAGTTAAAGAGGCCTCAACAGTGCACCCACGTGAAACAGCATCGCAACATAGGCATTCCCTATTTTATGAGTTTTAAGCATAGAAACAGCCAAGGAATTCTTAAAATACAATGGGCTCGTTTGTAGGGCTCCATCACACAACATTCAAACATGCAATTTCATTTAAGGATATTAAACATGCTTGATTGTATCCAGAGGCTTAAACACACATTGAACATATTTGGCGGCACAGGTCATTGAAACAGCTGCAGGAACGGGGGTGCTATTTCAACCTTTATCCTTCCGGATGAGAGTCAGATCTTAACCAGGGGCACGCGTGGCGAAAATATCTGAAGTGCCCCAAGGGATCGACTTACAGATGTGCTAAACATCAATATAAAATCGGTGAGCCGACTCGATATCATGCTGGGTGTTGTAAGAAGACATGACTGTAATGTTAATACAACCCACAACCTGTGCTGCGAACTGTGTGCTACCCCCGAACTGCCCACACTATTAAATAACAGTCTGCAGCATTGCCATATAGCATCAGGCATGATCCCAAGGGGAAGCCGTCTACCACAGTCCCATTGAAGCAACAGTAATAAAACTATGCTTCCATACTGCCCGCTTTCAAAGGCGAGTTGCGCACCTTTTCTCAGGCCTTGTAAAAAAGAATTAAAAAAAATATAGAAAAGTATCAGAAGGGGCTGCCACCTAAACATGAAGAAAAACGCAAAAACAATGCCGCATCATATTCAAGGATAGAGGCTCGTTGTTAGATTTTTTTTACTGTCTGTTATGGGGTAACCTGTTAAAACCAGTGCCAGAAACCCATAAATCGAAGGTTCGAGTCTGTCAGGACTGAAGACCTGCAAAATACATGCACTTCAAAACCCACTGTGTTACCACACAGTTTCCTTTCGATCAGAGAGGCATGCAGAATTGTATGCACATTCTTCCTCTGTGAAACCTCGAAAGGCCATAGGAATCTGCACGCTTATAAAGTGTCTCTCCAGCACGGTAATCACACCGCTGCACGAGAGACAATGGAAAGAACACACAGGCGAGCACAACTGGGAGGAGATGGGCAACAAAAGCATCGCATAGGAAAGAAGTACAGGAGTGGGACCCCTCAACACATGGAGTGCTGAACACATGGATAGATAAACACATGGAGAGCTGGAAAGTGACCGTACATCTTGTTTCTTTCTCTTTGAGCATAGTTTAATTTCAAATCGGAGATAGGTCCATACGTTAACAAGTGTTGTTTGTATGTGTTTTTTTTTATATTAAGCTTGTGGCCATTGTGAGGGCGATTTGACTGGGATTGATAAGGCGGGTGGGAGTGGGAAATGAGGTGACAGAGGACGAAGTGAGTTAAAACAAAAATGTGACCACTCTGTGGAATGCTCAAACACAAAGAAACATGATTTACTCTCACTTTCCAGCCTAAGTAAATAAATAAATACATACAAAAGATAAGCACGATCTGACTTTGTGTAATGTAGTAGGTACTTGTGTTAAACTCTGGTGCGCTTGGCCACTTCTCCAAGAATGAGTTGTCTAATGCTGCAATATGCGGGGGGTGTTCAAGCATAAGTCACCCTTGCTTAAAACATGCATGTGCGCTTATCATTTACAAATCGGAGATATGTCCATACATTAATAAGTATTGTTTGTATGTGTTTTTTTTTTTTTTACATTAAGCTTGTGGCCATTGTGAGGGAGATTTGACTGGGATTGATAAAGCAGGTGGGAGTGGGGAATGAGGCTTTGGAGGATGAAACCAGGGAGAACAAACACATGAGAACTCCGTGGAATGCTCAAATTGAAAGAAACAAGATTTACTGTCACTTTCCAGCCTAATTAAATTAATAAATACCTGCAAAAGATAAGGCCGATCTGACTTTGTGTAATTTAATAGGTACTTGGGTTAAACTCCAGCGTGCTTGGCCACTTCTCAAAGAATGAGTGGCCTAATGCAGCGATATGTGGGAAGGGTTCAAGCAGAAGTAACTCTTGCTTAAAACATGCAAGTGCATTTATCAATGAGTAGTTAGTGCAGATGGCAGCGACCGTGCCATGATGTGAGCACACAAGTCTTCCATGCACAAGAAAGAACCCTTGAACAGAGGAACTGACATTTATAATGTACTCTGCATTCAAGGGGGGGCACCCCAGCTTTTGATGTTTGAATTTAAGAGGGAAGATTGCGTTCCGTGCCAAATCGTTACAGGTGGTAAGGATGCCTCCCGGATCAAGGTGTCCTCAAATTATCAAATCTGCACCTGAGGGCAGGTGGGGGCTATTGAGGCCACACTGGGGGCCAGGAAACCCTGCACAGCAGCTGTTGATAGTGCTCAGATTGTAAAAGCCGGGGAAAGACATCCTGTATCCTGATCCTACGTCCTCATGCAGGGGTAGCCAACTGCAGCAAAACAAGCATAGAAAGAGAAGACAAACTACTACCGGCATACGGAAATGAAACAAGCTGAAGGACAAATGTATCCGCTTTCTTGTAGGCTATATTTTCCCTTCCTTTTGCTCTGTAGTTAAAAGTTAGGCGCACGTCTGAAAGAGCAGCAGCCCGCATTTTACAGGGATTGAGGTGGGATCCTGATTGCACAGAAAAACGTGAGGAGAACACAGGACATGCATAGGACAGCGAAATACAGCTCCCTGAAGAAAATGAAAAAAAAACAGGCAGATTTGAAAGTGTGTGCAATGTAGATAAAAGTTAGGTGCACAGATGGAACATGAAGTGGGTGCCGTGTTGAAAAAATAAAAACTGCACCGCCTCCAAAATCACATACTTTACCATGAGAATTACAGCACTCTTTGAAGAAAGTCAGAGCTTACCATTAGAATTACAGCCCTTTTTTAAAGACAGTCAGAGCTCTGAGCACTGAAAAGATCATGCGATGGAAAGCAGGTACGCCGTCGAAAATGAACACAAGCAAACAGTACCACGAGCAGGAAACCAAGAAAAAAAAGAGTCCCCCAAAGAACAGATAATCAAGATAAAGGCCCTCATTCTGACTCTGGCGGTGTCTCACCGCCAGGGCAGAGGGCAGAGGAAGCACCGCCAACAGGCTGGCGGTGCTTCCGGGGCATTCTGACCGCGGCGGTAAAGCCGCGGTCAGAAAAGGGGAACCAGCGGTTTCCTGCCGGTTTTCCCCTGCCCCAGGGAATCCTCCATGGCGGCGCTGCATGCAGCGCCGCCATGGGGATTCCGACCCCCTTCCCGCCAGCCTGGTTCTGGTGGTTTTCACCGCCAGAACCAGGCTGGCGGGAACGGGTGTCGTGGGGCCCCTGGGGGCCCCTGCAGTGCCCATGCCACTGGCATGGGCACTGCAGGGGCCCCCTAACAGGGCCCCAACAAGATTTTCAGTGTCTGCATAGCAGACACTGAAAATCGCGACGGGTGCAACTGCACCCATCGCACCCCAGCAAATCCGCCGGCTCCATTCGGAGCCGGCTTCATCTTTGCTGGGGCTTTCCCGCTGGGCCGGCGGGCGATCTTTTGAAGATCGCCCTCCGGCCCAGCGGGAAAGTCAAAATGCTCCCCGCGGTCATTTGACCGCGGGGCAGTGTTTGGGCGGTTTCCGCCCGGCGGGCGGCGCCCTCCGCCCACCGGGGTCGGAATGAACCCCTTAGTGTAATTATACAGAGACAAAGGAGGGACAAAAAGGCATGACTGACCACTAGCAAGCAAGGATTTTTAAATGACACTGAAGCAAACAAAATAAAGGTCCTTAGGCCCACAGAAGTATACTAAAGTATTCAAGAGGTCATACGCTTACGCTCGACCTAAACAAATTAACATTTTTAAGCTATGCATTGCCTTGAAATGAGAAGAACAGCAACATGTTAGAGCATCTGCCTACATACAACATATTTTGGTTAGATCTGCAAATCATCATTTTGGTTGAATATGCACACCATCAGTGTTTGACTGGTTGGGCCACTCACATTAAGGTTTCTAGAGTCTTCAAACTTGAGATTGGGTTACTAAATCTTTCTATTAAATGACAGCTTAAATCTCATGAATGTCAACCTTAAACAAAATTAGTTGAGTTTAATGACTATTTCACAACTTACTTGGAATGTGTTGATGATCTGATTCCTAGTGGACAATTGTCCTCTTCACTAAAACCGTTTTTTTCCCTCCCACTAAGGCTACATGTGTTATACCCGCTGCAGGGAGGACTTAGGTGCATATTTAAAATCCTTCTTGCTGCGCTGCCCTGTGTCAAAAGAAAAGGGCAGGAATGCGCCTTATCAACAAGATATGGCACATTTCTGTTATTTCCCCCTGCATTGACACACTCTGGGCTTCTATGTGGCATCACAGGCACCCTTGCACAGTAGGGCAAGGGCGTCTTCATTGCAGGATGATTGTTTTGTGCAGGAAGGCACGAGAGGCGTTTTCCTCTTTCCATGACTGTAGGAAAGTACCATCTTGCCTGGCATGTTACCCCCATATTTCACCGTATATATGTTGTTTTAGTCTATGTGTCACTGGGACCCTGCCAGGCAGGGCCCCAGTGCTCATAAGTATGTGCCCTGCGTGTGTTCCCTGTGTGATGCCTAACTGTCTCACTGAGGCTCTGCTAACCAGAACCTCAGTGGTTATGCTCTATCTGCTTTCCAAATTTGTCACTAACAGGCTAGTGACTAAATTTACCAATTCACATTGGCATACTGGTACACCCATATAATTCACTAGTATATGGTACTGAGGTACCCAGGGTATTGTGGTTCCAGGAGATCCCCATGGGCTGCAGCATTTCTTTTGCCACCCATAGGGAGCTCTGACACTTCTTACACAGGCCTGCCAGTGCAGCCTGCGTGAAATACCGTCCACGTTATTTCACAGCCATTTACCACTGCACTGAAGTAACTTATAAGTCACCTATATGTCTAACCTTCACCTGGTGAAGGTTGGGTGCAAAGTTACTTAGTGTGTGGGCACCCTGGCACTAGCCAAGGTGCCCCCACATCGTTCAGGGCAAATTCCCCAGACTTTGTGAGTGCACACGTGCACTGTACATAGGTCACTACCTATGCACAGCGTCACAATGGTAACTCCGAACATGTAACATGTCTAAGATCATGGAATTGTCCCCCCAATGCCATTCTGGCATTGGGGGGCAATTCCATGATCCCCCGGGTCTCTAGCACAGAACCCGGGTACTGCCAAACTGCCTTTCTGGGGTCTCCACTGCAGCTGCTGCCAACCCCTCAGACAGGTTTTCTGCTCCCCTGGGGTCCAGGCAGCCCTGGCCCAGGAAGGCAGAACAAAGGACTTCCTCTGAGAGAGGGTGTAACACCCTCTCCCTTTGGAAATAGGTGTGAGGGCTGGGGAGGAGTAGCCTCCCCCAGCCTCTGGAAATGCTTTGATGGGCACAGACACACACACAGGCACGTACTGATTGTAGGAGGCTGGCATGGCTTGGAGTGGGTACCAAGGGGTACTTACACCTTGCACCAGGTCCAGGTATCCCTTATTAGTGTAGAGGGGTGTCTAGCAGCTTAGGCTGATAGAAAAGGTAGCTTAGCAGAGCAGCTTAGGCTGAACTAGGAGACGAGTGAAGCTCCTACAGTACCACTAGTGTCATATGCACAATATCATAAGAAAACACAATACACAGATATACTAAAAATAAAGGTACTTTATTTTTATGACAATATGCCAAAGTATCTCAGTGAGTACCCTCAGTATGAGGATAGCAAATATACACACGATATATGTACACAATACCAAAATATGCAATAATAGCAATAGAAAACAGTGCAAACAATGTATAGTCACAATAGAATGCAATGGGAGCACATAGGGATAGGGGCAACACAAACCATATACTCTAGAAGTGGAATGCGAACCACGAATGGACCCCAAACCTATGTGAGCTCGTAGAGGGTCGCTGGGACTGAAAGAAAACAGTGAGGGTTAGAAAAATAGCCCACCCCAAGACCCTGAAAAGTGGGTGCAAAGTGCACCTAAGTTCCCCAGAGAGCACAGAAGTCGTGATAAGGGAATTCTGCAAGAAAGACCAACACCAGCAATGCAACAACAATGGATTTCCAGACGAGAGTACCTGTGGAACAAGGGGACCAAGTCCAAGAGTCACGATCATGTCGGGAGTGGGCAGATGCCCAGGAAATGCCAGCTGTGGGTGCAAAGAAGCTGCCACTGGGTGGTAGAAGCTGAGGATTGTGCAAGAACGAAGAGGGTTAGAAACTTCCCCTTTGGAGGATGGATGTCCCACGTCGTGAAGAAGCTTGCAGAGGAAGACCGCAAACAAGCCTTGCTAGCTGCAAGGGTTGCGGTTAAGGTTTTTGTATGCTGCTGTGGCCCAGGAGGGACCAGGATGTCGCCAATTGCGTGAGGAGACAGAGGGGGCGTCCAGCAAGACAAGGAGCCCACTCAGAAGCAAGCAGCACCCGCAGAAGTGCCGGAACAGGCACTACGAAGTGGAGTGAACCGGAGCTCACCCGAAGTCACAAAGGAAGGTCCCACGACGCCAGAGGACAACTCAGGAGGTCGTGCACTCCAGGTACAGGGAACACATACATATAGGCCACAAACTTATGAGCACTGGGGTCCTGACTAGCAGGGTCCCAGTGACACATAACAAACATACTGAAAACATATGGTTTTCACTATGAGCACTGGGCCCTGGCTAGCAGGATCCCAGTGAGACAGTGAAAACACCCTGACATACACTCACAAACAGGCCAAAAGTGGGGGTAACAAGGCTAGAAAGAGGCTACTTTCTCACAATAGCCAATCCAAGGGAGTAGCTGGGCTCACTTTTGGTAATTTAGTTGGAGTTGGTCTTGTTAGGGAGACCACAGAGGCTGTGTTAGTCTCTGAAGGTGCCATTGATTTGGCCACCTTGGTTGCTTGTCCCCTTAATATGGATAAGTATAAGCAACTGCCCCTAATAAATGGTGTTGAGGTTCAGGCCTACAGGGACACAGGTGCCAGTGTTACCATGGTAATAGAGAAACTGGTCCACCCTGAACAACACCTACTTGGTCACCAGTACCAAATGACTGATGCTCATAACAACACACTTAGCCACCCCATGGCTGTTGTAAATCTCAACTGGTGGGGGGTTACTGGTCCAAAGAAAGTTGTGGCTGCCTCAGATTTACCTGTAGACTGTCTACTAGGGAACGATTTAGAGACATCAGCTTGGTCAGATGTGGAGTTGGAGGCTCATGCAGCAATGCTGGGCATTCCTGGGCATATTTTTGCTTTAACCAGGGCTCAGGCCAAAAAGCAAAAAGGACAGGGTGACTTGGATCCTGGAAGAATGGACCAAGTACTCCCTAAAGCTAGGGTTAGTAAAGGTAAAACACTACCTACTATCCCTCCCTCTACAGTGGATTCAACTTCTGAGGAAGAAGAATTTCCACCCCTTGCAGAACCTACACCAGAGGAGCTGGAAGCAGACACTGCTGAGCTTTTGGGTGAAGGGGGGCCTGCCAGGGAGGAGATGAGTGTGGCACAGCATACCTGTCCCACACAAGAGGGTCTAAGACAGCAAGCTGTCAAACAAGCAAATGGGGATGTCAGTGACTCTCACAGAGTTTACTGGGAGGACCACCTTTTGTATACTGAAGCAAGGGATCCAAAACCTGGAGCAGCCAGGAGATTGGTGATTCCTCAGGAATACAGAAAGTTCCTCCTAACTCTAGCCCACGACATTCCCTTAGCTGGACATTTGGGGCAAATGAAAACTTGGGACAGGCTTGTCCCCTTGTTTCATTGGCCTAGAATGTCAGAGGACACAAAGGAATTTTGTAAGTCCTGTGAAACCTGTCAAGCCAGTGGCAAAACAGGTGGCACTCCAAAGGCACCCCTTATTCCACTGCCTGTGGTTGGGTTTCCCTTTGAAAGGGTAGGGGTTGACATAGTTGGCCCCCTTGACCCTCCTACTGCTTCAGGCAATAGGTTTATCTTGGTGGTAGTGGACCATGCCACCAGATATCCTGAAGCAATTCCTCTAAGGACCACTACAGCTCCTGCAGAGGCAAAGGCCCTCGTGGCAATCTTTTCCAGGGTGGGCTTCCCAAAAGAGGTGGTATCAGACAGGGGAAGCAATTTCATGTCTGCTTACTTAAAGGCCCTGTGGAAGGAATGTGGTGTGACATACAAGTTCACCACACCCTATCATCCACAAACAAATGGACTGGTTGAGAGGTTTAATAAAACTCTCAAATAATGATAATGGGACTCCCTGAAAAACTCCGCAGGAGATGGGATATCCTGTTACCTTGCCTCCTTTTTGCTTACAGGGAGGTACCCCAAAAAGGAGTGGGCTTCAGCCCCTTTGAACTCCTATTTGGACACCCTGTAAGAGGTCCTCTAACACTTGTGAAGGAGGGTTGGGAACAACCTTTAAAAGCTCCTAAGCAAGACATAGTGGACTATGTACTTGGCCTAAGATCTAGGATGGCTGAGTACATGAAAAAGGCCAGTAAAAACCTTCAGGCCAGCCAAGAGCTCCAAAAGCAATGGCATGACCAGAAGGCTGTTTTGGTTCAGTACCAACCAGGGCAGAAAGTGTGGGTCTTGGAGCCTGTGGCCCCAAGAGCACTCCAAGACAAATGGAGTAGACCCCACATTATTGTTGAGAAAAAGGGTGAAGTCACCTACTTGGTTGACTTGGGCACTGCCAGGAGTCCCCTTAGGGTGCTCCATGTCAATCGCCTAAAACCCTACTATGACAGGGCTGATCTCACCCTGCTCATGGCAACAGATGAAGGACAGGAAGAAGAGAGTGACCCTCTCCCTGATCTCTTCTCTTCCACAGAACAAGATGCTCTAGTGGAAGGGGTGGTTTTGGCAGATTGTCTTACTGCTGAGCAGAAAGACCACTGCATAAATCTCCTGGGTCAGTTTTCTGAACTCTTTTCTACTGTGCCAGGCACCACTTCTTGGTGTGAGCACACTATAGATACTGGAGACAGCTTGCCTGTCAAAAGTAAGATCTATAGGCAGCCTGACCATGTCAGAGACTGCATAAAGCAAGAAGTGCAGAAAATGCTTGAACTGGGAGTGGTTGAGTTCTCTGAAAGTCCATGGGCCTCTCCTGTGGTACTTGTACCAAAACCTCATTCCAAGGATGGAAAGAAGGAAATGCGGTTTTGTGTAGACTATAGAGGTCTCAACCAGGTAACCAAAACTGATGCTCACCCTATACCCAGGGCAGGTGAGCTAATAGATACACTGGCATCTGCCAAGTATCTAAGCACCTTTGATTTGACTGCAGAGTATTGGCAGATCAAATTATCAGAGGATGCAAAAGCAAAAACTGCATTTTCAACCATTGGAGGGCACTACCAATTCACAGTAATGCCTTTTGGGTTGAAAAATGTACCTGCCACTTTTCAAAGGTTGGTGAATACAGTCCTGCAAGGGTTGGAGGCTTTTAGTGCAGCATATCTAGATGATATAGCTGTCTTTAGCTCCACCTGGGATGATCACCTGGTCCACCTCTGGAAAGTTTTGGAGGCCCTGCAAAAGGCAGGCCTCACTATCAAGGCTTCAAAGTGCCAGATAGGGCAGGGCAAAGTGGTTTATCTGGGACACCTGGTAGGTGGAGAACAGATTGCACCACTTCAGGGGAAAATCCAAACTATTATAGATTGGGTTCCCCCTACAACTCAGACCCAGGTGAGAGCCTTCTTAGGCCTCACTGGGTATTACAGGAGGTTCATAAAGAACTATGGCTCCATTGCAGCCCCTCTTAATGACCTCACATCTAAGAAAATGCCTAAAAAGGTATTGTGGACAGCTAGCTGTCAGAACGCTTTTGAGGAGCTGAAGAAGGCCATGTGCTCTGCACCTGTCCTGAAAAGCCCGTTACTCCAAAAAATTCATTGTCCAAACTGATGCATCTGAATTAGGGGTAGGGGCAGTCTTATCACAACTTAATTCTGAGGGCCAGGATCAACCTGTTGCTTTTATCAGCAGGAGGTTGACCCCTAGAGAAAAGCGTTGGTCTGCCATAGAGAGGGAGGCCTTTGCTGTGGTCTGGGCACTGAAGAAGTTGAGGCCATACCTGTTTGGGACTCACTTCATTGTTCAGACAGACCACAAACCTCTACTTTGGCTAAAACAAATGAAAGGTGAAAACCTTAAATTATTGAGGTGGTCCATATCTCTACAGGGAATGGACTATACAGTGGAACATAGACCTGGGAGTACCCACTCCAATGCAGATGGACTCTCCAGATATTTCCACTTAGACAATGAAGACTCATCAGGTCATGGCTAGTCTTATTGTCCTTCGTTTGGGGGGGTTGTGTAGGAAAGTACCATCTTGCCTGGCATGTTACCCCCATATTTCACTGTATATATGTTGTTTTAGTTGTATGTGTCACTGGGACCCTACCAGCCAGGGCCCCAGTGCTCATAAGTGTGCCCTGTATGTGTTACCTGTGTTATGACTAACTGTCTCTCTGAGGCTCTGCTAATCAGAACCTCAGTGGTTATGCTCTCTCATTTCTTTCCAAATTGTCACTAACAGGCTAGTGACCAATTTTACCAATTTACATTGGCATACTGGAACACCCTTAAAATTCCCTAGTATATGGTACTGAAGTACTCACGGTATTGGGGTTCCAGGAGATCCCTATGGGCTGCAGCATTTCTTTTGCCACCCATAGGGAGCTCTGACAATTCTTACACAGGCCTGCCAATGCAGCCTGAGTGAAATAACGTCCACGTTATTTCACAGCCATTTACCACTGCACTTAAGTAACTTATAAGTCACCTATATGTATAACCTTTACCTGGTAAAGGTTGGGTGCTAAGTTACTTAGTGTGTGGGCACCCTGGCACTAGCCAAGGTGCCCCCACATTGTTCAGGGCAAATTCCCCGGACTTTGTGAGTGCGGGGACACCATTACACGCGTGCACTATACATAGGTCACTACCTATGTGTAGCTTCACAATGGTAACTCCGAACATGGCCATGTAACATGTCTAAGATCATGGGATTGCCCCCCCAATGCCATCCTGGTATTGGGGAGACAATCCCATGATTCCCCGGGTCTCTAGCACAGACCCGGGTACTGCCAAACTGCCTTTTCTGGGGTTTCACTGCAGCTGCTGCTGCTGCCAACCCCTCAGACAGGTTTCTGCCCTCCTGGGGTCCAGCCAGGCTTGGCCCAGGAAGCCAGAACAAAGGACTTCCTCTGAGAGAGGGTGTTACACCCTCTCCCTTTGGAAAATGGTGTGAAGGCAGGGGAGGAGTAGCCTCACCCAGCCTCTGGAAATGCTTTCTTGGGCACAGATGTGCCCAATTCTGCATAAGCCAGTCTACACCGGTTCAGCGGACCCCTTAGCCCTGCTCTGGCGCGAAACTGGACAAAGGAAAGGGGAGTGACCACTCCCCTGACCTGCACCTCCCCTGGGAGGTGTCCAGAGCTCCTCCAGTGTGCTCCAGACCTCTGCCATCTTGGAAACAGATGTGCTGCTGGCACACTGGACTGCTCTGAGTGGCCAGGGCCAGCAGCTGACGTCAGAGACTCCTTCTGATAGGCTCCTCCAGGTGTTAGTAGCCTATCCTCTCTCCTAAGTAGCCAAACCTCCTTTTCTGGCTATTTAGGGTCTCTGCTTTGGGGAATTCGGTAGATAACGAATGCAAGAGCTCATCCGAGTTCCTCTGCATCTCTCTCTTCACCTTCTGCCAAGGAATCGACTGCTGACCGCGCTGGAAGCCTGCAAAACTGCAACATAGTAGCTAAGACGACTACTGCAACTCTGTAACGCTGATCCTGCCACCTTCTCGACTGTTTTCCTGGTGGTGCACGCTGTGGGGGTAGTCTGCCTCCTCTCTGCACTCGAAGCTCCGAAGAAATCTCCCGTGGGTCGACGGAATCTTCCCCCTGCAACCGCAGGCACCAAAAAGCTGCATTACCGGTCCCTTGGGTCTCCTCTCAGCACGATGAGCGAGGTCCCTCGAATCCAGCAACCCTGTCCAAGTGACCCCCACAGTCCAGTGACTCTTCAGTCCAAGTTTGGTGGAGGTAAGTCCTTGCCTCACCTCGCTAGACTGCATTGCTGGGAACCGTGACTTTTGCAGCTACTCCGGCCTCCGTGCACTTCCGGCAGAAATCCTTTGTGCACAGTCCAGCCTGGGTCCATGGCACTCTAACCTGCATTGCACGACCTCCTAAGTTGTTCTCCGCTGACGTGGGACTTCTTTGTGGGACTTCGGGTGAGCACCATTTCACACATCCTCGTAGTGCCTGTTTCTGGCACTTCTCTGGGTGCTACCTGCTGCTAAGAGGGCTCCTTGTCTTGCTCGACGTCCCCTCTACCTCCTGGTCCAATTTGCGACATCCTGGTCCCTCCTGGGCCACAGCAGCATCCAAAAACGCTAACTGCACGATTTGCAGCTAGCAAGGCTTGTTGGTGTTATTTTGGCAGGAAAACACTTCTGCACGACTCTCCACTGCGAGTGGGATCGTTTCACCAAAGGGGAAGTCTCTAGCCCTTTTCGTTCCTGCAGAAACCTCAGCTTCTTCTGTCCAGTAGAAGCTTCTTTGCATCCACAGCTAGCATTTCCTGGGCATATGCCCATCTCCGACTTGCTTGTGACTTTTGGACTTGGTCCCCTTGTTCCACAGGTACCCTAGATTGGAAATCCATCATTGTTGCATTGTTGGTTTGTGTCTTTCCTGCATTATTCCTCTAACACGACTTCTTTGTCCTTAGGGGAACTTTAGTGCACTTTGCACTCACTTTTCAGGGTCTTGGGGAGGGTTATTTTTCTAACTCTCACTATTTTCTAATAGTCCCAGCGACCCTCTACAAGGTCACATAGGTTTGGGGTCCATTCGTGGTTCGCATTCCACTTTTGGAGTATATGGTTTGTGTTGCCCCTATCCCTATGTATCCCCATTGCATCCTATTGTAACTATACATTGTTTGTACTGTTTTCTAAGACTATACTGCATATGTTTGGTATTGTGTATATATATCTTGTGTATATTTCCTATTCTCTCACTGAGGGTACACTCTAAGATACTTTGGCATATTGTCATAAAAATAAAGTACCTTTATTTTTAGTATAACTGTGTATTGTGTTTTCTTATGATATTGTGCATATGACACTAAGTGGTACTGTAGTAGCTTCACACGTCTCCTAGTTCAGCCTAAGCTGCTCTGCTAAGCTACCATTATCTATCAGCCTAAGCTGCTAGACACCCTATACACTAATAAGGGATAACTGGGCCTGGTGCAAGGTGCAAGTACCCCTTGGTACTCACTACAAGCCAGTCCAGCCTCCTGCATTGGTTGTGCAGTGGTGGGATAAGTTCTTTGAGACTACTTACCACTCTTGTCATTGTACTTTTCATAAGAGAAAAATATACAAAACAAGTTCAGTGTATATACACATAGCCAAAAAGTTTTGCATTTCCTCTTTTTCACTCTTTTCTAAGTGCTGAAAAGTACTTCTAACTTTCTAAAAAGTTCTAAAAAGTTTTAAAAGTTTTTTTTCTCTCCCTTTCTAAAAGCTCTGACAAACTTTTTTCTCTTTTTCTATCACTTTAACTCTCTCTAAAAATGTCTGGCACAGGCCAAAATGTTGATCTGTCCAAACTTGCATATGATCACCTTAGCTGGAAAGGAGCAAGGAGTCTCTGCATAGAGAGAGGTTTGAGTGTAGGGAAGAATCCTTCCTTGGAATTGTTACTTAACATGCTTAGAGAACAAGATAAGGCTAAAAGTGCCCCATCTGTTGAAAAAGTAGCTAATGGTTCCCAATCTGATCCAGGGACTCCCCCAGGAAAAGATTCAGGAAAGAAACTTCTGAGCCTGCCCATTACTAGACAGTCTAGCATAGTTGGTACTGAGGTGGAGTCACATCATACAGATGATGTGCTCTCACATTACACTGTCAGCCAAGCTGTTAGGGTGCCCTCTGTAAGGGACAGGTCTCCTTCTGTTCATTCCCATCATACCTCTGTATCTAGAAATGTCCCTCCCACCAACCCTGATGACAGATTGTTAGAAAGGGAACTCAATAAGTTGAGGGTGGAACAAACCAGACTGAAGCTTAAAAAGCAACAGCTGGATTTGGATAGACAGTCTTTAGAACTAGAGAAGGAAAGACAGAAGTTGGGTTTAGAAACCCATGGTGGCAGCAGCAGTATTCCCCATAGTCATCCTGCAAAAGAGCATGATTCCAGGAATCTGCATAAGATAGTTCCCCCTTATAAGGAGGGGGATGACATTAACAAGTGGTTTGCTGCACTTGAGAGGGCCTGTGTTGTACAGGATGTCCCTCAAAGGCAGTGGGCTGCTATCCTATGGCTATCATTTAGTGGAAAAGGTAGGGATAGGCTCCTTACTGTGAAAGAAAGTGATGCCAATAATTTTACAGTTCTTAAGAATGCACTCCTGGATGGTTATGGCATAACCACTGAACAATACAGGATAAAGTTCAGAGAGACCAAAAAGGAGTCTTCACAAGACTGGGTTGATTTCATTGACCATTCAGTGAAGGCCTTGGAGGGGTGGTTACATGGCAGTAAAGTTACTGATTATGACAGCCTGTATAACTTGATCCTGAGAGAGCATATTCTTAATAATTGTGTGTCTGATTTGTTGCACCAGTACCTGGTAGACTCTGATCTGACCTCTCCCCAAGAATTGGGAAAGAAGGCAGACAAATGGGTCAGAACAAGGGTGAACAGAAAGGTTCATACAGGGGGTGACAAAGATGGCAATAAGAAGAAAGATGGTGAAAAATCTCAAGATAAGCATGGGGATAAGGGTAAAACCAAAGATCCCACTTCAAATCTTAAACACTCTTCAGAGGGTGGGGATAAAACAAATTCTTCCTCTTCTTCTCAACCTGCACACATTAAAAAGCCTTGGTGCTTTGTGTGTAAAAACAGAGGCCATAGGCCAGGGGATAAGTCCTGTCCAGGTAAACCCCCTGAGCCTACCACCACTAATACATCAAGCTCTAGTGCCCCTAGCAGTAGTGGTACTAGTGGTGGGACTGCTGGCAACAGTCAAGTTAAGGGTGTAGTTGGGTTCACTTATGGGTCCATAATAGAAACTGGGGTAGTCAGTCCCACAACAGTTTCTGTCACACCTAGTGGCATTGGCCTTGCCACACTGGCTGCTTGTCCCCTTACAATGGATAAGTACAGGCAGACAGTTTCAATAAATGGTGTTGAGGCCTTTGCCTACAGGGGCACAGGTGCCAGTATCACTTTGGTGACTGAAAACCTAGTGCACCCTGATCAACACATCATTGGACAACAGTATAAGATTATTGATGTCCATAACTCCACTAAGTTCCTTCCCTTAGCTATAATTCAGTTTAGTTGGGGTGGAGTTACTGGCCCTAAGCAGGTGGTGGTATCACCTAGCTTACCTGTAGACTGTCTCTTAGGTAATGACCTAGAGGCCTCAGGTTGGGCTGATGTAGAGTTTTATGCCCATGCAGCCATGCTGGGCATCCCAGAGGAATTGTTCCCTCTCATTTCTACTGAAATGAAAAAGCAAAGGAGAGAAGGCCTGAAAACTCAGGATCCCTCTCCATCAACAGGTAAAAAGGGTATCACAGTATCCCCTAACCACCCTACCATTCAGGATACCATTCCTGTGGTGGGAGAAACCTCTCCTGGGGTGGCACCTGTTCCAAGGGAATCATCAGTTGACAAAACTGTACTCCCTGAGGTAGAAGTACCTCTCTGTGGGATAACTAACATTGGTGAGAAAAAGAGCACCATTTTAGTTAACATGGAGCATCCCTCCAACCCTCCCAGAGAAACTTTAGTGCAGAAAACCTGCACTGCCTCACAACACTTAGGCCAGCCTCCCTGCCCTAGTGTGGAGCTCATAGGACAGCATCCCTGCCCTGCTCCAACTCAAGAGAAACAGCATCCCTGTTCTCTCTTCCAGCCATATGGACAAAGTTTTTGCCCAGCCATGGCTTTTCTGAGACAGCATCCCTGTCTGGCACTTCCATCATTACAAATAGGTTCAGTGGACAATTCCCAAAAGGAAGTAACCATATAGTGGATGATAAAGGGAGTAACCAGTCTATTGCAGAGCTACTCTCTACTTATCACCACTTAGACAATAAAGTCTCAACTGGCCAAGGTTAGCCTTATTGTCCTTCGTTTGGGGGGGGGGTTGTGTGAGAAAGTAGCCTCTTTCTAGCCTTGTTACCCCCACTTTTGGCCTGTTTGTGAGTGTATGTCAGGGTGTTTTCACTGTCTCACTGGGATCCTGCTAGCCAGGGCCCAGTGCTCATAGTGAAAACCATATGTTTTCAGTATGTTTGTTATGTGTCACTGGGACCCTGCTAGTCAGGACCCCAGTGCTCATAAGTTTGTGGCCTATATGTATGTGTTCCCTGTGTGGTGCCTAACTGTCTCACTGAGGCTCTGCTAACGAGAACCTCAGTGGTTATGCTCTCTCATTTCCTTCAAATTGTCACTAACAGGCTAGTGACCAATTTTACCAATTTACATTGGCTTACTGGAACACCCTTATAATTCCCTAGTATATGGTACTGAGGTACCCAGGGTATTGGGGTTCCAGGAGATCCCTATGGGCTGCAGAATTTCTTTTGCCACCCATAGGGAGCTCTCACAATTCTTACACAGGCCTGCCACTGCAGCCTGAGTGAAATAACGTCCACGTTATTTCACAGCCATTTTACACTGCACTTAAGTAACTTATAAGTCACCTATATGTCTAACCTTTACCTGGTAAAGGTTAGGTGCAAAGTTACTTAGTGTGAGGGCACCCTGGCACTAGCCAAGGTGCCCCCACATTGTTCAGGGCCAATTCCCCGGACTTTGTGAGTGCGGGGACACCATTACACGCGTGCACTACATATAGGTCACTACCAAATGTGGCTTCACAATGGTAACTCCGAATATGGCCATGTAACATGTCTATGATCATGGAATTGCCCCCTCTATACCATCCTGGCATAGTTGGCACAATCCCATGATCCCAGTGGTCTGTAGCACAGACCCTGGTACTGCCAAACTGCCCTTCCTCGGGTTTCACTGCAGCTGCTGCTGCTGCCAACCCCTCAGACAGGCATCTGCCCTCCTGGGGTCCAGCCAGGCCTGGCCCAGGATGGCAGAACAAAGGACTTCCTCTGAGAGAGGGTGTTACACCCTCTCCCTTTGGAAAATGGTGTGAAGGCAGGGGAGGAGTAGCCTCCCCCAGCCTCTGGAAATGCTTTCTTGGGCACAGATGTGCCCAATTCTGCATAAGCCAGTCTACACCGGTTCAGGGGACCCCTTAGCCCTGCTCTGGCGCGAAACTGGACAAAGGAAAGGGGAGTGACCACTCCCCTGACCTGCACCTCCCCTGGGAGGTGTCCAGAGCTTCTCCAGTGTGCTCCAGACCTCTGCCATCTTGGAAACAGAGGTGCTGCTGGCACACTGGACTGCTCTGAGTGGCCAGTGCCACCAGGTGACGTCAGAGACTCCTTCTGATAGGCTCCTTCAGGTGTTAGTAGCCTATCCTCTCTCCTAGGTAGCCAAACCCTCTTTTCTGGCTATTTAGGGTCTCTGTCTCTGGGGAAACTTTAGATAACGAATGCAAGAGCTCATCCGAGTTCCTCTGCATCTCTCTCTTCACCTTCTGCCAAGGAATCGACTGCTGACCGCGCTGGAAGCCTGCAAAACTGCAACATAGTAGCTAAGACGACTACTGCAACTCTGTAACGCTGATCCTGCCGCCTTCTCGACTGTTTTCCTGGTGGTGCATGCTGTGGGGGTAGTCTGCCTCCTCTCTGCACTAGAAGCTCCGAAGAAATCTCCCGTGGGTCGACGGAATCTTCCCCCTGCAACCGCAGGCACCAAAAAGCTGCATTACCGGTCCCTTGGGTCTCCTCTCAGCACGACGAGCGAGGTCCCTCGAATCCAGCAACTCTGTCCAAGTGACCCCCGCAGTCCAGTGACTCTTCAGTCCAAGTTTGGTGGAGGTAAGTCCTTGCCTCACCTCGCTAGACTGCATTGCTGGGAACCGCGACTTTTGCAGCTACTCCGGCCTCCGTGCACTTCCGGCAGAAATCCTTTGTGCACAGTCCAGCCTGGGTCCACGGCACTCCAACCTGCATTGCACGACCTCCTAAGTTGTTCTCCGGCGACGTGGGACTTCTTTGTGCGACTTCGGGTGAGCACCATTTCACGCATCCTCGTAGTGCCTGTTTCTGGCACTTCTCCGGGTGCTACCTGATGCTAAGAGGGCTCCTTGTCTTGCTCGACGTCCCCTCTACCTCCTGGTCCAATTTGCGACATCCTGGTCCCTCCTGGGCCACAGCAGCATCCAAAAACGCTAACCGCATGATTTGCAGCTAGCAAGGCTTGTTGGTGTTCTTTCGGCAGGAAAACACTTCTGCACGACTCTCCACGGCGAGAGGGATCCTTCCACCAAAGGGAAAGTCTCTAGCCCTTTTAGTTCCTGCAGATACCTCAGCTTCTTCTGTCCAGTAGAAGCTTCTTTGCATCCACAGCTGGCATTTCCTGGGCATATGCCCATCTCCGACTTGCTTGTGACTTTTGGACTTGGTCCCCTTGTTCCACAGGTACCCTAGATTGGAAATCCATCGTTGTTGCATTGTTGGTTTGTGTCTTTCCTGCATTATTCCTCTAACACGACTTCTTTGTCCTTAGGGGAACTTTAGTGCACTTTGCACTCACTTTTCAGGATCTTGGGGAGGGTTATTTTTCTAACTCTCACTATTTTCTAATAGTCCCAGCGACCCTCTACAAGGTCACATAGGTTTGGGGTCCATTCGTGGTTCGCATTCCACTTTTGGAGTATATGGTTTGTGTTGCCCCTATCCCTATGTATCCCCATTGCATCCTATTGTAACTATACCTTGTTTGCACTGTTTTCTAAGACTATACTGCATATTTTTGGTATTGTGTATATATATCTTGTGTATATTTCCTATTCTCTCACTGAGGGTACACTCTAAGATACTTTGGCATATTGTCATAAAAATAAAGTACCTTTATTTTTAGTATAACTGTGTATTGTGTTTTCTTATGATATTGTGCATATGACACTAAGTGGTACTGTAGTAGCTTCACACGTCTCCTAGTTCAGCCTAAGCTGCTCTGCTAAGCTACCATTATCTATCAACCTAAGCTGCTAGACACCCTATACACTAATAAGGGATAACTGGGCTTGGTGCAAGGTGAGAGCAGACCCAGAGGACCGGTGATGCAGTTCTTTGGTGCCTGTGGTTGCAGGGGGAAGATTCCGTCGACCCACGGGAGATTTCTTCGGAGCTTCTAGTGCAGAGAGGAGGCAGACTACCCCCACAGCATGCACCACCAGGAAAACAGTCGAGAAGGCGGCAGGATCAGCGTTACAAGGTCGCAGTAGTCGTCTTTGCTACTTTGTTGCAGTTTTGCAGGCTTCCAGCGCGGTCAGCAGTCGATTCCTTGGCAGAAGGTGAAGAGAGAGATGCAGAGGAACTCTGATGAGCTCTTGCATTCGTTATCTACCGAATTCCCCAAAGCAGAGACCCTAAATAGCCAAAAAAGGAGGTTTGGCTACCAAGGAAGGAGGATTGGCTACTAAAAGAGGTAAGAGCCTATCAGAAGGAGCCTCTGACGTCACCTTCTGGCACTGGCCACTCAGAGCAGTCCAGTGTGCCACAAACACCTCTGTTTCCAAGATGGCAGAGGTCTGGGACACACTGGAGGAGCTCTGGGCACCTCCCCTGGGAGGTGCAGGTCAGGGGAGTGGTCACTCCCCTTTCCTTTGTCCAGTTTCGTGCCAGAGCAGGGCTGGGGGATCCCTGAACCGGTGTAGACTGGCCTACGCAAGGACGGCACCATCTGTGCCCTTCAAAGCATTTCCAGAGGCCAGGAGAGGCTACTCTTCCGAGGTCCTTCACACCGATTTTCAAAGGGAGAGGGTGTAACACCCTCTCTCAGAGGAAATCCTTTGTTCTTCCTTCCTGTGACCAAGTCTGTGCCTGAGTGTCCCCCCGCAACCGCAGGCACCAAAAGACTGCATCACTGGTCCTCTGGGCCCCCCCTCTGGTACCCACTACAACCCAGGCCAGCCTCATACATGGTTGTGCAGTGGTGGGATAAGTACTTGTAACTACTTGTGTACTTTTCATAAGAGAATAATATACAAAACAGTTCAGTGTATGTACACCTAACGAAGAAGTTTTGCTTTTCTCCTCTTAAAACTTTTTACAAAGTTCTGAAAGGTATTCTAAAACTTCTAAAGTTTTTAAAAGTTAGAATAAGTTTTTTTTTTCTCTGTTCTTTCAAAAGTTCTGAAACTTTTTCTTCCTTCTCACTATTTCTAAACCTTTTGCTATCATGTCTGTAGAGGACTGTACTCTTAAAATGGTCAATACTACTTATGACAATTTGAATTACAAGAGCCTAAGGAGTCTCTGCTTAGATAGAGGTTTAGTGATAGGAAAGAACCCTACAAAAGAGTTTCTATATAACATGCTTATTGTGAATGATGAGTCCCAAGCAGGCACATCAAATGAAAGGTTAATAGAAGGTTCCCATTCTGACTCAGGGGATCTCCTTGAGGGAGGTGGGGAAGGTTCTGTACCAGATCTGCCCCCTAGCAGGACACCTAGTAATGTTGGTAGTAATGGAGGTTCCCGTCACAGTAGGGGAGTCTTTATTCCTGGAGGCCAAGTTGCTAGGGTTCAGTCAGTTAGGGACAGATCCCCCTCTGTTGTTTCCAATTACTCTTCTGTGTCCATGCATTCCCAACCCACCCACCCTGAAGACAACATGTTAGCAAGGGAACTCAAAAAGTTGAGGGTTGAAGAGACCAGACTGAAGCTTAAACAGCAACAGCTGGCGTTCGATAGGGAATCCCTAGACCTGGAGAAGGAGAGACAGAGACTGGGGTTTGGACCCCATGGCGGCAGCAGCAGTATTCCTGATAGAGAGCTTAGAGAGTTAGAGAGCATGATTCCAGGAATCTGCACAAGATAGTCCCCCCTTACAAGGAGGGGGATGACATCAACAAGTGGTTTGCTGCACTTGAGAGGGCCTGTATGGTACAGGGGGTCCCTCAAAGTCAGTGGGCTGCCATATTGTGGCTATCTTTCAATGGAAACGGTAGGGATAGGCTCCTTACTGTTAGAGAAAGTGATGCTAACAATTTTGCAGTTTTGAAGGATGCACTCTTGGATGGATTTGGCTTAACCACTGAACAATACAGGATTAAGTTCAGAGACACCAGAAAAGACTCCTCACAAGACTGGATAGACTTTGTTGACTGTTCAGTGAATGCCTTGGAGGGGTGGTTACATGGCAGTAAAGTTTCTGACTATGAAAGCCTGTATAATCTTATTCTGAGAGAGCATGTTCTGAATAACTGTCTGTCTGACTTGTTACACCAATATCTAGTGGACTCAGATCTGACCTCTCTTCAAGAATTGGGAAAGAAGGCAGACAAATGGGTCAGAACAAGAGTGAACAGAAAAGTTCATACAGGGGGTGACACGGATGACAAGAAGAAGGATGGTAAGTCTTCCGACAAGGGTGGGGACAAAAGTAAAACTGAGTCTTCATCAGGCCCTGTGAGAAAGTAGCCTCTTTCTAGCCTTGTTACCCCCACTTTTGGCCTGTTTGTGAATGTATGTCAGGATGGTTGTCACTGTTTTCACTGTCTCACTGGGATCCTGATGGCTAGGCCCCAGTGCTCATAGTGAAAACACTATGTTTTCAGTATGTTTTGTTATGTGTCACTGGGACCCTGCTAGTCAGGACCCCAGTGCTCATAAGGTTGTGGCCTATATGTATGTGTCACTGGGGCCCTGTCACACAGGGCCCCAGTGCTCATAGGTGTGCATGTATGTGTTCCCTGTGTGGTGCCTAACTGTCTCACTGAGGCTCTGCTAACCAGAACCTCAGTGGTTATGCTCTCTCATTACTTTTAAATTGTCACTAACAGGCTAGTGACCAATTTTACCAATTTACATTGGCTTACTGGAACACCCTTATAATTCCCTAGTATATGGTACTGAGGTACCCAGGGTATTGGGGTTCCAGGAGATCCCTATGGGCTGCAGCATTTCTATTGCCACTCATAGGGAGCTCTGACAATTCTTACACAGGCCTGCCACTGCAGCCTGAGTGAAATAACGTCCACGTTATTTCACAGCCATTTTACACTGCACTTAAGTAACTTATAAGTCACCTATATGTCTAACCTTTACCTGGTAAAGGTTAGGTGCAAAGTTACTTAGTGTGAGGGCACCATGGCACTAGCCAAGGTGCCCCCACATTGTTCAGAGCCAATTCCCTGAACTTTGTGAGTGCGGGGACACCATTACACGCGTGCACTACATATAGGTCACTACCTATATGTAGCTTCACCATGGTAACTCCGAATATGGCCATGTAACATGTCTATGATCATGGAATTGCCCCCTCTATACCATCCTGGCATAGTTGGCACAATCCCATGATCCCAGTGGTCTGTAGCACAGACCCTGGTACTGCCAAACTGCCCTTCCTGGGGTTTCACTGCAGCTGCTGCTGCTGCCAACCCCTCAGACAGGCAGCTGCCCTCCTGGGGTCCAGCCAGGCCTGGCCCAGGATGGCAGAACAAAGAACTTCCTCTGAGAGAAGGTGTGACACCCTCTCCCTTTGGAAAATGGTGTGAAGGCAGGGGAGGAGTAGCCTCCCCCAGCCTCTGGAAATGCTTTCTTGGGCACAGATGTGCCCAATTCTGCATAAGCCAGTCTACACCGGTTCAGGGACCCCTTAGCCCCTGCTCTGGCGCGAAACTGGACAAAGGAAAGGGGAGTGACCACTCCCCTGACCTGCACCTCCCCTGGGAGGTGTCCAGAGCTCCTCCAGTGTGCTCCAGACCTCTGCCATCTTGGAAACAGAGGTGCTGCTGGCACACTGGACTGCTCTGAGTGGCCAGTGCCACCAGGTGACGTCAGAGACTCCTGCTGATAGGCTCCCTCAGGTGTTAGTAGCCTATCCTCTCTCCTAGGTAGCCAAACCCTCTTTTCTGGCTATTTAGGGTCTCTGTCTCTGGGGAAACTTCAGATAACGAATGCATGAGCTCAGCCGAGTTCCTCTGCATCTCTCTCTTCACCTTCTGATAAGGAATCGACCGCTGACCGCGCTGGAAGCCTGCAAACCTGCAACATAGTAGCAAAGATGACTACTGCAACTCTGTAACGCTGATCCTGCCGCCTTCTCGACTGTTTTCCTGCTTGTGCATGCTGTGGGGGTAGTCTGCCTCCTCTCTGCACCAGAAGCTCCGAAGAAATCTCCCGTGGGTCGACGGAATCTTCCCCCTGCAACCGCAGGCACCAAAAAGCTGCATTACCGGTCCCTTGGGTCTCCTCTCAGCACGACGAGCGAGGTCCCTCGAATCCAGCGACACTGTCCAAGTGACCCCCACAGTCCAGTGACTCTTCAGCCCAAGTTTGGTGGAGGTAAGTCCTTGCCTCACCTCGCTGATCTGCATTGCTGGGAACCGCGACTTTGCAGCTACTCCGGCCCCTGTGCACTTCCGGCGGAAATCCTTCGTGCACAGCCAAGCCTGGGTCCACGGCACTCTAACCTGCATTGCACGACTTTCTAAGTTGGTCTCCGGCGACGTGGGACTCCTTTGTGCAACTTCGGTGAGCACCGTTTCACGCATCCTCGTAGTGCCTGTTTCTGGCACTTCTCCGGGTGCTACCTGCTTCAGTGCAGGCTCTTTGTCTTGCTCGACGTCCCCTCTCTCTGCAGGTCCAATTTGCGACCTCCTGGTCCCTCCTGGGCCCCAGCAGCGTCCAAAAACGCCAAACGCACGATTTGCGTGTAGCAAGGCTTGTTGGCGTCCTTCCGGCGGGAAAACACTTCTGCACGACTCTCCAAGGCGAGAGGGATCCGTCCACCAAAGGGGAAGTCTCTAGCCCTTTTCGTTCCTGCAGAAACCTCAGCTTCTTCTGTCCAGTCGAAGCTTCTTTGCACCCACAGCTGGCATTTCCTGGGCATCTGCCCATCTCCGACTTGCTTGTGACTTTTGGACTTGGTCCCCTTGTTCCACAGGTACCCTAGATTGGAAATCCACAGTTGTTGCATTGCTGGTTTGTGTCTTTCCTGCATTATTCCTCTAACACGACTCTTTTGTCCTTAGGGGAACTTTAGTGCACTTTGCACTCACTTTTCAGGGTCTTGGGGAGGGTTCTTTTGCTAACTCTCACTATTTTCTAATAGTCCCAGCGACCCTCTACAAGGTCACATAGGTTTGGGGTCCATTCGTGGTTCGCATTCCACTTCTGGAGTATATGGTTTGTGTTGCCCCTATCCCTATGTTTCCCCATTGCATCCTATTGTAACTCTACATTGTTTGCACTGTTTTCTAACACTATACTGCATATTTTTGCTATTGTGTATATATATCTTGTGTATATTTCCTATCCTCTCACTGAGGGTACACTCTAAGATACTTTGGCATATTGTCATAAAAATAAAGTACCTTTATTTTTAGTATAACTGTGTATTGTGTTTTCTTATGATATTGTGCATATGACACTAAGTGGTACTGTAGTAGCTTCACACGTCTCCTAGTTCAGCCTAAGCTGCTCTGCTAAGCTACCATTATCTATCAGCCTAAGCTGCTAGACACCCTATACACTAATAAGGGATAACTGGGCCTGGTGCAAGGTGCAAGTACCCCTTGGTACTCACTACAAACCAGTCCAGCCTCCTACATTGGTTGTGCAGTGGTGGGATAAGTGCTTGAGACTACTTACCACTCTTGTCATTGTACTTTTCATAAGAGAAAAATATACAAAACAAGGTCAGTGTATATACACATAGCCAAAAAGTTTTGCATTTCCTCTTTTCACTCTTTTCTAAGTGCTGAAAAGTACTTCTAAACTTTCAAAAAGTTCTTAAAAGTTAAAAAAGTTTTTTCTGTCTTTCCAAAAAGTTCTGAAAACTTTTTTTCTTTTTCTATCACTTTAACTCTCTCTAAAAAATGTCTGGCACAGGCCAAAGTGTTGATCTGTCCAAACTTGCATATGACAACCTTAGCTGGAAAAGAGCAAGGAGTCTCTGTATAGAGAGAGGTTTGAGTGTAGGGAAAAATCCTTCCTTGGAACTGTTACTTAACATGCTTAGAGAACAGGATAAGGCCATAGGTGCCCCATCTGTTGAAAAAGTACCTAATAGTTCCCAATCTGATTCAGGGACTCCCCCAGGAAAAGATTCAGGAAAGAAACTTCCTAGCCTGCCCATTACTAGACAATCTAGCATAGATGGTAATGATGATGAGCCACACCAAATAAATAGTGTTGTCTCACATCATAGCAAAAGCATTTATTCTCACCATACTGGTAGTAATGTTTCTGTAAACCAAGCTGTTAGGGTGGCTTCTGTAAGGGACAGGTCTCCTTCTGTTCATTCCCATCATAGCTCTGTTTCTAGGAATGTCCCTCCCACCAACCCTGATGACAGAATGTTAGAGAGGGAACTCAATAAGTTGAGGGTGGAACAAACCAGACTGAAGCTTAAAAAGCAACAGCTGGATTTGGATAGACAGTCTTTTGAATTAGAGAAGGAAAGACAGAAGTTGGGTTTAGATACCCATGGTGGCAGCAGCAGTATTCCCCATAGTCATCCTGCAAAAGAGCATGATTCCAGGAATCTGCACAAGATAGTTCCCCCTTATAAGGAGGGGGATGACATTAACAAGTGGTTTGCTGCACTTGAGAGGGCCTGTGTTGTACAGGATGTCCCTCAAAGGCAGTGGGCTGCTATCCTATGGCTATCATTTAGTGGAAAAGGTAGGGATAGGCTCCTTCCTGTGAAAGAAAATGATGGCAATAATTTTACAGTTCTTAAGAATGCACTCCTGGATGGTTATGGCTTAACCACTGAACAGTACAGGATAAAGTTCAGAGAGACCAAAAAGGAGTCTTCACAAGACTGGGTTGATTTCATTGACCATTCAGTGAAGGCCTTGGAGGGGTGGTTACATGGCAGTAAAGTTACTGATTATGAAAGCCTGTATAACACAATCCTGAGAGAGCATATACTTAATAATTGTGTGTCTGATTTGTTGCACCAGTACCTGGTAGACTCTGATCTGACCTCTCCCCAAGAATTGGGAAAGAAGGCAGACAAATGGGTCAGAACAAGGGTGAACAGAAAAGTTCATACAGGGGGTGACAAAGATGGCAATAAGAAGAAAGATGGTGAAAAATCTCAAGATAAGCATGGGGATAAGGGTAAAACCAAAGATCCCACTTCAAATCTTAAACACTCTTCAGAGGGTGGGGATAAAACTAATTCTTCCTCTTCTTCTCAACCTGCACACATTAAAAAGCCTTGGTGCTTTGTGTGTAAAAACAGAGGCCATAGGCCAGGGGATAAGTCCTGTCCAGGTAAACCCCCTGAGCCTACCACCACTAATACATCAAGCTCTAGTGCCCCTAGCAGTAGTGGTACTAGTGGTGGGACTGCTGGCAACAGTCAAGTTAAGGGTGTAGTTGGGTTCACTTTTGGGTCCATAGTAGAAACTGGGGTAGTCACTCCCAAGACAGTTTCTGTCACACCTAGTGGAATTGGCCTTGCCACACTGGCTGCTTGTCCCCTTACAATGGATAAGTACAGGAAGACAGTTTCAATAAATGGTGTTGAGGCCTTGGCCTACAGGGACACAGGTGCCAGTTTCACTTTGGTGACTGAAAACCTAGTGCACCCTGATCAACACATCATTGGACAACAGTATAAGATTATTGATGTCCATAACTCCACTAAGTTTCTTCCCTTAGCTATAATTCAGTTTAGTTGGGGTGGAGTTACTGGCCCTAAGCAGGTGGTGGTATCACCTAGCTTACCAGTAGACTGTCTCTTAGGTAATGACCTAGAGGCCTCAGGTTGGGCTGATGTAGAGTTTTATGCCCATGCAGCCATGCTGGGCATTCCTGAGGAATTGTTCCCTCTCATTTCTACTGAAATGAAAAAGCAAAGGAGAGAAGGCCTGAAAACTCAGGAACCCTCTCCATCAACAGGTAAAAAGGGTATCACAGTATCCCCTAACCACCCTACCATTCAGGATACCATTCCTGTGGTGGGAGAAACCTCTCTTGGGGTGGCACCTGTTCCAAGGGAATCATCAGTTGGCAAAACTGTACTCCCTGAGGTGGAAGTACCTCTCTGTGGGATAACTAACATTGGTGAGAAAAAGAGCACCATTTTAGTTAACATGGAGCATCCCTCCAACCCTCCCAGAGAAACTTTAGTGCAGAAACTCTGCACTGCCTCACAACACTTAGGACAGCATCCCTGCCCTAGTGTGGAGCTGATAGGACAGCATCCCTGCCCTGCTCCAACCCAAGAGAAACAGCATCCCTGTTCTCTCTTCCAGCCATATGGACAAAGTTGTTGCCCAGCTATGGCTTTTCTGAGACAGCATCCCTGTCTGGCATTTCCATCACTACAAATAGGTTCAGTGGACAATTCCCACTGCTCTAAACTAAAACTTACTGATAGAAACTCTGAAAATACATCTTCACATTGTTGCTTAGCTAAAAAACTTCAAACAGGGTGGTTTACATCCCCACAGGGAAGTAACCATATAGTGGATGATAAAGGGAGTAACCAGTCTATTGCAGAGCTACTCTCTACTTATCACCACTTAGACAATAAAGTCTCAACTGGCCAAGGTTAGCCTTATTGTCCTTCGTTTGGGGGGGGGGTTGTGTGAGAAAGTAGCCTCTTTCTAGCCTTGTTACCCCCACTTTTGGTCTGTTTGTGAATGTATGTCAGGATGGTTGTCACTGTTTTCACTGTCTCACTGGGATCCTGATGGCTAGGCCCCAGTGCTCATAGTGAAAACACTATGTTTTCAGTATGTTTTGTTATGTGTCACTGGGACCCTGCTAGTCAGGACCCCAGTGCTCATAAGGTTGTGGCCTATATGTATGTGTCACTGGGGCCCTGTCACACAGGGCCCCAGTGCTCATAGGTGTGCATGTATGTGTTCCCTGTGTGGTGCCTAACTGTCTCACTGAGGCTCTGCTAACCAGAACCTCAGTGGTTATGCTCTCTCATTACTTTTAAATTGTCACTAACAGGCTAGTGACCAATTTTACCAATTTACATTGGCTTACTGGAACACCCTTATAATTCCCTAGTATATGGTACTGAGGTACCCAGGGTATTGGGGTTCCAGGAGATCCCTATGGGCTGCAGCATTTCTATTGCCACTCATAGGGAGCTCTGACAATTCTTACACAGGCCTGCCACTGCAGCCTGAGTGAAATAACGTCCACGTTATTTCACAGCCATTTTACACTGCACTTAAGTAACTTATAAGTCACCTATATGTCTAACCTTTACCTGGTAAAGGTTAGGTGCAAAGTTACTTAGTGTGAGGGCACCATGGCACTAGCCAAGGTGCCCCCACATTGTTCAGAGCCAATTCCCTGAACTTTGTGAGTGCGGGGACACCATTACACGCGTGCACTACATATAGGTCACTACCTATATGTAGCTTCACCATGGTAACTCCGAATATGGCCATGTAACATGTCTATGATCATGGAATTGCCCCCTCTATACCATCCTGGCATAGTTGGCACAATCCCATGATCCCAGTGGTCTGTAGCACAGACCCTGGTACTGCCAAACTGCCCTTCCTGGGGTTTCACTGCAGCTGCTGCTGCTGCCAACCCCTCAGACAGGCAGCTGCCCTCCTGGGGTCCAGCCAGGCCTGGCCCAGGATGGCAGAACAAAGAACTTCCTCTGAGAGAAGGTGTGACACCCTCTCCCTTTGGAAAATGGTGTGAAGGCAGGGGAGGAGTAGCCTCCCCCAGCCTCTGGAAATGCTTTCTTGGGCACAGATGTGCCCAATTCTGCATAAGCCAGTCTACACCGGTTCAGGGACCCCTTAGCCCCTGCTCTGGCGCGAAACTGGACAAAGGAAAGGGGAGTGACCACTCCCCTGACCTGCACCTCCCCTGGGAGGTGTCCAGAGCTCCTCCAGTGTGCTCCAGACCTCTGCCATCTTGGAAACAGAGGTGCTGCTGGCACACTGGACTGCTCTGAGTGGCCAGTGCCACCAGGTGACGTCAGAGACTCCTGCTGATAGGCTCCCTCAGGTGTTAGTAGCCTATCCTCTCTCCTAGGTAGCCAAACCCTCTTTTCTGGCTATTTAGGGTCTCTGTCTCTGGGGAAACTTCAGATAATGAATGCATGAGCTCAGCCGAGTTCCTCTGCATCTCTCTCTTCACCTTCTGATAAGGAATCGACCGCTGACCGCGCTGGAAGCCTGCAAACCTGCAACATAGTAGCAAAGACGACTACTGCAACTCTGTAACGCTGATCCTGCCGCCTTCTCGACTGTTTTCTTGCTTGTGCATGCTGTGGGGGTAGTCTGCCTCCTCTCTGCACCAGAAGCTCCGAAGAAATCTCCCGTGGGTCGACGGAATCTTCCCCCTGCAACCGCAGGCACCAAAAAGCTGCATTACCGGTCCCTTGGGTCTCCTCTCAGCACGACGAGCGAGGTCCCTCGAATCCAGCGACGCTGTCCAAGTGACCCCCACAGTCCAGTGACTCTTCAGCCCAAGTTTGGTGGAGGTAAGTCCTTGCCTCACCTCGCTGGGCTGCATTGCTGGGAACCGCGACTTTGCAGCTACTCCGGCCCCTGTGCACTTCCGGCGGAAATCCTTCGTGCACAGCCAAGCCTGGGTCCACGGCACTCTAACCTGCATTGCACGACTTTCTAAGTTGGTCTCCGGCGACGTGGGATTCCTTTGTGCAACTTCGGCGAGCACCGTTTCACGCATCCTTGTAGTGCCTGTTTCTGGCACTTCTCCGGGTGCTACCTGCTTCAGTGAGGGCTCTTTGTCTTGCTCGACGTCCCCTCTCTATGCAGGTCCAATTTGCGACCTCCTGGTCCCTCCTGGGCCCCAGCAGCGTCCAAAAACGCCAAACGCACGATTTGCGTGTAGCAAGGCTTGTTGGCGTCCTTCCGGCGGGAAAACACTTCTGCACGACTCTCCAAGGCGAGAGGGATCCGTCCACCAAAGGGGAAGTCTCTAGCCCTTTTTGTTCCTGCAGAAACCTCAGCTTCTTCTGTCCAGTCGAAGCTTCTTTGCACCCGCAGCTGGCATTTCCTGGGCATCTGCCCATCTCCGACTTGCTTGTGACTTTTGGACTTGGTCCCCTTGTTCCACAGGTACCCTAGATTGGAAATCCACAGTTGTTGCATTGCTGGTTTGTGTCTTTCCTGCATTATTCCTCTAACACGACTCTTTTGTCCTTAGGGGAACTTTAGTGCACTTTGCACTCACTTTTCAGGGTCTTGGGGAGGGTTCTTTTGCTAACTCTCACTATTTTCTAATAGTCCCAGCGACCCTCTACAAGGTCACATAGGTTTGGGGTCCATTCGTGGTTCGCATTCCACTTCTGGAGTATATGGTTTGTGTTGCCCCTATCCCTATGTTTCCCCATTGCATCCTATTGTAACTCTACATTGTTTGCACTGTTTTCTAAGACTATACTGCATATTTTTGCTATTGTGTATATATATCTTGTGTATATTTCCTATCCTCTCACTGAGGGTACACTCTAAGATACTTTGGCATATTGTCATAAAAATAAAGTACCTTTATTTTTAGTATAACTGTGTATTGTGTTTTCTTATGATATTGTGCATATGACACTAAGTGGTACTGTAGTAGCTTCACATGTCTCCTAGTTCAGCCTAAGCTGCTCTGCTAAGCTACCATTATCTATCAGCCTAAGCTGCTAGACACCCTATACACTAATAAGGGATAACTGGGCCTGGTGCAAGGTGCAAGTACCCCTTGGTACTCACTACAAACCAGTCCAGCCTCCTACAGGTCCACAAAAATCCTCTGGTGGGGGTGGTGGGTCCAAATCCTCTTCCAATAAAAAGCCTTGGTGTTATTTGTGTAAAGTCAAAGGCCATTGGACAACTGATGCCAGTTGTCCAAAGAAAAACACCAAACCTCCCACTACCCCACCCCCTACTGCAAATTCTAGTGGCCCTAGTAATAGCAGTGGTGGTGGGAGCAAACCTACTAATAGCCAATCCAAGGGAGTAGCTGGATTCACTTTTGGTAACTTAGTTGGGGTTGGTCTTGTTAGGGAGACCACAGAGGATGTGTTAGTCTCTGAAGGTGCCATTGATTTGGCCACCTTGGTTGCTTGTCCCCTTAATATGGATAAGTACAAGCAACTTCCCCTAATAAATGGTGTTGAGGTTCAGGCCTACAGGGACACAGGTGCCAGTGTTATCATGGTGATAGAGAAACTGGTGCACCCTGAACAACACCTACTTGGTCATCAGTACCAAGTGACAGATGCTCCTAACAACACTCTTAGCCACCCCATGGCTGTTGTGAATCTCCACTGGGAGGAGGTTACTGGTCCAAAGAAAGTTGTGGGTGCCTCAGATTTACCTGTAGACTGTCTACTAGGGAACTATTTAGAGACATCAGCTTGGGCAGAAGTGGAGTTGGAGGCTCATGCAGCAATGCTGGCCATTCCTGGGCTAGTTTTGCTTTGACAAGGGCTCAGGCCAAAAAGCAAAAAGGACAGGGTAACTTGGATCCTGGAACAATGGACCAAGTGCTCCCTAAAGCTAGGGGTAGCAAGGGTAAATACCTACCCACTATCCCTCCCTCTACAGATGATTCTCCTTCTGAGGAAGAAGAATTTCCTCCCTGTGCAGAACCTTCACCAGATGAGCTGGCAGCAGACACTGCTGAGCTTTTGGGTGGAGGGGGGCCTGCCAGGGAAGAGCTGAGTGTGGCACAGCAAACCTGTCCCACATTAGAGGGTCTCAGACAGCAAGCTGTCAAACAGCAAAATGGGGATGTCAGTGACTCACATAGAGTTTACTGGGAGGACAACCTCTTGTACACCGAGGCAAGGGACCCAAAACCTGGAGCAGCACAGAGAGTTCCTCCTAACTCTTGCACATGACATTCCTTTGGCTGGGCATTTGGGCCAGATCAAAACATGGGAAAGGCTTGTCCCCCTGTTTCACTGGCCTAGGATGTCAGAGGACACAAAAGATTTTTGCAAGTCTTGTGTCACCTGCCAAGCCAGTGGCAAGACTGGTGGCACACCAAAGGCTCCCCTTATTCCACTACCTGTGGTTGGGGTCCCCTTTGAAAGGGTAGGGGTTGACATAGTTGGCCCCCTTGACCCTCCTACTGCTTCAGGCAATAGGTTTATCTTGGTGGTTGTGGACCATGCCACAAGATACCCTGAAGCAATTCCTCTAAGGACCACTACAGCTCCTGCAGTGGCAAAGGCCCTCCTGGGAATATTTTCCAGGGTGGGTTTCCCTAAAGAGGTTGTATCAGACAGGGGTAGTAACTTTATGTCTGCATACTTGAAAGCTATGTGGAAGGAATGTGGTGTAACCTACAAATTCACCACTCCTTATCATCCACAGACTAATGGACTGGTAGAGAGGTTTAATAAAACTCTCAAAGGTATGATAATGGGACTCCCTGAAAAACTCAGGAGGAGATGGGATGTCCTGTTACCTTGCCTCCTTTTTGCTTACAGGGAGGTACCCCAGAAAGGAGTGGGCTTCAGCCCCTTTGAACTCCTCTTTGGGCACCCTGTAAGAGGTCCATTAACACTTGTGAAGGAGGTTTGGGAACAACCTTTAAAAGCTCCCAAACAGGACATGGTGGACTATGTACTTGGCCTAAGATCCAGAATGGCCGAGTACATGAAAAAGGCCAGTAAAAACCTTCAGGCCAGCCAAGAGCTCCAGAAGCAATGGCACGACCAGAAGGCTGTTCTGATCCAGTACCAACCAGGACAGAAGGTGTGGGTATTGGAGCCTGTGGCCCCAAGAGCACTCCAAGACAAATGGGGTGGACCCCATCTAATTGTTGAGAAAAAGGGCGAGGTCACCTATTTGGTAGACCTGGGCACTGCCAGGAGTCCCCTGAGGGTGATTCATGTCAACCGCCTAAAACCCTACTATGACAGGGCTGATCTCACCCTGCTCATGGCAACAGATGAGGGACAGGAAGAAGAGAGTGACCCTCTCCCTGATCTCTTTTCCACCACTGCAAATGATGCTTTAGTGGAGGGAGTAGTTTTGGCAGATTGTCTGACTGCAGAACAGAAAGGCAACTGCATAAATCTCCTTGGACAATTTTCTGAACTCTTTTCAACTGTGCCAGGCACCACACCCTGGTGTGAACACACAATTGATACTGGAGACAGCTTGCCTATCAAAAGTAAAATCTATAGGCAGCCTGACCATGTCAGGGACTGCATAAAACAAGAGGTTCAGAAAATGCTTGATCTAGGAGTGGTTGAACCTTCTGAAAGCCCATGGGTGAGTCCTGTGGTGCTCGTACCAAAGCCTCACTCAAAAGATGGAAAAAGGGAGATGAGGTTTTGTGTAGGCTACAGAGGTCTCAATCAGGTAACCAAAACTGATGGTCACCCTATACCCAGGGCAGATGAGCTCATAGATACACTGGCATCTGCCAAGTATCTAAGCACCTTTGATTTGACTGCAGGGTATTGGCGGATCAAATTGGCTGAGGATGCTAAACCTAAAGTTCAACTATAGGAGGGCACTACCAATTTAGAGTGATGCCCTTTGGTTTGAAGAATGCACCTGCCACTTTTCAGAGGTTGGTGAACACAGTCCTGTAAGGGTTGGAGGCTTTTAGTGCAGCATATCTAGATGATATAGCTGTCTTTAGCTCCACCTGGGATGAGTACCTGGTCCACCTTTGGAAGGCTTTGGAGGCCCTGCAAAAGGCAGGCCTCACTATCAAGGCCTCAAAGTGCCAGATAGGGCAGGAAAAGGTGGTTTATCTGGGACACCTGGTAGGTGGAGAACAGATTGCACCACTGCAGGGGAAAATCCAGACAATCATGGATTGGGTTCCCCCCTACAACACAGACCCAGGTGAGAGCCTTCTTAGGCCTCACTGGGTATTACAGGAGATTCATTAAAAGCTATGGCTCCATAGCAGCCCCTCTTAATGATCTCACTAGTAAGAAGATGCCTAAAAAGGTACTGTGGACAGCTAGCTGTCAGAAAGCTTTTGAGGAGCTCAAACAGGCCATGCGCTCTGCACCTGTCCTAAAAAGCCCATGTTACTCCAAGAAATTCATTGTTCAAACTGATGCATCTGAATTAGGGGTAGGGGCAGTCTTATCACAACTGAATTCTGAGGGCCAGGATCAACCAGTTGCTTTTATCAGCAGAAGGTTGACCCCAGAGAAAAGCGTTGGTCTGCCATAGAGAGGGAGGCCTTTGCTGTGGTCTGGGCACTGAAGAAGTTGAGGCCATACCTGTTTGGCACTCACTTTATTGTTCAGACAGACCACAAACCTCTACTTTGGCTAAAACAAATGAAAGGTGAAAATCCTAAATTGTTGAGGTGGTCCGTATCTCTACAGGGAATGGACTATACAGTGGAACATAGACCTGGGAGTACCCACTCCAATGCAGATGGACTCTCCAGATATTTCCACTTAGACAATGAAGTCTCATCAGGTCATGGCTAGTCTTATTGTCCTTCGTTTTGGGGGGGGGGGGGGGGTTGTGTAGGAAAGTACCATCTTGCCTGGCATGTTACCCCCATATTTCACTGTATATATGTTGTTTTAGTCTATGTGTCACTGGGACCCTGCCAGGCAGGGCCCCAGTGCTCATAAGTATGTGCCCTGTACGTGTTCCCTGTGTGATGCCTAACTGTCTCACTGAGGCTCTGCTAACCAGTACCTCAGTGTTTATGCTCTCTCTGCTTTCCATGTTTGTCACTAACAGGCTAGTGACTAAATTTACCAATTCACATTGGCATACTGGTACACCCATATAATTCCCTAGTATATGGTACTGAGGTACCCAGGGCATTGGGGTTCCAGGAGATCCCTATGGGCTGCAGCATTTCTTTTGCCACCCATAGGGAGCTCTGACAATTCATACACAGGCCGGCCACTGCAGCCTGCGTAAAATAACGTCCACGTTATTTCACAGCCATTTACCACTGCACTTAAGTAACTTATAAGTCACCTATATGTCTAACCTTCACCTGTTGAAGGTTGGGTGCAAAGTTACTTAGTGTGTGGGCACCCTGGCACTAGCCAAGGTGCCCCCACATCGTTCAGGGCAAATTCCCCGGACTTTGTGAGTGCGGGGACACCATTACACGCGTGCACTGTACATAGGTCACTACCTATGTACAGCGTCACAATGGTAACTCCAAACATGGCCATGTAACATGTCTAAGATCATGGAATTGTCCCCCCAATGCCATTCTGGCATTGGGGGGCAATTCCATGATCCCCCGGGTCTCTAGCACAGAACCCGGGTACTACCAAACTGCCTTTCCGGGGTCTCCACTGCAGCTGCTGCTGCTGCCAACCCCTCAGACAGGCTTCTGCCCCCCTGGGGTCCAGGCAGCCCTGGCCCAGGAAGGCAGAACAAAGGACTTCCTCTGAGAGAGGGTGTTACACCCTCTCCCTTTGGAAATAGGTGTGAGGGCTGGGGAGGAGTAGCCTCCCCCAGCCTCTGGAAATGCTTTCATGGGCACAGATGGTGCCCATCTCTGCATAAGCCAGTCTACACCGGTTCAGGGATCCCCCAGCCCTGCTCTGGCGTGAAACTGGACAAAGGAAAGGGGAGTAACCACTCCCCTGACCTGCACCTCCCAGGGGAGGTGCCCAGAGCTCCTCCAATGTGTCCCAGACCTCTGCCATCTTGGAAACAGAGGTGTTTGTGGCACACTGGACTGCTCTGAGTGGCCAGTGCCAGAAGGTGACGTCAGAGGCTTCTTCTGATAGGCTCTTATCTCTCTTGGTAGCCATTCCTCCTTCCTTGGTAGCTAAACCTCCTTTTCTGGCTATTTAGGGTCTCTGCTTTGGGGAATTCTTCAGATAACGAATGCAAGAGCTCATCAGAGTTCCTCTGCATCTCCCTCTTCACCTTCTACCAAGGGATTGACCGCTGACTGCTCAGGACGTCTGCAAAACCGCAACAAAGTAGCAAGGCGACCACTAGCATCCTTGTATCGCTTCATCCTGCCGGCTTTCACGACTGTTTCCAGGTGGTGCATGCTCTGGGGGTAGCCTGCCTCCTCTCTACACCAGGAGCTCTGAATAAATCTCCCGTGGGTCGACGGAATCTTCCCCCTGCAACCGCAGGCACCAAAAGACTGCATCACTGGTCCTCTGGGTCCCCTCTCAGCATGACGAGCGTGGTCCCTGGAACTCAGCAACTCTGTCCAAGTGACTCCCACAGTCCAGTGACTCTTCAGTCCAAGTTTGGTGGAGGTAAGTCCTTGCCTCCCCACGCTAGACTGCATTGCTGGATACCGCGTGATTTGCAGCTGCTCCGGCTCCTGTGCAGTCTTCCAGGATTTCCTTTGTGCACAGCCAAGCTTGGGTCCCCGACACTCTAACCTGCAGTGCACAACCTTCTGAGTTGTCCTCCGGCGTGGTGGGACTCCCTTTTGTGACTTCTTATGGACTCTGGTTCACTCTTCTTCCAAGTGCCTATTCAGGTACTTCTGCAGGGGCTGCCTGCTTTTGTGAGGGCTCCCTGAGTTCCTGGGCACCCCCTCTGTCTCCTCTTCCAAGTGGTGACATCCTGGTTCCTCCGGGGCCACAGCAGCACCCAAAAAACTCTACCGCAACCCTTGCAGCTAGCAAGGCTTGTTTGTGGTCTTTCTACATGGGAACACTTCTGCAAGCTTCATCGCAACGTGGTACATCCATTCTCCAAAGGAGAAGTTCCTAGTCCTCTTTTTTCTTGTAGAACTCCAAGCTTCTTCCAACAGGTGGTAGCTTCCTTGCACCCTCAGCTGGCATTTCCTGGGCTCCTGCCCACTCTCGACACTGTCGCGACTATTGTACTTGGTCCCCTTGTCTTACAGGTAATCAGGTCCGGAAATCCACTGTTGTTGCATTGCTGGTGTTTGTTCTTCCTGCAGAATCCCTCTATCACAACTTCTGTGCTCTCGGGGGGGCATAGCTACCATTCAGGGTCTTGGGGTGGGCTATTTTTCTAACCCTCACTGTTTTCTTACAGTCCCAGCAACCCTCTACAAGCTCACATAGGTTTGGGGTCCATTCATGGTTCGCTTTCCACGTTTGGAGTATATGGTTTGTGTTGCCCCTATACCTATGTGCTCCAATTGCAATCTACTGTAATTTTACACTGCTTGCATTACTTTTCTGGCTATTACTTGCATAATTTTGGTTTGTGTACATATATCTTGTGTATATAACTTATCCTCATACTGAGGGTACTCACTGAGATACTTTTGGCATATTGTCATAAAAATAAAGTACCTTTATTTTTAGTACTTCTGTGTATTGTGTTTTCTTATGATATTGTGCATATGACACCAGTGGTATAGTGGGAGCTTTACATGTCTCCTAGTTCAGCCTAATCTGCTTTGCCATAGCTACCTTCTATCAGCCTAAACTGCTAGAAACACCTCTTCTACACTAATAAGGGATAACTGGACAAGGCACAAGGTGTAAGTACCTCTGGTACCCACTACAAGCCAGGCCAGCCCCCTACAATGACAAAGAGGAAAACATGTGGAGAAATAAAGGTATTTCTCCTCGTTGTGCCTCCCTTAGGCTTTTGACGCATTCCAAGGTTTACAAATCCTTGTAAATGTGGGAATGAGCCAAAATCCAGGGGTATTGCATAGGAACACCCAACCCAACACCCATGGAATGCCTCTTTGACGTGGAGTAAGGCAACCTGCAGCCTGCGCAGTTGGTGCATCAAAAGGAATGAGGCACCAGTGGCGTGAGCTGCTTGTAAATCTTGCCCTTAGTTTTGAGCCTCCTCTCTGTCCATTCACGTGCCTTCTAAGCAGGAAACACAACTGGTCATAATGTTCTGATAATTATACAGCATAAGCAGGGTCAAGGAAACACGAAACAATTGAAGACTACATTTTAAGTTGATTAAATTATGCCACAAGAAAATGAACGTTATTTGACACAATGCAGCACATTTTGTAGCAGTTTAATTTATTAATATGTTCGGCCAAATTAATGATGTTTAACCAAACGTTTTACCCCTCGACTACCAGTTTAACATCTGGAACAATTAAATCGTACACTGATAGGTGATCAGTTACTCTTCACAAATAGGCTGAAAATGCACTGCCCCACAGGTTGCACATTTTAAATAATCTTTGATCCTTTTGAACTAGAAACATAATTTTTGTTAAAATCTGCAATTTGCGATGGATTAAGTGGACGGTGTATTAAATCTTTAAACACACAGGAAGCACAATTGCAGCAGACCCACATATATTTTCTGTGATGCTGCTGATATTTAAGTGGATGTGCCAACTGTGATGGGCAAGTTTTACTGTAGTTGAATCTGGAGTTGACCTCCTCTCCTTCAATAATATTAACTTATAACATATTACTGAAAGCAAATTTACATGCATTGTTTATGCTATGCGGGTTTTCTCATCTATGTAAGTGGAAAACCGGGACACTTAATCAGAGAAAAAGGAGTTAAATCCTTCCAAGGGGATAGAAATTTGGCTGAGTCTATGATGCGACTTGGTTTCCTTCCTAAATTGCTTCTGACGTATAATCTTCAGGGCGGTAAGTAGTGATTTCTTCAAGTACTAAGGCTGCACTGTGGTAAAATCGTGGAACATGACCATTAAACTCCATTAATTGATGTGTAAAAAATGTTATTGGTACAGTTGTTTCACAGGGCATGTTTATTGGCATAGCATAATTATATGTATATTTAATTATGTATAATTATTTTTTGGAAAAAAACTATTGGCATAGAAAAACGTTACCCCTCTTGAAATTCACCAGTTGATGCCATCACCCTTGATGAAACTGATGCAATTACAAATTTAAATCATTTTACAGATTACAGTACACATCCCATTACCCTTATCTCTTTGACAGGTATTATCATTTATTGGTGTGAGTATGTGTTTTTAATTACAGTTTGCTTTTCAGTGTTGGTTACGGTTTGCATAGTTGTTGTGGAAGTTACAGATTTTGGTCTGAACCTTAATGATAGAAATCGCATCTCTGGTTGGCAGAGGTATGCACCCTGTCCAAGCAGGAACCACCATCCTAGTCAGGGCAAATCAGATACACCCTTAAAGTTAACCTATGCTCACCCTCTGGCAGCTTGGCTCAGAGCTGTCAAGCTTAACTTAAGATACAATGTGTAAAGAGTTTTTACAATACTAAAACAATAAAACAATGAAAATACCACAAAAATACTCCACACCTAAAAGTACATTATGATTTTATAAATAAAAGAAGATCACTATGACAAAAATTCATTCACTAGAGGTCAAGATATAACTTTTTAAAGATTAAAGGCAAAATCCAGCACTTAGAAGCAAGTCGCACCTAAAGAGTAAATTAGTTGTGCTGAACCGGGACAAAGTCGAGGGATCAGGATGACCACAATGGAGTGCAGGCTGGATACAGGACTTACACAGGCCCTGGGGCAAAAGTAACTTGATCCTGGTCACAACAGCGAGATGCATCACTGATCCCCATGCAGGGGAGGTGATGCGCCAAATTCCTCCAGGCAACTGCGGCGATGCATCGCGTCCATGAGCAAAGCATCAGTTCCAAAGTGCGACATTTCCCAATGTGATGCACCTTGCTTCTTCACGCTGTAGAGGCGATGCATCGATCTTCTCCAAGCAGTGGCAGCGGTGCACCGGTTCCAGAATGGTGGTTCCTAGAGCAAAACAGCAGTGCAGTGTGCAATGTGCCGATCCACTTTCCACAACAGGGGCGATGCGTCGATTCTGCTCTTGCAGAAGATGATGTGTCAGTTTTACTGGAATGAACCCCTAGGTCCAGTTCCAAAGGTCCACGACTAAGGTGGCACCACTTGGTAGGACCGAGTCACAAGCAGATGAGCCCAAGGGTTGGGCAGAAGGCTCCAAGACTTTTGTGACCCTGAGACTTAGGCAACAGGAGGCAAGCAAGCAAGCCCTTGGAGACACCCTGGGGACAAATGATACAGGTCCAGTCCTTCTCTTCCAGGCAGGGGACCAGCAGGCAGAAGGGCGGCTCAGTCAAGCAAGAGCACAAAAAAGCAGAGTTCAGCAGAATAGCAGTCCTTTCAGCACAGCAGTTCTTCCTGGCAGAGTAGTCACAGGTCCAGAAGTGTACTAAAGTTCTTGCATTGTGGGTCCAGTACTCATACCCAGTTGTGCCTTAGAAGTGAGGGAGACTTCAAAGAATGGTCTTTGAAGTTCACCAAGTCTCACCCTTCCTGCCCTGGCTCTAGACTCAGTACAGGGGGATATGCAGCTCCTTGTGTGTGGCAGGGCACTGCCCTTTCAGGTATGTCAGCCCCTCTCACTCATGCTGCACGGGATGACCTATCAGGATGTTGATGGCTTATCAGTCACACCTATGCTTCCTTTGTGTGTGGCTGTCTAAAGGGAATGCACAAGCCCAGCTGTCACCCCACCCCATATGTGTATTAGAGACAGGCAGTAGGCACCAACTGGCAAAAGTAAGAAAACACATTTTAGCAAACAGGAATTATTTCTCTCTGCTACAGCTGACAATGCTCAAAAGATTTACACAAACGTGAAATCAAAGTATTATTTCCTTAAGAAAGACTAAGGCAGATTTAAGAGCCCTTTGTGCCACCTTAGCACCACCATAACGTCATAAGGTGGCATTTTCCCTCCACAACATATTCAAAGTGGGGCAATGCATGCATTATGCTACTTTGTAAACCCTTACACCACATTATGCCTGTGCCAGGCATAATATATGCAAGGGGGGCGTTCCCCGTTAGACGGGATGAAAAAAGGGCACAAGGAAATAAAAAAGATTTCCAAGTGCCATTTATTTCGGCACTTTTAAAGCCTACTCAGAGCAGGCGTTAAAAGGGGGCATACCATTATTTATAATGGGCCCCTATGTACTCTGCAGGAATAGCACCAACATTTTGGCGCTACTCCTGCAGAGTACAACAATAGTGCAAAAAAGACACAATTGCCCCCTACACTGCGTCATGGTGTGCCATATTTTAAATACAGCGCACACATGGTGGTGGTAGGGGGGCGCTAAGGGGTGCAAGGAAATTGGCACTGTACTGGGTGGAATGCCCCTTTCCTCAAATCCGCCCCAGTGTGTTTTGTAGTTTGATGTAAATCCGTTTAATGGCATTAGAAATATTTTCATTTTCAAACGCATTGGGCTGGATATTGCAACTGAATACACATAGGGGGTCATAACGACCTTGGCGGGCGGCATCAGCCTCCCGCCAAGATCTGACCGCCACAGCCATTTGGAGATCCCCGCTAGGCCGGCGGGCGGAAACCTGGTTTCCGCCCGCCGTCCCAGCGGGGATCACGGCCGCAACATAGGAGCCGGCTCCAAATGGTTGCGCCCGTGCGACGGGTGCTGTTGCACCCGTCGCGCTTTTCACTGTCTGCATAGCAGACAGTGAAAAGCTGCATGGGGCCCTGTCAGGAGGCCCCTGCACTGCCCATGCCAGTGGCAAGGGCAGTGCAGGGGCCCCCAGGGGCCCCACGACTCCCCGTTCCGCCAGCCTTTTCCTGGCGGTGCAGAAAAAGGCTGGCAGTCGGGGACTCGTAATCCCCTTGGCAGTGCTGCAAGCAGCGCTGCCCAGGTGGATTATCACCGCCGGGGAAAAAGTGACGGAATACCGCCAACCCCGGCGGTGCGGCCCCGGCGCTTCCGCCGTGGTCGTAATACGCCTGGAAGCACCGCCAGCCTGTTGGCGGTGCTTCCGTCGTTTAAGCCCTGGCGGTCCCGTACCGCCAGGGTCAAAATTACCCCCATAGCTTGAGACCCACTATATGTGGGCCGAACCTATGATGGTGTGGAGAGCTGGTCGAGCAAGCACCAAAGGACAATGTGCAGTGCCGATCTTGCTGAGTAACTTGCTAAGGTTCACTTCACCTTACCTGTAGCCTTATCTTTAGTGCTTTCAGCTCAGTACAGCCTGGTGGAGACATGAAGCTCTGTTGTTCATCCGAACATTATGCACCAGCGGCTCCTTCTTGCCTTTCTGCAGCGGACGGTGTGTCTCATGCAGAGGTTGAATTCGGACTCTCATCGCTTCTCAGACCATACCTCTGCCTTGAATTGTGGCATGAACCACAGTCTTCTCCTTCTCTTTTCTGCTCATAACATGTGGTGGAGTGGGGGCAGTCTCCAAGATGACCGATCAGTCTGGATTCATGGAAATCCAAGACAAGAGAATACCAAGCACCCTATTGGTTCAAGGCATACTCTGCAGCCGTGCTCCCCTGCTACTACTACTGCTTCCCTTTCAAGGATGGCAGAAGCAGAACAGTCTTTGGTGTGCACCCAGAGCAAACTAAAATCAGTTACTGCCTTCTTCCCCACACAAAGCAAACAAGAAGGTGGCAAAGGCACTTGATATAGGGGAGGGGACCTCTGCTGAACAGTATTAAGGCACTACTGGGTGGCTTCTGACATTCTCACTGTAGAGGGAATCTGGGGTCTGACACCTGAAACAGCAATTTGAACAATGGCATCTTTATAGCCTCCTCAGCTCGTCCATCTGTTATGTTAACAGCTCAGATTCACCTGCTGTGCAGGTTACAAAGAATGTGCAGTGTTTTGATTGAAACAATTAGAGAAATGAAGTCAATGCACAAGCTGAAAAAAGAAACAGTAGCTCAGGCAATCTTTCTCTTAGCATTTCTGGTGCACCTCATGAAATCTCACTTCCTGTCTCCATCATTAACTTCTTGTGCATCTCTGTGGTTGTCAATAGTGCAGTCTTGATAAATGACTGTTCTTTAGTAGAAATCATAGAGGTTATGTGTATTTTCCAATCACACCTAGGACAAACTGCCCTACTCTTTATTCTGATAATTCAATGTTGCAATGTACAATCTGTTAATAATAGTACTGAGCCTGTTACAGAGCCTGTTCAGGGAGAGAACAATAACACAACACATGCAACAACAGAACAGGCTCAGAATGCAGATTGTCAAGAGCATTATTTTCTTTATCTAATGTCTTACTGCTACCAATCATCTTTCAAATTCTGCCCTGCCATTGGACGACCACAGGGATAAACTATCAATAGGGAAAGGGAAGGTGATGAAGGAGAGCATTAACGCTGATTTCTGACATCACACATCCATGTAATCCTAAGTATTTATGTCAAAGGCAGCCTCAGTTCTCTTCTTTGAACTTGACAGTTAAACTAGGCCACTAATCGGTGCAACCCTCATTGGTAGTGATTTACAATTTACTATGTACTGCTTGTGGCAAATATAAGAAGGATTCTGGTGTTTTAATATCTAATTCGAAAACCCAGGACACACTTCTGAAACTATTGAAAAAATATTCTCTGTCAGCACATAAATGCCAGAGGAGGAGTAATGAACTACTAAATTAGAAAATGCTACTTCAGTCCATACAAAAGCAGTTTGTAGACCAACAAAGCAGTCCCATATTATGTTGGACAAGTGAAAAGAAATGGAGAATCAAAGGTGACACAACAACCTGCAAGTACTAGGCATCAAGGAGGGTACAGAGGGGTATTATCTGCTTGTTTTTATTGTGGGGCTATTTCAGAAGGCCTTCCCTGATTTACATGGGTGGACATGGACCGTCAAACACAACATCCATTTCATTTTCGTTTTAGGAGACCCAGGGATCAACGAACTAGCATCCCAGGACAATTTGTATCTATATATTGAAATTATCTTCCATCACTTACTTCACTAAACTGTCTGACCAAAGGTTCCAGTTATGGATGGTGGTCTATCTTCTTTGTGAGCTCAGATTTTAGTCACCACACAGTTGCACAATGTTGGCAACTTTGACAATTGATAAGATTCCATTCACTTAGTTGACAGATACATCTTTAAGAACAAGCTCAACTAAAAATAATGTATAAATCACGTACCTATATGTGCGCCTTTGATGAATGTGCTAATGCTATGCAGGAGTCTTGGTATAAGGAACCCAAGGGTGGCTGTCAGACAATGACTAATCCTGCATGTTGTATGATTTTATGTATAATTGGTACTACATCACATCACACATGAGAAAGTGCAAAAAGACCATTTAAGATTTAATAGTGATTGTTAAATGCATTTACTAATTACTAGTTATGTTGTCTAATGCGGCAGGCACTTAACGCCTGGGAGAGCTTTACATTATTCATTATTATTCCATTCTGAAATACTTTTGTCATCCTTTTTAATGCTATACTCTTTTCCTCACAGCAACCATGACTAGTGACCATTTGTGTGACACTAAGGAATGGAGCTGCAGGAGATTATCTCTAAATTTTCTACAGAACTAGGTGCATGGTAGGTAAAGGGGACAGTATTTTGTCTCTTCTACAGGGACGATCATGCTGGCCATGGAGTGGGGCTGGGGAGTGTGTTGCAAGGCTGTGTTGCATAATAAAAAAAATGTATATTGCAAGCATAAAATACCATCATATTATTAGATAATGGCATAGCTTGGACAATCTAAACAATATCTGTGAAGGCCATACGTGTCATTACATGGAATGTCAATGGGCTTTGGTCCACAACCAAACGTTATACTTACAAAGGGATGAACTTATTTATCTAACATCTAGGTACTCTGCCTAGAAGAAACAGCTCTAGCTTGGCATGAAAGTGCAAAACTATTGGGTATGAAAGTATTAGTATTCACAAATAAGGAGACACCTTTGTGAATAGCCAAAATCGCTGAACAGAAGTATACCAAATGTGGCAGATAGCTGAATTTTGGTCCAAAAAGTGTTGTTTTTGTGAATTGGTGTAAGTTAATTCAGTAGTTTTTGAGCAATTAAGTTTTAAAAATGTATGTATATATCAGTTTGCAGAGGATTCACAGATGACCCAACAGATCAAAAGCTAAAATCTGATTGACTGCCACTGCCTTAACAAAGATGTGATGGCAGCCATTTTAGGATTTGAGGACTGAGTCGTATGAAAGAAATATATATGGAGCATGGTAGGGATACCATACCCCAAAGGGGTCAAAAATGTAATTTTCTTAAAACTGTACCATAGACCTGCAGAGGCTCTGCAGATCAGTGGTCTCTTTTAAAAATAAATAAAGGTGTGAGCTCCCATCCTTTCTTTAAATTATCACCAGGGTGGGCCAGAGCCCGGGAGGCAAAATTATTGCTTGTGAGGGGCTTACAGAGGCTCCAGGAACTCTTTCCCTGGGACGGACATTCATATTTAGGCGACCGAGCACACAGCCTCCCTCCCAGGCCTCTGAGAGACCCCAAGGACCTGAACCCTTCAGGGCTGACATTTAAAAATAGGAGAGGGGGAGGACTGCAGCCCCCTTCCCTAACCTCTTAGAGGCTCTAGAGACCCTGTTCCCCAGTGCCAACATTTATATTTAGAGGAGGGGAGAGTGAAGCCCTCGCCCCATATCCTCATAGAGGCCCCAGAGACCCCATCACCCACGGTCAACAAAGACATTTTAGTCAGAGGGTGTGGGAATCTCCCCCCAAATACATTCATTGGCCCCAGGGACTACATCCCCTGGGAACTGATGTGAGCATTGCCCCAGGGACACCATTGCTGGGGTCAGTGTTGTTCCCCGTCTGGGAAACTGCAGGGCATTCCCTGCCTGCATTCTCCCAGGCAGGAAACGCAAATTTTCTCCCTCCCGTGGGAAGCATAGCTTGGGCATGAGCAAATGAACAGAATCTCTGTGGGTGTTGGCTGGGGAGCTGGAGGCATTGGGTTGTTTCCCACAGCACCCAATGAGTAGATATGTTGTGGGTGTCCTGGGTGGGAACCAGTTCACCCACTTTAAAAAAAGTACCAGCTCCCACTGAAAACAAAATTGGCGCTGGCTGAGGAGCTGGCAGGGACTGCAGGAGACTTGAGGCTCGTGCCATGGCCTCCAACTAAAGTAGCCATGTTGTGGGCATTCCAGGTAAAGGCCCTTCAGGATTGACACAGCACTCTGTCCTTGGCTGCATGGGTCAAGCGGGAGTCGAGTGGTAGATATAAGGCATCTATAAACAAAAAATCAAAGCAGTAATCTGATTTGGTCCTCAGGGAATACTACTTAAACAAGCCCACAGACAGAAGAAAACGTCCTGCATGATTGTCCCTAGCACAATTAGCAGATTGTTGTTTTACTGAGGTAGTTTGTTGTAAATTATATCACAATGCATCATGATCTCCGAAATAGCTGAACTCCAGGAGACATCAAACAAACCATCCACCATGCCTATCAGAGGTACCAGGCCTATCAGAGGTGTAGCATCACAAGCTGTCAATGCAATTATCATTCTGTAGACATCTGCAGCAGCACAACTGAGGCAAGAGAAAAGATCAGTATTGTGGAGTTTTTTCAGGTTCTGGCTGGCCCAAAAAATAGAAGTGGTCAGTAGGCATTGTGTGCTTTATGCAACAAGGTGCTCCATAGGGGTAAGAGTATTCCATGGAAATGAGTAGGATGTGGATGCATCACAACAGTATAGGTTGTGCTGAGATGGAGAAGGATCAATTGACAGAAAATAAAATAAAAGTCTATGTTAGAGAAAGTGGTGCATCAACATGGAGAAGAAGATTGTAATAATATGAAGCTTTTCAATACACATTGCAGGTACTGCCTAAAAGTTAAGGCTTCAGGAGAAACAATTAAAATAATATTTTACAAGGCTATGGAAAAAAATCTTAACAAAGATAAGCCAAAAAAGTGTGTAAAAAAACAACACAAAGACTAAAAAAATCCAGAGCTAAAACTGTACATCCAGTCTCCTCAGCACCCAACCAGAGGTTGTATTAAGAGTTGGTCAGGTTGGATGGTGTCAAATTGTTGGGCACAACCTCTGGTCATGTTAGGTCTGCTGTCCATTTGCATACTGCATATGGTAATAAAGGCTAACACATCCTACATATAAAATAGGATAAAAAACCATAAAATTCACAGAAAACCCCCCACAAAGGTTAAAGTGCCATTATAGTTAGGTATGAAAATAAGACCTGAACCTATTTAAGCAAAACAGAAGTTCACCAAAAAAAAACAAAGGTTAAAGTGATGTTCTAGTTAGGTGACAAAGTCACGCAAGATCTAATGTTTCAAATCAGAAAAATATACTGAAATTCAGTTCAGTGACCCTGTCATTAACTGCTTATGATCTCACATATTACATCACTTCATGATGTTAAAAGATATCATTAATGACATTACTGCTGACATCTCAAATCACATAATTGATAACATCACTGATGACATCACTCATGGCATAATCCAACTAACGTAACAGTATGCTGCAGGCTTTGTGGACTGGAAGGTATTCAACAAGCTACATCCCGGGCCAATTTTGGACATAATCTTTCACAACAATAAGGGCATGAAGCATATCTGTCAATTCATCTACATTTAATAGGTGGTATCCTCTTTTTTTTTACTAATCTTTAACTGTTTTATAAACAAAAGAGGTCTTTCGACATTAATAGGATGAAAAACTTATTAAGCATTGACTATCCTCCAAATAAAGGTTTCCCCTTCACTTAACTTAATGGGATGTGGCTGTTAAATACCTTAACTGAGAATGTTGTCAACAGCTTCACATCCGTGCATTAGCGTGTACATCCAGAAGCTTAAGCTGTACATGTACACAGGTACTTTAGCTTTTCTCACATATTTTTGGCAACAGGCTTTGGATTTAAGGTACAATCTATTTTCAATGTGCCTGTATGACTCACACCAATTGCAGGCAGTCTCTACAATATTTAATATGGAGTATTGCTTGCACTCAAAACTCTACTGGTAGGTAAAGTATGCATCATAAAATGTGTACTGTACTGAATCAGACTTGTCTCTATAGCTCTGCTATTGGTTTTTATATGTACGTGTGTAAGCACAATAATTCCATGCTGCATATGATTGTATCAATCAATCAATCAATCAATCAATCATAGTATTTATAAAGCGCGCTATGTACCCGTCAGGGTTTCGAGGCGCTGAGGGGGGGGGGGAGGGGAGCGCTGCTGGTTTAGCGGTCGAAGAGCCAGGTCTTGAGGAGCCTTCTGAATGCGAGGAGGTCCTGGGTCTGGCGAAGGGATGTGGGGAGAGAGTTCCAGGTCTTGGCGGCGAGGAAGGAGAAGGATCTGCCACCGGATGTCTTGCGCTGGATTCGGGGTACGATGGCGAGGGCGAGGTTGGCGGATCGGAGTTGACGTGTTGGGGTGTAGAAGTGAAGTCTGGTGTTGAGGTAGGAGGGTCCGGTGTTGTGAAGTGCCTTGTGAGCGTGGGTCAGGAGTTTGAAGGTGATCCTCTTGTCTACCGGGAGCCAGTGGAGTTCCTTTAGGTGAGGGGAGATGTGACTTCGGCGGGGTATGTTGAGGATCAGTCGGGCGGAGGCATTTTGGATACGTTGGAGGCGTTTGATGTCTTTGGTTGGGATGCCTGTGTAGAGTGCGTTGCCGTAGTCAAGTCTGCTGCTGACGAGGGCCTGGGTCACCGTCTTTCTGGTTTCTGTTGGAATCCACTTGAAGATTCTGCGGAGCATTCGGAGGGTGTTGAAACAGGAGGAGGAGACGGCGCTGACCTGTTTGGACATGGTGAGGGCGGAGTCCAGGATGAAGCCGAGGTTTCTTGCGTGGCTGGCAGGGGTGGGTGGGGGTCCGAGGACGGAGGGCCACCATGAGTCGTTCCAGGCCGAGGGAGTGCGTCCGAGGATGAGGACTTCCGTCTTGTCGGAGTTGAGTTTCAGGCGACTGTTGTTCATCCAATCGGCGATGGATTTTAGTCCCTCGTGGAGGTTTGTTTTGGCGGTGAGCGGGTCTTTGGTCAGGAAGAGGACGAGCTGGGTATCGTCGGCGTAGGAGATGATGCTGAGATGATGTTGGCGGGCCAGTTGAGCGAGGGGGGCCATGTAGACGTTGAACAACGTGGGGCTGAGGGAGGATCCTTGGGGGACGCCGCAGATGAGGTTGGTGGCTTTGGAGCGGAAAGGGGAGAGACGGACTCTCTGCGTTCTGTCGGAGAGGAAGGATGAGATCCAGTGGAGGGCTTTATCTTGGATGCCGGCTTCCTGGAGGCGGGTCAGTAGGGTGCGGTGGCAGACGGTGTCAAAAGCGGCTGATAGGTCGAGGAGGATGAGGGCTGAGGTTTCGCCGTTGTCCATTTGATGTCTGATGTCATCTGTGGCGGCGAGGAGGGCGGTCTCAGTGCTGTGGTTTCGTTTGAATCCGGATTGTGAGGGGTCCAGGATGGAATTGTCTTCGAGGAAGTGGGTGAGCTGAGTGTTGACGATCTTCTCGATGACTTTCGCTGGAAAAGGGAGGAGAGAGATCGGACGGAAGTTTTTGAGGTCGTTGGGGTCAGCCTTGGGTTTTTTGAGGAGGGGTTGGATTTCTGCGTGTTTCCAGCTGTCCGGGAAGGTGGCAGAAGTGAAGGAGAGGTTGATGATCTTGCGGAGTTCGGGGGCGATGGTGGCGTTTGCTGAGTTGAAAACATGATGGGGGCAGGGATCCGTGGGGGAGCCTGAGTGGATGGTGTTCATGGTTGCTATGGTTTCTGCCTCGTCCACGTGGGTCCAGGCGGTGAGGCGGCAGTCGCGGGAGGAGACGTCGGGGGTGGGGTCTGGCGGTGGACCGGTGATGAAGCTGTCGTGGATGGTGGTGATTTTCTGGTGGAAGAAGGTGGAGAGGTCGTCGCAGAATTTCTGGGAGGGCGGGATGTCATTGGAGTTGGCTTTCGGATTGGAGAGTTCCTTCACGATGCCGAAGAGTTCTTTGCAGTCGTGGGCGTTGTTGTTGATGCGTTCGGTGAAGTGGGCGCGCTTGGCGGTGCGGATCCGTTGGTGGTGTTCGCGGTTGGCGTTTTTGAGGGCGGCGAGGTTGTCGGGTGTGCGTTCTTGGATCCATTTCTTTTTGAGTTTCTGGCAGTTGCTTTTGGAGGTGGTGAGATCGTCTGTGAACCAGGCTGGTTTTCTCTTTCCTTGGGTGGTGGTGGGTTTCTTGAGAGGGGCAAGGGTGTTGGCGCAGTCGAGGATCCATTGATGGAGGTTGATGGCGGCTGTGCTCGGGTCGATTGCGTCGGGTGGAAGGTTGTTGACGAGGGTGCTGGTCTGTTGTTCTTGGGTGATTTTGCCCCAGCGGCGGTGGGGAGGTAGCTGGATGCGGTGTTGCTCTGTGGTTTTCTTATAGGTGAAATGGACACAGTGATGGTCAGTCCAGTGGAGTTCGGAGGTGTGGCTGAAGGAAATGTGGTTGCTAGAGGTGAAGAGGGGGTCAAGGGTGTGTCCGGCGATGTGGGTAGGTGTGTTGACTAGCTGGCGGAGACCGAGGTTGAGGAGGTTGGAGGTCAGTGACGCGGTGTTGACGTCGTTGGCATTTTCCAGATGGTAGTTCAGATCTCCCAGGAGGATGTAATCCGGGGAAGCGAGGGCGTGGGTGCTTGCAAGGTCGGCGATGGTGTCGTTGAAGGGGGGTCTTGGTCCTGGAGGGCGGTAAATGAGGGTTCCTCTGAGGGTCGTGTTGGGGTCCGTGTGGATCTGGAAGTGGAGGTGTTCGGCTGTCCTGAGGGTGTCGTCCGAGTGGGTGTGGATTTTGAGGGTAGCTTTGTGAGCGATGGCTATTCCGCCGCCGATTCCGTTGGTTCGATCTCTTCTGGTGATTTTGTATCCGTCCGGTATGGCGATGGCGATGTCCGGAGACGAGGAGTCGTTCCACCAGGTTTCGGTCAGGAAAGCCACGTCAGGAGCAGTGGTGTCGAGCAAATCCCAGAGCTCGATGGCGTGTTTTCGTGCGGAGCGGGTGTTGATGAGGATGCAGTTCAGGTGGTTGGGGTTGGATGTTTTCGTAGTTGGATTGGTCGTTCTGATGCAGGAGAAGTTGCAGGTACGGCAGGAAAAAGGTCCTTTAGTGTGCTTCGGGGATGCCCGGTAGCATTCAGTTGAGGGGCCGGGGTTGAAGGCGCGGAGTTCGTTGATCGAGTAGCGGATGCGGGGGGCGCAAGGGCCAGGGGGTGTGGCGCTGGGCGCGGTCCAGGCGCGGAAGGGCGCAGACGGGCTTGCCTCTGGCGCGCCCGCTGCGCGCGGACGCGCAGCGCCAGCCATTAAGAAGGGAGGAGGGAGGGAGGAGCAGCTGGGAGGCGGGAGGGAGCGGCAAATGGGGGCGCGAGGGGGGCGGGGCCGCAGGGAGGCAGCGGCAGGGAACGGGGAGCGCACAAGGGGCAAAACACTGAAAACGAGCAAAATACAAGCAGTTACAATAAGAAAAGCACACAATCAGAAAAAACAAAATGGCACAATATACGATCGGGGAGACAGCAATCAGGGGGGCACAAAGGGGGCAGAAGCGCCGGCGGCGAGGCGCTGAAAAAAGCGAAAAAAACGAAAAACACTTACGGGACGGCGGAAAGCGGCACACGGGTCAAGTGAAGCTAGTCAGAGCCCACTAGACCCCAGGGATGAGGCGCAGGAGGATGCCTGCGGGTGGAGGAGGGCCTCGAACACGCAAACAGCAGCGTGGTCAGGGGACAGAGGCAGGAGGCAGCAGGTTGGTGCTGCGGTCGTGGGGGGCGAGCTCAGGACCTGAAACAGGTCAGAGGTCGCTCACTCGCGACGCGCAGCGCCAGCCATTAAGAAGGGAGGGGGGAGGGAGGAGCAGCTGGGAGGCGGGAGGCGGGAGGGAGCGGCAAATGGGGGCGCGAGGGGGGCGGGGCCGCAGGGAGGCAGCGGCAGGGAACGGGGAGCGCACAAGGGGCAAAACACTGAAAACGAGCAAAATACAAGCAGTTACAATAAGAAAAGCACACAATCAGAAAAAACAAAATGGCACAATATACGATCGGGGAGACAGCAATCAGGGGGGCACAAAGGGGGCAGAAGCGCCAGCGGCGAGGCGCTGAAAAAAGCGAAAAAAACGAAAAACACTTACGGGACGGCGGAAAGCGGCACACGGGTCAAGTGAAGCTAGTCAGAGCCCACTAGACCCCAGGGATGAGGCGCAGGAGGATGCCTGCGGGTGGAGGAGGGCCTCGAACACGCAAACAGCAGCGTGGTCAGGGGACAGAGGCAGGAGGCAGCAGGTTGGTGCTGCGGTCGTGGGGGGCGAGCTCAGGACCTGAAACAGGTCAGAGGTCGCTCACTCGCGACGCGCAGCGCCAGCCATTAAGAAGGGAGGGGGGAGGGAGGAGCAGCTGGGAGGCGGGAGGCGGGAGGGAGCGGCAAATGGGGGGGAGAGGGGGGCGGGGCCGCAGGGAGGCAGCGGCAGGGAACGGGGAGCGCACAAGGGGCAAAACACTGAAAACGAGCAAAATACAAGCAGTTACAATAAGAAAAGCACACAATCAGAAAAAACAAAATGGCACAATATACGATCGGGGAGACAGCAATCAGGGGGGCACAAAGGGGGCAGAAGCGCCGGCGGCGAGGCGCTGAAAAAAGCGAAAAAAACGAAAAACACTTACGGGACGGCGGAAAGCGGCACACGGGTCAAGTGAAGCTAGTCAGAGCCCACTAGACCCCAGGGATGAGGCGCAGGAGGATGCCTGCGGGTGGAGGAGGGCCTCGAACACGCAAACAGCAGCGTGGTCAGGGGACAGAGGCAGGAGGCAGCAGGTTGGTGCTGCGGTCGTGGGGGGCGAGCTCAGGACCTGAAACAGGTCAGAGGTCGCTCACTCGCGACGCGCAGCGCCAGCCATTAAGAAGGGAGGGGGGAGGGAGGAGCAGCTGGGAGGCGGGAGGCGGGACGGAGCGGCAAATGGGGGGCGCGAGGGGGGCGGGGCCGCAGGGAGGCAGCGGCAGGGAACGGGGAGCGCACAAGGGGCAAAACACTGAAAACGAGCAAAATACAAGCAGTTACAATAAGAAAAGCACACAATCAGAAAAAACAAAATGGCACAATATACGATCGGGGAGACAGCAATCAGGGGGGCACAAAGGGGGCAGAAGCGCCGGCGGCGAGGCGCTGAAAAAAGCGAAAAAAACTAAAAACACTTACGGGACGGCGGAAAGCGGCACACGGGTCAAGTGAAGCTAGTCAGAGCCCACTAGACCCCAGGGATGAGGCGCAGGAGGATGCCTGCGGGTGGAGGAGGGCCTCGAACACGCAAACAGCAGCGTGGTCAGGGGACAGAGGCAGGAGGCAGCAGGTTGGTGCTGCGGTCGTGGGGGGCGAGCTCAGGACCTGAAACAGGTCAGAGGTCGCTCACTCGCGACGCGCAGCGCCAGCCATTAAGAAGGGAGGGGGGAGGGAGGAGCAGCTGGGAGGCGGGAGGCGGGACGGAGCGGCAAATGGGGGCGCGAGGGGGGCGGGGCCGCAGGGAGGCAGCGGCAGGGAACGGGGAGCGCACAAGGGGCAAAACACTGAAAACGAGCAAAATACAAGCAGTTACAATAAGAAAAGCACACAATCAGAAAAAACAAAATGGCACAATATACGATCGGGGAGACAGCAATCAGGGGGGCACAAAGGGGGCAGAAGCGCCGGCGGCGAGGCGCTGAAAAAAGCGAAAAAAACGAAAAACACTTACGGGACGGCGGAAAGCGGCACACGGGTCAAGTGAAGCTAGTCAGAGCCCACTAGACCCCAGGGATGAGGCGCAGGAGGATGCCTGTGGGTGGAGGAGGGCCTCGAACACGCAAACAGCAGCGTGGTCAGGGGACAGAGGCAGGAGGCAGCAGGTTGGTGCTGCGGTCGTGGGGGGCGAGCCCCTTTAGATCAACTTTGTGTGTTTGGTACAGTGATCTAAGGCAGAGTTTCCCAAAATGTGGATTATGATCCACTGGTGGGTCACTATCCAATTTCTGGTGGGTCCCAAAAGAGCAATAAATATAGATGCCTTTGCATTTTCTATTAACTTTTCACATTTGCTGTACTTAAAAGCCAGAGGTCAAATGTCATGCTCTGTCCTCTGACAAATTAATACTTATTCTTTTAACATGGGGATAGGAGTTTACTTTTCTTTCTCTGACTGCAAAGTGAGGGGAGTGCTTTAAGTGCATTATGTGATGACCTTGATGGGGTACAGATAGTGTTAAAGGAAACACTGTAGGATGCCATTTTGTAACAAACTTTATATACCTGCATATGAACTATACCCATATTTCAGAATATATCAGCAGTCAAGAAGAGCAAAAATGGAGCAAGCTTTTTAGTTATTCTGAAGTGTGATGGAAAAAAAGATTTTGGATAGGATCATAGCCAATCAAGACACATTTTACTAGGTGATGTTCAAATGGTAAATATTCACAGAAAGTAGATTTCCACACATTATTCTTTGTGTGCAATATCAGCAAAGTTTAGTAGCCATTTCAGTGGAAAATGTGCTGTTAGTAAATGACCACATGAATGTTTAGAAAAATATTTGCGATAATGTGCTCCAGCTACATACTACATCCTCACTACATTCCTGATGAATACATTTGGAACACTTTGTGTGAACCTAGGATTTTTCACAATCCCTATGACTTCAATGATGTAAAACTGATGTCAGCACCCCCAATGCAGAAAATGTATCCACAACCACCGGTGCAAAGGTGCTAAACTATGTCCCTAAGTCCAGTTTTGAAACAAACCCTTGCAAGTATTCTCAAGTAAAACTTCGAGTGAGCCTTTCAGTATTTCTTTGTTACTGTTTTATTTACTTCGCAAAACCATTTTAACAGAGAATGTGCTCACTATACCTGATCATTCACAATCATCCTACTTGTGTATGACTTTCCTACATAAATTGAGGAATAAAGATGTGGTTTATGGCGATCGTTAATGACTTTGGGTCTGGGGAACCAGGTTTAAGTCCTGGAGTTGGCAATGGGCGAATGGACAAATCTCCCATGCTTAAAATGAAATGCACCTTATGTAATGTAAGTGCTCCAATGCCCTTGGGCAGTGTTTGTGCAATAAATATACATACAGTTATAATTATCTCACTTAACTATAATTTATGCCCCTGTAATGCACTGCTTATGATCTCACATTTTAGATCACTTATGCTGTGGTCAGTGACAGCACTAGTGACATCACTGAGGACATCTCAAATGACATCACTGATGACATCATCTAGTGAGTGTGTTTTGTAATGGCTTTTTAGACTCATAAGATATTTAATAAGGTACTGAATGCATTAAATTACTATTTGTTCAATACTACTAATAAGTGATTCTAATTCTAACATATTTCATCTTAGTGGTTGTGTGACATTCTTTATGAGTATGTGAGTGGGTATCTCAGTGGTTGTATGGGTGTGTGAGTGGCCGTATGGGTGTGCAAGTGGGTTTGTGAGTGGCTGTATAGGTCTCTCAGTGGGTGTATAAGTGGCTATGTAGGTCTGTGAATGGCTGTGTGCGTGTTTTGGGGTTTGTGAGGTGCTGTGTCAGTGGTTGTATGGGTTTATGAGTGGCTGTGTCAGTGGTTGTATGAGTGTTTGCATAGATGTGTGAATAGATGAGTGAGCTGTATATTAGTTTGTTAGTGGGTATGTAAGTAGATGTATCTAATGTAAATGAGAGTTGAGCTGAGTAGGTGTGTGAGTGTGTGTCCTAGAGGTTATATGGGTGTGCGTGTGGTTCTGTGAGTGTGTGAGTGGGTATGTAAGTGGTTAAATGTGTTATATGGATCAGTGTGTGCACGGCTGTGTTATTGGATGCATTAGTCCTTGGTTGGGTGTGTTAGTGTCTGCATTAGTAATTGGGTGGGTGTGTTAGTGTCTGCATTGGTGTATGCCTGAATGTACCAGTGTATGCATTAATGTGTGTCGGGGTGTGTCAGTGGATATATTTGTGTTTGGTAAGGGTGTTAGTGTGTACATCAGGGTATGCCTGTGTTCTCAGTGTAAGCATCAGTGTGTGCCCAGGTATGTTAGTGCATGCATCAGTGTGTGCCTGGGTGACTAAGGTATGTAACAGTGTGTGCATGGTGTAGGAGCCTGGCCTGGGTTATAGTGGGTACCTTGGGGTACTTACATCTTGTGCCAGGTCCAGTTATCCCTTATTAGTATATTAGAGGTGTTCTAGCAGCTTAGGCCGATGGAGGTAGCTATAGCAGAGCAGCTTAGGCTGAACTAGGAGACATGCAAAGCTCCTACCATACTATTTATATCACTTAGTACTATATCATAAGAAAACACAATACTCAGAGTTACTAAAAATAAAGATACTTTATTTTAGTGACAATATGCCAAAAGTATCTCAGAGGATATACTCCCTTAGGAGGTAAGTAATATACACAAAATATACACACACAAACCAAATCAGGTAAGTAAACAGTTAGAAAAGTAGTGCAAACACTGTAGATCACAATAGAATGCAAAAGGGAAAAATAGGCAGGAGGGCAACACAAACCATATACTCCAAAAGTGGAACGCGAACCACGAATGGACCCGAGGCCTAGTGTAGTGTGTAGAGGGTCGCTGGGAGTGTAAGAAAACACTAAGGGTGTCCAAGATACCCCACCCCAAGACCCTGAAAAGTAGGAGTAAAGTTACCCTACTACCCCAGAAAGACAGTAAAGTCGAGATAGGGGATTCTGCAAGGACAACAACTGACTGCAAAGCACTCAAGACGGATTCCTGGACCTGAGGACCTGTAAAGGAAGGGGACCAAGTCCAAGAGTCACGCAAGTGTCCAGGGGGGCAGGAGCCCCCAAACCCCCGGATGAAGGTGCAAAAGGGCACCCTCTGGGTGGAAGAAGCCAAAGATTCTGCAACAACGGAAGGTGCCAGGAACTTCACCTTTGGTCAGAAGATGTCCCAAGGCGTGCTGGAGGATGCAGAGTTGTTTCCACAAAGAAAGACCACAAACAAGCCTTGCTAGCTTCAAGAGTCATGGTTGAAGGTTTTGGGTGCTGCCAGGGCCCAGGAAGGACCAGGAGGTCGCCCCTTGAAAGAGGAGACAGAGGGGGCGCTCAGCAACATGAAGAGCCCATGAAGAAGCATGCAGCACCCTCAGGAGCACCTAAACAGGTGTTCAGAAGATCTGAGCATGACGGTCGACTCAGCACAACAAAAGGGAGCCCCACGAAGTCAGAGTCCAACTCAGCGAGTTGGGCAATGCAGGACGGAGTGCTGGGGACCTGGGCTAGGCTGTGCATGAAGGAAGTCTTGCAAAAGTGCACAGAAGCCCTAGCAGCTGCAGTTCATGCAGTACATAGGATTACTGTCTGGCATGGGGAGACAAGGACTTACCTCCACCAAATTTGGACAGAAGGGCCACTGGACTGTCAGGGACACTTGGACCCAGCTCGTGTGTTCCAGGGACCACGCTCGTCAGGATGAGAGGGGACCCAGAGGACTGGTGATGCAGAAGTTTGGTGCCTGCGTTGGCAGGGGGAAGATTCCGTCGACCCATGGGAGATTTCTTCTTGGCTTCCAGTGCAGGGTGAAGGCAGACAGCCCTCAGAGCATGCACCACCAGGAAACAGTCGAGAAAGCCGGCAGGATGAGGCGCTACAATGTTGCTGGCAGTCTTCTTGCTACTTTGTTGCGTTTTTGCAGGCGTCCTGGAGCAGTCAGTGGTCGATCCTTGGCAGAAGTCGAAGAGGGAAGTGCAGAGGAACTCTAATGAGCTCTTGCATTCGTTATCTAGTGAGATACCCACAGGAGAGACCCTAAATAGCCCTCAGAGGAGGATTGGCTACAGAGAAAGGTAAGCACCTATCAGGAGGGGTCTCTGAAGTCACCTGCTGGCACTGGCCACTCAGAGCTGCCCATTGTGCCCTCACACCTCTGCATCCAAGATGGCAGAGGTCTGGGACACACTGGAGGAGCTCTGGGCACCTCCCCTGGGAGGTGCTGGTCAGGGGAGTGGTCACTCCCCTTTCCTTTGTCCAGTTTCACCCCAGAGCAGGGCTGGGGGGATCCCTGAACTGGTGTAGACTGGCCTATGCAAGGAGGGCACCATCTGTGCCCTTCAAAGCATTTCCAGAGGCCAGGAGAGGCTACTCTTCCCAGGCCCTTCACACCTATTTTCAAAGGGAAAGGGTGTATCACCCTCTCTCAGAGGAAATCCTTTGTTCTTCCTTCCTGGGACCAAGTGTGTGCCTGAGTGTCTCAGTGTAAGCATCAGTGTGTGCCTGGGTGTCTCAGTGTATGCATCAGTGTGTGCATGGGTGTCTCAGTGTATCCATCAGTATGTGCCTGAGTGTGTTAGTGTTTGCATCAGTACGTGCCTGTGTGTGTGTCAGTGTCTGCATTATTGTGTGCATGGGTATGTCAGTGTATGCATCAGTGTGTGCCTGGGTATATTAGTTCTTGCATTAGTGTTTGGTAAGTGTGTTAGTGTCTGCATCAGTGTGTGCTTGGGTGTCTTAGTGTATGTATCAGTGTGTGCCTGGGTGTGTTATTGAATGCATTATTGTTTGGCTGGGAGTGCTAGTGTCTGCATTAGTGTGTGCCTTCATGTGTTAGTGCCTGCATCAGTCTGTAACTGGGCGTCTCAGTGTATGCATCAGTGTGTGCCTGGTTGTGTTAGTGTATGCATCAGTGTGTGCCCGGCTGTGTTATTGGATGCATTGGTGCTTGGGTAGGTGCGTTATTGTCTGCATTGATGTATGTCTGGGTTTGCCAGTGTATGCATGTGTGAAGGTATGTGTGTCAGTGGCTGCATTAGTATTTTGTAAGTGTGTTAGTGCCTACATCAGTAAGCACTGTGGTGTGATATTGGATGCATCAGTGTGTGGCTGGGTGTGTTAGTGTGTGCATCAGTTTCTGCCTGGGTGTGTTATTGGATTAATTGGTGTTTGGTTGGGCGAGTCAGTGTCTACATCATTGTGTTGTGTGCCTGGGTGTGTTAGTGTCTGCATCAATGTGTGCCTGGGTGTCTCAGTGTGGCTGTGGTATTATATGCATTAGTGCTTGGGTGGTGTGTTAGTGTCTGCATTAGTGCATGCCTGGGTTTGTCAGTGTATGCATGTGTGTACCTGTATGTGTCAGTGGCTGGATAAGTGTTTGGTAAGTGTGTTAGTGCCTGCCTCAGTATGAGCTAGGGTGTGTTACTTGATGCATCAATGTGTGGGTGGGTGTGTTAGTGTATGCATCAGTGTATGCCTGGGTGTGTTATTTGATGAATTATTGCTTGGCTGGGTGTGTCAGTGTCTGCATCAGTGTGTTGTGTGCCTGGGTGTGTTAGTGCCTGCATCAGTGTGTGCCTGGGTGTCTCAGTGTATGCATCAGTATGTGCTTGAGGGTGTTAGTGTATGCCTGACTGTGTTTTTGGATGCAATGGTGTTTGGCTGGGTGTGTTAGAGTCTCCATTGGTGTGTGCTTGGGTGTGTCAATGTGTGCATCAGTGTGTAACTAGATGTGTCTGCATTAGTGTTTGGGTGTGTCCGTGGCTGCCTTAGTGTTCAAGGGTGTGCTACTTGATGAATTAGTATTTGGCTGTGTGTGTCAGTATCTTTATCGGTGTGTTGTGTGCCTGAGTGTGTTAATGTCTGCATCAGTATGTTCCTGGGTGTCTCAGTGTATGCATCAGTGTGTGTTTGGGTATGTTACTGTATGCATCAGTGTGTGCTTGGCTGTGTTATTGGATTCATTAGTGTTTGACTGGGTTTGTTAGTGTCAGCATTGGTGTCTGCCTGGGTGTGTCAGTGTGTACATCAGTGTGTATCTGGGTGCGTCAGCGGCTGCTTAGTGTTTGGTAAGTGTGTTAGTGTCTGCATCAGTGTCTGCCTGGCTGTGTTATTGGATTAATTATTGTTTGACTTGACATGTCAGTGTCTGCATCATTGTGTGCATGGGTGTGTCAGTGAGTGTACTGGTGTGTGCTTGGGTGTCTCTGTGTATGCATCCGTGTGTGCCTGGGTGTGTTAGTGTATGCTTCAATGTGTGTCTGGAAGTGTTAGTTTATGCATCAGTTTGTGCCTGGGTATGTTATTAAAGGCTTAGTGTTTTTATGGCTGTATTACTGTCTGCATTGGTGCATGCCTTGGTGTGTCAGTGTAAGTATCAGTGTGTGCCTGGGTGTCTTTTTGCATGCATCAGTGTTTGACTGGGTGTGTCCTTGACTGCTTCAATGCATGCCTGGGTGTTTTAGTGTATGTATCAATGGGTGCCTGGGTGTGTTATTGGATTCATTAGTGTTTTCATGGGTGTGTTAGTGTCTACATTGGTGTATGCCTGGGTTTGTCAGTGTATGCATGTGTGCACCAGTGCATGTCCCTGGCTGCATTAGTGTTTGGTAAGTGTGTTAGAGTTTGCATCAGTGTGTGTGTTATTGGATGTATCAGTGTGTGGCTGGGCATGTTAGTGTATGTATCAGTTTGTGCCTTGGTGTATTATAGGATGCATTAGTGTTTGGATGGGTGTGTCAATGTCTACATCAATGTGTGCCTGGGTCTTTTAGTGTCTGCATCAGTGTGTGCCTGGGTTTCTCAGTGTATGCATCAGTGTGTGCTTGTGTGTGTTAGTGTATACATCAGTGTGTGCCTGGCTGTGGTATTGGATGTGTTAGTGTTTGGTTGTGTGTGTTAATATTTGCATCGGTGTATGCATGGGTGTGTCAGTGTATGCATCAGTGTGTAGCTGGTTGTGTCAGTGGCTGCATTAGTGTTTGGTAAGTGTGTTTCTGCATCAGTGCTGGCTTCAGTGTATGCATCAGTGTTTGGCTCTGTGCTGTAGTGCATGCATCAGTGTGTGCCTTGGTGTGTTATTGGATGCAACAGTGTTTGGGTGAGCATGTCAGTGTCTGCATAAGTGTGTGCCTGGGTGTGTTAGCATTTATATCAATGTGTGTTGTTGAAGGCTTAGCTTTTGTGTGGCTGTGTTAGTGTCTGCATTGGTGCATGCCTGGGTGTGCCAGTATAAGTATCAGTGTATGGCTGGGTGTCTTTTTGCATGCATTAGTGTTTGGCTCGGTGTGTTAGTGTATGCATTAATGTGTGCCTGGGTGTGTTTTTAGATGCATTAGTGTTTTCATGGGTGTGTTAGTGTCTGTATTGGTGTATGCCTGGGTTTGTCAGTGTATGCATGTGTGCACCTGTGTGTGTCACTGGCTGCATTAGTTTTTAGTAAGTGTGTTAGAGTTTGTATCAGTGTGTGCCTGGGTGTGTTATTGGATGCATCATTGTGTGGCTGGAAGTGTCAGTGTCTACATCAATGTGTGCCTGGGTGTGTCATTGTCTGCATCTATTTGTGTCTCGGTGTCTCAATGTCTACATCACTGTGTAACTTTGTTGAACAACAGTGAAAGAACTAATTAGCAACCTACATTACTCTAATAAATGGTATAAAAATGAAAAAAGCATAAATATAAGTTAATATTACGCTTTAGAAAATTGAACAATAAACTTTTAGTTTCTGCAATGCATACGTTCATAATATTAACAAAACAGTACACATTTCTTATGCTGTAATGCAAGCTTACATTAAATTTAAGGACTTCATTTTCCCTTATTTACTATTCTCAGGTTCTATACTTATATATCACAAGTGATATATAAAGAATCATCCTAGAATAGTGAGGAAAAAAACAATCATATAGATTGTAGGAAACCCCTCCGCCGGAACTGCACTCTATGTCACTATAATGAAGCAACATCATGCATTGCACTCACTGCAGTTTTTTAAACAATCATTCTACCTATGCTTACTCAAGTAATTTAAAGAAACAATCACAAGAGGTATTTTCCCGTTTCTATGTGTGCTGCAAAATGCAACACACATAGAAAGAGGAAAAAAACAGGGAAAAATGAATATATTTCTCCCTGTTGTGTCATTCTTATGCCACTCCTGAGGTGGCATAGGAATCTGATGCATTCCCAGACTCCCGGTTCCATGAGTGTTATGTGGGAACACCCCAAGCAACATCCATGGAATGCCGCTTTCATGCAGTGTTATGTGTGAAAGGGGTCCATAGTTACAAGGCCATTAAAAACAATGGAAGTTGGCTTTGCATGGCCTTGTAAATATGGTCTGCCACATTGTGCCACCGTAGCATTAAAAAAATGATGTTCCAGTGGCACAGTGTGCCACAAGGGCCTTGTAAATGAGGCTCTAAGTTCTTCATGAAAAATGATAGCCTTAGTAGTATTTGTTTCTCCAGAAATAGTTTTTTGTCCTGCTTTATAGGTTGTAATGTTTGGTTCCAATTTACTGCTGTCTGTTCTGCCTCGTCGTGTTAGCATTAACCTCACACCAACATCTTGAATGCCTTATAAAGACACCACCCCTAGTACGCCGGATGATGTCATACACACTCATAATACAACTACCGCAACAATTCTGCCTCACTTTTTCAGTTGTAATCCTCCTTAGAACTTAGGTTCAAGAAACAAAAGATAAGAATTTGAGGTTGCTGTCATTACATTGTGTCCATCCAGTATTACTTTTTGAATGGACAGTATAGAGTCCAGTTGCAACACTAACTCCTTCATGATATATAATAGCCATAGTAGTATATGGTATTCCTGCAGCAAATTTTTTTCCTGTTTTAAACTTTGTAATCTCTGATCCAATTTAGTCCCATCTGCTCTGCATCGCTGTAGCATTAGCATTAGAAAAACATAGTGGCCTCTTCTTCGTATATGTAAAGCTGACATAAGATCTGATCTACAATTTCTGCAGGTATTGTTTTGTCTAGCTTCTTTAAACAATCTTTCAAAATTCACAGTTTTGCAATTCGGTAGTGTTAAGTAAATATATCACTCTGAATCTATTTCTGTATTTGATGTCAATGAACAATCGTCACACTCATGGTTCTGTGAGTAACTAAGTCCAAATAACTTACGAATAGGTACTTCCTCTTCTTCTAAAACACCAAACATCACCATTTGAAATTCTTGTGAATCTTTTTGAGTGTTTAGTGTAAACTGTACAAATCTACTGCATACATCTACAAGGTCTCGAATGTGTGGCGCACAATATGTTTTATTTCTATTCCCGCAGAGACGTTCCAACAAAGCAAAAATGCAGAACAAAGGGGGTCATTCTGACCCTGGCGGTCATGGACCGCCAGGGCCAACGACCGCGGAAGCACCGCCAACAGGCTGGCGGTGCTTCTGGGGCCATTCTGACTGCGGCGGTACAGCCGCGGTCAGAAAAGGGAAACCGGCGGTTTCCCGCGGCCCCAGGGAATCCTCCACGGCGGCGCTGCAAGCAGCGCCGCCATGGGGATTCCGACCCCCTTCCCTCCATCCTGTTTCTGGCGGTTTTCACCGCCAGAAACAGGATGGTGGGAACGGGTGTCGTGGGGCCCCTGGGGGCCCCTGCAGTGCCCATGCCACTGACATGGGCACTGCAGGGGCCCCCTAACAGGGCCCCATTAAGATTTTCAGTGTCTGCTTGGCAGACACTGAAAATCGCGACGGGTGCAACTGCACCCGCCTCACACCAGCAACTCCGCCGTCTCCATTCGGAGCCGGCTTCCTCGTTGCTGGTGCTTTCCCGCTGGGCGGGCGGGCGGCCTTTTGGCGGTCGCCCGCCAGCCCAGCGGGAAAGTCAGAATGACCGCCGCAGTCTTTTGATCGCGGTACGGTCTTCTGGTGGTTCCCGCCAGGCGGGTGGCTTCCGCCGCCTGCGGGGGTCAGAATGACCCCCAAAATGTCTTATGTTTTTTCTCTTCAACTGCATGAACAACATGAGATAATGTAAAGAGCACATTGAGAACCACATTTGCATAGCAGTTGAAACCAGAGGGGTAATCAACAATATATCTGCCATTGTCAATTTCTTTTCTTGACTACTTCTTTTTTCTCTTTCTTTCCCATCTTTTCAACAACATCACCACAATCCTTCGAAAGATTTTGCTTCAGACAGATGGTACATTTTTCATAAACTGGATATTGGTGAGGAGCATAAACACTTCTTAATTGGTTGAACTCTTTCACACAACTTGGATCAGCATTTACTTTGCAGTCATCAAAGTCAACAAGATACAAGCCAGACAGTGTTCTAACACGAGAGAAGGCTACTTATGATGTACCTTCCTTAAACACAGTACTACCATTATTAACCAATGCTTCATCTACACTACACAGGGGCATAGTTAAGAGCCCCTAGCGGCATTGCAATGCCACATTAGTGTAATTTTTTTATGCTACTGTGGCGATAGAAGGCCAAAAACGCCACACCATATTGACAAAGTGGCACAATGCATGCATTGCACCACTTTGTAACCCTTTGTTCTACATTATGCCTGTGGCAGACATTATTGGGGTCATTCCGACCCCGGCGGGCGGCGGAAGCCGCCCGTCTGGCAGGAACCACCAGAAGACCGTATCGCGGTCAAATGACCGCGGCGGTCATTCTGACTTTCCCGCTGAGCCGGCGGGCGACCGCCAGAAGGCCGCCCGCCGGCCCAGCGGGAAAGCCCCTTCAACAATGAAGCTGGCTCCGAATGGAGCCGGCGGAGTTGAATGGGTGCGACGGGTGCAGTGGCACCCGTCGCGATTTTCAGTGTCTGCTAGGCAGACACTAAAAATCATTATGGGGCCCTGTTAGGGGGCCCCTGCACTGCCCATGCCTGTGGCCTGGGCAGTGCAGGGGCCCCCAGGGGCCCCTAGACACCCGTTCCCGCTATCCTGTTCCTGGCGGTTTTTACCGCCAGGACCAGGATGGCGGGAAGGGGGTCGGAATCCCCATGGCGGTGCTGCGAGCAGCGCCGCCATGGAGGATTCTTTGGGGCAGGGGTAAACCGGCGGGAAACCGCCGGTTGCCCTTTTCTGACCGCGGCTTTACCGCCGCGGTTAGAATTGCCCATGAAGCACCGCCAGCCTGTTGGCGGTGCTTCCGCGGCACTCTGCCCTGGCGGTTTTCAACCGCCAGGGTCAGAATGACCGCCTATGTATGTAAAGGGGGCGTTCCCCCATTAGAGGGGCCAAAATAATGGCACAAGGAAATCTCTTAGATTTCCTTGCGCCATTTTTTTCACCACTTTCAACGCTTGCTAAGAGCAGGCATTAAAAGGGGGCTTCCATTGGTTACAATGGGCCTCTGGGTGCTTTGCAGTATTAGCGTCAGAAGTTTCTATGCTAATTCTGCGCTAGTCCCCTAACTACCGCCATGGTGTGCCATATTTTAAATATGGACCACACATGGTGGCATTGGGGGGCACGAAGGGGCACAAGTAAAGTGGTGCTGCACTGTGTGCAGGTCCATTTTTCTTTAATATGCCCCTGAGATTTTGAATAATCAGAGCGTATGCTAAAGAAAGTGGAAACGGCTTCCGTCAAACACACAAGTCTTTCACAAGCAAAAAAAAACGTAAAATGGACCTTTCAATCTGCTTTACACCATCAACCTGATCAAATTTTATTGCTAGGTATTCAATCTCATTCCCATTAAGAAAGCAAATTAATTCAATCACTTTACCCATAGCACCATTAACTAATCCTTCCTCAACATTTACATTTCAACACAAAATTACTCTGCTGTTTTTGCAAAAGAATTAAACATCTCTTTAATGTCACAGTTCTGGAAATTAATTTTTCTAATGAGTCCAGTTTCACTTGCAGCTTTTCATTCAGGAATACTATCACACCCTGGTCTTCCATTTTGTTGATTTGCTGTAAGTTGTGCTAGAGCATTTCAGCTATGCTCTAAATGAGGTCAACAGATCTTTTCACCCAAGGAAGGAGTAAGAGAGATTAGGATCACAGTCAATCAGCATTTAATTTTCAGTATGACCGATTTGACCACACAAAGAAAACCCAACTCAAAAATAAAGTTAAAGGGTTTTATTACAAGCCTATACTCATAGATGATTCTCAAAACCAAGCTATAAACATACAGTATCACCAAAGGATGGCCTAAATGGTGAACGACGTTTAGACAAACTAACATTAAACAAACTAAGCATTCAGTAAGGGCTAGACAGTATAACAGGAGAAGAACCTAATGTTCAGAAAACAAATGATGTCCAACTCTCCTAAACATGAAGGAAATCTAAGTTAGCTGACTAAGCAAAGGGAAAGTCCCTAAAGGTAGCAAGTCACTGACATTTGCTGGCTACAAAACATGGGGACAAAAGTAAATAAAGGACAAAAATAATTTGAAAAAAAACATCTAGGGTAAAATGAAGCTAACTAGAGTTGGTAAAGAGAAGGTAAAAAGGGAAGGAGTCAACATTTCAGAAGCTTGGTCAAGAGTCTTCTCATTGGTCAGGAAAACCGAATTTCTCTCAGCAGACATTTGTGATAAAGTGCGTGCAAGGGAAAGAGGTCTGTACCTCTCAAGGTCCAAGGGACCTCTCCTACACAAAGTCCATATGATCTCTCCTCTTGAGACTAACTGGAAATGGTAAATAAAAGCCCAAAGTGAATGATTTGTCCATTGGTTGTGTCATATGGATCAAAAGAATCCATTGTCCAGTCATAGTACATCATACGACCGGCATCTGCAACATCAAGACAAGTTCCCAAGTCCATCATGGGAAGGCATCCCTCTTTGCTCTCCTGTACAACGTTTGCAGCAAAAAATAAATGGGGTTGAAATTTACACTTTCTGCCTCTCGGTATACCGTCCTCAGGGATACTTTCCCAGGCTCTCTATGAGTACAATAACACATCTATTTCCAAACTAGCAATCTCTGGGAATGACATCTGGAAAGCAATGACAAGTTAGAAAAAAGAAAACAGCTTTCTCATGTTCTGCACGACTGAGGCCTAGCAAATCTCTGTGGCTGACCTAAAGCAAATATAATTAATATGGCCACTTTATTCATGTTAAGTAAACATGTATAACATTGTAATTTCAAATCCATCATTAATAAAGCTTGTCAATATTCATGTTACAGTTATTGCAACAGCAAAATAGCTTTTTAATACGTCAATACATGTCAGTAAGTATGATGAGCAACTAAAGTTTTTCCACATAAACATACAACGTTTAAAACATTTTCATTAAAAAACGTCATTATCGTTTCATTGAAAACTATTTCTTAGCAACATAGGAAAACATAGGGAACCAAAATGAATGATTACACTTGAACTAGAATGGCTATACTGCATACATGAAATCACTAGTCTACAGTGAATGCACTTTATTATAGACTTTCAGTGCATCACTTTATAGTTAACTTGTTAGCAGTTCACGCAATATAATGTAAAATTTGTCACGTGTAGATCATCATTGTGACGGCAAAGGCAGCAGCCAAATCTCAGTTATATCAGTCCCCCCCTGTGATGGCGAATCAAGCCATCACATCAGATTACAATCTCTGAGGTCGTACTAGATAAGATTGTCTGGACTCCTGTAACTGCTTAATGTCACTGTAGTAGATATTTCATCTATTCTCAAACTTAAATTCCTCTTTTCTTCTCCCCTTCTCAGCTCTCTTCACTTTTATTCTCTTGTATAGCTTGAACAAAGCAAACACAACTAAAGCACACAAGGCTATTATCAGCACAAGTTTCAATATACTACCAAAAATTCCATTCCCTAGATTTCCAAACCACTTTCCAACTGCTGAAAAAACACCCCCTATTGCTTCCCAGACACCTAATGTTTCCTGCTCTATAAGTTGTTGGTAAGCTCTATCCTAAGCAGTGCAATCATCAAAATAACTGTCACAACTAACTCTCTTATAATACATGTACCTACGTTTACTATTCTTACTTCTCTTTGGCTCCATGTGTTCTTTAATTTCAGACTAATAATCAAAATAAAAAATGTAAAATGTAAATGCTGGCACCAAAAATAGCAACTGTCTTTTCAGTCCCTTTTCTTTGTGAGAAAAGCAAATAACAAGCAATTGTCTATTCAGCGCCATTCAAATATTAGTTTCAAAATCTTGATTCCCTACAAAGTTGATCAAATACCTCTAGTAAATTTCAAATCTATCTAATAAATGTACAGTTCTAAATCACTATTAGTCATATCCAGGGCATAATGTCTCAGTCTGTCATGTGACAATAAAATTTCAAAATTCAACTCTGCCACAAGAACAAATTCAAGAACGTTCAAATGGATAAGTATTGTTAAAACAAAATGTTGTAAAGTCCTTTTCCCATTCATTTGCTGCAAAATGTGTCAATTCAGGTGCTGCATACTTTTGACAAGGTACTCTCCTTCACTTTGATCCATGAGCTACTGGTCTTTCTGTATCACTGTCACTTTGACCAGGCTCCCAGTTTCTTCTGGAATAGTTGGGGGCACTTGCACTACTGGCATAGTTTGTTCACTTAGCTATGGATATCCAGGCACAACTTGCTTTGCTACAGCAACAGGTCCTTTGTCAGCATCTGAGCTTTGCACAGTCAACTGTTTTTTTCTTGACCCTTCTGTATGAACTGCTGCTGTTGACTCACTCAGACCCCTCTCAAACTGCAATTGTGCTCTTTGAGTCACTTGCTCATCCCCAACAGCTTGACTAACCTGTTCCCTTCATTTCACTGTAACCGGCTCTTCAGGGACAGGTGCTGTTCTATTAAGGGGACCTGGAACTTTGAGAGTGTGTGTGGCATGGATTCAGTAAGGGAGACCAGTGCAATTCACAGCTGTCGTTGTTACCAGTACTATATGACAGAGCCCCTTCCTCCTTCCTCAAGTACTTCTTTACCATGACCCAGTCACCTGGACTCTGGTCATGGCACAGCTCCTACAATTGTTGGAATGTAGGCTCACCAACTCAATGAGAGAGTGAATGAACCACATCAACCAGTCCTTGGCAATAATCGAGTACCATGTCATCTGTAATGTTCACAAGCACATTCGCAGGCACAGCTGGTAACCTCATGGCATGGCCCATGTTTATTTCACGTGGTGATAAATCTGTTCTCCTGTTTGGAGTACTGCACAAACTCATCAAAATAAGCGACAATACATCAGGCCATTTCAATGAGGTGGAAGCACAAACCTTTGGCAGTCAGGACTTCAGAGTCACATTTACTTGCTTCACCAATCCTGAAGCTTCCAGCCTGTAACTGCAATATAGTCTTTGCTTACCTTGTAATGCTGCACACAGTAATTTCAAGACCTTACTATTAAAGTGAGACTTTACTCTGACTCTAGAGAAGTTGGGAAGCAGAACCTGGGTAATAATTTCCTAAGCAAAAGTTTTGCCACTGTGAGACTGTCATTTCTCCTAGTTGGGAAAGCTTCAGCCCAATGAGAGACAAAGCAAAAAATAACCAAGACATATCTCAGTCCATTGCACACAGGTAACTCAATGAAATCGAGCTACATTCTTTTGAAAGGTCCTCCTGATCTTCCTATTTGACTCAATGTAAATGCATAGAAAAATCAAAACTCTTACAGAAGAGTTATCAATTAGTATTCAGCAACAAGGGTATCATAAACATATCATATCTCTGGGCTCTTTCATAAGCTGGTCCTGCATGTTTTGTAATGTCTTTGTATATAAACTGCAGTTCATCCTCTCTGTAAGTGTCTAGCTGAGCTGTATCTATAGTTCCCAATATCATCTCTTTTAACTCCAATTTTCATCAGGGCACATTTAGTTAACCTTCTCTCTCTGGTGTGTGTACTGATCTTCCATTGCAATTTGGGTTTCCTGTTGCACCTATAGCACTCAAACTATTTAAGCAATCATTTAGTTCCTGGGCATTGAAACCTCACAAACTGGAGTACTCAATATAGATGTATTTTCTTCTGAAGAGTTAAATGGTTATCTCCTATTTGGGGTACTTCAACCAATATTCAGTGTAGGTTCTATTCTGGGCAAATAACATGGCGAGAATCTCGTGGGAAACCTCGCACCAAGGGTAAATGCTATTTGACTTGTTGTCGCAGATGGATCTGAAATGCGTTTGGGGATCTATGGTGAAAGAACTCTCTCTAACTCTGAACCACTTGGGCAAACAAATCCCTGTGCAATTGTCTGGAAAAGAAAAAGTGAGAGCGACTGGGTATTTGGGAAATTCAGGACATTTAATGCATGTGCATTATTTCCTTTCATACCTGGACCATACGAGGGAACAATTGGAGCAATTGTTACTGGAACTGTTAATGTATCTGGATACATATAATTCATTTGACTCTCTGGAACTGTCACTCCTAGGCTCTGTCCTGTTAAATGCATATTGAAACCTTGTCCTGTCTGGTTTGAATTAAAACTCTGTCCCATTGGATTCAAATTTGGACTCTGCTATCTCACTAGGGCTTTGTTCAACTGGTGTAGTAGGTACATCAAAAGTCATATTCCACCATGTCTCTCCTGACGCTCCGGTTGGCTCAGAATTGTATGGAGTCAGATGATTAAACAGTAACTGATTTATAAAATCATCATCCAAATCACTCTCATAGGTTTCAGCTTTTTTCTCTGTTACCTGTTTTGCCTTTTCTGTCATTTTTTTCTTACTCATTGATTTAGAGCTTTCTCCTTCTTTACTCATTAAGACAGGATACAATCTAATTCCCTCAATTATGTCTGCTCTCTAAGCTTTTACTTCCCACAATTCTCGTTTTGATGTTCACCACCAATGGGAGAGTAGCACTCTGTGATATAGTCCACCAGTACCAGTGCGGCTTCAAATCAACCAACATTTACCAGCGCAACACTGTGTGACGTCAATCGCACTCCTTGCAGCAGCTCACTCTCCTTTAAGATTTATTTCGCACAATCACTCTTCACTCAAACATAATGCAAAATAATGCAAGCAAAAACCACCAACAACTGTCTGCTCACTAAAGGATCAGGTAATCAAACACTTCAAAAGCAGTACGGAGATATGCTTTCTGACTATCCTTTCACAATTATACAACAAATGAGCTTTGACCGGCGCATTTCACTTGGATTGGTACAGTTCCTCTCTGTGCACTAGAGATTCCCTAATACCAACCCCTAACACCAAAAATACTACTGGTACTGTCAACATCATCTCATGACTAGAATCCCACACTGCAGACAATAAATTAAACCAAGTATCTTCTACAATTGTGCATTATCCTGGGATCTTAGGCCAAGACAGACCCGATAGCCACACATCTTTTTAGCAGAAAGTGCCACATTTACACAACAACTTCGAAATACCACAAAACACTTAACAACATTACACTTCATTGCAATCTTTACCCAAAGCAGGGCAAGCGCAAACCCCATTAATACTCACACATCTGGTGCTGGAACTCCTTTAATCTTCTGGATGAGCCATGGGATCAGAATTTGAACTGGGTTCTGGACAATTGCATGAAAGGATCCCCTAAGTCCCTAATATGATGCCTAATTATTTTCTACCCCCTCGTGGGAGAAATTGTCCTCTGCTACCAGTTTTGCTGGAGCATTTTAGGTATGCTCTAAGTGAGGTCAACTGATCTTTTCATCCCTGTGAGGGGTAAAAAGGTTAGCATCACAAACAATCAACATATAATTTTCAAAATAAACAATTTAATTTAGCCACACAAGGAAAACCCAAGTGGAAATTAAAATGAAAGGGTTTTACTACAAGCTTATACTCAGGTTGATATAGATGATTCTCAAAACCAAGCATTAAAGATATAGGGGGTCATTCTGACCCTGGCGGTCATGGACAGGCTGGCGTTGCTCCCATGGGCATTCTGACCGCGGCGGTACAGCAGCGGTCAGAAACGGGAAACCGGCGGTCTCCCGCCGGTTTCCCGCTGCCCAAGGGAATCGCCGCCATGGGGATTCTGACCCCCTTACCGCCAGCCTGGCGGTTTTGACCGCCAGAACCTGGCTGGTGGTAACGGGTGTCATGGGGCCCCTGGGAACCCCTACAGTGCCCATGCCAATGGCATGGGCACTGCAGGGGCCCCCTAACAGGGCCCCACCAAGATTTTCAGTGTCTGCCAAGCAGACACTGAAAATCGCGACGGGTGCAACTGCACCCGTCGCACCCCTTCCACTCCGCCGGCTCCATTCGGAGCCGGCATCCTCATGGAAGGCGGTTTCCCGCTGGGCTGGCGGGTGGCCTTCTGGCGGTTGCCCGCCAGCCCAGCGGGAAACTCAGAATGACCGCGGTACGGTCTTCTGGCGGTTCCCGCCAGACGGGCGGCTTCCGCCGCCCGCGGAGGTCAGAATGACCCCCATAGTATCATTATAAAATGGCCTAAACTGTGAAAGAAGTTTAGGCAAACTAACATTAAACAAACTAAATATTCAGTAAGGGCTCTGCAGAATAACAGGAGGAGAACCTGATGTTCAGAAAACAAACTTTCTCTGACTCTCCTAAACATGGAGGTAATCTAAGAATCGTCTAAGTTAGGGAAAAGACTAAGCAGAGGGGAAAACACTAAGAAATAACAAGTCACTAACTGACGTGCTGGGCTACAATACATGGAGACAAAAAGTAAAAAGGAAATAAAGGACAAAAAGAATTTTGAAAAAAGACATGTGGAATAAAATGAAGCGAACTAGAGTTGACAAAAGGTAGGTAAAAATGGAAGATGTCATCATTTCAGAAGCTCGGTCAAGATGGGTCAGGAAACTCTCTCAGCTGGCACTTTGGGTATATTGCAGGGCAAGGACAAAGAGATCTGTATCTCTCAAAGTAAAAGGGATCTCTGCAACTCAAAGTCCAAATGATGTCTCCTCGTGTAACTGGATTGAAAGATTTCATTGTCCAATCATAGTACATCATACGAGAAGTATCTGCAACATCAAGACAAGGTGCCAGGACTGTCATGGAAGGCATCCACCTTTGCTCTCCTTTACAACTTTTGCAACAAATAACAAATTGGGTTGGTGTTCACATTTTCTGTTTCTCGGTATACCATGCTCAAGGTTACTTTCTCAGTCTTTCTGTGAGTAAAACAATAGCACATCTATTTCCAAACCAACATTCTATAGGAACTGTAGGAAGGTAGCCTCTTTCTAGCCTTGTTACCCCCTCTTTTGGCCTGTTTGTGAGTATATGTCAGGGTGTTTTCACTGTCTCACTGGGATCTTGCTAGCCAGGGCCCAGTGCTCATAGTGAAAACCCTATGTTGTCAGTGTGTTTGTTATGTGTCACTGGGATCCTGCTAGCCAGGACCCCAGTGCTCATAAGTTTGTGGCCTATATGTGTTCCCTGTGTGGTGCCTAACTGTATCACCGAGGCTCTGCTAACCAGAACCTCAGTGTTTATGCTCTCTCTGCTTTCTAAATTTGTCACTGCAGGCTGGTGACTAAATTTACCAATTCTCATTGGCACACTGGTACACCCATATAATTCCCTTGTATATGGTACTTAGGTACGCAGGGTATTGGGGTTCCAGGAGATCCCTATGGGCTGCAGCATTTCTTTTGCCACCCATAGGGAGCACAGACAATTCTTACACTGGCCTGCCACTGCAACCTGAGTGAAATAACGTCCACGTTATCTCACAGCCATTTTTCACTGCACATAAGCAACTTATAAGTCACCTATATGTCTAACCCTCACTTGGTGAAGGTTGGGTGCCACGTTACTTAGTGTGTGGGCACCCTGGCACTAGCCAAGGTGCCCCCACATCGTTCACGGCAAATTCCCCGAACTTTGTGAGTGCAGGGACACCATTAAACGCGTGCACTATACATAGGTCACTACCTATGTATAGCGTCACAATGGTAACTCCGAACATGGCCATGTAACATGTCTAAGATCATGGAATTGTCACCCCAATACCATTCTGGTATTGGGGTGACAATTCTATGATCCCCCGGGTCTCTAGCACAGAACCCGGGTGCTGCCAAACTACCTTTCCGAGGTTTCCACTGCAGCTGCTGCTGCTGCCAACCCCTCAGACAGCATTCTGCCCTCCTGGGGTCTGGGCAGCCCCAGCCCAGGAAGGCAGAACAAAGGATTTCCTCTGAGAGAGGGTGTTACACCCTCTCCCTTTGGAAATAGGTGTGAAGGGCTGGGGAGGAGTAGCCTCTGGAAATGCTTTGATGGGCACAGATGGTGCCCATCTCTGCATAAGCCAGTCTACACCGGTTCAGGGATCCCCCAGCCCTGCTCTGGCGCGAAACTGGACAAAGGAAAAGGGAGTGACCACTCCCCTGACCAGTACCTCCCAGGGGAGGTGCCCAGAGCTCCTCCAGTGTGTCCCAGACCTCTGCCATCTTGGAAACAGAGGTGTTGGGGGCACACTGGACTGCTCTGAGTGGCCAGTGCCAGCAGGTGACGTCAGAGACCCCCTCTGATAGGCTCTTACCTTTATTGGCAGCCAATTCTCCTTTCTTGGTAGCCAAACCTCCTTTTCTGGCTATTTAAGGTCTCTCCTCTGGGGAATTCTTCAGATAACGAATGCAAGAGCTCACCAGAGTTCATCTGCATCTCCCTCTTTGACTTCTGCCAAGGATCGACCGCTGACTGCTCCAGGACGCCTGCAAAACCGCAACAAAGTAGCAAGATGACTACCAGCAACATTGTAGTGCCTCATCCTGCCGACTTTCTCGACTGTTTCCTGGTGGTGCATGCTCTGGGGGTCATCTGCCTTCACCCTGCACTGGAAGCCAAGAAGAAATCTCCCGTGGGTCGACGGAATCTTCCCCCTGCTAACGCAGGCACCAAAAGACTGCATCACCGGTCCTCTGGGTCCCCTCTCATCCTGACGAGCGTGGTCCCTGGAACACAGGAACTCTATCCAAGTGACTCCCACAGTCCAGTGATCCTTCAGTCCAAGTTTGGTAGAGGTAAGTCCTTGCCTCCCCACGCTAGACTGCAAATCTGTGCACTGCGTGATTCACAGTTGCTCCGGCTTCTGTGCACTCCTCCAAGGATTCCTTCGTGCACAGCCTTGCCTGGGTCCCCAGCACTCCGTCCTACAGTGCTCAATCCTCTGAGTTGGCCTCCGACGTTGTGGGACCCTTCTCGGTGACTCTGAGCCAGCTCCGGTTCACAAATGTTCTAAGTACCTGCTCTGGTACTTCTGCGGGTGCTGCCTGCTTCTGTGGGGACTCTCTGAGTTGCTGAGCGCCCCCGTCTCCTCCTCCAAGGGGCGTCGTCGTGGTCCTTCCTGGTCCCCAGCAGCACCCAAAAACCTCTACTGTGACCCTTGCAGCTACCAAGACTTGTTTGTGGTATTTCTGCGTGGGAACACTTCTGCAACCTTCAGCACGCCGTGGGACATCTTCCACCAAAAGGAGAAGTTCCTATCTCTCTTCGTTGTGGCAGAATCCTAAGCTTCTTCCATCCGGAGGCAGCTTCCTTGCACCTTCATCCGGGGTTTCCTGGGCTCCTGCCCCCCCTGGACACTATTGCGACTCTTGGACTTGGTCCCCTTGCCTTGCAGGTCCTCAGGTCCAGGAATCCGTCTTCAGTGCTTTGCTGGTGTTTGTGGTTCTTGCAGAATCCCTCTATCACAACTATTGTGTCCTATTGGGGTAGTAGGGGTACTTTTCTCCTACTTTTCAGGGTCTTGGGGTGGGGTATCTTGGACACCCTGACTGTTTTCTTACAGTCCCAGCGACCCTTTACAAGCTCCCATAGGTCTGGGGTCCATTCGAGGTTCGCATTCCACTTTTGGAGTATATGGTTTATGTTGCCCCTAGACCTATGTTCACCTATTGCATCCTATTGTAATTCTACACCGTTTGCATTACTTTTCTTACTCTTACTTACCTGTTTTGGGTTTGTGTACATTTAACTTGTGTATATTACTTACCTTCTTACTGAGGGTACTCACTGAGATACTTTTGGCACATTGTAATAAAAATAAAGTACCTTTATTTTTAGTAACTCTGAGTATTGTCTTTTCTTATGATATTGTGCTAGATGATATAAGTGGTATAGCAGGACCTTTGCATGTCTCCTAGTTCAGTCTAAGCTGCTTTGCCATAGCTACCTTCTATCAGCCTAAGCTGCTAGAAACACCTCTATTCTACTAATAAGGGATAACTGGACCTGGCACAGGGTGTAAGTACCACAAGGTACCCACTATAAGCCAGGCCAGCCTCCTACAGGAACGACGCCTGGAAAAAATAACATGTTAGCAAAATGAAAACAGATTTCTCATGTTCTGCAAGGCTGAGGCCTAGCAGATCAATATGGCTAAACTAAAGCAAATAGAATTTATGTTGTGTAAAACACATAGAAAGTTGTAATAGCAAATCCTTCATTACTAAATCTTGTCAATATTCATGTTAAATCACGGTAGATATCTCGGGGGATAGTGACTAATCAGTCGTGCCCGATCAAAGGCGTCGCTATTCTTTTTAAGGAGAAAATAACTAAGGGATTATGCATAGGTGACGTGCACGTAGACTCAAAAAGTAGATGGGTGGTGGCTGAGTTTTTTTTTTTTTTATGGCTTACGATTGCAGGTTATTATGGTCCCAATACGGATGACTCCACCCCATTTATAGAACTGTATAATCTTCTTTTGAAAACTAAGTACCCGGTTGTGTTAGGCGGGGACTTTAATATATTGTTGAATCTGGATTTGGACAAATCCACCACCCGGGCGACGGCTAATTCCCCTAGATGTAGGTCATTGGTTAAACAGGCGATAATCGACTTGGGGCTGGTGGATGTGTGGCAGGTTGAGGGGGGTGTAGGGCCCAGATTTACTTTTTATAATAAAAAATATGGGCATAAGTCCAGAATAGATTTTTTTTTTATTGCAAGATAGCCTGATAGGGAATGTTTCTTGTATTGCGCATGCCCCGGCACATCTTTCATATCATGCGGCTGTTAAGTTGTATCTATCCTTCACAACTCAAGTCCCTAGGCTCCGATGTACAATAAGTCGTTCACTATTATTGGATGACCTGATTATTGAGACATTAAGAAAAGATACAGGAGAGTTTTTTGAGTTGAATCAGTGGTCAGCTAGTTTGCAAATAGTTTGGGATGCATATAAAGCCTATGTAAGCGGGAGGTTGATTAGCTTGGCTGCATTTAGGCGCAGGGAGGAAAGAGAGAAATTACGTAATGTCGAGACTAGAATGGCAATTTTGCAGGAGTCTATACAGGCCGCACAGAAAATGGAGAACAAGGATCAATTAATGTTACTCTAGCAACAATATGAAAAAGCATACTTAAATTTAGAGTGTTTTTTAGAAGTTCAAGAAAGAAAGAAATGGGAAGCTAGTCAGTATGCACATTATGAATACGGGGAAGGGTGCAGTAAATTACTAGCTTGGAAAGTAAAATCTGACCATTCAAAGAAACATATCTCTTCAATTAGGTCTAAGGTCACCGGGCAGATTTGTATAGAAAGATCAGAAATAGAAGCTGCTTTTGTTTCTTTTTTTCAAAATTTGTACTCAGATGAGTTGCGGAATTCTGAGGAGCAGATCAGGGATTTCTTGGCTACGGTTAGATTGCTGTGTCTGGAGAACTCAGCACTACATCTCTTAGAAGGAGAGCTAACTGGGACCGAATTAATTGAAATTTTTAAGGGTTTGAAGAGAGGAAAGGCATCGGGCCCAGATGACCTCCCGAACGAGTTCTATTTGGTACTGAGGGAAGAATTAATCGCGGTTCTATTGAAATTGTTCAACCATATGTTTTTGGAAGGGGGCATGCACCGAGTTCTTGAGCGGAGGCAGTAATCTGTTTGATTTTGAAGCCCCGTAAAGATCCAACACAGTGCTCTTCTTATCGACCTATTTCACTACTTAATTCAGATTATAAAATGTATACAAGTCTGCTATCTAAAAGACTGGGGAAGGTCATTCCGAGATTAGTCCATCCAGATCAGAAAGGGTTCATTAAAGGTGGACAGCTACAAGAATTAGTTAATGACTTGCTAGCAGCAATGGATTTAGCCTTAGCAGAAAGGCTCCCTCTGGCAATAATAACTTTTGACGCAGCCAAGGCATTTGATCAGGTAAATTGGCTATTTTTGCAGGTTGTTATGGAAAGGTTTGGATTATGGACCATTTTTATTAGAGCAGTTAAAGAACTATATAGGTCACCAACAGCGAGAATTTTGATTAATGATGTGCTATCACAAGAAGTAGCTATTTTTAGAGGGACATGTCAGGGTTGTCCCTTGTCCCCTTTTTTATTTGATTTATATATTGAGCCGCTAGCAATATTGCTTAGAAATAACGGGGAAATCCTTTCTTTTCAGAGTAAGAGCTGGGAGAAGAAGGTTGCATTGTATGCGGACGATCTTATGATTTACACTAGGGATCTTTCTTTTTCACTCCCTTCAATAAATTTGCTGATAGAAGGTTTTGGTAGAATGTCAGGTTATAACGTTAATGTTGAGAAGACAGAGATTATGTGTTGGAATATGTCATATGAATCCCCGTTAGTTAAACAAGAAATTAGATATTTAGGAGTTCAGATTACAAAAGATTTGGGGGACTTGGCAAGGATAAACTTTGAGAAAATACACTTCGAGACTAAGAAACTTCTTAGAACATGGGCGGCTCTCCCACTATCTTTAATAGGCAGATCCAATATTTTGAAAATGATCATTTTGCCAAAATTCACCTTTTTATTTAATACCATCCCCTTGGAATTTAAGGGTAAGTGGTTCACAAAATTGCAGGGAGATTTGTCTTCGTTTGTCTGTGCACAAAAGGGAATAAGGATATCCTGGAAAAAGCTGTGTAAGAAGAAGGAATGTGGGGGGCTTGCAACACCTGATTTTTATAAGTATTATTTGGCTTTTCAATTTAAGAATAGTAGAATTCTTTTAAATATGTGGGAAGCGTTGACTGCACATGTGGAGGAAGGGGCCAAGTTTTTTTTGTATAAATTTGGTCACCCAAGGTTTTTTTTTAAAGTCAGACTTAAGATTTTACGGCAGGCCTGTAAGATCTGGCTACAGATTCGCAATCTACTGGGGATAGCTTACTATTCTGGACTAGCTCCAATTTGGGATTCACCTGGTACCCCGGTATGTCTCCTTGATAAACTATCAAACCCACTGAAAGTGAGTGGGGTACTACGATGGGGGCAGATTATAGAGTGTGCGAACTTGATACCATGGGCTACATTTTTGGAGAGAGCGGGGGGGGGGTCCGTTTCTAAATTTAAGTACTATCAGTTGGTTAGCTTGACTAAATCGTTACAAGAAGGAGAAATTGGTAGATCTTGTTGGGAAGAGAAATTAATTCAGAGACCTCTACCTAAGGAAATTGCGTTGTGTTATCAAGCCTTGATGGAGGCAGTTGAGGAGGATCCTCCTCTTCCGCTCCAGAAATGGGGAGAGGTTTTCCCAAACATGGATATAATATCGATGTGGCAAAAGTCATGCTCAATCCTTTGGTCCACGGTTAAATCAGCGGCGATGAGGAGGAATCATTTGTTTACTTTGCACAGAGTGTATTGGACTCCAGTAAGGCTATCCCGTATAGGTAAAATCCAGAAACAGTGTCCACGATGTGATGACACAAATGCGGATGGTATCCATATGTTCTTGGATTGTTCTGGCTTAGCTAATTTTTGGGACGCTGTGCAGAATGTCTTAAATAAGATATTTGGTGAAAAAATAACATTGAATTCTGCCTTAGTGTTATTTGGAGTTTCTGATCTGAGAGACCAATCTCAGCAACGACTTTTGTATGTTTTGATGCTTATCGCCTGGTGGCAAATCTGTCATAATTGGGTACGCTCACAACCTCCTACAGTGCAGGAGTGGCAGAACTCGATAGATCGATTATATAACTTGGACAGAGCCGGGCCTATCAGTAAAAGAGATGTTTTTTGGGTGGGATTGGAAAATAGTTGTCAAATTCTTACTTGATTGGTGTTTAGTTTGGTTATGAAGTCCGATGATTATATCTGAATCCTATTGTCCATCTAGGATACTGGGCGGAGATGGGAAGGATTTGCCAAGGTTATTGGGGGATCCATGGAAAAAGAACGCCAGCTGGAATGGCCCGTTGATATTAGGGGGCTAGATACCTGCGGCAAAGAGTAATGGATCCTTTCTCTATTGGCACGGATTAGCAAGATGAGGACAAAAAAAAAAAAAGAAAAATATATATATATATTCATGTTAAATTAAATTGCAAACATAAAATAATTTGTTAATACATGACAGTAAGTATGATGGAGAAGTAAAATGTTTCCACATTCACAGTGGACATTTAAAACATTTTCATTAAGAAACTTCATTATCGTTTCAGTGAAAACTATTTCTTAGCATCATAAGGAAACACAGGAAATCAAAATGAATGACTACACTTGAAGTGCAGCACTTTACAGTTAACTTGTTAACAATTCACACAATATAATCTAAAGTTTGGCAGGTGTAGATCATCATTGTGATGTCAAATGTAGCAGCCAAATCTCAGTTGCACCAGTTTCGAAATTCCTTCTTTCTCCAAGTTTCAGCAGTTCTTTGTTGGATTTGGAACACTCTTCAGGTGTAGGCATTAAGCACACAATGGATTTTCCGTCTTGAATAAGCATGAACATTAACTCTGCTGTTGTCTTGTTCGTAGGAAAGAGTTTCTTAACAAGTAGACTTTCAAACTGATGTTTCCCCTCTTTTGTGAGAACACTTTCTCTAATATCTTTGAGAATATTTACATATTCAAAGTCAGATGCTTGTCACATATTCCTATGTAGTTCTCTGTATTGGAAGGTGTGCCAAATGTTTATGTTTCCAATACTTCCCAAGCAATTCTGAGTTTAATCTCGAAGTAGTGTTTTGAACACAGGCTGTACTTTGACTGGTATAAGTTATAGTAGGTCAATGCACACAATCAAGTGTTTTCCTCCAAATAGCACATTGCAATCTGTCTTAGAATCTGTTGCATTCTCAAGTGTACAAAGGCAAGCATTATGTTTGAGACAATGCTCAAATCATTAATGATTAAAAGCTTTAACTTTTTCAGTACTATTGAGAACTCAAGAAAGGTTTCACTGGATAACTTTTGGTACTCCAGTTTATTGTCATGTTCCACAAGCAGCATGAGAAGACAATGTAAAGTAACTCCTTCAATACTATGTGCCCCTAATCCAGTGCATGCTATCACTACCCATGACAAATGGCACAGTGTAGTCTTTTGTAGGAAAGCAGCGAGAACTTGTATTAAAAAACTTGCACCGGAGCCAGCTTGACCAATGACTTTTCCTTCTTATGGAGGAATCCATGCTCAACTCTGTCTTTCACCTCCATATATATTTCTTTATGGTTGTCATTTAGTTGTCCAACTAACTCCTCAAAATCAATACAGTCCTGACTTGCTTGCTGCATTGCAGTCTCAAGCTCATTCATGGCAATGGCAGTTTCATTTTCAATAATTGTCTTTCCAAGAGGATCTTGACTTCGAGGTACTGAACTGTGGCTGCTTTGTGAACTCTCTTCAGCTATCTAGAATCCTTGTGGCAGTCAATCTCTCCGAGTAATTCTGATTCAGAATGTCAAGGCATTAATAGTTATAGTAGTGCCAAATACAAAAGCTCTCTTCTATCAGTCGTTTGGCCACTAAGATTTCTGTGGTTAATTAAACTTCATTTTGCGTGTCGTAGCAGAAAACCGTCACAACCAACCACTGCAAATTTCCCTTTATCTAGATTTTCTGTTAAATTGTTTCTTTTCTGTAGTGTTGAAATATTTCACAAAGACAAACATTTTCAAGATGTGGATTTCTTCTTGAATAGTAAGGCCCATATTTACAAGTGGCCTGGGCACTGTTGTGTCACTTTTTGTGATGCACTGGCAGCGCAGGCTCCTGACCCATATCTACAAGGCCACGCAAAGTCAATTTCCATGGCTTTTCATGGCCTTGTAAATAGGGAGTAAGGCAACACAGCGCAATTTGTTGTGTTGCCTTACTTTGTGTCAGAGATGCATTTCCATGGGTGACACATGGGTGCTCCCACGTAACATCCATGGATTCTGACGCATTCCCATATTTACAAGGTTCAGTAAACCTGGAAATGCGTCAAAAGCCTGTGGCATAAGAGTGCCACAACCAGGAGAAATATTTTTATTTCTCCCAATTTTTTCTTCTTTTCTGTAGTGTTGATATATTTCACAAAGACAAACATTTTCAAGATGTGGCCTTCTTCTTGAATAGTAAGGCCCATATTTACAAGTGGCCTGTGACACCGATGTGTCACGTTTTGTGATGCACTGGCAGTGCAGGCTCCTGACCCATATCTGCAAGGCCACGCAAAGTCAATTTTCATGGCTTTTCATGGCCTTGTAAATAGGTAGTAAGGCAATGCAGTGCAATTTGTTGTGTTGCCTTACTTTGTGTCAGAGATGCATTTCTATGGGTGACGCATGGGTGCTCCCACGCAACATCCATGGATTTTGATGCATTCCCAGATTTACAAGGTTTTGTAAACCTGGGAATGCGTCAAAAGCCTGTGGCGTAAGAGTGCTACAACCAGGAGAAATATCTTTATTTCTCCCCGTTATTTCTTCTTTCTATTTGTGCTGCATACTGCAGCACACTTGGAAGGAGGAAATCACCTCTATTGATTGTTTTTGTGCAGGAACATGTGCCCTCCAGCACAAAAACAATCATCCCCACAATGCAAGCACCCTTACACCATGTTGCAAGGGTGATTGCATTAGCGCTAGGTAGCAATTTGTGTACCAGCACAGGGGAAAAGGGCAAAAAAGCACTGTACTTTGTAGGTACAGTGCATTTCTGCCCTTTCCCGGTGGTGCAGAGTGGGGCAGCAAGTACCTGTGCCACGGGCCACTTAAATGAGGCCCTAAGAGTCCAACATGTTTGTCTTGACAATGTCTGTACTTTCCGTGCTTTTTTCCCTAGACTTACCCAAACAATTCCTCTTGACTTTGAGTATAAATTAGCTGAGCTTAATCAGTCACAGCAATCAAAAGATCCATTTTCTCTGTGTGAAAGCATCTTCAAACTGAAGATGTACAATGTCTTGGTTACAGACTTTTCAGTAGAAATCTCCTCCCACATCTCCTTCATCTCCATCTTCTTTGATTTTGTTATGTAGGAAGTCTCATAACAAGCCAAGGATACAGAGTATGGAGTTCTCTGTCACAAACTGAATATCCATATTGGCATTCCATATTTTGAGAAACACCGGATTATAGTCATTAATATATTTAGAGGCCTCTGGTCTTTTCAGCTTGTATGTGTTTTTCAGTGCTTTTTGAGTAAGTGTATGTCTCACTGCAGATAAAAAAAACTGTTGCCTCTGTACAGGTCTTCGAAATACAAAACAAGACTTTGTGTAAGCTCCGTATTTCTGCTGACAGAACTTCCCACATCTATGTGTTTGAAAGTGCAGATCTGCTGTGTCAGGCCTTTTTCATCATTATCTTTTTTGGATGGTACATGTCATATACTGTTCTATGAAAGAGGGTACAGAGCCATCACTGTCTGTTCCAAATTCTGGTACATCTTTTATTTATAACAGCATAGGAATATGAGAAGCATCTCTTGCTTGGTACTCTTCACACCAAAAGAAATAAGTAACTTCTCCACGAGGTGTATTTGTTTTGTTGCAGATGAAAGAAAACATGGGTTGAAATCTGTGTTTAAAATATCTACAAACATTTTTAATGTTTGAGTATGCTTCTTTCAAAAAGTCTAGTAAGTCATCCCATGCATACTGAGGGTCACAAACCAAGTAGGTGCTCCTAAATTTTGCAGCATAAATTTTTGTTCTCCATGATGATCATACCAACACTCATTGGTCCCACGTTGGCATGCCAATAGATTTATCAAATTATACTCCAACTTTTTATCCTTTCCATGACTATTGTCAAGAAAGTGATTTGCAGACAGATTTTATAGATTAACTCCTGTCTTAAGTTGCAATTTATAGCATATGAAAGTCCAGACAAAACATTTTCAAACATAAGTATGGAATAATTTGATGAAATTTAGGGTCCTCTGAATATAATCTGGTTGACCTGTAGTCATCTGCTGGTATTTACTCTGGATGGCCATCATACTGCCCACCTACCCCAGTTGGAAATAGTTGTGGAAAACATCAAGCCTCTAAACGTTTCTCCCAGACACTCACTGGAGCTCCTTTTGCTTGCTTCATTTGATACAGATCTATAGCATCTCTTATAACTTCTTTTGAATGCAGTTCATGGATACTGGTGTGCTTATTTATTTGTTCGGATGTAGTTCTTTCTACTTTTTTCAATTTGTCCACTTGATGGCATCATTCTGTCCTCCTTATCTACTTTCATTTGTTCCTGCCAGATTTTTGTATTTTATGTCGGCATACCATTCACTAGAACAATAAGTGGTTCATCTACTCTATCTATCTTTGTCTACACTCACAGTTTCATATTCCGTTTAATGGTTAAAAGGAAGTAGGTTACTCTACCTTTAAGACCTTTCTGTAGCACTGTTCATGGTAGTTTCCCACTCTTTGGATCCACAAGAAATATTGCTTGAAAACAGTGAATAGATGGTATCAGTATTGATTCATAAATACTAGTATCTCTAAATTCTTCTAGAATTGAAACCAACTCTTACTTATTATGTATAGCTCTGGCAGGCATTTTGTTATCCTCCAGCTCATCATAGCAATGCTTGCAAATAATTTGCCATGTTGTCAAATCAACACATTCCTCCACAAGTAAATACACTGCAAATTCTAACCATTTATCTCTGTTTAATCTTGCAAAAATTAGTCCTTTAGGGTAGAGCGCAAAGCGCTTTGTCCCTGTTGATATCTCTTTACGGGCTTTCAACCATGCCCATGTCATGCCCATCAGTTTGGTTGATACGTGGGCTTGCCATTTAAAATTAGCTTGATTTCATTAGTACATGGCATGCATACGTCATGCCTTTTCCAGTGTTTAGCCCGCCTCAAGTGCACCGGCCATCTCCATGTTTTCCATATGGTTTCTGCACTACTTTTTCTCTTTATTTCATAGGCAGTGCAATCTCGCTGGGTAGTAGTTGAGCGCTTTGCATGACATCGACCCTCTTACATAGATATTTACACACTTTTGCCGGTTACATGGATAATTGCACTTTTGCTAGTTACATGGATAATTGAACTTTTGCCAATACATTTCACTGAGAGCAAACTTCTGTTTCCTTTTGTGTGTTTGCTTTGCGCTCATGGTCTTGGTCTGCTCACTTATGTGAAACTGTTTTACTTTTCAGTTTATGTGGCAAGAAAAGTCAGTTAGGAGTTTACAACGATAATAGCTTTAACTTGAGTAAACGCGAGACCCATTGTATTTCAAATGCTTGTATCAATAAGCCTTCTATTTTGTGTTTTTCTCTTCATAGACAATATGGTTTTATCTAGTGTTCTCATTCTCTTCAATATCAAGATAAATAGTTTCTGCTTCACAGCAAATGCATTGTCAACTACACTCTCAATATGTTGCTTTTGATGAGTGCAGCATTTCTCCTATTATACTGCTTCTTGTTTCATAGCAAATTCTGTATAACTCTATTTCAAAACATTTTTACTCATATTTTTTCAAATAGTTTCTATCTCCTTATCAAACTACCTATTTTCTTACAGTTTTTACTTTCAAAGTCACTAACTCCTTGTCTTTTCTGAGTTGATTTCAAACTTTGCTTTTTATTTGCAATTCTTCCCTCATTTTCCATTTTTCCACATGTTTGTTTAAGAAACTCTTTTGTACTCCTACCAGCTACTGTTTTTCCTCTGCACATCATCCACCTTATGCTTCATTTCACTCATTTTTAAGCAGAAAGTGCAGTTGCTTCTGTTTCTTTCTTCTTTGTTTATTTTCCGGCAATGTAATTCTTCGTCTTTAAACAAAAAGTAGATATTTGGAAGGCAACATACAGAATATAGGCCCTCATTACAACCCTGGCGGTCAAAGACCGCCAGGGCTGTTTTGGAGTTTGTACCGCCAACAGGCTGGCGGTACAAACTTGAGCATTACGACCGCCGCGGTCTCACCGCTGGGACCGTCGGTTTCCCGCCACTTTGGTCCCAGTGGTTGTAATCCCCCATTGCAGCGCTGCTTGCAGCGCCTCCCAGGAGATTACGAGTCCCCCTCCTGCCAGCCTTTTCATGGTGCCCCCTGCCACGGCCCCATGGAGCTTTTCACTGTCTGCATAGCAGACAGTGAAATGTGCGACGGGTGCAACTGCACCCGTCGCACAGCCGCAACACCTCTGGCTCCATTTGGAGCCAGCTCCCGTGTTGCGGCCGTGATCCCCGCCGGCCCAGCGGGGATCTTAAAATAGACCCCGCAGGAGTTCGGTCGCCCGGCGGTTTCAACTTGCCTTAGTGTTAAATTGCATACTATAAGCAAGTAACTAACTACATAAGTTGTTATCTATAAGTCTCTCAGGCTAGATCCATGAAAGCGTATTTCAGTTACAGTATGTATAGGTAACTAGGGGCGAGATGTAGCAAGCCGTTTGCATGACGCAAACTGTGAAAATAGCAGTTTGCGCCATGCAAACGGCCTAACGCGATGCACATTCACAAATTGCGAGTCAGTACCGACTCGCAATTTGTGAATGCGACTCGCAAATAGGAAGGGGTGTTCCCTTCCTATTTGTGACTCGCATCGCAATTCAGAATTGCTTTGTGACCGCGAATGCGGTCGCAAAGCAACTCGCAGTTACCACCAGTGTCACACTGGTGGTAACTCATTCGCAAAAGGGAAGGGGTCCCCAGGGGACCCCTTCCCCTTTGTGAATGTCGACAAAAAGGTTTTTTTCTACTCTGAAAAAACGAAACCAAATGGTTTCGGAAGTTTTTTCATTTTGCAACTCGTTTTCCTTTAAGGGAAATGGGCTGCAAAATGAAAAAAATGAAAAAAATGAAAAAAAAGAAGAAAAAAAACAGCTTTATTTAAAAAGCAGTCACAGACATGGAGGTCTGCTGACTCCAGCAGGTCACCATCCCTGTGAGTGCAGGGACTCGCTATGGGGTCGCAAAATGCGACCCACCTCATGAATATTGATGAGGTGGGTCTTTGCGACCCCATAGCGAGTCGCAGACGGTGTCTGAGACACCGTTCTGCATCCGAGATTGCGACTCGGAAATTGCGAGTCGCAATCTCAGAGTTTCCTACATGTGGCCCTAGGTGTGCCAGTACTTGAGTATATATTAAGTGAGTGTATCAGTGATTCCCTGAGTGTCTGACTGAATATGTAAACAAATATGTTGTTGTGTAACTGGCTGTAAATGGCTATGTAAGTGACTATGTGAATTGCTTACTTGCTGTTTTAGTTACAGTTGGGATGTGCATGTAGTTACACTGCGTTAGTTACAGTTGTGTGTGCAAGTAGCTCTCTTATTGCTAGATACATTACTAATATGTAGATGTGTTGCTTGATATATAAGTGTCTCTGTTGCCATGTGATTGGGTGTATAAATGGCTTTATGGGTTTGTAAATAGGTATGTTAGTAACAGCGTGGACAGGTAACAGGATGGCTACCTGAGTGTATGGCTGTATATGTCTGTTTGTAACTGAGTGTGTCTTGGGTTCATGAATACCTGCATATGTCTCCGAGTAAATCTGACACGGCTTGCATGGGAGTGTGAGTGACTATGTACGATGATGTATAGCTGAGTTAATATGAATGGGTTTATTGCTGTCTTTCTCAGTGTGCTAGTTACTACCTTATTATATCAGCGGTGAGTACATAAGCAGCTTTGTGGAACTGTAATGGGGTGTTAAAGTGTAGTGGTTATGCTGTGTGTAATAGGCACCGTAGGTCCCTCAGTATGCATGTATAAATATATATGAGTTACAGCAGTATGTTAGTACTTGAGTATACATCTGTGAAAGTGTATCAGGGTTCTCTGGGTGTGTGATTGGATATGTAACAGACTACATCAGTGAGTAAATCACTGTTTTACTAACTCTATACATCTCATAATACATATACACGTGTCTGTATGGATTGGTTACTGGCTGTGTTAGTGGGTATTGAAATGTCTAACTGTATGTGCATATCGGTGTGTTAGTACAACATATATAACTGCTCTGTAGCTGTCTGAGTGGCTACTGGAGCCTCTCTGCAGCTTTCTGATTAGTTCACTGACTGGCTGAATGATTTTCTAAATAGGTATGTGAGTGGCTGCATTGGTAGGTCACTGTATAACTGTGAAAATCTATCTATAATTTTGGCACTGCTGGATATATCAATGCCAGGACAGTGTCTGAATGAATCTAACAATGCCTTAAAAGTGTGTCAATCACTATGTAAATAGATGTATAGGTGAGTAAATGAGTTTCTAAATGATTTATTGATATCTTCCTCAGTGTCTCAGTTACCTTCTGGCTACATTTGTCTTTGGTTGATATACCCTTTTCTGAGACTGTAACTGTGTATGGGTCCGAGCAGTCTGTGTGAGTGGGTAGAATTAATATACTGGATATACTGGTTACTACTATAATCAATCACCAACATTTACTTCCAAACACATTCATTCATTGCAGTGTACTAAAATAACTACATTTTGTCTTCAGACACTTTTCTTCCTCCTTGCTGCTCATCATCCCTTTTGTTTTATTTCCAAATCTACTCTCCCTTTATTTTCTCTTTTAGTGTTGTTTACACCCTACACACATAGTTGCTCTTAATATACACTCTTAATGTAGTATATACATAAAATTCTTCAAAGTATTTCCTGTGCGACTTACCCGTGAAATGTCTTTGCTGTTCTTCAGTTTTTATCGCTTAGAATGTTTTCTTAGTGAAAAACTTAAAGTACAAGTACAAGAATGGTACACCACCCTCTGTCCTTTCAGTGAAACTGATGTAGTAAGCAAATCATAAACTTGCTTTCATATTTTATCTTTCTTTAAATCACTTCTGAATGGTCAGTCATTTTTAACCCTTTCTAATACTCCTGCTAAGTAGCCACTTTGGTGGTGTTTTTGTGCGAAATCATGGATCCATTGCAGCACTCAGTACAAACACTCGTTTAAATTTGTAGCGGATCCACAGATTCATACGGGAGCCAGTAAACCTATTTGGTAATGTTCTGTTCATAAATTGTGGCACTATTTTACTTGAATCCAAAAAACTCTTTGTTACTCCAAACACTCCTAAACAATCAATGTTTGTAGACCACTGTGCTTTTAACTTTCACATTGCACTCTCTTCTACTCCCTTCCTCCCACACTATTTTGACTCTGTTTCCATAGAAATCATCTTTGCAACACTCTCTAGCTACCACTAGCTCAAAGGTTCAAATGAGTTTGGACAAGCAGCATTCAAGTTGCAAATTATGCTGTAGCAGGTGTGCTTGACTGCTTCCAATTTCAAGCATATCCCTAACAACATATCTGTTTTTTAAATGTATCAAAGCCAATCAAAGTTGTAGTTATTTTTTCTTAGATCACTGCCTAATTTTATTTACCTGTGAATGAACATACTTAGGGCAACCCAGTATTCCCCTAGGAACTGGGTTCAGACAATGTGTAATTGAAGATGCTCCTAGAGGAATTATTTAGATATAGTGTTGAGTAGCCATTTTAGTTATAGCTTCATACGCGTTTTTTTTTTATCAAAGTAGGCCTGCCGCTGTGCACTTTAACCTAGAGATATTTTATTCAGCTTCGTTTTTATTATTTTAACAATAGCCACTTTTGTGGGCTTGTTTTATTTTCTTTATCTAGCTGTTCTTTGCCTAGGCCAGCGCTGAGTTCTTAAACAAGGCATTTCTCTCACTCTGTGCTTTTTTCAAGGCTGCAGTAAGATAGGTTGCCGGGAAAAGTGGTACGATTTGTCTCTTATGTTCACAGAAACATACACACTCTTACACGGGGATCCTGGAACATCAGCTGTTTTATTATAAAACACTACTTTGACCCATGTACGTTAGAGGGAGATTCCAGCCAGGTGACCACAACTATATGCTGATTGCTGAGTGCTTTGCTGCAGCTGCTTATGTAGCCTACAGGCCTCTTGCTCAGGTATGAGGGATGATGTCTTCTCAGGGAAACCTGAAAGGCAGAATTAGAGATTAACATGATGTTCTCTAACGTAGCCTAGGTAGGAGCTATTCTTAACGATTTTAGTGACAATATGGCAGCGTTATTTTTATGTTTCACTCTCCTTGTCACAATTTTAATCCTGTCATGCTTCATCGTCCTAATTATTGCACTACACGCTTTATTATCTAAGATGCAGATATTTCAATAAACCTTATTGAACTATACTCTGCCTCCGATTGTCCTTGCTTATGTGAGACTAATGTAACTGAGAGGACAGATGATACCTGAGTGACCACGATTTCCCTGAGGAGTCAATTGTGTCATGCGCTCGGTTGCCAAATCATCCCTGCTCTAGGGTGGAGATGAGGTACTGCTAATTAGCTGGAACAAAACCTGGATGAGGCCGACAGGTGTCACCTGTAGTGGGTTCAGACTCAGTCCCCCACAGTACAAGTGATTCTGCCTGAATCCAGTAGTCTCCTTAGGAGAACCTGTGCGACATGGTGCCGCCAAAGTTTGGTTAGGCACTAATTTTCGGGTCCTCCTGAGTATCTCTGTTTCACTACATGCAAAGACACCTCAGTACTATATATGGAGACGTCCGTAGTATTGAGGATTTTCCTCCTCGGCTAAGTAGGGAGTACCTAACTAAGGCTGTAGGTTGTTTAAGCTTGAATCCTAAAAGGATAATCCCCATTTGGTGCGCTTATCTCTGAACAAAATTAACCATTCATCATGGCGAACCTGCAACAGGTAGCAATTGCTGTCAATATGCGACCACCCCTTACAGCACATTTATTGGCACATAGCCTAACGGCCCAGAGGGGTCCTATTACATTTGTTGTTGAGGCTTATACAGCCTATAGAACAGACATTTTCTATTCCTGGGTCACATTTCCAGCAGCTGATGGGAACACAAATACATTTCACCACTACACATCTGCAAACATACCTGCACAATATAGAGCATTTGCATATCTAGAAATACCTCATGGTGCCCTACCACATACAATTCTACACGTTAGGTTAGGTCCTCTAAGTAATGATGGCCCTACCTCGCCTTTATTGGCCACATATACACCGCACCCTGCTGCAGCAACCTTGATGGTAGCTTAAGTGCGTCGCTTATATGCTGAGCTTACGGCAATATACAGACAATTAGTACAGTTTGTAATGCAAACATTAAATACAAACCGAGCATGTGCTGCCCAGGCACAACCACATGCAGTAACACCAGGCATTAATTCTGCAACTGTACATTCAATCATGGGTAAAGTACCTGCCAAACGAGAAGAGATCCTGTTTTGGTTAGCTCCAAATATTAATGCACTGGAAGCATATGGGACCTCAGGATCAGCATAGTATATTAACTATGTGCTTGCCATTCGGGATGGTTCACACAGTAGATAACTGCAATACATGGGGCATGGTATTTGCCACGCTGTATACTACCGCACACAGTACACCGACACTTGCCAATTTACCGGAAGTGTTAAAGCAAATTCAGGATGAATATGGGGCTGCCCCAGCCCTGGACTTGGGGATGCAATTTATGGGCAATTTTGCCACTGTATCTTCCATTATACTGAGTAATCTTAAAGGGGAGGCAGTTGCACTAGCAGTGCACATGTGGCTCCGGGGTGTTCCTCCACAGGATCAAGAACGTGAGCTGCCAAAGATTATCGCAGAGACCTACTCTAGTATTGGTCAAGATAGTCTGGGGGCCAGAGCCACAAAACCACAGCTTCACAGTAAATTTAATAAAGATTCTACCAAGCAATCTCCTGAGGGTTCTAAGGGCCATATGTAGGTAGATTCCAATTTGCGACTTGCAAACTGCGAGTCAGAGTAACTCGCAATTTGCGAGTCGCAATTTGGAATGTAGGATGGTGTCCCTGACACCATCTGCGACTCGCAAGGGGGTCGCAAAGGCCCACCTCATTAATATTCATTAGGTGGGTCACAATTTGCGAACCCCTTGCGAGTGGCGGCATTCACAGGGATGGTGGCCTGCTGCGGAGAGCAGACCACCATGTCTGTGACTGCTTTTTAATAAAGCCGTTTTTTTTTTTTTTTGTAATGCAGCCCGTTTTCCTTAAAGGAAAACGAGATGCATTACAAAAACGAAAAATGAAACGTTTTTGTTTCATTTTTTTAGAGCAGGCAGTGGTCCATAGGACCACTGCCTGCTCTGAAAAAATGTTTGCAGTTCCATTCACAAAGGGGAAGGGGTCCAATGGGGACCCCTTCCCTTTTTGCGAATGGGTTACCACCCATTTCAAATGGGTGCAAACTGCGATTGGTTTGCGACCGTGTTTGCGGTCACAAAGCAATCTGGCATTGCACCACGACTCGCAATTAGGAAGGGAACTTCCCTTCCTAATTGCGACTCGCAAACCTGTTTCGTGATTCAGTAACCAGTGTAACCGAATCGCAAAAGGGGTTTTGTGCATTGCAAAGTGCAGTTTGCACCTCGCAAACAACAAAATTCGCTGTTTGCAACGTGCAAACTGTTTCTTACATCTGGCCCTTTGAAACGCGGGGACAAAAAATAACAACCACTTAAAAAAGAAAGGGGAGAATATCCACATACGGAGACCCCACAAATTGGATATAATCTCAGAAATAGAGATAATATAAAAATGCCAGACAGATATCAATATACGGATACACCCCAATCTCATTCCTTTCAGGACTCACTGGAAAAACGCAATGAGAGAGGTAGGCGGTCAGAGCGAAGAACTGAGTACGTGAAACTGAGACAGGAATCACAACGCTCTACAGAAGTTTCTGTTAAAAGAGAAGAGAAGAGAAACTTCCCCAACAAAAATCCCAATTTAAAAAGACGAAAGTGGCAGCAGTTGCGATTCGTCATGCCACTCAAGAAGAGGGCTCTATTGAAGAGCAAGAAGTGGGCATTAGCTTTGCTAGACGGCGCGGCAGAGGTCACAATAGTTCTCCGGAATCTTCAAGAGCATCTGGAGGTGAAAGCAACTGATGACTTCTTACGAGTTTAAACTGCGGATATGCGTGTCTCCACACCTGATAGGGTGTACAAAGTAATGTTACAGTTAGACGGAGACATTGAATCTCTGGTCTTTTGGGACCGCGTTGTAAATATATATGATATTCTATTGGCAGTGAGAGATTGGCCTCCTGAATTTGTCCGTACTTGCCCCTATGGGGAAGATGTTATCAAACGTTCTTTCTCGCCTCTTGTTCCGAGAAGCTCACAGAATCCTATGCCATCGATTGGGCTTTGGCGCAGGCACCCATGTTATATCGCAACCACGTAGGGTGGGATAAAGATTCCCCCAATCATGCAATTCCTATTAAAAATAAACCCCAACCTCAACCACAGTATCTAGTAAAACATGATGCTAAAACACCCGAGAGGGAAATCCTCCACAACGGGAGTACCAGGGCGTACCCGAAGCCTGTGTCTCATCAATGAATAATCCTTTATTCCCTGTAGCTAAACCGGACCATTAGTACAGAATAGTCTTAGATTACAGACATTTAAATAGTCTTACATGCACATATGCTATACAAAACTCTCATAGCACAGCACTTATGATCAACATAGTGCGCAAAAAATACAAAACAACACTGGATATTTCCAATGGTTTCTTCTGTCAAAATATTGCACCTGAGAGTACAGATCTAACAAGTTTCAGTGCACTAGGCTCCCAGAAAAAAATCTGTTGTTTACCACAGGGGTACAAGAACAGTACAGGACTGTTTGTGGCTCGTGTGACATCAATATTGCACAACATTGTCCCTGAAGCATTGCCCTCTGTAGATGATATCTATCTCACAGATGATGAATTACTGCAACCTCTTAGATGGTTAGCCAGCATTGTTGTAGGATTTTCTGAATTTGGCTATAAAGTCAAGTTCAGAAAAACAAAAATAGCCTTTCTTAGCGTCCAGTTTTTGGGAAAGGAGCTCTCAAGTGAAGGAAAGAGCCTAGCACCACCATTCTTGGAAAAATGCGCAGTTACAACCTCCAAATATAATTAAAAAACTCCAATCCCCATTGGGTTTCCTAAATTTTGGCAGAACTTACATTCCAGATTACGCATCTGCATTAAACCCTTATATGACTTAATACGATCTGACTTTTACAGTAAATATTGGACAGTCGAACACACACACATTCTTAGAGGTTTGCAAACAGACATGCTTGCAGCACAACACCTACACAGAAGGGCCAATAAAAAACATCTGGTCATCAGAGTAATTGCTGGTGCCATTGGTTTCACCTATGTAACTTTCAATGAAGGTGAAACGGTCGCGATTGCATACAAATCACATTTGTATTCAGCAGCAGAACAACGCTTTGCTCCCACTAGGAAAATTCTCACTGCTGGTGAGATGGCTGTCATTAAAGAAAGACCACTGGCCCACGGGAAACGCATTATTGACGTATCTCCAATTCCAGCCCTTGAGGCTATTACCAAAGCCAGCGTTCCAAACGCTAAAGCATTACATCCATGTTGGATTCAATGGGCAACATCTTTGACAGCCACTGATGTCAACTACATTTTCAACTCGAAGTTCCAAACTCAAGAATTTTTGCAATATGAACTAGAATACCCAGTTCCGGCAAATACATTGCCTATTGATCAAAATCAAAGAGTCATGTACACCGATAGCTCAGCACAACCTGCAATAGGCACAAAGCATCAATACTCCGCTGCTTGCACAGTCGTAAGCGGCTATATGGAGGGTAATAAATTCTATCCACAACATACTTTCACGCAGACCCTAAGGGAGTGCACTGCACAACTGGCAGAGCTAGAGGCTCTGGTGATGGCATTGGAACATACGGATCCTGCACAGCTAACACTGATTGTCTGTGATACGTACTATTGTACACAGTCCTTCAATGAATATCTGCATTACTGCCGCTAGAATGGGATTAGAGATTCCAAAGGTGACACGACAAACACAGACTTATATGGGGGAAAGTAGTGGATCTACAGGAAACGCTACCAAATGTCCATGTTGTACATACACTTGGGCACCATCACGTTGGAATACACGTTACTGGAAACACACTGGTTGATGAAGCAGCCAAATCAGCAGTAGCTACAGCTTCTGTTGCTGCAGTAACTCGTTCTAGAACGAAATTGGGCGATGACATATGGGCTACCATGAAAGCCACAGCTGAAGGCACGCCCTTTCCAAAAGCATTTCCTGCTAAATATTCCTACCGAATGGGAGGCTTCCTTTATGCAGAAGTAAAAATACCAGGCATGGGGTTCAAGGAATTCCCAATAAAGACCTAAGACCAGAGTTGATTAAAGCAGCGCATGAGGGGGTTGCCTCTGCCCATGCTGGTGTGGCGGCTACAATATCATTATTGCAAGCTCGTTATTGGTGGGCAGGTCTATACAAACAGACCAAACAGTATGTCCTTTGTTGCGATATCCACCATCAAATGCCCACGGCAGACACCCCTCCTAATTTCCAACAGGCCATTACACTGTGTGTACTTGGACCATTGTGGTCCCCTAACACCGGACAGTGCATATAAATACATCCTAGTCACTGTTGACTCCTGCTCCAGATTTCTATGGGTGTGCCCACAACGCTCGGCTGATGCTCGGACTGTTATTAAAGATGTGCAAGTTTTTATCGGCACATATGCAGTTGCGGCTTTCCACTCAGACCAGGGCCCTGCTTTCACCTCAAGGGCATTCAGGGACACCATGGCTTAGTTAGGGGTCCAACTCCATTACTCGTCTCCATTTCATCCAGAGGGAAATAGTGTTGTGGAGTGATAAAACCATGATTTAAAACAGTCCTTAATAGCCAGAGTCTTAGGTATGGGTCGTAGTTGGCTTAACCACCTGTATGGAGTCCACAGAACACTTAACAATCTGCCTAGAAGGTCCCTGGGGGGTCGTACTTCATACGAGTGACTGGAACTTGAATGTATGTTCCAGATCTTGATGGTCCTGGCGTGGAGGCGGCAGAAACACCTTTTGACATAAATGAACGTGTCACTGTCTTGCAGGAATTACAACAGTTCCGTGATGACAACGCTTCTGCCAGTGCTGCCTCTGTAGGGATTAAGGATGTACCAATAACACCTACCAGCTGGATTCCAAAGGTTTGGGATCTAGTACGTGAAAAAGTTGCTGTGCAAAAGGAGTTTTGTCCTTCGTATTGTGCACCGGTTCCAGGCCTGGGAATACACGGTGCCAGAACTGTCATTCTACCACCGCTGCCTGGGGCTAAAGAAAACCGCTTTGTCTCCATCGACAATGTCAAGTTACACCATGTAGCCAATCTTGCACAGCAGACCAAGAGGAGCAACCAGTAGTTCCTGAATCCCTCTCACTATTGGTCAAGAAGTCCCTCTACAAGTTTTGAGCAGCAACGCTGACACCTCTCCGAGCTTGGGGAGGGTGGAAAATGATCTTGCATTAGTTCTGCTAACATCTATTACAAAAAACAGCACAGAAACTGCTGATAGATTTGATTCAACTTCTTCACAGATGGATGGCATCATTTACAGTGAACCACCGCAGGAGACCCTTACCAGTTCTCCTACTTCAAATATGAATCCAGTTTTTGCACAAACTGCTTCTGGATACTTTGCTGACATCAATGACACCTTTTCGGACTCATTTGCCTCTTTTACACCTGAACTGCCAAAAACACGTAAGCTGATAAATTGGCTTAAAGCAAATTATTTTATTTTCCCATGGAACTATCTGTGGCTTTCCTTGACTATATTAGCTGTCCTTCTTTGGATTGGCATTGTTATTACTTTCTTTCTATTAATACATGGTCAATACCTTCCTGAAAGATCAACAGTTGAACTGGTGGATGAGGTCCATAAACCCCATTCAAATACCATATGTGTTTAAACTTTCTATGAATTATGTAATTATACCCTGAGTTGTTTCTGATGACTGGGATGTGAAAACAGTTGATTTGATGATGACTGAATTGCAGTATTTTCCTGTGTTTGAAAATGAGGATGTTTATCAATCCAAAGAGAATTATGGTGACATGTTCTGCTATAATTATTATGGACACCATTTTATTCACAGAGCAATTACCCCAAAGACCATTTTTAATTACACACAATGGGAACATTGTCCAACTCTACCACAAGGGAGTTCTAAAACATATTCTGAAAAATGTGTTTATTTTTCTGGGCACAATGTTAAAATGCTGAGTCATATTATTTCAAATTGCCATTGATGGAAAATGTACATATATTATTGACAGATACTAAATTAATGTATTTGCATTCCTTGGTTTCCCGGTTGGCTATAGAAGGCTATGAATATTGGTTGAAGTCGATTCACTTAAAAAGTGTGCGGGGAACAAAAAATTGGCAAATAAGAGGAAAGAAAGCTTTATTCAGACCATGCCTGATACCTGTTCAAATGATATTTTTAAATGAAACTGTACAACAGACAAGCTGTTTAGGCTTAGCAAAAACAAAGGAATTAAATGCGCCCAGTATTCCTGCCCCTGCAAAATGTTACAAATGGCAAAAATATATAAATGCAACTGAAGATCAGCTTGTTGAATGGGTCCAGAAAGGCGCATTTAATGCTTCACTTTTACATCCTGGTGGGTGGTTATTGTGGCCAATAGATACCAACGAGTGTCATAAATGTTTTATAAACTCCGCGGGGAGGTTTAAAACAAGTAGGCCACACCCTCGCTCTGTGTCATCTGAACATTCGGTGTAATAACAACATACAGTGTAGGGGAAACTATGCCAGCAATGGTTGAAGAGTTCCTCACTAGATGCTGTTAGAGAACACCTTAGTCTCCTGTCCAATAACTCTGACTTACAGGATTTCCTGTTAGGCCCCAGAAAACATTGCAGAAAGTGCTTCTTATGTACAGTCTATAATGAAATTTTGAAACTTTCTCTACAAAAAGCTGCTGCCCGATTAAGACAGATAGATCAGGAAAACTTACAGAAGGCATTAGCTGTTGTAGATAATGGGATTAATACCCTGTCCGACCAGATATATACCTTAAACAACATAGTTTCTTCTGCAATAGACATAATACAACGCAACATGTTCTCTTTAAATCATGGCAGAGTCAACTAAGATTAATTATGCAGTTATGTTGGCCACTACAAACACTGAAGGCAGGTCGCGTTCCCTGGCAACACTTTAGTGCAAGGGATATATTTTCCACATTTAATTTAACAATACAACAACAACTAATGGCTAAGAAAGAAGCGACTTCTGTCATGTTAAATATTGAAAAAGTAGAAAAGTTGCCTTTTACTGTGGCTGAAATACCATCTGGTGAGTGGTTAATACACGGGGTCATGAATCTGACTATTTCAACACTTCAATTCATATCCTGCTTAAAACACATTCCAGTGGGCAGATATGAAAGGCTTGGAGATAGTTACATCCATGAGGTGTGTTTGCTGCCCTTCTCGGTCAAATGTCTCAGTGGCAAGAAAGAGGTCTTTCTTAGCAGTAATGAATGCAAGAGTTCTGTCAGCCATTCAATGGTTTGGTTTGTAAACAGCTGTCCTTGCACGGGCGTGTCACGCTTCAGCAGCGAACTTGGCTTGTTATCTGAAGGGAGTCCCAGTACCCTTGATGAGACCTGCCTTCCAGGTGCTCTTGAATGGCAGCTATGTCCCCCTCAATAGGTGAAACATTTGGCCACTGTGAAGCCTGGATTCTATGCAATGGGACATATTCCCAACATTATTGGGGTGATTGACAGTACACATGTAGCGTTTGTCCACCCGCTAGAATGAACAGGTGTTCAGGAATCGGAAGAGTTTTTACTCACTCAATATGCAAATGGTGTGCCTGGTTGACCAGTAGATCTCCGACGTCACTGTCAAGTATACTGGGTCAGTTTATGACGCCTTCCTCCTGAGGAATAGCGGCATCCCAAATGTGATGGCCCAACTACAGAGGCACAGGGTGTGGCTAATAGGTGAGCTGGATCCCACACCCACTGTATGTCAGTGTATGATTTCAGGTGATCTCCCATAGGATTGTGTAAGGCTAAATGTTGTCCCTCAATACTTGCAGGTGACTCTGGCTACCCAAGGCTATCTTGGTTCCTCAGCCCTGTGAGAATCATTATAATGATGCACATGGACGATCCACAAGAATCATTGAAAGGATATTGGCCTCCTGAAGGGCAGGTTTAGATGTCTCCATCTAACCGGTGGATCCATGTGCTACTCACCCGAGAAGGTCTGCCAGATAGTAGTGGCATGCTGCATGTTGCACAACCTGACCCTCAGACGACATGTGCCTTATCTGCAGGAGGAGGAGACTGGAAATTCCCCTGTGGCAGAAGTGGACCTTGAGGAAAGTGAGGATGAGGAGGCAGAGGATGAGGATGTGGACAACAGAACATCAGTTATACTTCAATACTTCCAAAGACACACAGGTGAGACAGTAGAACTGACCATTTCTCTGCTTATTGATGTTTTCTGTGTGGCTGTAGCAGGATGGAATTCACTTTCTTTGCATCGCTGCTTACTCTCACCTATGGCTTCTCACTTTGCAGATGATGGTGATATGACAACTGTGTACTGATGTGATGACTAAAGACAGATACAGGTCATTAACTGTATGCTATCACAGTGTTCAGATCATTTGCACATGATGTGACTGTTTCCACTAATGCACATTTTCATCACATAAAACACTATCAATCAGGTTATGTTCAAGGGTGTTTATTGTAGTGCAAATAATTGACGGAAAAGAGCAATGGAATAGGGTCCAGTGTCCAATGGGTCAAAGGAAGGGGAGCAAAGGCAGTTCAAAGTGGACATGGTGACAAGGTGGGACACAAGGGGGACATTCAGGAGGGTCTCATTTCCTGGCAGTGGTCTTGGTCTTGGCAAGTGGCTCTGCCTTCTGACTGGGTCACAGGGAACGTTTGTGGGGTGATTCACCTTCTGCAGGAGGAGGGGAGCTGGTGGCCTGTGGGTCCTGTGGCAGGGCCCCCTGCTCACTAGCTGCAGCGAAGGTGGTGTGCTGTCTATTCCCTCATGATGTTGTCCATGTCTGCCAGCACACCTGCTATTGAGACCATGGTGGTGTTGAGGGCCTGCAAATCCTCCCTGATTTCCTGATGGTGTACCTCCTGCAGCCACTTGTTCTCCTGCATGTTGGTAAGGATCTGGGCCTTCTTGTCCTGGGATTGTTGGTAAGCCCCCAGGACATTGGTGAGTGCCTCCTGAAGAGTCAGTTCCCTGGACCTGTCCTCCCCTGGCGCACAGCAGTCCTCCCAGGGTCCATTTTCCCCTGTGCCTGTGTCCCTTGTATAGTGTGCCCACTGCCACTGACCCCAGGTTCCTGATTGTCTTGGGTGTGAGGTGTGGACTGGGGTCCCTGTACAGGTGGGCATACTGCTGAGTGACTTGTCCTGGGGACAGAGGTGTGGGGATATTGGGTGGGTGCTGTGGTGTTAGAGACTGATGAGGGAGGCTCTGTGGTTGACTGGGTGTGGGCTGGGGTGGCCGACTGACCAGTAGTCCCTGATGGGCCAGGTAGTTCATCAAGATCCAGAAGTCCAGAGTCACTGTCATCACTGGGGGCATCTTCTGTTGAGGGACTTGTTAGTCGTGGCACCTCATCGCTGCTGGGATTGGCTGGGGCACCTATGGGGATGTAAGTGATGTTTTATACTTCATGTTTGTGAAATATTGTACATCCCTTGCTTCCCCTCTTTTGTTGCTGTTGCCATGCTCCCTTCGTTTGTGTATGGTGATGTATTGTGTGATTGTTAATTCTCCATGCTGTGCATGCTTTGGTGATGGGTGTCCATGCAGGGCTGGGAGGGCTGTCCATGCATTGGTATAGCATGCAGGGCTTGGCATTGGGGTTAGTCAGATGTGTAGGTGCAGTGTGTGAGATGGAGTGGAGTGATGGGAGTCAGGGTGAGGGGGTGAGATGGCACGCAAGTATGGGGATGATAGGTAGCACATTTTTACTCACCAGTGTCCAGTCCTCCAGCTACTCCAGTGAGTCCCTCAGAATGCAGGATTGCCAGGACTTGCTACTCCCATGCTGTGAGCTGTGGGGGAGGAGGTGGGGTCCTCTGCCAGTCCTCTGGGTGGGGAGGTGGTGCCTTGCTGCCATGGAATGTACCTTCCCCCGTACGTCGTTCCACCTCTTCCTGATACTGTCTCTTGTTCTTGGATGCTGTCCCACGGCATTCACCCTGTCCACGATCCTACGCCATAGCTCCATCTTCCTGGCAATGGATATTTGCTGTACCTGTGCTCCAAACAGCTGTGGCTCTACCCTGACTATTTCCTCGACCATGACCCGCAACTCCTTATCCGTGAAACAGGAGTGCCTTAGTGGGGACATGGGTGTTGTATGGTGTGTGTTGTGCAGAGGGTGTTAAGTGATGTGGTGGGGTGGGGTGTGGGATGTGGGGTGCGTGATGAATGTATGGGTGTTTGTGGTGTGTGTGTGTAGTTGTCTCAGTGGTCTTCGTTTAAGTCTTGTGGCGCTTATTGGTATTCGTAAAGGGTGGTGTGTGATGTGGGTGGGTGTTTTAAAGTGCTATGGGTGTGTGTGGTGTGTGTATCAGTGTCAGGTGTGTGATTTTCATTTTGGCCAATGTTATGTTGTTTTGTATTTGGGTGGCCATTCTGAGCACGACGGTTTGTGCCACCAATGGTTTACCGCCACTGAATGTCTGCCATGGTAATTTGTGGGTCATAATGTGGTAGGCATTGTTTTGTTGGCGTAATGTTATGGATGTTCGTACTGCCACTTTAGCACTGACCTTTGGGCTGGTGGATTTGTGTATGTGGCAGTATTCTGTCAGTTTGGTGTGTGTGTGTCATAATATGGCAAACGGATATTCGCCACCGTGGTGTTATGTTGGCGCACCGCAGCGGTAAGCGGCATTTACTGTCAATGTCATAATGAGGACCTATATTTTTAATGCTGGCTAGTGAAGATATAGCTTAATTTTGAGCTCTAGTAAAGTTGGACTGCACATATTTATGTTCCTTGAATACTTGCTCTACCTCAACCAGGACAGCATTGAGTTAAAAAATGGGTCATTCCTATGAGTTTGCACAAAGGATAGACCGGTACTCAGAACTTCAATTTCTTTAGAACTTAACGCGTGTGAGGACAAGTTGAAGATCAGTCCCTCATCCAAACCAGGATCATGTGTGATATTGTCTACCACTCGCAATATTGATTCCTGGTTTGTCTGAACCCTGGAGTGTATTGGTTCCTGAACCACCCCCACCAGAAGTTCCGTACCCTTCCACGTGCTGGTCTCTGGCTCCTTTCTAAAAAAGTGTGTCTAGAGGTGGAGGGTTGACTATTACAACTTGTATTAGGAAGGCCCACAGTAGAAACAAGGTTGTCACTGTCAGAATCACTAGTAGTATCTGAGAAAGTAACAAAATGTTTCCGAGTACCACCAGTATTTACTGTACCATGTTGGAGAAAATCTTTGTTTAAATATGGATATGTGCGTTCCTTACTATAACTCCTGATCTCTTTTTGTAACTTATCAGTTTTTTTCAGGATATTAGTTCTTTCAAAATAAGAAATTATAGCTTCTAACTTTTTTGGCTACCACCAGCACCACCATGCCAGTTGAATGCCGCCAGTCATATTATGTCCAATAATACAACCTGGCGGAGTTCTGCTGGTGGGCGCTGCTGGCAATAGCAGGCGCCCCTTCCCTGCCAGAGGACCTCCTCGACAAAGGTTAGTCGGGCTTCCGACAGGGGAGGGGGTGGGGGGCGTTGTGTGTGTGTCTGTCTGGTTGCGTTGTGTACATGAATGTGTGACTGTATGTGTGAATGCGTCTGTGTGTGTTGTGTTGTTTGCATGGTTCTATGCATGTGAGTGAATACATATGAGAATAGTGAAGTGAGTGTATGTCTGCATGTCATTGTGATTGTGTGTAAGAATGTGTGCGAACATGTCTGGGAGTATGCGTATACGAATGCATGGATGCCAGTGTGAGTGATTGGGTGTATGCTTGGTGCGTGTCTGTGGGTGTGTGTGTGTATGAGGGGTTGTGAGTGAGGATCGGAGGAGGGGTGGGGGGCTGCAGCCAACCCGCCATTCTCATAATGTGGGGGTATGTACCGCAAGCTTGTTGGCGGTACTACAACCACATTCCCACTCACCGCCGGGATCATAATGACTCCCAATGTTTCTTGCTCAGACATTTATCCATTTATCAATTCACAAGGTGCGCTTAACAAAAATGTTTAAACAAATTAAACATAGATAATAAAAACTAACTAAATGAAGGGTTAACCCATATGTATCAGAGTTCTTGAAAGACTAATACAGTTACTTAATGATAAAGGGGCCCTCGCAGAGATACCTCTGCTCATGTCAATGAACACACTTAGGGGCAACTCAGTATTCCCCTAGGAAATGGGAACAGACAATGTCTCGCTTAAAAATGCTCCTAGAGGAATTCTTTAGATATAGTATGCGTACATATGATCCAGTCTTCAATTAATGAAAAAGACAACCCTGTACTGTTAAAATTCAATATATTACTCAATAGGATTCAGGTAGTTCAAAGAAATATACAACAATTCCAACGACTGTCCATCTCATAAAGAACAACACTGTATATAACCCCTCTAGATCATAAGACTGAATCCTTACTGCAGATCCAGGAAGGGGTTATAACTCTCCTCATGACACAGTTCTGCACAATAATTGCCTGGTTTTCAGTCCCAGTTCAAGCAATATCATGGACTTTCAATTTAGCTTGTCAAATGAGAAGGTAACGTCCATGTTTCAGCCTGTAGTGGCAGTCAGAGGTCCGTCAGGCCATCATCAGTACTCAGTGCTGTTAAATAATACCTTGTTGTAAATTTAATAACTCGTTATCACAAGACTGGATAAAACATGTTTCACAAACAATCGCTAGGGCTACATTAAAGGCAGCAAAATTATATAGGATGAACTCATTGTTTTCAATAAGTGGAATAGACCAATTGGCGGCAACACCACCAAGATAGGAAACTACAAAAGCTACCTTAGCAGCATCAGATGTAAATATTTACACAAAAAATACAATTGGTCATTGGCTCATGAAAGCAGCAAAGCGAGAACGGTCCCCAGTGAATTTTTAAGGGTTGGCCAACGGCACAGATATTGGAGTGGTCACTGTTACATGTAGGTTCTGTTCAGAGAAATTGGCAGGAGTGGAGGGCTGAGTACCAGATTTTGGGGGAGTAATAATGGGCCATGGACCAGAGGGAGCCCTCCACTGCATGTAGGAAGTGGAATGTGTTAGGTTCTCACTGAGCTCTTGATTCTGGGTTCATAATTTCAGGACTTGTTCCTGTATACTTTGTAGTAGAACTGCTCAGTAACGGTTAAATGATCTGAATCAGTTAGAATTGTGATCCATGGTGACTTCACCCCAAGGGAACTTTCATGTAGTGGCTTGGCTTTCTGTTCTGTGTGAGCCACTCACCTGAATTCCAGGCGTTCCGATGGGGGATGACAATTCCCCAATCCTGGCGAGGACTAATGTGACTGCGATGAAGGGTACATTGCCATCTTGCAAGTCCTAAAGGGGAAGGGAGCTCTGGGAAGAGGAAAAGAGAAAATACCAGCTTCTGCTTGGTGGACTGCAGAATCGGACTGCTGGACCCTGGACTGTGTGTTGTGTTGGACGTCAGGACTTCTGATTTCTCAAAAAAATGGGTTCTTGTTTTTTAGGATTCTGGGCTGCAAAAGAATCACTTCATTAATACAATGAACTTGCATAAACTATTGACCATTGGATAATGTCCATTTTTATTGACACATTGTGCACATGTTTCCATAAGGCTGAACTCTTCCTGTTTTTACAATATTTTCAGAGTCTCTGAAGCAATGCCAAAACTCAAAAGTAATCAACTTTACTAAAAAGCTTCTTTTTGTTGTAGCGTAATTTCTTGCCAATAATAGTTTTGATAAACTTGCTCTATTTCCAATCTCCTAATTCTCAGGGGAGCGCTTGTTACAGGAAATACATCCTTCCTTAATGTCCATTTAGTGGTATCTTGGATTCCCACTCAAACGATAAATCACGCTAGTTCTTATTGTCATAAATTATTTAAAAGACAGAGCTCTGTTTTGTTTCATTTAAGCGAATAATCTTTCTTTACCTTGAAATGAATTTATTTCCTTGAAAATTTCAGAAGAACCCAAAATGGGGTTTTTACCTTTCTCATTTTCTCTCTTTTGCAGGAAATACGGGATCGTCGGCAGAAGACAGAAGAGGAGAGAGCCAAGACTCTGCAGGAAGCTGACTGGAGGGTAAGGATCGCCGGAACTCAACTAGAGGCTGTCTGGGGACAAGAAATGCTGAACTCGACTGGAAGCTAGTTGGAAAACGAGGTACACTGGAACTCGACTGGAGGACAGGGAACTTGACTTGACTGGAAACAGATGACCCAAGCTATATGTACGAAGCCAAGCAAGGCCTCAGACTCACAAGCATCCTTAAATAATCAAATGTGCACATGTGTCTTTTAGCAGTTGATTGCTTGTTAAGGAAATGAGCAGTTATCCTCCTGATTGTGGCACATGCTCAATGCAGATCACATTGTGAAGAGCACATGTTTTAGCAGTTACAATTGGAGCAGGTGGAGAGGCAGTTGGTTGCTTGTTAAGGAAATTAGCAATTATACTCCTGATTGTGGACAATTTCAATACAGATCACATTGTGAAGAGCACATGTTTCAGCAGTTACAATTGGAGCAGGTGGAAAGGCAGTTGGTTGCTTGTTAAGGAAATTAGCAATTATACTCCTGATTGTGGGACAGGTTCAATACAGATCACATTGTGAAGAGCACATGTTTTAGCAGTTACAGTTAGAGCAGGTGGAATGCAATGTGCATAATCAACAAGCATTGGCTATGACAAATTAGATATTTAACAAGCATTGGTTATTGCAAACTTGATATTCATATGTAATGAATATACCCAAATAAGTCTGAATGTTGTAAGCAACATCATCCTACTGCAATCAACCTCTTGGATGTGCTAGTGTACCCACAACAGTCTAGCTCCTATAGTCTGAATGTTGTAAGCAACAGCATCCTACTGCAATCAAGCTCTTGGATGTGCTAGTGTACCCACAACAGTCTAGCTCCTATACCTCCCTTCTGTCCTTCATGGTAATTTGTGTATGCCCTTGCCCTCCATGGCTGTTGTGCTTCTGCTAACACTTCTGCTTGCTATGCATGGTGTTTTGTGCTGCCACAGACCCTCCCACCTGTCCTGTGTGGTCAGCTTCCTGACCCCTCCCACCTTTTCTCCATTGTCTGTGTCTATGTCATTATTGTCTCACTGTTGCTCACCATGATGTGTTGTGCTTCCAGTGCCCGTCCATTCTGCCCTCTGTGGCCAGCTTGCTACTCCTGCCCTGCCCTCTGTTTTCCATGTACAGGCACCTATCCACTCCCTCCTGCCTTGTCTGGTCTATCGTTGTGCCCCTACCACCTTCCTTCTGCACTTCATGGTCTGTTATGATGCAACTGTCCATCCTGTCTGTATGGTATGGCCGACTTGCTGCCCTTGCCTCTTCCCCTTCACTCTCTGTTGTCCATGTTCATGGCCCTGTCCCCTCCTTATTGCTTTCCATGGTCCATTGTGCTGCACTGCCATCCTGCTTGCCCTGTGCGGTGTATTTTGCTGCTGCAACCCCTGATGGTGGGCTTGTAAGGTAAGTTTAGTGCCCCTGCCCATCTCACTCCTGCCCTTTGCTTCCCAAATCCATGTCCCTACCCCATTCCTCCTGCCATCTGTGATCCAATGTACCATAGTTGCCAACATTTTAAACTTGGAAAAAGGGAGAATTTGAAGAAAAAAAAACTAGAAAATTGATTCCCACCAATGACTTACATTAAAAAAAGAGGAGAAAAAAGGGGGAGATTTTAAGCATGAGACAGGTAAAATAAAGCAAAGTTGGTTTTAAAAATGTTGTGAGTCTCCTTCCTGAATCATGTCTGTTAACATGTATAGTTGTACTGCCACAGCCTTTCTTGCCTGTCCCGAATGGTTGGTTTTTTGGCCCTCCTCTGTACTCCATGGTCCGGTGTGCTGCCATTGCACCTCCTGCCTGCCCAGCGTGGTCAACTTGTTGCCCGTGCACCCTCCTCCCTGCCCTCATTTATCCGAGTCGTGCCCCTGACTTCTGCCTCCACACAGCATTCTAATAAACACATAGGCCCTCATTCTGACCTTGGCGGTCGGCGGAGAGGCGGCGGTCGGACCGCGAACAGACCGGCGGTATTAAAAATGGCATTCTGACCGCGGCGGTCACCGCCGCGACCGACCGCCACTTCCCCACTCCGACAGCCACGGCGGTCATGACTGACGGGCTGGAGTCTGCGCACTCCGGTCCGGCGGTCGACCCAAGACCGCCAACGGTATCATGACCCTGCTTACCGCCGCGGTTTCTGGCGTTCGGGAACCGCCATGCGAACCATGGCGGTAGGCACTATCGGGGCCAGGGAATTCCTTCCCTGGCACTGATAGGGGTCTCCCCCACCCCCCACTGCCCCCCGAGTCCTCCCCCCACACCCTCCACCCCCCTGCCACCCCCCAGAGGTGGTACGAACCCCCTCCCCACCCCCACCCCGACATGCACATACACGCACCCCGACATGCACACACCCCCAACATGCACATATACACACCCCCTACACACACACATACACAACGGGGACACATACCCACACACATACATGCCGACATGCGCACCCGCCGAACTACACACATTGCCCATAGGCACAGCAGCACTCCCCGCCCGCATGCACGCACTCACACACCCCCTCTACACACTCACACGCACACCCCCATGCACGCACACATCACACAACACCCCCCCACCCCCTCCCCTCACGGACGATCAACTTACCTTGTGCGTTGGTCCTCCGGGAGGTGACAGGAGCCATGGGGAGGTGACCGCCAACAGAAGACCGCCAACAGAAGACCGCCACACAGAAATGTGGGTCGTAATTCTGTGGGCGGTGTTCTGCTGGCGTGGCGGTGGAGGTTGACCAGTCTCCACTTTCCCGCCGACCGCCAGTGTGGCTGCTGGCGGTTTTCCGGCGGAACGCTCCCAGCGGTCAGAATGCGCACAGCGGCATACCGCCGCGGTCGGCGGTCTTCACCGCGGCGGTAACTCGGCGGTCTTGCGAAAAGACCGCCAAGTTCAGAATGACCCCCATAGATTGCTAAAAGTATAAGGCCCAGATTTACAAAAAAGTGGCACGGCACTGCAACAAAATTTGCAACCCCACGCTGTGCCATTTTTGAAATGCAGGAATGCTCTGTATTTACAAAAATACAGAACATCCCTGTGTTTTCCTCTGCACCGGCACTAAATTTAACTGCTAACGCAGGCATCCTTGCACCATAGTGCAATGGTGTCTGCATTAAAGGGTATGATTGTTTATGTGCAGGAAGGAGCATCTTCCTTCACATAAACAATTATTCATGGCCTTTCGCTCTTTCTATGTGGGCTGCAGAATGCAGAAAAAGCAAAAATGAGGAGGAATAAAAGTATTCCTCCTCGTTGCACCATGCTAATGCCATCCCTTGGGTGGCATTCGTTTTTTACGCTACCACAGATTTATGATTTCTCATAAATCTGGGGCAGCATCAAATGCAATGGGTGTTGCAGTGGAATGCTGTCAAAGCAGCTCCATGGTTGCTGAAGCAATGCCACTGCAAGGGAAGCCTTAAGGCCTTCCCTGTAGTGGCAAGTAGCTCATAAGGGCATTTCATTATTTTAAAAAAGTATAAAAAAAGAACAATAAAATAAAGGCTTCCTTGTGGTCCCCCCAAAAAAATATACTTTAAAAAAAAACGTAGCTCAGTGTGAAGGTCGAGTTTTAGGTGTTCGAGTCCAGCTGGACTCATTTCAATTTAATTTTCACTGTGATTCACAGTGGAACTGCAGATCCAATGACAATTTAAAAAAATCGAGGCTCGGGCTCCTGCGCTTGTTTTTTATAAGCCCCTGAGTGGGCCAAGTTCTGGAGGCATTGCTGTTTTAATGTGGGAGGAACATTCTGTGCCCCTGCAGCTGCAGGGACTGCCACCTCTCTGGGGCTTTCACCAAATAGCATGCGGGCTGCTACGTGACTCCCCCACAGCCAGAGGGACCACCACCTCCCCGGGGCATTTGAGTAATTATGTGAGGGAGGGCTGCATGGCTATCCTTAGCCCTGGAGTCCACCACCTCCCTGGGCCTGTTCTGCAACTATGTGTCTGGGGCCAGGCTCCCGGAACAAACATTAAAAAAGAAAAATAGGGGCGTTTCGGGCCCCCACAGCCGCAGGGAACACCAACTCCCCAGGGCTAAATAGATTGTTGGAGTGGGGCCGCCTGGCCCCACTCATGGAGCCATTAATGACCCTGGGGACCGACACCCCCTAGGGCCAGCTCCTGCTATGTCCCAGAATGCCCACCCCCAGGACATTGCTGTTTGCAATGGTTTGGCAGCAAATTTACAGCTGCCGCCAAATGACAGCAATCACTTTGCTCATATCAAGGGAGAGCTGTCAATTAGCGGCTAACTTCTATAACCACACAACCCCGTGCTGCGCACAGCCTTGGGCCATGCACAGTGGGGGTTGCCCACACGTCCAGGCCCTGCATCCAATACCTGTAACCACCCAACCCAGCACTGCGCATAGTCTTTGGCCATGTCTAGTGGTGATTGACCACTAGGCCTGGCCTATGGCAAGGCCTGGAGGCAAACTCTCCTGCATGCACCCAAACCCAAGCTGCGCACTGCCTTTGGCCATGGGCAGCAAGACCATGGATGTCCTGGGTGGGAATTTTTCATTTTTTTTTCTGAATCCCCAAATCCACTTGTCGATTTACAGATCCATGCATCCTTGGATCCAACTGTGGATCTGCAGATCTGTGAATTGGGAAAAAAAATAATTGGGCAAATGTTTGCCCACAAGGTTCTATAGGACTTAATATGACCAGGGCGATCTTAAGACTTCCGGTGCCGCAGTGGCGGTCAGACCACCACGAATGTGGCGGTCTGACAGACACATTACAACCGTGGCAGCTGTGCCACAGTTGGTCAACCAGCACCACTAGTTCTCCTCCGTTGAAAGGCCTGGCGGTGCTGGCGGTCCTAATCCGATGCTGGCAAACGCTGCCCTGAGGATTATGAGTTCCTTTTCCAGACAACTCTTAATCTAATCAGTGAGCACCTGGTTCACTGGGGCTGCAGGAAATGGGGCGGTCCAGTTGCTGTCCCAAATGTCCTTCCCTCCTTTGAAGTCCAGTTTGATGGCTCTACCCCATCCTGTTCTACCATCTGCTGAGGCAGTTCTACTCCCACCAGATGCTTCCTTTGTTTCAGCCCAGGCCACTTTATACTTCACCAAGGCAGCCGGGCTGAGGCTACAAGAGGCTGACTAATCAGAGAAGGGCACTATAGTGCTGAAGTTGGTAACTTTTAGCAAGAGTTCTACAACTCTTTCCCTGCCTAAGTTATATTACATTCAACACTGGCAAGTTGTTGGATTAGTATAACTTTTAATTTGATACCAAACTTGCTATATATATCTCCTTCCTATTGAAAATAAGACTTTATTATTTTAAAATAAAGTCTCTCAATGTTAGAGCCCATTCACTACAATTGGGAAAAACAAATGTAGCTATTTTTCCCTCACCAGGGCTTATGAAACAACATTTATAAAGTCCCTGCTTATTGTTTCACCACACCAAACTGTGGGGGCACTTAGGGCATATCTTAGGGGTGACATATATGTAAAAATAAGGTATCTTAGGACTTTGGAAGTACTTTTATTTCCAAAGTTGAATTTGGAGTTAACTTTAGCTTAAAATTACCCTGGGCACCATAGCAGTGCATCTATGGGTGTACTATCTGTATCGGGGCCCCTAAACCTACATGCCATACCATATACTAGGGACTTGTAGGTAGGTTGGTACAGTCAATTATATTTAACCTAACTTGCATATACCAGTTTAATCAGAGCACAGGCTCTGGGACGGTTTGGCAGGGCCCAGGGCACCATCATCATCAGAATAACACCAGTATGAATGGAATATGGGGTCAAAAAGTGAGGGTCTTCTGCAAACAGCTCAATTTTCCCACAGTGGCAAATTGTTTTAGGCTGCACATAATGCCTCCCACAGTTTCAGAGCTGTTTCAAAGTCACCAAGTTAGCACTTCACAGCCCAGTTGTTAATTCTTTGCACTACCATTCCAAAAGAATAAATCTTTGTCATCACAAAGCTTTGAGTGGTTAGGTCAATTAAAGCCAATACCAGCTCCAAAGCATCCTTTACATTTGCAGATTAACTTGTTGCACACATGTGCATTTGTTTCAGGTAAGCAGGTACCCTGGCAGGAATGTTTGTTTACCTGTCTGCCCAGCTCCAGTTGTACCGCGCAGGAGACTCTCTGAATGATACATCAGCTGCTGGAACTAACCATCCCCAGAAGGGTGTCTTTTTACAAAAAAAAAAAACTCTAACTCCTCACAAATGTCCCAACATCACAAACCACACATCCTAACCCCAAGCCCTGCATGCAACAACAAAGCATGGACACCCATCACTAAAGCATGCCCACTGCACATACCCATACACTGCCCTAAACCATCATCACACAAGGTCCCACACACGAATGCAAGCACTGGGGTACACGGTCACCCACCCATTGCACACCATGCCACACAGAGATGTAATAACCATCCTTTTATACCCCTGTAGGACCCCTACCCAACGTCACTGGACAGGAGGGTCCAAACATGTCCACACCACCAACCGAAGAGGCCCACAGTGATGACAGCACCTCTGTCCAACTGGTTCTAGATGACCAGCCCGGCCCATCGGGGACCTCGGGACAGTTGGTTCCCACGCCCAGTCACAGGCCACCACAGAGCTTCCCCCCTCTGGAAACACCAGCACAGCACCCACCCAGCGGGCCCATACCTCCGTCCCCAGGACACGTCAATCAGCAGTGTGTCCACCACTACAGGGAACCCAGGCTAACCCACCACCCCAACAACAACAGGGACCTGGGGGCAGTGGTAGTGGGCACACAGTCCAGGGGACGGAGGCCCAGGAACACAGGGGAACTGGGAGGGCTGCTGTGTGACAGGGGGCAGACAGGCCCAGGGAACCTACTCTCCACGAGGCCCTCTCCTCCATCATGGGAGCCTACCACCACTCCCAGGAGACGATGGCAACGGTACTGGCCAAGTTTTAGGAGACCCAGCGCCTGCAGGAGGAACAGTATATGGGCTTCAGGGAGGAACTCAGAACCATCAATTCCACCCTGGGCACCATTGTAGGGGCGCTGAAGGAAGTACTCAACACCAGGAGGGACACTGTGGCACTACAAGGGGCCCCTGACACTAGCCTGGACGATGAACTGCCCACCACCTCCGCCAGCGCTAGTGGACAGGAGGCACCGCCACAGGACCACCACACCAGCCCCCCACCCCCTGCAGAGGGAGAACCACCTCGCAAACGGTCCCTGAGATCCAGGAACAAGACAGAGAACGATGCCAAGACCCCCGCAAAGAAATGAGACCACCCTGATTGTCATCCTACCGTCCCACTTTGTCACCCTGTCCATCCTTAAACTGCCCCAGCTCCACTTCCTATGCCCATTTGGGCAATGCATCTGTGAGACTAACAGAATGGACTCTGCCATGAACATTCCTCCGCCATCACCCCTCACCATTTTACAACCCCCTCCAATATTGAGCACTTAAATAAACACCTTTAAAGCACAAAACAATCTGCAGTCAGTCTGTGATTTCGGAATACTGTATTAGCAATAACTGTGGCAAAAAGCTCTTTCATTTGTAATGTCAACATACCTATGTCACACAGCTCTAGTCCATGAGGAATCAAAGCAGATGTCACACTGTGGGACCCAGATCTGTGAAATCGCAAGGGAAAGTGACAACTCAGTGACCATACACTGGGTGAAAACGACAGACAGTAGAGAGTCAGTAGTGTTTAAGTACATGTAGTAGGCAGGTCTGTATTCTTACCTGTGTTTCACTGGAAATATTGCTAGATCACTGAGCCCCTGTTGTCCATGTCTTCTTCCTCTGCTTCCTCGTCTTCACTGTCCACAGGCTCCACAGCTGCCACAACACCGCCATCTGGACCATCCTCCTGCAGAAAAAGGCACCTGTCATCGCAAAGCCAAGTTGTGAAGCATACAGCAGGCCACGATGATCTGGCACACCTTCTTTGGTGAGTAGAACAGGGATCCACATGTCATATGGAGGCACCTGAACCTGGCCTTCAGGAGGCCGAAGGTCCACTCGATCACCCTCCTAGTTCACCCATGGGCCTCATTGTAGCGTTCCTCTGCCCTTGTCCTGGGATTCCTCACTGAGGTCAGTAGCCATGACAGGTTGGGGTAACCAGAGTCACCTGCAAATAGCGAGGGGCAACTGTTAGACACACACTAACCTGGAGGGATATCCCCAGACCCAGACAACCATTCCCACTGACTAGCTTCCAGGTGCTCACCTAATAGCCACACACTGTGCCTCTGGAGTTGACCCATCACATAAGGGATGCTGCTATTCCGCAGGATGTAGGCGTCATGCACTGAGCCAGGGAACATGGCATTCACATGGGAGATGTACTGGTCGGCCAAACATACCATCTGTACATTCATGGAATGATAACTCTTCCGGTTTCTGTACACCTGTTCACTCCTGTGGGGGGGTACCAAAGCCACATGTGTCCCATCAATGGCACCTATGATGTTGGGGATATGTCCCAGGGCATAGAAATCACCTTTCTCTGTAGGCAAATCCTCCACCTGAGGGAAAACGATGTAGCTCCGCATGTGTTTCAGCAGGGCAGACAACACTCTGGACAACACGTTGGAAAACATAGGCTGGGACATCCCTGATGCTATGGCCACTGTTGTTTGAAGTGACCCACTTGCAAGGAAATGGAGCACTGACAGCACCTGCACTTGAGGGGGGATTCCAGTGGGATGGCGGATAGCTGACATCAGGTCTGGCTCCAACTGGGTGCACAGTTCCTGGTTTGTGGCACGGTCAAGCCTGTATGTGATTATCACATGTCTTTCCTCCATTGTTGACAGGTCCACCAACGGTCGGTACACCGGAGGATGCCGCCATCTCCACACATGTCCCAGCAGAAGGTGCCTATGAAGGACAACAGCGAGCACAGAGTCAAACAACTAATCTAAAAAGTGGCCTGTATGTGTGTTGAGTCTAGGCCTAGGTATGTGTGACGCAGTTGAAAATGAAGGCATGCGGGCCCCTGAAATGGCGGCTGCCTGACCTGTAAAGTGGGACAATGGGATGTGAGGTAACTGCGCTGGCGTTGTACACCGTCGCGGTAGGCAGTCGAAGACCGCGGCGCAATGCTGCATTGGTTAACATTGGACCCTATGGGTCCCAGGAGCCAATGACGATGTACGCCGGCGGTGACGGTACGCACCGCCGCGGATGTGACCGCCATTTTCTATCTGTTCAATCACTCAATACCTGATCTTCGACAGGAGAGGACCTACACTGCAAGTGCTGCTGTGACCTCGGTCTGGAAAAGACAATGGCTCGAGTGTCTGGGGAAAGGGCCCCTGCCTTCACATCGGAGGAGTTGGAGAAACTCGTGGATGGGGTCCTCCCCTAGTACCCTCTACTCTACGGTCCTCCAGACAAAGAGGTAAGTACACTGGGAGCATGCTGTATGGGCTATGCCTGTGTGGAGAGGGGTGGATGTAAGAAGGAAGGGGGGAGAGTGCAGCGTGCATGAAACAACAGTGAGTGCATGTGCCACATGGCAAGGGTAGGGATGGGGGCCAATCCCTTTGACAGTGCAGTTGGTAATAACTTTCTCTTCCCCCTGTACAAATCATGTAGGTCAGCCACAGATGGAGCACCCACTGCCGGAAAAGATGGGAGGACATTCGCCGCTGGAGCAAGAAGACGGCGGAGGCTCAGCTGGGGACGGCCTCCCAACGTGGGAGGGGTGCCCGTCGCACCATGACCCCCCTGATGTTCAGGATCCTGGCGGTGGCGTACCCGGAGTTGGATGGGCACTTGAGGGCATCACAGCAGCCACAAGGGAGTGAGTACACTCGCATTCTGCTGATTTTGCGTGCAGTGGAGGTGTCTGGGTGGGGGAGGTGGGCTGTGGGTTTCCCTAGGCCAGGGCGAGTTCCATAGGCAAGGTCCCTCCGTAAGGCAGGCCATGTGGCACCCCACCGCACCTCTGTAGAGTGCCAAGTACACCTAGTCATGCCCCTGTGTCATCCATGTGTGCAGAGTCGTCCATAGCCTAGTAGGCCATTTCCCAGGAATTGAACAGTGGAGCCCAAGAGCGCGGCGTAGTGCAGGGGGCCTGTGTGTCTGTCGTGTCCGCCAACGGTAGGGGTAATGCATGCACTCAACATGCCTTTCTTCTATCGTCCCCCCCTTTTTGTGGTATCCCTGTTCTTGTGTGCATTAGCATCATCAGGTGGAGGAGCAGTGGCACTGGAGCACGAGGGGGCTGCATCCCACGTGGCCATGGAGGGCCACACTACGGAATCGGACTTAACCAGTGGGACTGAGGGCGAGGGGAGCTCCACAGTGGGGAAAGGAGCTGAGACCAGTGACACAGACTCTGTTGGGAGCTCCCATGTGGTGGCGGCAACATCTGTGCCCCCCCATCTACAGGTACAGCTGCCACCCCCCTTCCAGCACTGCCCTCCCAGCAGCCCCTCAGCCTTCGCCCCGTGCCTGCTCACCCGGGAGGGTGGGCATCACCTTCGCCCCAGGCACCTCAGGCCCTGCCCCAGTCACCCCTGCTGCCCTCAGTGAGGAGGCCATTGACCTCCTCAGGTCCCTCACTGTTGGGCAGTCTACCATTTTGAATGCCATCCAGGGTGTAGAACGGCAGTTACAACAAACAAATGCATTCCTGGAGGGCATTCATTCTGGTCAGGCGGCCCTTCAGTGTGCTTTTCAGACTCTGGCCTCAGCACTGATGGCAGCCATTGTCCCTGTGTCTAGCCTTCCCCCTCCACCTTCCTCCACCCAGACCCAATCCCCTGTACCCCAGCCTATCACAAGCACACATGCAGACCAGCAGGCACACACGTCAACACACAAGGGAAGCTCAGGCAAACATAAGCACCACGCATCCCATAGGCACTCATGCAAGCATCACACACATGCAGACACACCAACATCCACTGCCTCCACTTTGTCCCCCTCCTCCTCATCTCCTCGTCTCCCTCCTCCCTCCCAGTCTCGTCTACACTCACACCTGCATGCACTACCTCTACAGCCACTACTACCATTACCAGCACACCCACCACCACACCCCGCTCACGTGCAGTCACCATCCCCACTACCATTCACACGTCCCCTGTGTCCTCTCCCAATGTGTCTGTGACGCCACCTCCCAAGATACACAAACGCACGCACACACCCACCCAACAGCCATCCACCTCACGACAGCCTCCAGCGCATGCACCTTCACCCAAAGTCAGCAAACGAACACTTCCTACAACCACAACCTCTTCCTCCACTCCCAAACCCCCTCCAGCTACCCGTCCCAGTGTCTCCCAAAAACTTTTCCTGTCCAACCTTGATCTCTTTCCCACACCTACCCCACCCCGTCTGTCTCCTAGGTTAACTAGCACCTCAGCCACAACATCTCAGGGATGTAGTCACCGGAATATGGAGTGCACCGGCCACCAGGGCAGCCAGTGTGGCACGGAGTCACAGCACAGGCAGTCTTCCAACTGTGAAGCATCAGAAGTTGGCCAGTGCCCAGCGGGAGAGGGGGAAGACTCCAGCCACCAAAGCCGCTCCCAGGGGTACAGGTGGGAGTGTGGAGTCAGCTGCAACACCTTCCAAGGTGGGGAAGGGGCACAAGAAAGTCAGCAAGTCTGGGAAGAGCAGCACGGCGGAGAAGACCGCCATCATCCCCGCTGCCCAGGAGGCCACCGCCAGCACCAGCCCAGCTGCCCAGGAGGCCACCGCCAGCACAAGCCCCGCTGGGCCATGAAGGACCACCAGCAAAAGCCCCGCTGGGCCATGAAGGACCGCCAGCAAAAGCCCAGCTGGGACAGAGAGGACTGCCAGCACAAGCCCCGCTGGGCCATGAAGGACCGCCAGCAGCTGAGTCACTGCAAAGGAGACCGCCGCCTCAAGCACCGCTGAACAGGCCACCGCCGTCTCAAGCACCGCTTAACAGGGCACTGCCGTCTCATGCACCGCTGAACAGGGCACCACCGTCTCATGCACCGCTGAACAGGGCACCACCGTCTCAAGCACCACTGAACATGGCACCGCCATCTCAAGCAATGCTGGCCCATGAGCGCCAAGGGCACTGACGCTACTGAGTCCGTCACGGGCAGAATGAAGCCTCCGGGTGAGGGACTGGTGTCACCCCTTTTGCAAGACAGCCCAGCAACCTGTACCTTGGTGGGCACCGCCGCTACGACCGCCACCAGTACCACCACCTGCACCGCCATCTGCACCGCCACCTGCACGGCTGCTGCCTCAACTACAGTCACCAGCATCATCCCCAGTGGGCAGGCTTCGGAGGCTGCAGGAGACGGCCTGGTGTCTCCCTCCACAAGTTCAGACACCTCCACCACCAGCAGCATCTCCGCCACAGACACCGCCGCAACCACCGCCACCTGCCCCGCGACGTGCCCAGCCAGTGCCACTACAGCAGACATCAGCAGCATCCCCAGTGGGCAGGCATCCGAGGCTGTAGGAGATGTCCTGGACCCTGCAAACACTACTTGAGGAACCACCACCAGCACTTGCACTACCAGCAGTTTGCAGCCTTAGTCGTCGCGAGGAGGAGTGTGGCTCTGCCTCCATGGAGTATCATGCTACCTGTTACCGGTAAATCTTATGACTCAGACTCCCATGTGAGGGAATGGGAACTGCCACACCGCTGGTGCAGCATCACTGGTCACCATGCCCCCTCCAGAACCAGTGGAGAACAGCATCCACTACCCAGTCCTTGGCAGGATAAAGCACTCTGGGCACCATGCCCCCTCCAGAACCAGTGGAGAGATCCATCCACTACCTCTGTCCTTAGCAGGATGAAGCACTCTGGGCACCAAGCCCCCTCCAGAACCAGTGGAGAGATCCATTCACTACCTCTGTCCTTAGCAGGATGAAGCACTCTGGGCACCATGCCCCCTCCAGAACCAGTGGAGACTGTTATCCACTTGAGAGACTGTGGCTTTGCACTCCCCAGGATTGCACAGTGGGCAACCCACCCACTGTAGAGACTTGAGAGACTGTGGCTTTGCACTCCCCAGGATTGCTGCACTCCCCAGGATTGCACAGTGGGCAACCCACTGTTAGGGTTTGTGCACAGCAAAGAGCATGTCCCCTCTCACTGCACTAGTGGGTTCTGTAATAGCTCCCTTTTAAACTTACTATTCAAACCCTTTCTTGTTATCTCACCTTCCCCCCCCCCTTAGGCGTCTGTGTATGTTGTTTAATGTGCTGTTTTGTTTACACATTGGGCCTTGCTTTTACCAAGGCTTCTTTAAAACACTCCTCCCTAGGCCATGTGTTAATTCAACTCATTTGCATAATAACTGAAACTCTGCACACCTTTCAAGAACATGTGCAGCATGTGAGGACCACACCCAGCCCTTCAAACCACACCCAGCTCTGCTCACCTTTCAAGAACATGTGCAGCATGTGAGGACCACACCCAGCCCTTCAAACCACACCCAGCTCTTCGAACCACACCCAGCCCTGTCTATAAAAGCAGCCCCCGAGCCTCACCCAGTGCTTGTGCTCGTCTACCTCCCGCTTACCTGAGAACAGATCCCTCGGCGCTGGCACTCCTGCTCTCTACAGACTTTCATTGGCTTCAATGGGCGCAGCTGCTGGCTCTTCCTTCTTCTGGTTTCCGGTTCCTCCTTGCCTCAGCCTCTCTCCTACAAACAACCTGCAAAAGAGAAAGAAGACAAGGTTAGACTGATCAGTATCTCTTGCCAGCAACAAGTAAGTGCAAAACTTTTTATTACCTGAAGGAACTTTGACAACAATTTCTGGATTTGTGTGTGGACGGTTTGAAGCAAGATACCTTCCACGAACATTGTGATTCAGGCTCTTTGTTGCAAGAATACCTTGCGGAGCTTTGTGAAACAAACATTGTTTTTTTTTTATGGAACTTTTAAGAATCGAACAGTGGAAAACAATAACAGCAAGGCAAACAGTAAATCAAGGACTTGCACAAATTACATGCTGTATTTTGATGTAAAAGTACAGTATTTGTTTTCCAAAAGATTCTGGAGATATGGGAAAAGTGAGTCTGCTATTGGGAATTTAGGCTTTAGTTATATTAAGATGAATGTTTGATATTGGTAATTCTGATAACGGTATTTGTTTAATGTTTTAGAAGCTTTACAGTAATAGAAAGCACATCCCAGAGCAGTAACACATTCCAAACCTGGAAACTCGAGACCAGGATCCAAGAGGTACTTTTAGAAGAGAATTTCTAATAAATAAAGGGATAGTCAGGAACCCATTTAGGAATAGGTTGCACTTATCTGTTCTTTGTTTATGTTTCATTAGGCACCAGTTTCTACAGAAGTCAGAAAGGGCCGCAGATTTGTGCAGCACTTCAACAGTGGAAACGCAAGAACGGTGTTGTCTCTCTTTTTTATTTTATCCACTTCCCCCCTACCCTTGAGCTTCTGTTCTTAGTGCACTGTGTTAAAAACTAGTGTGCTGGAACAAGCAGTTTCAGGGTGGGGTCGGATTGTCTTCAACCTCCATCAGAACTGAACAAGAACTCAGGTGAGCTGGGCTTTGACAGAAGCACAAGCCTTAAAAAATTTCAGTTCTGGTGGACGATGAATACCAGGGAAGAAATAGAGGGCATTGACGTCACGGATATGGCGCAGGCCCTAAATGAGGACTTGGCTCATAATGAATCAGTGTCTGGCATCTTACAACATATGCAAGAGGAAATAGAGAGATTAAAGATGGAGAATACCTCTTTAAAACAGGATTTAAGCAGGTATAAATTTAGGGGATCTCAGTGGAACACAGCTTTTACGCCTTTGTTTAAAACCACCTCAGAGACAGGGGCGCCATCAAAACATACAACTTTGCCTCCCCCAGTTGAGGTTACTGTTAATGTTCCTAATGCTGTGCCCTTAGCAGCACCTGAACGTTTTCATGGAGATAGTAACAAATTCCATGTTTTTATCCATCAATGTCAATTACACTTCGTTTGTAAGCCACAACAGTTCCCTACTGATGCTACGAAAGTGGCATTCGTCTTGTCTTATTTGGGTGGCACAGCAGCCAATTGGTCAATTCCTTTTGTGGATAGAGATGATCCCATCCTCCATAATTGGAATCAATTTAAACGTACCATGACCAGCCTTTTTGCAAAACACACTTTCATGCAGGCAAGTGATAATGAGCTTTTAAATCTTAAACAAGGTAACAAGGATTTATTGACCTATCTCACTAGTTTTAATCGTTTACTCACCGAGACACAGTGGCCAGAAGGAAAGCGTGTCTCCCTTTTTTATAAAGGTTTGAGAGACGAGTTAAAAGACGCGCTGGCTCATATCGTTGATTTGCCAGAAGACTATTCGGACTTTGTAGATTTAGTTGTGAAATTAGAACATAGACTAGGAGAAAGAAAGGGAGATAAATACAAACTGGAATCACGGTTAACTTTTATTAAACACGAGAAGAAAGACACAGATAATAAACTCCCTGAACCTGAGCCTATGCAAATAGGGACACTCAGAGGTCCACTCACATCAGAGGAAAAAGAAAGAAGGAGAAAACTTCAATTTTGTTTATATTGTGGCAGGGCAGGTCACTTTGCCAGAGAATGTCCAGTAAAGCCTAAAACTCCACAAAAGGGTGCTGTTTCCTCCACCTCCTCAACTGAATCGGGAAACGATTAAGCTCGACAAGGGGAGAGGTTACTTGTTCGAGAAAACATCTTAATCAAACCTCTAATGCTGCAGCCTTCATGGTACCGCACATACCTAGACATTTCATAATTCAGGTCGTTTTCATTGTTACTACCCAAGTGAGGCATTCTCTCCCTGTCCTACTGGACTCAGGCGCGACAGGAAATTTTGTGGATAATAAGTTAGCTGAAAACTTAGGACTTCCTATGTGCCTAAAGCCTTGTCCAGAAGCAGTATGTGCAGTGGATGGGTCAGAATTGACCTCTGGATTAATCACAAAACAAACAAGTCCACTTGTTATGGTCTGTCAGAACGGGCACACAGAGGTGATTAGCTTTGATCTGATAGATACTCCTAATTTTGGTTTGATTCTCGGGGTACCCTGGTTAACAACTCATAACCCAAAAATTGACTGGGTGAATAGAACTGTTACTTTGGATTCCACTTTCTGTAGAACCAATTGCTATCAAGAAGCAGGTACAGAACAGAGCACAGTATTACACTGTGCTAGTGTTACACAAGATGAACCAAGTCTCCCTCCTGAATATTCTGACTTTAAAGACGTCTTTGATCCAGTAAAGGCTAGTGTGCTGCCCCCACATCGGTCTTATGACTGCCGTATAGATCTTATCCCAGGGGCCCCTTTACCTAATAACAGAGTATATGCTTTGACTGACGAAGAAACCAAGACTTAAGAACCTACCTAGATGACCTACTACAGTCTGGGTTCATCCGTCATTCCACATCTCCGGTATCATCTCCACTCTTTTTTATCCCGAAGCCGGATAAATCCCTGCGCGCGTGTATCGATTATAGAGGACTAAATAAGGCTACAATAAAGAATAAATATCCTCTTCCTCTAATACCTGTGTTGTTGGATCAATTAAGACATTCTACTGTATACACTAAACTAGATCTGCGGGAGCTTACCACCTGGTCCGAGTAAAAGAGGGGGATGAGTGGAAGACAGCTTTCAAGACAAAGTTTGGTTTATTTGAGTACACAGTAATGCCCTTTGGGTTATGTAATGCCCCTGCGGCCTTTCAGTTCTTTATAAATGAGGTCCTACACAAATTCCTGGACGTTTGTGTCATAGTATACATAGACGACATCCTCATTTACTCTAAGAACTCAGAAGAACATACCCAACATGTTCGTGCAGTATTATCAAAGTTAAAAGAAAATCATCTTTTTGCTAAGTTAGAAAAGTGTACTTTTAATGTCAGCAAGGTGGACTTTTTAGGATACTGCCTGTCACCTCAAGGAATAACTATGGATGTAAAGAAAATCAGTGCTATTGCTGATTGGCCAGAACCATCCTCTGTAAAAGATATTCAGAAATTTCTGGGTTTCGCCAATTTTTATAGGAGGTTTATTGCACATTTTGCAGACATTGCGGCCCCAATAACTACCTTGTTGCGGAAAGGGCAACGATTTCTTTGGACTGATGAGGCGGCACACGCCTTTCAACTCCTAAAACAAAAGTTCACTTCAGCCCCAATTCTGAAACATCCTGATCCTGACTTGCCCTTTTTTGTTGAAGCGGATGCTTCACAAGTAGCTTTAGGAGGAGTTCTCTCTCAACGAGATATAGTAGATGGCCAGTTACATCCAATAGCCTTCTATTCCAAAAAGTTATTACCAGCTGAACAAAATTACACTGTGGCTGAAAGGGAACTACTAGCTATCAAAGTAGCCTTTTCAGAATGGAGGCATCATTTAATGGGAGCCAAGTACCCAGTTACAATCTTTTCTGACCATAAGAACCTACAGTTTTTTGGATCACTTAAAGCACTAACACCACGTCAGATGCGCTGGTTAAATTTTTTTAGCACATTTGACTTTGTTATAACCTATAGACCAGGTGCACAACAAATTCAATCTGATGTGTTATCTAGATACGGACTTACCTCAGACATGAAACAAGATAAAATAGGAGAACCCATTATTCCTCCCCAAAAGTTTTTGGCACCAGTACAACAGAAGGATTTCATCACAGATCTATATGATGCACACATGCAAATAGCACCTCAGGATTGGTTAAAGGATTCCCATAACACAATACAACGAGGTTTATTGTATCACGACAACATGCTGTTAGTGCCCACCTCTGAATTACAAACACAGGTGATAATTTGGCATCACGCCTCACCGTTGGCAGGTCATCCTGGTTGGGTAAAAACCCTGGAAAATGTGCAAAAACACTTTTGGTGGGACACTATAAGAAAGGACATTAAGCAATTTGTCACTACCTGTCCAATTTGTGCAAGACATAAATCTTCTCATAAGGCCCCTGATGGCTTGTTAATACCAATGCCAACACCCAAGCAACCTTGGCACACTGTGAGCGTAGACTTTATTGTAGGCTTACCACCTGTAAAATCCTTCACAACAGTGTTGGTTATAGTGGATTTTTTATCTAAAATGGCACATTTTGTACCATTACGGAAATTACCCACGGCGGCAGAATTTGCCGATATTTTTATAAGGGAAATTGTGCGTTTACATGGTTTGCCAAGCAAAGTGGTGTCAGATCGAGGGAGCCAGTTCAACTCTAGATTTTGGAAAAAATTATGTGAAAAACTGAAAATAGATGTGGCATTATCCACTGCTTTCCACCCAGAGACAGATGGACAGACTGAACGACTAAACCAAACCTTACTTCAAACGCTACGTTGTTCATTGGCTGATTATTCTAGTGAATGGTTGGAAGCTCTCCCTGTAGCGGAGTTTGTTTATAATAATACTGAGCATTCAGCTCTACTTTGCTCACCATTCTATTTCTTGCAGGGGTATCATCCAAGAGCTATACCCATTTTGTTAGAAGAGTCCCTGTTGCCTACAGTAACGGATAGACTAACGAGGTTAGGTGACATACAAGACAAAGCCAGGAAACATTTATTAAAGTACAAGGAAAGCATGAAAAGACAAGCAGACAAACACAGATCTGAGGCCCCAATGTATAAAATTGGTGACAAGGTATGGCTCTCCACAAAGAACCTAAACATAGAGGGATCCCGAAAGCTGCAACCACGTTTCATTGGACCCTTTAGTATAACTGCCATAGTAAACCCGGTAACAGTAAAATTAGATTTACCAAAAGAATATCCAGTACATACTACATTCCATGTGTCCTTGCTTAAGCCGTACAACCCAAAAACCCGACCTGAACCACCACCTCCACCCATACCAATTAAGGGAAATCTAGAATATGAAGTGAAAAGCATAAAAGACTCAAAAAGAATTAGTGGACGTCTGTTTTATTTAGTAGAATGGAAAGGATATGATGAATCTGGGAATTCATGGGAACCAGCATCATATGTACATGCCCCACAGCTGATTAGACGGTTTTATTTAAAAAACCCAGGAAAACCCCGTCCTGTAGGAGGGCCTTTGAGGGGGGCAACTGTTAGGGTTTGTGCACAGCAAAGAGCATGTCCCCTCTCACTGCACTAGTGGGTTCTGTAATAGCTCCCTTTTAAACTTACTATTCAAACCCTTTCTTGTTATCTCACCTTCCCCCCCCCTTAGGCTTCTGTGTATGTTGTTTAATGTGCTGTTTTGTTTACACATTGGGCCTTGCTTTTACCAAGGCTTCTTTAAAACACTCCTCCCTAGGCCATGTGTTAATTCAACTCATTTGCATAATAACTGAAACTCTGCACACCTTTCAAGAACATGTGCAGCATGTGAGGACCACACCCAGCCCTTCAAACCACACCCAGCTCTGCTCACCTTTCAAGAACATGTGCAGCATGTGAGGACCACACCCAGCCCTTCAAACCACACCCAGCTCTTCGAACCACACCCAGCCCTGTCTATAAAAGGCAGCCCCCGAGCCTCACCCAGTGCTTGTGCTCGTCTACCTCCCGCTTACCTGAGAACAGATCCCTCGGCGCTGGCACTCCTGCTCTCTACAGACTTTCATTGGCTTCAATGGGCGCAGCTGCTGGCTCTTCCTTCTTCTGGTTTCCGGTTCCTCCTTGCCTCAGCCTCTCTCCTACAAACAACCTGCAAAAGAGAAAGAAGACAAGGTTAGACTGATCAGTATCTCTTGCCAGCAACAAGTAAGTGCAAAACTTTTTATTACCTGAAGGAACTTTGACAACAATTTCTGGATTCGTGTGTGGACGGTTTGAAGCAAGATACCTTCCACGAACATTGTGATTCAGGCTCTTTGTTGCAAGAATACCTTGCGGAGCTTTGTGAAACAAACATTGTTTTTTTTTTATGGAACTTTTAAGAATCGAACAGTGGAATACATTAACAGCAAGGCAAACAGTAAATCAAGGACTTGCACAAATTACATGCTGTATTTTGATGTAAAAGTACAGTATTTGTTTTCCAAAAGATTCTGGAGATATGGGAAAAGTGAGTCTGCTATTGGGAATTTAGGCTTTAGTTATATTAAGATGAATGTTTGATATTGGTAATTCTGATAACGGTATTTGTTTAATGTTTTAGAAGCTTTACAGTAATAGAAAGCACATCCCAGAGCAGTAACACATTCCAAACCTGGAAACTCGAGACCAGGATCCAAGAGGTACTTTTAGAAGAGAATTTCTAATAAATAAAGGGATAGTCAGGAACCCATTTAGGAATAGGTTGCACTTATCTGTTCTTTGTTTATGTTTCATTAGGCACCAGTTTCTACAGAAGTCAGAAAGGGCCGCAGATTTGTGCAGCACTTCAACAGTGGAAACGCAAGAACGGTGTTGTCTCTCTTTTTTATTTTATCCACTTCCCCCCTACCCTTGAGCTTCTGTTCTTAGTGCACTGTGTTAAAAACTAGTGTGCTGGAACAAGCAGTTTCAGGGTGGGGTCGGATTGTCTTCAACCTCCATCAGAACTGAACAAGAACTCAGGTGAGCTGGGCTTTGACAGACCCACTGTAGAGACTTGAGAGACTGTGGCTTTGCACTCCCCAGGATTGAACAGTGGGCAAACCACCCACTGTAGAGACTTGAGAAACTGTGGCTTTGTACTCCCCAGGATTGCACAGTGGGCAACCCACCCAGTGTAGAGACTTGAGAGACTGTGGCTTTGCACTCCCCAGGATGGAACAGTGGGCAACCCACCCATTGTAGGGACTTGAGAGACTGTGGCTTTGCACTCCCCAGGATGGAACAGTGGGCATGTGGCCCTCTCGTGGATTTGGCGTTGTGCACTCAACCGGCTGAGGTGCCCCCCCTTTCCCTCCCCCTGAGGTGCCTGCTATGTTGCTCTCTGATGCCCCTGCAGTGTTCTCTCCGTCATGGTCGGGGATCTTGTGTGGGCCTCGCCCAGACCGTGTGGGCCCAGTGTTCCACGGACTTAATTGGAGCACTACCTGGACTACTATGCTTGGTATATATTTTGTACATGGTGTGTATATATATTTTTGGTTACACTCATTTTCTATTGTCTTTGCATTCTTCCAGGGGGGTTGAGGGGTGTGACTGTGATGTATCATGCTGTATTAGTGTGTGTGTTGTAGTGTGTGAGGGTGGGGGTGGGGGTGTTGCGTGTGTGTGTCCCTGTTTTTTCCCTTCCCCCTCCCCTGTGTCGTAGGTGCAGTACTCACCGTGGTCTTCGCCGCCGGCGTTCGTGCTCCTTGTAGAGGAGCAGGAAGACAATCGCAGGGAGAATTTGGATTTCCGGGTCCATGGTGTCCTCGTGGGGTGTGTAGAGGTGAGCGTTTTCCCTTCGAAATCCTGTTTCCGCTGTGTTTTTATCCGCGGTGAATCCACCCCGGAAAAGGTGGCGGATTGGCCTGTTGTGATACTGTGGGCGGTACTTTGTCCTCCGCCTGTCTGTTGGCGGTGACCGCCGTGCTGTTTGTTTGTACCGCCATGGCGGTCGGAGTGTTAAAGTGTCTGTCTTTGTTGGCGGTTTCCGCCACGGTCGTAATTGCTAAATTTTTACCGCCTGGCCTGTTGACGGTCTTACCGCCGCTTTAACACCATCCGCCAGGGTTGTAATGACCACCTTTATGTTAAAAAAAATTGAAATTCACTAAAAAAAACACTTAAAGTAACTATAACTCGCGCCCTCAACATGCACTGCTAACTACCCCATATATTACAGCCTTATGACAAATTTTATAACATCATTAAAATGAAATTAAACATTAGCAGTCACATTTTTGAAGAGAAAGCTGTGCATGGTGGGGGTGAGAGTTTTAGTTACCTTAGGTCGCGAGTTAAAGTTAATTGAAATCACTCTAACTATAACTGCAGACTTTATATTGTTTTCTACAAGTAAATTAAGCACCTATAAATAACGTTTCTGTAACCTTTTGGTTGTTCATTGAATTTCTATGTTCTTTTTCCTAACTATAACATCCCTGTAACTTTTGTTTTAAAAAAAAAAAAATATATATATATATATATATATATATATATATATATATATATATAAATATATATATATATATATACATGTACACACCAACACATTTATCTATCTATCTATCTATCTATCTATCTATCTATCTATCTATCTATCTATCTATCTCTCTATATATATATCTACTGCCAGTTGCCAGTGAGTAGTTATGGTTAGGACTTAGGCCCTCATTATGAACATGGCGGTCCGTTCCGCACCGCCGGCGGTGGTGTTAGAAACCGCCAACAGAGGAGTGGTCTGGACCGCCAAATAATGAACCAAACAAAACTCACACATCCCCCACACCACCCACTACCAGGAAAGGAGTCCCGCTGATGGCGGCAGAGACCTCCCACAGGTCGTTGGAAAGGCCCAACCCGCCCATCAAATTATGAACCACCATTCCGCTGCCAGTTCCGGGGCGGGTACCACCGCCACACAAAGCCAGGCGGAAAAGAAACAAATAGAAGGAAACACTCACCGGAGCTCAACAAAACGTGCAGCGGCAGCCATGGACAGAGAGCTACAGATCATGCCAGCCTTGCTGCTTGCCATATATCTACATGACGAGACCGCCGACGAGGACGACGACGGTAAGGACCGCAAC